>NC_134046.1:7167714-7767714 GCF_965140245.1 Athene noctua
GAGGATTGCTAGGGACAGCAAACAGACAGAGTAATGCAAATAAAGTACCACCCCCAAAAACCCACAAGCAAGAGCTCTGCCATGATCTGCTGTAGCATCATATGGTGTGACGAAGTCCCCCCTCCAAAATCTGCACTATCAGCACACCACACACAACAGGCCAAACCTGCAGCTAGGGCCTTACCAGGAGAGCACAGATCAATTAAGATCAAGTGACTAATGATGTGGAAATTAACAAATGGCCTAATTAACATGATGTATGCAGTGTGGCATGTTCCTGTGAGTGTGTAATCTAAAGAGGGAGGAGGCAAATTGATGGGTGGTAGCAGAAAAGCAACCACAATAAATTGTAAGGCAATTGTGAGGGGGACCTACTTTGAATTTACCCTGTTCCACACCCTACTCTAGGATATTATCCTGGGTAAAATTCAACCCTCCTGTCTCCTCTGCAGAGAGGTTACACCCTCTTACTGCACCTCTGAACATGACCCAAAAGATTCACAGCCTGATTTTAGATAAGCCCTCAAACATTCAGCTGCTTATTCAAACCACCAAGCCTGTCTGACTAGAAACCTGGCCAATCTTTCCTAGTTTGTGTATGTTCTTTGTGTTAAAGCTGTGCCCACAGAATCCAAGCAGGTCTGGAGCCCAAACAGGTAAACAGGACCTAAGTCACCAAGACACCTACTGAACTTTTACCCATGCTATGCAACCCAAGAGCTGAGGAACACAAAAGGGAAGCTGCCAGAAGCGCACAGAGAGACCTCCTGTTCGAATTGCTCGTGCTAAGCCACTGCATTTTGTGGTAATGCAAAGAGAAATCTAGGTCCCCATAGACTTTACAAATACCAAGACTTGAAAAACTACAAAGCTTATCAACTTTGCCAATTAGCAGGAAGCGATAAACACCTCTTTCGAGCTAAAAAGCAGTTATTGATTACCTGCCCTCCAATAATGCATTTCTGGGAAGTCTTCAAAGTGTTCCCCTCCACTCAGGAACCATTTGATAGTTCTCATACCCATACTGTTCCCTATCATTTTAGAGCAGCTACATCTGAAGACAGCTCCTTGCGTCTTGCCTGAAACATTCAATTTTTTTGCCAATACCTGCTGTGAAGGAAGGCTCTACAAATCAACAACACAGGCTGGCTCTTAACAGAAATCTAGACCTGAAGCTACACAGGAGTGTAAAACCTAACCAAGCATCTAGTTTTAAAATATGCTGTCCTGTAAGCCCCTACTGTCTTTTAAAACACTCAAGAGACCTTTAAATCAATACCAGCCTACAGCAGATATCCATTTCACTATGAACTCAAAGGCATTTATCTAAATAAAAGTCAAACTACAGTTTAAACTCAGAGTGCATTTGAAAGCCAAGTCCATATTCATAGCACAATTATGAATTAAAGTGTAATTTGCCCACAGATTACATTACTACTTTTTTTTAAACCACACAGCAAGATCAGGTTGGAGCTTGTCCCTGCCTGATGTAGAGGCAAAAAGAGAAAATACAACAGGTAATGTCCTATAGGCTCAACACAATAAAGATAAAGCCGACACACAAATAACTAGTGACAAACTGTAAGAGGAAAATACAACCACAGTCATGACCATGCATGAATCCATCTGTTCTCATGTATTTCTATGCCTTCTATTGCTGCAAATCTTTGCATTTAAGGTAATGTATTTATCCTCAAAACATTCCTCTGCAATAGGCTAAGCAGCTCTTATGAATCAAGCACTGAGAATCACAGGCATCAAACAATCATCCTGCACTTAAAGGGACCAGATTCCTGTCTTAGCCAGTGCCCAAGCACTGAGTGGTGCTGACACAAACCTCAGAGGTTCACAAGTGAAAAAAATAAAGGTCTTCATCATAAAGTAAAGGATTTCATGGCTAGTTTTAACATAATCCAAAGCAACTTTCTGATTATTGTTGCTGCCATTCAGGAAGTTTGAACATCAAAGTCACTGCACAAGTAGCTGGCTCTTCAGATGCCACAGCCGTATTTTGCCTACACCAGCAACAAAAAGACTTTCCAATGGTTGCTGTAGAAATACAGGTGAACTCCACCTTCTTGTATGCCAAAGCCTTCAGTTCTTCCCATGCTACCCACTCCAGCTGCCAACCATCCTCAAACACACAATACACCGTCCCAAAATCAGTCAGTAAATGAAAGCTAGAAATACAGAGTCAGTGCAAAATAAATAGGAGACTTGAAATTGAATAGATACACCAAAATAAACTGTTTACTCAATTTTCAAGACTAGCTATATTTTAACTTGCATTGAAACAGCCAAGAATTTCTAGCCTGAAGCATTAGCAATCAAAAGATGTGTTTCCCAGAACTCAGATCCCCTCACTAGAGAGTATTTGGCATGCTAGTTACAGCATTCAAATGGGAGAAAGAATTAACGTGCTCCAATAGATGGATCATTTGGACCAGGAGTCAGAAAACCTCCATCTATTCTTGACTCTCTTAATCCCCTGCTGGGTGACCGGGTCATGTCACATCACCTCTCCAGAGCTTTTGTTTCCCCAGCCACCCTTTGTCTGTCTTGTCTATTTGGACTGTAAATAAAATTGAGGTAGGTATTGTCTCGATTGGCACGATGCTGATGAAACAAGGCCTCAGTCTTGGTTGGGCTCCAGTAATGCAAATAAAGAAGGGAACTCAAAACTTGAGGTCATGGGTGCATATGGTACTCCCCCACCACCAAGCACAGGTCCCAAGTGTACAGTGGGGCATGAAGTACTGCAGGGGCTAAGGGCCCCATCAGCTCAACCTCCCCAAGCTGAGCAGACCAGTAATGCAGGCTGGAGATGCTAAGCTTGAGGGCACTGCTGTCCCATCACCGAGAACCATCATGCTTCTGTTCTCCCGTAGCATGGAACATGTTCCTTCTTGAGGAGCCCCTTGGTGAGCAAATATTTCTGCCATCAGTATTCTAAAACATCTGCAAAGAAAAAGAACCCTCAAAACCCAAAACCTTGTCCCTTCCCAAACCAGCACTGCCCTAAAACACCTGAGTTCCTTCAAGCGCTGGGCATCTCTTCAAAGTGGCAGTTTATAAACCATGATCTAGTGTTTTAAGCTAGTTCCAAGAGACCATGTCTTTGTCTCTTGGGACTGTCTGATCAGATCACCCCATTTCCTGGCACTGCATCTACACACACAGAGGCAGCTAAGCCCAAGTGTGGACATACCCATGCAGAAAGCAGAGTACCCAGCGGCCTGCCCACTTCTCTGCACAGGTACATGTTTGTTACATTAGTCACGGGAGGATATTTTGGTCCCTCCAAGGCAACTGTGCAAAGAAAACAGAATTTGGACAAACAATATAAACCTCAGACAAGACCCAGCACTAAGTTCAGGGAAGCATCCTACAAAGGTCAGAAGCTTCTACAGGTGGCAGAGAAGACTGAAGAGACACCAACTTGAGTGGCCCCTAACGTTCAGGCTGTTTTTTCCCCTGTTGAATAAAGCTGATCTTTGGGGTGGTGTTGAACTTTGACTTAATAGCATGAGAAGTGCTCTGCACTATTTATGTACTGCATACTTCAAATCTTCCTTGTATTGGCTAATCCAACAATGTAGGGTTTTTCCCCCTCATGTCTCTAAGGTGCCCATGATCAGGAACTGAGAACCTGTTAAATCAGTACGGGAAGGGCCCTGTTCTGCCTGTTCATCCATTCCAGTCTCTAAATGAGAAAGCTGTGTTTGTCTTTAGTTAGCATTGTGAAAATGGCACTGTGGATCACTGAGCATCGCAGACACTGAAAGGAAAGCCTTGTTAAATAACCAGGTATGTAGCCTGCCTTGAAACCACCTCCCCACAGTAATAACTCTGTCACAGAACAAGTCATGCTTGCCAGTGAGGAGCGATCAGTCAGCTCTTTGAATCATGAGATGCCAATTCTGCCTCCCTGGGCAATGTAGAAGTTTGGGCTCTGCTTTGGAACCCTGACCACTGCAGAAAACAGCCACCTCTTTTGAAAACAGAGGTGACTGTCTGGCTTGCCAGACAAAAGAATAGACATGCATGTGGCTCCTGGTCTCTGCTCACCATGATTACAGCTGAATCCTGTTCCGTGAGGTGAAGGTTTCCGACCCTTACATCAAAACCATTTATCTGTCAGTGCAGAAGATTATGTCAAAAGCATTTCTGCACCTTCTGATGACAGGCATTGGAGAAAAGGAGGATGGCTCGAAGTTCTGCCACTGCCAACTGTGGCTTTCATTAAACACTTTGTCAACCATTGTCATAACACAACTTTTCATTGCTCCAGCACAAAAGGGAGCCAAAGGCCCAGAACAATCAAGTCTTGCAATAGAAATTCCTCTGGCTAATCTGTCGAAAGATAGCTGCCTAGTCCGCAGCTTATTGAATAGGCACCATCCTCTTCCCACATGTTTGTAGATGGTTTTACAGCACTGGAATGGAGGCCCCATGCACACTTGATTGGGTATGAAAAGCATGGCTGCAGCTGAATTAGCTTGGGGATGGGGGCCAGGGGAACAAGAGAGGGAACGCATTGCCCATACTAAAAGCATACAGCTGTGCAGGGAAGAAAGCACACTCAAAATTCTCTTTTAACCAAGCTTGTGAGCTCCTGGAGAGATGACAGAGTCCTCATAAGCAGTAACATGCAAGGATTAACACAGAAGCACAAAGCAATCAGACTGAAAGGATTCAGGTGGTTGTATGGTCTGTAAGGACAGAAAGAAGCAGCTTCAGTCTTTTTTTTTCTTGTGTATCGGACAAGTCCAATATCTACTCCCATAAGGCAAGAGCAGCCAAACAGCTAGCATCAGCTACCCACAGCTGCACTGCATGGCAACACCTTCCCTTAAATGGGATTCTTGAGTTCCCCCTAAAACAAACAGTCACTAAATGGAGTTGCATAAGCCCCACGGTGATGAGAGTCAGGAGCTTTCACATACTAGACATGCAGTCCTTAACTACCTTCTGGAAGATCAGAGAATGGTTTGGGTTGGAGGGGACTCTAGTTCTGCTCCCAAGCCCTGGGCAGGGACACCTTCCACTAGCCCAGGTTGCCCAAAGCCCCGTCCAACCTGGCCTTGAACCCTTCCGGGGGGGGGGCAGCCACAGCTGCTCTGGGCAATCTGTGCCAGTGTCTTACCACCCTCACAGGGAAGAATTTCTTCATTACATCTCATCTAAATCTGCCCTATGTTAGTTTAAACCCCTTACCCCTCGTCCTATCCCTACACCCCTGATAAAGAGTCCCTCCCCCCTTTTCTGCAGCCCCTTTCAGCCCTGGGGGGCTGCTCTAAGGTCTCCCCAGAGCCTTCTCTTCTCCAGCTGAACACCCCCAACACTCTCAGCCTGTCCTCACAGGGAGTGCTCCAGACCCCTGATCATCTCTGTGGCCTCCTCTGGACCCACTCGAGCAGGTCCGTGTCCTTCTGATGTTGGTGCCCCCAGAGCTGGACACAGCACTGCAGGGGGGGTCTCATGAGAGAACAGAGGGGGGGAATCCCCTCCCTTAATCTGTGCCCACACTGCTTTTGATGCAGCCCAAGACACAGTCAGTTTTCTGGGCTCTGAGTGCACATTGCTGGCTCATGGTCAGTTTTCCATCCACTGATACCCCCAAGTCCTTCTCCTCAGGGCTGCTCTCAATCCACTCCTCGCCCAGCCTGTGTTTGTGCTTGGGATTGCCCTGACCCATGTGCAGGACCTTGCCCTTGGCCTTGTTGAACTCCATGAGGTTCACACGGTCCCACCTCTCCAGCCTGTCCAGGTCCCTCTGGATGGCACATCCCTTCCCTCCAGTGTGTCGACTGCACCACTCAGCTGGGTGTTGTCAGGGAACTTGCTGAGGGTGCCTCAATCCCACTGTCCATGTCACTAACAAAGATGTTAAACAGCACCAGTCCCAACACTGACCCCTCAGGAACACTGCTTGTCACTGCTCTCCACTTGGACATCAAGCTGTTGATCACAGCTCTGAGTGCAACCAATATTTCCTGCAGATTCCTTTGGAGTAGCTGATGCACTGCCAGAAGCCAAAGCTGGGACTTGAGGAAAAAAAATATCACTTGCCCAACCCACCACAGCCATGCCTGGGTTTCCTTTGAATAGGCCTGCTAAACTGATAAAAAACCCCAAAGATTCTTATACACCTCAGCTCCCTCATCAGCTTCATCTCTATTCCACCACTCCCAAACTTGCTACAACAGGCCTATGGTCAGGAAGGACAAAGAACAGAAATCCATCTTTGCCAAAGGATGCACTGAAGGGTTCTGCACCCACACCATGTCTTGCAGTTCTGACAGCCTCAAGCACGAGCTCCCATGCTGCTGAGCAGTACTTGCACTGACTGGGCTACACAGACTCTGGGATGCTCACATTTCTGGGGTGACAAAAGCTGCAATAAGACAATCTCGTTGTGATTTTTTTTTTTTTTTTTACAGTGTACCCCAAGGAGCCCTGCCTGCCTGTACAAAGCACCCAGCTTAGAGAAGGGACACTGCTGGGGCACAGAAGCATCCCACACCAAGCATCAGCAAGAGTTACCTCCTAAAAGGAGGTAAGAGCAACAAAGCACAGGTCAGCAGAGAGGTGAATGAGCAGCAATAGGACAAGGTGCTCAGGAGAAGAGGGGACTCTGCAGGACAAGGGAAGGACAGACTGCACCCACGTGGGTGAAGCTGTCCCCCATCACTGAGAAGTCCTGTTAGCAGCTAAGCAAGTGTGCTCACTCAGGCTTTACTTATGCCCTAGCTCAAATTAGCAGCAGCAGCATCATATTAGCTTGGGTTAATAGCCTGCTCATATAAGGGGCTTTATGTGCAGAAGGGAGTCAACTTAAGGGCAACCCTCAAGCCATAATATGAGCTAATTTGACAGTGAAGACAAACTTTGAGAGGTCATCCAGACACCAAGAAAACTGCACCATGAATCACTCTCAGTCATGACCAACAATACCGTCTAAAGGAAATTCCTGTAGCATGATCACCAAAGAATCAATACCACGCCAATTCCAGCAGATGCATGCAGTCATTAATGCAAAGAACACTAATTAAAACCACATCACTGAGAAGCATTGTGCCGGACTACAATTTAATTTAGCATGTGGTTGATATGGTTCAAGGAATTAGGGAATTATCTTTTCTTACCTTCAAGTAACTTTCAGGGACACATTTTCAGCCCCGGCCCTTCCTCCTGCTTTGCTACTCTGTGCTCACAAGTGTTTCTGCTCACAAGTGTGCAGAGACCACACATCTGACAAAAAGACACCTACACACCCAGTAAGCAATCACCAGAGCTGGTCCACTCACACGAGGCTGCAAATATAAGTATCTCCATCACTGTCAGCAACCTGGCTCCAACAGGCAGCACAGGAGGTGTGCAGCCGTGCTCTCAGAGGCTGAGGAAGGGCAGAGAAGTCCTTTGCAGGAGCGACGGGCAACACTACACTGCTTCTGGGGCTTCCACATCGACAACAAGGAACTCCTACGGGCTTATTTGTCTCTTTAAAGAGGGCAGCATCAGGTTATTTTAGGTCTTGTTCAGTTTACACAAATATGTTTTGACAAAACGTAGGATCCCATTTGCTCCTATTTTAAGAACCTTAGCAAAGCTAAAGTGGCTTTTTCTGCCTTTTTTTTTTGTTTTCCTTGAAAGACCATCTCCTCCAAACACCCCAAACATTTTAATCATTTTTAAAGAAAGATTAGCTTCAGTTTAATCTAACATAATCACACATATGCAAGTACCCCACAATATACATCCAAAGCAGCTAGCTAACCCAGGGACTTATGGACCTCTTGCTATGCCTCTGCAGCATCAGGAGACACAGGTTATTCATTTCACCAGGGCTTGATCCTGGTCCACTCAAGAGTTTTCTCAGCACTTCAACTGCTTCATGCTCCAAAAATATGTAAAGTGAGATTTCAAGAAATGAAGTAATTTGAAAATCATCCAGTGGCCTGAATGGCAGAGGGAGGATTGTGAGCCCTTGTCTCTACACAGTGCCCACCAGCCCTGGGAGTGCTCATGGCTGGGGACACACCGCTTCTCCCAGCAGCCAGCAGGGACCTGAACCAACAGAAGATGGTAGGATAAAGCAACCATGAATGACAAGGTGTTCAACAACGCTTCCTCTGGTTCTGAAAAAAATACTAGCTGGAGGCACATAGCCTGCAGTTACTGAGGCTAAACCCTCCCATTAGGATTGCATGATCCTCTGCTCCTAGTAAGACAGGCTGCTCAAAGGCAGTATTGTACACAGGGAACAGGGGATGCTGCAAGGGTTAGAGCAGGCAGTATTTAATTGCAGCAATTTTTCACTTTATTTGCTGCTTCTATTAAGCTGCACTGCCTGAAGGGAGACTGATCCTCTCCAAAACACACTGAGCCATCAGCTGCAAGGATTGCCTCAAAGCAAAAACACATTTCAAAGGGAGTACAGACATCTAAATAAAAATAACCATATTTAATTTAACATAAAGGAATCCTGGTTTGCCACCTGTGACAGGTAAAAAAAGTTGGAAGGAAAAGCAGGATGTGGAAGTTTAACCCACAAGTAAAACTCCACCCTTCATTTGCCCAGACACCCATAGGGTTTGTTCTGGGTTTATTGTTTTAATTAAAGTGTTACCTACTGTCATGAGAAAGATATATCCTAAAACCAAACCCCTGCAAGTTGTTTGCCCCACTGTGTAAGAACAAACTCACCTTTTCCTAATTTGATGGCAAATTTCTCTCAGCAATTTTGCCTCCACAATGCAAAGCACCCTGTGTCTTAAATTGCTGAAGCAAGGGCTGGAGGCCTAGCTCATAAACAAAATACTCGTGAAACAAATTGCTCCTGCTTCCATCACCACTGTGTTTCTTCAGTAAATCAATAAAGGCCATGACTTCTTTACTAACATTTTCAATTAAGGTTCCCCACTGTGTATTCAACGTACTAAACCAATTTATTGAGGATTAACAACTATGTAATTTACTATACATGTCTACCTTAGAACAACCGCTAAGCCCCCATTAACTGATAACAAGAACTACATTGATAGCTCAGCATCAAGTGCTATTTACAGTTTCAAAAATTGCTACTTCTGCAAAGTAAATATTTTCATCTGAAAGTTGTGCAATGTTTCACAAGTACTCACAGCAGATAAACCATGTTAAACCTTCGGCTTTTTCAGATGCTTGGAAAGACCCACAGCAACACGTTCAACTGCTGGCAACTTAACCCACCACATGCCTTTGCAAAACCCAACCGTGGGTTACAAGTCAAGTGCAGATGGAAACGTAAGACAATTCAGAAACTCCCTGAGCACTGTTCAGAAGTTTCCACAATTTAAGAAAACATCCAAGGTCAACAATCATTCAATAATATCCAATAACCCATATTTTAAGATACATTTTCTCCTAAAACACAAAATTGTAATGTGCTCTGCTCTCTTTGGGGATGCAAGTGGTTTCAATCATGTCTGCAAGCATTTCTGGTAAGCTCAGAGTGCTTAACTAGCCAAGAAAACATTCTTCCACCGCTCCAACACCACAGTTTATCAGAAATATTAATTCAATAGATACATAACCACGCACAGCTTTCACATGTTTGCATACACTGCACCCTGGGAAGGGAGAGCACCAGACCCCGATGCTGAAGTTTCAGCACACATCTGGCATCGCCCCTTTGCAGAACCTACAGCAAGCAGGGCTTGGCTGTGCCCCGGCCAGTGGCAATGTGGGGCACAACACTGCCAGCCACAGAACAGAGCCCAGTCAATCATTAATGGTGATGAGAGGGCAGGCAACCCACTCCTGCGGTGTTTGCTCAGCGCTTCATTTTCTTGCAGTTGTTCGTATTAATAGTTAATCAGGAAGGACCGATCTTCCCCCAAAAAACACACTCACTTGGAAGCGGCACAGAGGAGTATTTATGCACTGGTTCAATCTAGTTAGGCAAGGAGTTGGGGGGAAAATAAAAAAAGTCTTGGAAAAAACATGCAGATTTTTCCTGCAGCTTGGACATGGGGGCTCACCAGTTTGCTCTTGCCTCTCCTGCACCTGATGCTGCTTTCTAACACCGCACAGGGGCTGTGCCACATCCCACCCTTGCACAGTGGAACAGTGTGAAAGCCAAGAGATACTTCCCAGGAAAAGCCACTGCTCTTCTCTTGTCCTCCATCAGCCCAGGCTGGCCACACTACAGTGCTGTTTCACCAGTGGCTGCTCCCCACCAGCCACCCAGTGCACCTGCTGCGCTGTCACCTAAGAAAAATCTCAGCAGATACCTTGACTCGAAGCTCTGTCTCATTAGATGTGCTGTGAAGTTTAACAAGTTAACTGACCAGAGCCAAAGCACCCAACTCAGCTGCACCTGCCAGGACAGAGGCAGTGGTCATCTCTCCCGGCTCAGCTGTCCTCTTCCCACCTGGCAGCAATAATCCTAGTCTCACAAAACACCCAGACAACTCCACAGCTTTCTACAGTGGAAAGAAATCCCCTTCCAATCCTAGCAGCAGCCTGAGTGGAACTACAACACTGGACTCCTTGCTGTGCTCCCCATGAACTTAGTCTAAAATTCACCAAAACAAGGATACTCCCTGCACTGAAATTGAGAGGTTGACAAAATCCAAAGATCTTGTGTGTGGAAATGAATGATGTATATAACTGTAAAGCATCAGTTGAAGGACTGGTTACCTATGGGGCAGTCAATGGCTGGCAGCACCGCACATGGCAGGGCCAGCTCTAATCCCCCGGAGGTGAGAAAAACACATGACAGACAGCTCCCATTTTCAGTTTAAAAATAGTTCTTCTCTTTAAAAAAGAACAGCATTTTAAGGACTAAATATGCACATTTTAAGCTAAAAAAAACCCCAAGTTGGCCATCCTGGCTGGAGGTGTGTGGTTTACACAGGCATCTACCCTTTCTCTTTGAGTAATCAATGTCCAATCATAATGCACTTTCATTCCAGGCACTTCTGTACTGCCAATAAAGCACCAAGCAATTTAACGGATTTCTAACCCCAAATTGGAAGCTGTACTGCATCCAACTGATTCAATTTGTTCAGTCTTAGAGGAAGCCCTGGAACAAAATGCTAGAAATAAAACCACATGCACTGATAACATTACAGAAATAGATACACCAAGAAGCAAATGTTCTGTCCCTTTTATTTTATCTGACCTCCAACCCGTTTTAACTGACCTTCAAGATGGAAAGGCTGCATTTAAAAGAAGCCATTTCCACCTAGATCAAGAGAAATGAAAGCCAAGCTATATATAATGCATTTGCTGCAAAACAAGGCAAATAAATCTACCATAAAACTACCTTTCACTTAACAATGAAAAGCCAAGAGACTTTCAAGTTAATTTATTCCATATTTTAGGTCCTAAGCAAAGCTATTTTCCTCGATAAACTTCTCTCCCTGCACACAGCCTGAAAACAGCAGAGATGACTTCCCCTCCCTTCACCTTACCACAAACTACAGTGCTTGATGGCAGACAGCTGCATTATCTCCTTCGGCTAGTAAGAGGCTGGAGAAGCAGATCAGAGGCAATGGTGTGATGCTGAATTTTCCAAATGGTGGACCACAGTGTACCTCCTGCCAGCAGGAGAAAGCCAGTGGGTCAGATACTGTTTGACATGGTAGACTTCCCTTACATCGATTCTGCATGTAAGCCATCACTGTAATTACACTAAGCATGACCTAGACTATGACACTCCTCCAGAAGAGGCTCTATTTTACTAGGTGCTATAGAAAGCTCTATTCCTGCCTCGACATTAAGAGCAGGACCATCTATCAGAGCAAGCATTCATGTTCTTGGCATAACACCTGTACTGGTGTTTACTGCTGGGACAGCAGTGGGATACCAGCAAGGATTTCAAGGCAGATGAGGGTGATGTTCAAGTCTCTGCCCAAACAATGCCACAAAGTATTCAAGGGGATGGTTAAAACCTATCACTGCTTTCCATTATATGCCAATCTCCATGTTCCTTACATCCAGCAGAACATCAAACAAGCATATATTCTTGCTTAAATAACTTGTACATGTACTTGGCTGTTTCATTATGAGACTATAGACACATATGCAGCTATAAACACATAAACATGTACACAACTATATATGCATGAGGCAATACATCTGTAGTGATGTATACAGGTAGAAAAGGCTTTGTCAGGAGAGTTTGGGACATCTGTACAGCTTATTACTAAGTTGTATAATAAACATTTTTTTACTAGTGCTCTTCACACTGTCCCTAGCACATAATGCCACAACTTTTACAGAAGCACTATTTCAAAAAAATGTTTGAGAGCTTTACAGTTTTTATTGGTGCTATTTTTCAACTCCTTCCACTTAAAGCCAGACTTCTTTATTAGTGCACTCAAACTGGAGAAAGACTCAGAGAGAAAAGTTATAGCAAATAAAATTTTAGGAAGTTCTTCAAAGAAGCTCAGCTCTTCCTAAGTCTGGCATCTCAGGACTTCCCAGGATTAAAAGGCAGCTCCTACTTCCAGTGGCTGCAGCTTTTTGCACTTCAGGTCTCAACTTTTCAGGAGTCCTGGGCAAAGAGGACCCTGGGCAGAGCAAAGGTGAACCACACAATTAACAAGCCCACCCTTGCTCCTGCTCTCCACACTCCTTGTTGGGGCACTTGAACTAAGCTCAAGCCCAGAATTAGCATCAGTCAGGCACCAAAGCTGAGCACACTTTTTGCCTTCAGATCAGAAAAGTGTTTTTTCATCTCCTTCAAAGGGCTATGGTGTACTTTGCTGGGTAGATGCCTTGATTTATTATTCAGTGGACTCAGATTTGTGCAGTTTCTCAGCTAAAAGCATCACAGCTAATTCAAAGGAAGGTTGACATTATTAAGGTTGAATCAAGGAACTAACTTTCTCTTCTATAGATTTTTGTCCTTTCCATGTTGTAGAGGGGAACATTTCCCTACTCTTCTGCTACAGGAAGCAATTAACAACCCAATCTCTTGCAAAACTGCTGGATTCAGAAGGTATTTGGATAAGCTCATTCTATCTTCTTTTAACTATTATTACTGGAATCATACTGCTCCACTTGGCATTTCAGATCAATTTTTTTGTTGTAATTATCTTGGTTTCTGCCCACCAGCAGGTGTGCATTTGCCAGTGGAGGCTCCAGTCGCAGCTTCAAGCACTGAGAACCCCTTCATCTGAAGGAAGGGCACAATGAATTCTGCATGGAGATGTTAAGAAGCATACAAATCCTTCCCTCTTGCTTTCAGCCCATCTCACTCAGGCATAATGCAAAGTAGATGCCATTTTAAAACAGCCTGATAGCCTCTGAAAAATAAAAATCCCATAGCAAAACTCCACATGGGTGGCTGCCTGACTACATTGCAAATAGAAAAAACTAACACTACAATTAAGCCAAGAACAGAAATACCCTTCTGCTCTTCCGAGTGGTCCTTGCAAGCCCAGGAGCCATTTCAAGGAGCTCACCATTCACTACTCATACTGCACCTCTCATGGGGCAAAAATGCATCTTGGGTTCACACCAAAGCCTCACACTCCAAAAAGCAATTACTTGAAAAACATGAATGCAGAAGGTGCTCCCAAGGTTTGTTATTGCATGGAGAGCACCACAGGTGTACTCACTGCTTGAAGAATTCAAACCATGTCCTTTTGAGAGTAGATAAACTAACCTCTATGAAGAGAATAAGAAGTATTACTATTTCATGGTAATGAGAAGAGAATCCTTAGGGCTCATGGAAAACATCACTGCTCTAAGCACAGATGGCAATGGAAGAGGAGTGCAAAACTTGATGTGCAAAAAATGAAGAAATCCCGAGATGAAACATGGAGAACCCAAGGCACTCCACAGGCAGGGTTATGGGAGAGATGAAAGAGGACAAGTCCAAAGAGAAGAAAAGAAACACCCATGCAACTCACTACTGTATTTGTGAAGCCACCAAGGAGATACTCCTTCCTCCTTCAGACAGGTCACAACTTGGTTGTTAACAGCACAATTTTCTCAACCCTTCCTAAAACTGGGCATTGTCAGAAGTCAGACCCTGGGCTAGGCAGGCCACTGACTCGTGGCAGCATGGGAGCACATGCTAACGTAGCCTCTGTATTCCAAGCGGGCTCTACTACAGCAACGCCACATTAAAAAAATAAAAACACATTTTCCTCAATTTGTCACAGCAAGCAAAGTATGAAATAAAAAACTTTCCAAGTCTTCCAAACACACAGGCTCCCCCCCAAAGCCTTTTGCAAACCAATGAAAATCGTGTAAAAATAAGTTGTAGTGCATTTTATAGGGGAAAATAACTCTACTGCAACTAGAAACACATAATCTAGCTTTTCTCTAACAAAACCTACAGGAAATGGCTCTGCAAAAGTTAACTAAGTGATACTGAACTTTCTCCAGAGTGTTGTATAGGAAATAACACTGCAGAAATGACTGCTTGATTTAACCTTTTGTCCAGACTATGCTACAAAGCCATACTACAGAGGTATCTGGCTGATGTTAACAATCCTCTGGTGTATTCTCTAGAACCACAGCAGAGAAAGCAGGTTCTCACACATGCTCTGCAAAACACCCTTGCCACGGCACAAAGCCCAGGCAGCCAACTGCTGATGGAAAACAGAATTTTACAATTTTTCCTTTTCTGTGGCTAGCAGTTGGGTTTTATTTTGTTTTTTAAAGATGTGAAAAAGTAACAGCTGTCCTGAGATGCAGAGAGCAGAGCAGATGCATGCATCCCCTGCATTCGGACCTGTGCCAGACTGGCAGTGCAGACATACCGAGGTGTCCCATCTCTCTGCCGTCTGTCAGACTGTCCATCCATTTGGTAGAGACCTCATAATGCAATACCATAGTATTTCTGGGAGAAAACCCCCCCCTCCAGCATCACATTTCTCAGCTCCACCACTAACACTCACTGAGCTCCCCCCCTGCTACTCCCCACCTCTACCATCACTGGAGATGCTGCTTCGTGCAACAGCAAGCATCAATGAATGATCTTCTACTCCCAAGGCATCTCAGCAACAGACCGTCTGCCAAGAAATCTGGTGTCAATATTTGCCTGGAGCTCTGCAATCACAATTACACAAACTGAGCCAGGCTGCCCTACAACCCTTCTCCCCCACCATCCACATGCTCAGTGTGGAGAAGGTGTTCCTTCAGAGACCTGAAACAAGTCTGGTTTTCAGTCTTCATTTCTTTCAGTCAAAAAGGAGGAGCTACAGCTTACATATATACTCCGTCTACTGAATCCCCAACATCTCACTCAGTCTTCACTTTCCGTGAGATACCTTTTTCCTCCCCATACAGTGTAAGTAAAAGTAGCCAAGGCTTTTCCACATTCCCACAAAGCTTGGGTTCCTATGTAATTGCTTTAACAAGGACAGAGCTTCTCAAGAGCTGCAGGACACATTTACTGCTTGATCAGGTTAGCCAGCAGGAAACCATTTTATGGGTTTTTTTTCAGCAAATTTGACACCACCAAAGTTGCTCCAAGACAAAAAAAAAAACACATAAGGGCAAGAGCCAAAAAATAATCTGTCTAGAGTAAGGATACAACCCTCTGTTCAGGAAGCTCACAATAAAATGTCCCCCACAGAATGACACTGATTTCAGTATCCCAAACAGGCCACTGGGAGGGAAGCCAGTACACAGCGATACTGCAGTTGGCCTTGGGAATTAGCTCGAGTAGCTTTTTTTTCCCCCTGCAGCCCCACGCTTACGTCAAGTCATGTGAATACAATTACATAAACTGTAGCTTTTCCATGAACACCTTCTCTGGGATAAAGGTTCTCATTTTACTCCACATAAAAACACTCTCCACAGGTTTATAAGCTTTAATTGCTATGCGAACACATAAAAAGTGCCCAAGTAAGTCTATTTAATGGTTATACATTAACTATCATACACCTCCGGGCTTGTGTTATCTGCCTATTTGCTAGATCAATAAACTTCTTATAAGCAAACTTTTAAAAAATGTTGCTGCTGCTGAGAAAGGTCCATTCCTTTTTTATTAATAACTTTATGAAATTAGTTGGAAACTCCCACCTGTATCTGAAGTTCTTTTTCTGCTAGGGAAAAGCAGGCTGGTTTTCAGCACAAAGAATCAAAACCATGTACTTCTCCAGTGTTCAAAATTGGACACTGGCCCACAAGGTAACACAAGAGCAGTGCAACTCCGGGCTGGGAAGGACTTGGGTGAAGACAAATGTGTGCACGTGTGTGGCACATGCAGACACAGAGCTCCTCTAAACCCAAGGAGAGAAGGTCTCTAGGGAACACCAAGCCTGGACAGCCTGGAGCAGGAAAACCATTTGCATGAGGAGGACAAATAGGAAGCATTAGCAAGAGGTTTTAGGAAAGCATACACCCAAAATACTCTTACTGGCTATTAAGATTAAGGGCATTGTCCTCAGTGAATCCATTTCTCTGCTGCTGTCCTATATTCACCCCATGGGGCTCCCACAGGCAAACCTGACCAACAGAGCAGCAGGTAAGGAGGCAGCTGCCTGAAGCCAATGTGCACAACAGCAGTGGATGGGATAGCATCAAATCTTACCACAAGGCACCCTTGCCTGTTAAACAGCACCCGAATGAGCCACGCAAAAGCTCCACAGGGCTGCCTGCAAAAGCAAGCCCTCCGCAACGCTCCACACACCTCTGTGGAAGAGGGCAGAGAGCATTTCACTGCCTGTCCCATACCTAAAGGGGCATCAGCAACCTGGTGCAGTCCAACTGCTCTCTTGTTATGGCGTGCTGAACACCAGCTAAACTTTACCTTGGGCACTTACAGATGCCCTCACGTGCCATCAACCCACCTGACAGACACGTGCAGTTGGCAGCAGGGGCATGAGGCCGACTCCTGCACTCCCTGTCTCCTCTGGGACAAAGGAGGGAGTGAGCGAGACTGAGCCAAGCAGCCCAAGAGTGATTAAGTGTTGATCAAATCCAACTATTTAATAAGTTTCTGGTATGCCCAACCAGTGTCAATCTTCTCTGCACTTTGCTGTGAAATCCCTGTGATATGAGAAGTCTACAAATGGCTTTTTTTGTCAACTTTTTTTTTCTCCTCAGTAAACAGCAGAATCTGAAACTCCAGAGATGCACTTTGCTATACCAGTCTGCTGCTTCAGGCACCCAGGGTGCTCTCAGTGTGGGCAACGGCACCAGAGCCCCTCACCCCATGCCTCACCTCCTTTCAGAGATGGAGAACACGGCTGCTTTCTCCCTAACCAGCTCTCCTTTCCCCACAGCGAGGGAACATCCCTGCTCCCACGCTGCCCTCCCGGCCGCTCACTTCCCAGCCCATCTGCAGACCTGCTCTCATGGGGGGCAGCCAGACAGCGGGCACTTCGCACCTCCCCACCATAAACCTGCCCAGAGCAATTACCCACCCACTCCAGCTGGGAACACGCCGCTGCCTCATTTGTAGCAGCAGAGCCGCAAGGGCAGCAGCAGGCAGCCCCAGGGCTGGGGTACGCACAGAGAGAAGCTGAAGCCCCACGACAGCAGGGGAAACACAAAGAGGGGGAGCTTGAGCTGCCTGTTCCCCCTGCCTGCCCACCCCCTGCCTGTGCCCATTAAAAAAATTAATCCCCATCGTAAAAACCTGGAGCACAGCCTGTATTTCAGGCCAAATAATAAGGGGAGGCCTTTATAAATAAGGAATCACTTACTATTCAGAGGGAGGGGGATTAGAAAGGCTATTTAAATTAAAAACAAACTGCACAAACAAATAAACCTCACTACACTCCCCCCCCAGCCACTGCAGCCCAAGCCCCACATCAGATGCCTGTTTTGCACATGTTATCTGCAAACCACAGGCAAAGCAATTCCCCGCTCCGTGCCGTTTCACAATCTGCTCACTCTGAACCTTGCACTACGTCAGGAATTAAACAAACATTTCCTTCTTCTTCTTTAGGGTTTCCCCCCCTCCTCCTCATTCAGAGCTCAGCTCCAAAGTCCAGCAGGGCAGCAGGCGTGGGGCTGAGGTGTAACAGCTGGCTCGGAGAGCTCGGCACACTCCCCACCACCTCCAACAGCCCCCTAAAAGCATCTACGGGGTGGCTGGTGGTGGCGACAGGGCACACTGACCCCATCGCACTAGGAGAAGCCAGAGGAAAGCTGGGGGCAGGTGTCTGCTGCAGTATTCCACAAAAAACAGCCTGGAAAATGGGAGGGGGGCTCTGCGAAACCATGAGCATCTCTCCCACCACTCCACTAAGAAAGGATAAATGCACCAGATCTACTTATCATGCCAAAATGAGGAATGGGGGGAAACCTGTTCGTAGCCTTGCTCCCAAGGAAGACAAGGCCACAGATGTGTGTCCTTACTCCAAACAGTCTAAAACTGGGATGAGACCAGAGGCGTGGGAAGGGCAAGAGATCCTGTGATGCTGCAGAGCCAGGGGCAGGCGGTGGGCAGGAGAGTGGCTGGGGGCCAACATGAAGCCTTTGCCTTGGCTTGGGATCACCTGGGCCCATCGCTATTGTAAACAGGCAGCCCCACGCACTCCCAAAGTACACCACAGACAGCAGAGATGGGGAAGGAGGGTGGTACCCAAACACAATGCAGAGATAACAGGAACACTCTGCAAAAGTCCATTAAAACATTAGTCAGCCCCAGAAACAAAAAGTCCTCAGGAAACCAACTTCATGTGCCTGTTTCCATGCAGATTACTGGCAGTTACAAGTAACTGCAACAGAAAGAAGTTGATGAAGAGTCTTCTCTTAGCTTATCCGTATTTCCAAACAGGTTTATGTTATAGATTTGGGGTTTATCTTTCCTGGAACACTGAAAGGGCCATAGGGAGGAATAGCAAAGTGAGAGCATGAGATAATTGGAGGGGCCAAGCATCGGAGAACCAAGTCAGGTTAGTTGAATTTGTGTGGTTGCTGCTGTTTAATGGCAATGCCTTGTTAAAATTTGGGATAAAGGAAGCTTTTGTTAAAGACCTGCTCTTTCCCCCCCCGCCCCTACCTTCCCTCAGGGTTTTGAGATCACATAAAAAACACATCCCCAAGCTCCTCAAGGTTGTTTTTTTTTTTCCCAGCAAAGCCAAGGCTGACAAGACTTGACATTCCTGAAATGTTTAAATGGGGGGAGAAGGAGAAACAACAACATTTTTTCAAACCCACTTTATGCATCAGAGACAACCAAAAACTGGCCTAGGGCCAATTAAAAAAAAAAAAATTTAAAATATTTGCAAGATCATCTTAAATACTCCCAATGTTCCTGATGGAAAAGTCCCCGTGTGCACAGCGGACAGAAGCCCCCACACCAAATACTGCACATTCTTGGAGGGAGCTGTGGAGCAGAAAGACATAATTGAGGCGATTGACAAACCACTGCACACGACTGTCAGTCCGTCCCCGACTGCCCCGGGGGGACATGCCACCACTGGCACTCGCCCACAGCAGGTCTCGGGCTCTGCGGTGAAGCCTCTGCAGGAGGCTGGCACTGACCAGCCTCCCCTTCCAAGCAGGCAGAGCGCCCTAAAAAACACATCCCAGGGACTTGGTAATGAGCTCAGGATTTAAAAACCTGGCTAATGAAGAGGCAAGAGCCAAGATATCCAATTTCTGCCGAATACCAGGAAAAGCATACCACTATCAGTAGCCATTATATTAATTAAAACACACACCAGCCCATTTTGTAGCTTTTTCCAGGCTGGGATTTCACTTGCCCAATGCTGCAGGATAGAACTGGGCAAGGATAAGAGTGCAGATGGAACACCACAACTTGCAGTAAAACCCACTGAAGGTGATACGAACCAGATGTGGACAGTAACTCCATGAGCTCAAGAGGTACTACAGCTTCGTATGCCAGCCACCACACACCAAACACTCAGGAGTGATCACTGCTACCGCCAAAACACACTTAAGAATGGGGAGCATTTAAGGGGCACAGAATGGGTTAATGGGAACCCACCAAGCTCCACTGGCCAATTATTCTTTCTCAGTTTACTAGCACAGAAATTTGGGCATCAAAGAGGTCCTCGGTGTTCCACTTGTGCAATAAACTCCTTTCACCAACATCACTTCACACTTTCCAGAGTGCAAAGTTCACCCCAATATTGTTGGCTTTCTCACTCACTGCTTTTTGGCACCATCCTGCCTCCTTGGCTGTTCATTAATACGCAATCAGTACATTAAAGGCTTTGTTCCACAGTCCTGGCTAGGCTGCAACAGACTTTTCCAGCAAGTGCTGTCTTGTGGGGGACAGAAGTGCAAATATGTTCAGGTGCTCCTAAATACTCAAAATTAAAAAACCTAAACCCTATATCCCTACCAACTGGGTTTTGAAGAACAAGGAATTTTCACAATAAATGCAAATAGCATCCAGACAAAAACCCTGAGACTATACTGGATGGCATTATGTTTTACTCTTTATAATGTCGTTATGCTTTACTCTTTACATACCAGTTACACAATTGTGTGATTTTTTTTTTTTTAAACACAATTTACAGACTGACTAATCACAACTACAAGGTAAAGGCTGCTTAAATGCACTGGCAATGAGAAAGCTTCTGTGATTTTTGTTTGAACAATGGCTAGCTGGGATGCTGTGAACACCCTCCCCAAAGATCCCACCTGTTTTTTCAGGTATCCTCTCATCTCCCAGATTTTAGCAGGGAGGAGAACAACCCTGCTCATTTACTGTCACTGTGGTTACATAAAACCCATATGACCATAGATCAAAATATTTTCTTCTCTTTCAGGAGCACTTTCTGCTCTGCTCCCCACACCCCTCACACCTACCTGTGCCATCACTCCCAGGCCATCCGTTTGCACCACTCATCCCAACCAGAAAACCAAGTCCCCTGTTGTTCTCCACAAAAGCGATCAGCAGTTGGCTGACAAGCTCCTCAATTAAACACCCCATATCTACTTCAGATTTTTCTTCTGCCCCTCAGCTTGCCCATTGCAGCCTCTGGTCCAGCCTGTGCCCTCCTGGCCCACCCAGCTTCACCTCTTGCCCTGCTTTCCAAACAGGCACAGAAAACTCAGCACAGCCTTTCTTAATACATTACTAAATCCCATCTTATTTTTCTTCCCTGGGAGACTAAACATAGGCTGTTAGTTCAATCTAAAACTAAGTACATGCTCAAAAGACAGAGCAAACAGTTTAATTGTAAGAAGTACTAAAAAAAGCACTCCAGTTGTTTCAGGTCATTTTAAGCTATATAAGTTTGTCCCAATTTTTCATGAGTTGCTTATGATGGAGATGAGCCCAACTGGAAAACCAAAATCAAGAATCCCTGAACTCTGAAGGAAGGTTCATCTAAGTTTGGGCCCATATCTGCACTGAATGCAACACAGCCAAATAACATTTTTCCATTATTTTTTATCACTATTGCTTCATGTTCTCCCCCATAAGCACAAGGTCACACCAAAATTTCTCCAGGTGGCTCTCAGTCCCATAAATTGTTAGAGATCTGGATTTACATCAGGGGGATTACATGAGATCAACCAAATGTGCACATGCTGGAGAGAGCGGGGACAACACAGCACTTTAAAAATGGAGAGCATTTTTCATTTATAAATAGTTTACATTTTTTGGATCCAGTGGCAGACAACCCGCTCAGTCTGTACTGAAACCAAAGAAATATCATGTGTGAGCACAAACCACAGTGTAACAGAGATAATAAACAACAGACAGGCAGCCATATGCAGTGGGGCTAGTGCTTTTGGTAGGGGAAGCAAAAAACACCAAAATTCAGTAACCCTCATTCAGCCAAAGGGTCTATTATATTTCAGAGGCAGCTGTTTCTCCAAGTTAGGCTCCACCAGTCACCTCCAGAAGGAAGGCAGCCCCCTGCACCCTGCTGTGCTCCCCAGCTCTCACCTTTAGCATCTCTCAGACATCAAGACCCCAGCACTAAGGAGGACACAACCCAGGTACCTGCACAAGGAGGGACAAAGTGATGTCACATGAATCACATGCACTAACACAGAGCATGGGGTGGCATCTGGGTCCCAGGGCAATACCCTGGGTTAATTGTGCACAGGAGCAGCTCAAATTCTGATCCAAGACAGATCTGGTGTACTCTTCTAAATTACATATGGGAAATTACTGCAAGAAACAGGAACCTAAAATACACTGTGCATCTTGCAAGCACATAGCATGTTTTCACACCCATGGGGTTATGTTTGCAAACAGCTCATCCTCAGCATCAGGCAAGCAAGGGCTGCTACATGCAAAGCACCTGAAGTCTGCTGGGCTCCTCCAGAAGCCTCCAGCTTCATGGACTTCACTAAGAGAACTAACCAAACTGGATTACAAACCTACTACATCAACCTCTGCTTTCACACCAAATAAAACTAAAATAAACCCTGACATCTACCTTATCCATGCTTTTACAAATGTTTTCGATATTACGTCAAACAATATCCTATATCCCACAGAAAAGACAAGTCTTAAAAAGGAAGCAGGGCAACTCTGTGCTTGCCAAGCAGAGGAACCTGGACTTGGAGCACCTCTATTGAAATCAGCCTGCCAAGACCAGTTTGATGTGTTTTATTACTGCAAGGAATTCCACAAATATGTTGGTAACTTTTGAGTGTCAGTGTGGGTTCCTAGGTAGGAAAACCAACTCCTTTAAATATGCACTTTCCGGATTTCACAAACATTTACCGGATGTAAGAGAATTCATGGACAATTTATTTACCATGAAAAGTGTGTAGACACCAAATCTAGCAGAAGAGGCTGAGCACCCATCTCTATCGTGAGTGAAAGCCCACAGCCAGATACGCCTGGCTGAACAAGGTTTGTTTTCAATTATATTTCAGATTCTTCTAACAATAACTGCATGGCGTCTGGCACCAACACATCTGAGCCTTTGAAGTGGTTCTTGACTTCAATGGGAAGAGGGGGAGGGCAAAAAAAGGGAATCAATCAGCAATTTCAGTCCAAGTCAGACCTCTTCCCTGAAGAGAAAATATTAATGCCACAATACCCCAGCATACCAGAAATGTGCTATTGAAAACCAAACAAAACTTCTGTTTGGGTCAGAACTGCCAGAGGCCAGCACTGGGGTTGCTGCTTTCACCTTCAGAAGCATTATGAGATACATGGGTCAATGGTTCCAGACACAAGAACCTTCCTGCCTCCCAACACCTCCCCTCCCAACGCCTCCCCACAGCTGCCTCAGGTGGTATAACACTCTGCATCCCATCCCAGTCACTCATGTTCATGTCTGTGACAAAACTCATGGAAAGAGACATCTAATGCCTAAACCCCAACCCCAGCAAAAGCACAGTTAAATCAGAACAGGAAGGCCGTGAGCAGTTTGCTGTCACATCCCCCATTCAAAAATGCCACTGCTGGCCACCCGGCCCCAGGGAAAAGGCAGCACTTCCATATTTCTGGACAAACACAGCAGCTCCCATTGAGCTCCTTCACAAAAACCATTATTAATGTACACTTGAAGCATCCACAACAGAGCAGAACAGCAACACATAGGTGCTGCAGGGTGTAAACTATGGGGTGCTAGTGACCACAAGACTGAATCACCTCTGGACATGCTCAAAACAACATCCCCAGGAGCCTTAAGCAAGTCTGCAGTGCCTGCAGGTACACAAGCTGCCATATAACCTTGCTTTCCTTTCACCCAAGTTCATCTTCAGGTATTTTAAACCCCTTTTCAGATCTAGCCTTAAATGACATTGCTAATATCACCAGGGAAGTCTGTGCAAAAGAAGGGCAACAAACCTCAGTTTTAAAATGCATATCTTCATCTGGCTTGTTCAAATAAGCACAGCTGTGGTTTAACAGCAACAAGGTGGCGAAGCACAACAGCTCTCAAGACTGAGGATGGTGGTTTTGGTCGGAATAATGTTAATTTAAAGAGGGATAAAAATGCCTTATTCTTTTTCCCCAAGCCATGCCCAAGTCCTACCACTTTTTGTTAGGTCAGGCAGTTTCTGGAAACATCTTCTGGCTCAAAACACTTGCAGAATTTCAAGAATCTGCTCCACAAATCTTGAGGCTGCTTTGTTCAGGAATGCTGACATGTGGGCAAAGGGGAAACCAAATAGTTCTCTTGAATGCTGTAGAAAACTTTAAAGTCTGCCCAAGATAAAAAATGCAAGTCAAAACTCTGAAGGAAGTGTGGGTTTTCTGCTGCATTTCAAATTATCATCCCAAACACGCTCTTCCAGCACGGGAACGTGGCTGTGCCACCCTGCATGCCTACCAAGGCCCATGGCCTCCATGTGCTCCCCTCAAAACAGGGCTGCAGTTAGGAATGAGTAAATAAAACAGGCTTTCACATCAAGTTTTCTTGGCCTTTACAGAGATGATCGTGCTGTGAAAAAAGCTCTGGTCAGGCAGTCTCTTCCCCCCAGACAGGATCCACCCACTTGTTAATGTCCACAAGCACCAAAGGGCAAGCACACACTTGGTCTTCTGCTTGTGTGACTCCTGGGACACTGCTTGAGTTGTCCTCTGGAAATATCCATTGCATTCCACAACACTGGGAAAACCAGACCTCTAGCTTATCCATGAAGCCTAATATTTACAGGCTTACATTAGGCAAGACAGATCTTCACTGCTTTAATTACAGGACCATTTTCAGGTTTACGAGTCCTGCCCAAGCCAGCAGTCTGCTGCTGGCTACCAAAACAAGGTCCAGTTTCTGCGACAATGCTGCTGCCCCATCAGCTTGTCATTTATTTCTGCCCTGCTCCCCAACAAGTCCCAACAGATACTGCAAGATACAGGCTGGACAGATGCTTCTGACTCCTGGTTGCAAGGCTGCAGGACACATCATCACAGCACCAGGTCAAATGCAGGCCAAGGGTGGAGGGCAACCACTGACCTGCGCTCAGACTGCTGCAAACAGTCATATATTGCCCCAAAAACACCATCAAGTATTACACACACATCCAGAGGGGATATGGTTGGTTCACTATGGCTCAAAAGTCCAAATGACCAGCAAAGGAGCCAGCAGCTTTAGGCCTGGCAGAAGGAGCAGTGCTGGAGGGCTCCTGCCTGGCTTGTCCTCTGCCTTTGCTCTCCCTGGACCCAGACCTAAATAAACAGACATCTTGCAACTGTCTCCCCCACACCTTGGGAGTGCCAGGAGAAGGACCAGCTCTCCTCCTCTGGGGCAGGCATGGCCAGGTGGCTCTGAAGTCATTGCAAGAGGGATTTTGCATTTCAAACATAAAAAGCAGGAAAACCATCAAGAGGCATTTCAGCTGTGACAAACCATAACCTCCCCAAAACATTTCAAGGCACATTTTCAATCCACTCCCAATTCCACCCCAGTCCCACAAGGGCTGTTGCTGTTATTGTCTATCACACAGCAGTGTCAGGAAACTGCCTTCCCGAGGGTCGGAAATTTTCCTGCCACCAGCTACAGACAGCACAGAGAGCCTGAAGGGAGGGAACAGAGCCGCCCAGGGAGAAGATGGGCCAAAGGAAGATTCAAGGGATAATGCATCCTGCAATGGCGAGGCAGACTGGTTTATAACCAGCAGTCAGAATTACTCAGGAAACCATAGAGGAAGCAATTGGAAATTGTTGGACAGGGAAACTTCTCCATTTTGTTTCCAATTCTGCATGCCCATAAATCTGTACTGAATTCCTCTTTTCAGCCATGCCTCTCAAGCAAGGCAACATTAGCCCCAAAATGTTCAGCTGCCACCTCGTCCTCCCCCCCAAAAAAGTGGATTTGCATTGTTTTGACTTAAAACTTACCACAAGCCTAAACGGCTTAATCACACAGTCTGTTCCCCAGCAAGCCCCACACTAGCATTACGACTTGCACACAGGGTGCTTGAAAACCTCGCCTTTGAGCTGGCTCAAGTATTCACAGCTGGAGAGTGAAGAAAATAAAGTAAACAGCAGTAACCGGAGTCCAGCCAGCAGCCTGCACATACCACCGGCTCATCAGCAGCACCAGGGCTGCTGAAAGGGACCATCACCTGAGGACTGGGTGCCAGGGGGATGTGCAGGAAAGGTGTTGGGAAAAGCTTATGTTAGCTGAATAGAAGGAAAGCCTGTGAGCTGGAGCAAGCCTGGGAGACTCACAGAAGGATACAGCAGAGTCCCAGTGTCTCTGCCAGCTGAAAGGACAGCTCGTCAGGCTCTTGTTAAGCAGACCACAAAGTGGTAGCACTTGAGACAAGTGCTAGGAACCACGAGAGAGAAATGCTGTAGTAAACAGCTTGGGCTGTGATTTGGCATCTCCCAAGGATGCTGCCCAGCTGCATGGCTCTGCCTTCTCCCCACCTTGCTATAAAGCCCAGGTCCCATGAGCAGGCAGGAGCGCCAGGCAGCCATCCCTGTCCTGCCACAGTGCTGCTGGAGAGCAGAGAGATGCAGACACCCAGGGCCACTGCTTCCCACCCACAGCAGATTGCTCAACACCCATCAGGCCACAAAGGCTGCTGCTTCTTGGAAATGCTGCTTCAAGAGAAGAGCAACAAGTCGCCAAAAATGATTCCCAGCTGTGGCAGTCACAAGGGCTGGTTGCTTTGGCTGAGGCACTCGCCCACTGCATGGGTGGCACCACTTTATACAGAGAGACGACTATGCTGGTCCCCAAAGAGGTCAGGATTCACATGCTGCCTCCACAGCACCCCTGCTCACAGGAACAATGCATGGGGTAACCCAGCACCAAGCCCTCTTTTCCTACCTATGCACCTTAGCTAATGCCAGCACCATCCCAGTAAGACTTTGAACCCCCTCTTCGCCAATCTGCTAGCACTCAGCAAATCCATTTCACAGCTAGGTCTCTGCTATCCACTTTTCCTGCAGGGATGGTTTAATGGCACTGCTCTGCCCCACAGGGATTCTCTGATGTCTCATAGGGCAATCTCACACTGCTTCCCTTACCTCAGCAGAGATACAGCCACTCTCCCCAGCCTGCAGCCTATGAGAGAGGCAGGCATGCCAAATTTGTGCTCACTCCTCAAACTGAAGTTGACCAACAACATCAAAAGCTCAGAGAGAACAGACACATGCACCATCACACAGCCTTGTTTCTCAGGAAGCCTGGGTAAAAAGCAGTACCTGCCTCAGATATTATTAAACTAGGGAGAAAAGCCAACTGCTGTTTTAAGTAGACAGTACAAGACAAACACATCTTGTCAATCTGTACAACTTTCTGTCCAAGAAGATTAACTCAAAGACCAGTACACATCTCTGCTGGTAAGGTCAGTAAGAATGAAATCACAGCTTGTGGAAGGGGTTCAGCTCACCAAGAAGTCAAAAGCCAACGAACTTCACCAGGGAGCTGGTCTCAGCCCCACAGAGATAAACAGATGCATTTACTAAAACTGCAGGAGCTGAAGTGAGTCCCGCATGCATCCCTGCAGACCAGAGAGGCAGGCTGCTGGCTCCGTGTTCAATAGGCAACAAACCAAGCGACACCCCCGGAGATGAAAGCTCAGAAGTCAGGGGTGAAGCCTCAGCCCCGCAGACCTCCTCCCAGACCAGAAAACTTCTCCTTGCTCACTCACACGGCAGAGGTGGATCTTGCCCAGGAACCATTTTATTATCTTCAAACTATTTTCTGACCTACTATAACAAGGAGCAGTTATAGTTCATCTGCTCTTATGAGATAACCCAAACACCTTAACTTCATTGATCTCAACAGCTCGTGTGGTCACCATCGCAATAACAAAGGTCAGAAAGTGGGAAGGAATATATACCAGAGGTTTACAACCATGTGAAACAATAAAGCCAGCACAACTCCTACAAATGCTTCCAAATCAGAGGTTTAAAAAAGCACACTACCTTATTTTCTGATTTAATGCAGAATGTGTGCCCTACTCTAGAAATAATCCAAATGTGCTTCAACACCAAGAATTCTGCCTTAGGAGACTTGTTTAAGGAAGAAAAAGGAGGAACAGAGTTGTTTATAGACAAATATAGATAGGAACAGCACAAAAATATGCTTAGTAAAGGAAAAGTAGAAAGTATTATGACACCTTTCAAAATAAAACATCATATGGTTTGTTTAAATGTCTGAAAACAGGATAAGTCTCCCCATTTTGCCAAAACAAATGAAATACAAGTGTGGATGTGATCCGCCCCCTGGTTCAGAAAGACACAACAGTTTACAGTGAATTACACAGACAAACAGAACATGGGATGCACTCCTGGCTCACCAGCAAGGCCAGACCATAGGCAGCAGAGAGATGAGCACAAGCCAACCACCCCATGTCAGCAGCGCTTGGCATTTCTGCACCACCCATGCCATCGCCAGACAAGTGCAGGAGTGATGAAGTAACTGGGGGTGAGAGAAAGGAAAGAGGTTGAGGAACATCCAGGTGTCACCCAGTATCAACAGATACCTCCTTACCCTTTGCAAATGACAGAGAGGTCACTGCTGACACAAGCCACACACACACCCCTGATGCACTCCCCATCCCCACATCCCCTTGGGGCTGCAAATCCCAGTGAGAAAGGAGGAAATCCCATGGCTCTATGCATCTTCCAGCTCCAACTCAAAGCAACCAACTTGTGCTGGGGAAGAGCTGAACTTGGGTCATCCACTCACAGACAGGGCTGCTGCACAAACAGCCCATGCTGTCCAGGCTGCCAGAGAATTTTTTACATCTGTACTAAAGGAAGGCTTCTGGCAGTTTTTCCACAGCTCCCAAACCTGGGTGGATTGCAGCTGACAGACACAGCAAAAAGCAAGCAAAGGCTGCTCCCCAGGCAGTGGTGGAGGGAGAGCTAGCTCCAGCCTCCCCCCCATGCACACTGTGGAGGAAGGAGAGGCACCAGTGTTTGGACAACTGGAACACATTTAGGGGGTGATTTTTCACAGGGCCTCCAGCCAGGCTGTTTCCTACGATAGCCATTTTATTGCCTATGATACAACCCCCAGACCAGCAGCTCCCTCATCCATGAGGTCTCCCACCACCCCACTCCTACAGCAACATCACCCATATCAAGCCCCTCCAATGGGCCACCTACACACACAGGACACGTCCAGCATCGCATCCTCAAATGCAACCAGAAGACAACACTCAGTAAACCTGCCACCTCCATCCGAGTATCTTCCACCAAGCCCTGGGCTCATCCAGTTGAACACCTTTGACCCCAGTACCCCTCTGTACTGGCAATCCGACAGCACTAGCCAAGCACAGCCATGTACACTGCAAGCACCAGCCCACTGGCCAGCCAACACTTTTTAGAACTGCTTTTTAGATGATAGATAACATAGTAAACCTGTGTTTATATTGGCGCACAGCAGGCTAAAACAGACTTTAAGTGCAGTTATAAAACAGCCCAGTCTATGTTGGCTGGACAAAGCGTGTTTTGAACTTGCAGGGCAGTATTTGGCAAGAGGCTCATTAGTATCTGGTGTTGATAGTAAACTCTCCAGGGCAGAGTAGTATTCACAGCACTGAGAGACAACAGGGTCCCATCCTGGCAGGTGCTCATCCCAAAAGCACAGGCTTTGGGCAACCAGGGAGAGACATGCTGGTGGAGAAGATGGATCCACATCCCGATGTGTGGGGAAGTGTAGCCCCAACTTCACATTCTGCACCTCTCATTTCCCTCTTGTATCCGAGGGCTTGTTCTGTCTTTCTGAAGGGAGCAAGCTGCCAGCTGGAGGAGGTGGTCTAGGAAAAAGGCATCTTACTTCAAGATTTCACAGCCAAATTTCCACTGAACTCAAGGGGTGTGTGTGTTTTAATCTGAAAGGATTCATCTAATAAAAACCAGTGCCTTCAACAGGGAAACATTTGCAATCCACAGCCCATATAGGTGAGTAGGGTTCAGAAGAAATGCATTTTAAGACTGCACCTCTGCAGATTTCCCAAATTAATGAGATTGCCCCAGGGGTCCAAAAGTCAAAAAAAGACTCCGCAGGAAGATTTACAACCAAAAGTTACTGCCTCATCACAAGCAGCACCATCAAGACTACCTATCAACCCCCCAAAAAACCATGACAAACTCTCCTGCACACAAAACTTCGGCTCCCGAACAAAGCTTTGGACAGCTAATGCATTTTAAAATGCAACTTGTGCATGACACTGGAGTATACATTTTATAATCTGTAGCTCTGTGTAAAGCTGTTGTACCATAAGAGGGCCTCTAACACTTTTCCTGCTGAAACCCTTGCAAAGTCACTGCCGTGACAAGTGCAAATGACAAACCACTCTGCCCGCACATCCACCATGGTTAACATTAATAAAAACTATGCAGATGGCTACAGTTTGAGACCCATCCTCCAGTTCTTGACTGAAAATGCAAACCACACAGAAATGAACCATATTCCTGGAATTAAATGCAACACATCATCAGGCCTCCTTGAGAGGTGCCCCCAAAATAGCAGGGCCTGCTTCTAGGCTTCTCCAAAATTATATGGTTGTGGCTTGAGAAACAACGTGCTGAAAATATAATGAGGGAGCATAACATATTACTTATGTTGTAGTCCTGCTCTGAAGCTGGAAGAGGCTGGGGTTGGAGGACTTGGGCTGCAGCACAGGACTTGGTTAACTATTAATGCATGACTCAGCTACAATAATAATAGGTGTTTCATGTTGTGTGCTAGCACAACAGCATCCTGGTCCTTCACAGGCCCCTATGCATGGCAGAAAAAAAAAAATACTTCGTAGTACATCATTTAAAGCTGGACACACCAGGAAATGGAAAAGAGGATTTATTCACCCTTTGTTTCTTTCTCCCTGCAGCCTCACACACTGCTCCTTCCTTCACATAGCACTAAAAAATAGCAAGGGACCTCAGGGGAGAGCTGTTAGTGGGTGCCCAGCCTCCCAGTCCTGCATGAAACCACAACCAAAGGGCTATGATTATTCAAAGACATGCCCTATCAAATTACCCCCCTTGCTCTGAACGAGGAGCTAATCTCTGCCCAACTGTGGTCCTGCAGAGTTGATGAACCTGGAGCCAGAATTTTCTGCAGATGGCTCTTCCCAGCAGCATTAGCCTAAATTATCTCTACTCCATTCATCCACATGATCCCATCTAGCTCCACATTGCAAAACAAGGGGAGTCACACTGGGTGATTAGGTTAGCAGCACAAGATGATTATGTTAAAAGCTGATGAGCTGAGCTAACTCAATCCAAGGTGTCTTGCAGGGAAGCCAACAAGATCAATTAAAAGCCCTGGAGCCCTAATTGAGTTTCTGGGTGCGGTTGACATACAAGTCAGGAACAATACACGAATTATCAGAGTGGGCTAACTGAGGAATGAAAGCCATCATCCCATTTTACAGCCACTCAAAACTTCAAGACACAACTTTAACCCCTCTTCAAGAGATCAAAGCAACCAGAAGCCAAAGGCAGGCATGACCAGGACCTCCTGGCACTCAACAATTCCCAGCTGCCCTGCAGAGCCAGTGGGAGCCGCATATATATATATATATATATTCATGAGCCCAGGTGTATGCAGAGAGTCAGGAAGGGGTTTCCCCAGCACCTGGGGTAGAGCCTCAGCATGAAGCCACCTTGAACCCTTCCAGCACACTCTGCTGAAGCTGCACACTGGGGAACATCCTTCCAGAACACTAGGATTTCCCTGCCTCGGGTGGGGCTCACACCAACTAAAGCCCCATCACAGCAAAGTGCTGCTGCATCTGCCTAAATCCTCAGAGACAACACTCCAGCATTAGCTTAACTTCTATCAGGGAAGCAAAACCTCACCCATGCTCAAGGAAGCATTTAAGTACCTGAAGTACTTTGTTGAAGTGTCCGGGCTCCCAAACATATCAGTTTACCACCTCTAGCCTCTTGATGCCACCAAGTGAAGGGAGAAAGAAATCAGTCTCACATTTGCTCCTTCATCACTTGAATTCCAAGTAGGAACTCCTGAAAGGCTCAGCCACCCCCAAACCTTACATCCACAGAACTGTAGACAGTTTGCACAAGCAAAGAAAAAAATAATTAAGCTGTATCTAACACATAATAATGGTTGACTTTCCTAGAGAACAATTGATGGTGTGTTCGTTTTTTCGGCTGCCTACTGAGACGCTCGCTCTCCTGCCCTGGGAATTTTCCCTCTGCAGCTCCTCCTCCCCCGGCTCCCAGACCATCCATTCTCCCCTTTTCAAACTGCACCCATTGTAAATGGCATTGAATATTAACACAGCCCATTGAGCACTTGCTCCTTTTGTATGGGACCCCTGCGTTTCAAATTGCAGTCACTGTAGAGAGGAAAAGCCTCAAAGTGATTAAATGCCATGAAGTTTCTCAAAAGGAGAGAGGAATATGCAGAGGAGGCAGAGGGGGTCCTAGATTTCACTTAAAGCTTCTGCAAAAAACGAGAAACACTTCTTGGTGGGGATATTTTATCCCCTTCAGGCTTCATTATGAATCTCACATGTATTCCTAACCCTAGTCTGAGATTTTTGCCCCAGCCGTGGCAAAATCAGACAACACTTGCAAAGGACTTGCTGTTAACTGCTGTTCCCCAGTATGCACCAATAAATATCACGGCATGCTGAGGGTGGTCAGCGAATCCACCAACACATGTTCACACAGGAAGGGTGGATTTATTTGCAAGCACACGTAGCTATTTGTGCCTAAGCAGCAGGTCCAGAGAGGCACTGCTTTGCAAGTAGAGGCTTTGCTGTTACCCCACCTGGGCCAAGCTCTACAGCAGCAACTGCACGCCTGTAGGATGCGGAGCCATCCCACAGCTCCAGGGCTGGAGACCTTTCCTGATAAGGCCACTGCTGAGGACCGCGCTCCAGGAAGCCCCAAACCCAAGTGTGCCATTGCAAGATGAGCAGAATTATTTTAACAAGCACCATCAGCTCCCAGCACTGTCCTGCTTGAGCAGAAAGCCTTCCTTGCACCACCACCACGGCTGGCTTTGCCGAATTTCTTTGGGTTCCCACTCCCTTTCCCCAGGAGGAGGGAGGGGGACGGGCCACCTGCACCAACCCGCATACCCCTCTCTCCCAAGCCAGCCCTCCAAGCTCAGTGGCCCCCTGTGCAGCCAGCACACAGCAAGGGCTCCACAGCTGCCTAAGGCCAGGCTCCCTGAGCCCAGTGTGACAATTACTTAATCTTTGTTCCATTATTTCAGCAGGGCTGGAAGCAGGACATGCAGGGGAGGAACAGCCAGCAGCACTCCCCCTTGTCAGCACCTCAGGAGAGCTCCCCCTCTCTTCTCTTCAGCATCTACAAAGCAGCACAAGTCACTCCGGAATCCAAGAGCAGGTGATGTCCATCTCCAGAGAGCACCATGCACACAGGCAGCGGCACAGCAAGTTCTCTGCAGAGCCCCACTCTGCTCTACAAGTAAGCGAAGAAGCTACCCTAACACATGAGAGCAGAGCACCAAGACCTGACACACTAAAACCCCAGTTTAGCAAGAAATTTAATAGGTAATTTTCAGCAGAAACATTCCGCTTCACTGCCTTCAACAAAACCTTTCCGTGCATACACAGTTGAGCACAGCAGGAATCTGCTCCTGACTCCTAGTTCAAATGCACTTCCAGGCCCTAAAACCATTGACAGGCACCCACAGGATTTTCAAAAGCATCCAGACACTCTCCCCAGCTCTCCCGAGAGCAGCAGCACTGTGCAGACAGCCAACATCCTCCCAGCTGATGCCTCAGGGCAGCTTATCCATACAGCCAAACCCGAGCCTCCCCAGGAAACAGGGAGCAGCTCCTAGCTCCGCTCTCCTGGGCACTGGAAGACTCTGCCTTGTTCCCAGATGTGTCAGGCACACACTGACCCACAGGCAGAAGTGTCTGTGCACAGATGCCCAATATCTCAAAAAACTTCCCCGAGTCATCTGGGTCAAACACACACACACACCCCACATCTGTTTAAAATAAAACCTTTCATTCCTCCAGATCATACCAGCAATGAATTAGCTATTCAACTGCACTTGTACAGCCCCAAAGCCTTCTCACCATTACAATTTGTACCCAAAATATTATTGCTCTACCACTATAAAGGAAGGAAAAAAACCACCACACTCCCTTCGCACATGATGCCTAGACAAAATCTTCTATCACTCCTCAAAAATTAAGATGCACAGAGAGACAGAAGCAGAGGATGGGGGGGGGATGTGCCATGTCACCAACACTACTGCACCCAGCACCTGGCTTTTCCAGGCACGAAGCAATTTGTAGTTAAGCTTGGCCCTAAACTTTATGCCACATATTACACTCTAATGTAAAAACAAACTTCACACTTCAACGCCAAAGACATGAAGCATCTCCAGCAGTTTCAAAGTGAGACACTGCACAGCAACTGCCCAGCAGAGTTTGACTCTCCAGCATCCCCCCTGGAGCAGGGACTTTTCACAGCTGCAGAGCTCGAAGCAGCTGGGTGCTGTGGCTCCTGTGAGGATGGTACAGGTCCTGACAGAGCGCTGCAACATGCCCTACACAGGGCTGCTCAGCTAGAGTCCTGTACACTTATACAACTGGCATGCAGTACTGAGGTGCCTGTTGCTTTTTAAGAAAAAAACCCACCGCATCTGTGCCACACTGCATTAACTGTGAGCAACTGCAGTGCACCAGCCCCTCTGCATATCAGTTATGCCTTCTGAAAGCTAGGGAGAAAAATTACAACTCCAAGCTCTAGTGCCAACAGAGAAATAACAATAGTTTCAAAAGATCCCAAAGCTTTTCCTCAGTACTGATAGTCCTGTTGACAAAATACGCAGCGCTATTAAGTCTGTTCCAGAACCCTCCCCAGTGACCGAGCCACATTTCCAACCCTACAAACAAAAGCTGTATCTCCAACAGACTGAAAACTGACTCCAGGCACTGCTTCAGCATTGTGGCACTCATTAGAAATAAAGATAAACTGCTAAGGAAGGATTTTTCAATAGCACTTTAATGAAGTTAAAGCCCAGTCACCACAAGTCACTGAAAACAGGATTTATCTCATCTCCTATTATCAATCGAACGTGCCCAAGCTTATCACCCTGGGGAAGCAGACTCCTTCAGCAAGAGACACAGCCTGCCCAGAATCAATGGAGATGAGGGATGCACAGTTCCATCACCCATCTCATACCAGTTTACAGTCGGGGGACCTGCACCCCCAAGCTGCACCCCTATGTCAGCCACTGCAAACCTTTACATTTGCTTTCTGTTCCTTTAAAAGGGCACGTTAAAAAAAAAAAACAACAAAAACCACAAAACAAAAAGCAATGAGATAGTCGCATAGAGATAACTTTTCTCCAGCACATGGTGCTTTTATAGAGACATTAAACAACTACTAAAAAAATGAGTTAGAAGCCCTCTGCACCAGAAATTAGCATTTATGATCCTACCAAGCATGAAAAACATGCTTCAGCTTTGTGTCTCTAAACAGAAGTAAGCAATTTAAGTGATTTTTAGTGATTAGAAACAATATTACTTTAAAAACAGAAGCATTCTCAATAGCTTAAATGTCTGCTTTTTATAGTGGCTATGGAGAAGGAAAACACCCTTGATTTGCATTATCAGATACTGAGAGCCATCACAAATTTCCACTTCAGCCAATTTTTGGGTTAGAGTTTACAAAGTTACAAACCATATTCTAAGAGGTTAAAAGACCAACAGCCCACAGGTCTGTAGCATTAGATTTATACGTGCTATTACTTCACCAATAAAATTTAAACTGAACTCAAGACACTCAAAATCTGTTCCATATGAAAGACACTCCTGGGTATTAGCACTCTCAAACACAACAAAACAAATTTGTTCAGACTGGGCTATTAATGCATTTCTCTGCACGAACAAAGATAAGTTGTCAGATTTTAAGAGGCACATGGGGATGCTGGAATTGCGCTGAGAAAAATTAAAGCTTGCTCTAAAAGGTGCCCAAAGCTGAAGGAAGGCTCTCTCAGCACACATAGCAACAGGTGAACGGAATGAGTCAGGCTTTTGGTGCAGAGGCCACACACTCCTCTCCATATGACACCCGATAATTTCATGTAAAACAAGGCACTTTTGCAGCCAAAAGTGAATAATACCAGGAGAACCTGACAAACCTCTAATAATTCTTCTTAATAAGGAGCTGGATGATCTCCAGCAACACTTCAGTGACCATTCTCTCTCTCCTGGCAAAGCTGAAGAGTATCCATTACAACCAGGGGTTTTATAGATTCAATAATCTATAAATCTGTTCAAACAGCAGAACGGCCCAGCAACAGAATTACTGAAACACTTTTCTCTCTCCCTTTCTGGATCCTTATTCCCCCAAAAGTTAGCTAATAGTTGAGGACACTCAGTTTTACAAGTTTATGAGCACACACACACACTCTCAGTCCTCCTGCACTGTCACTGCCAAAGGAATTGAGCTGTCAAAGCCGAGCACACTCCTGCCTCCGGATCTCCTGTACTTTACGTGTCTGATGTTCTATTTCAGATCTTACCGGGTCAGAGCAGCACCTGCACAACCGGAGCAGACCTGCTGCACTTCATGGGAAATCCCAACCACACCATCCCGCACTTGGACATGTACCTGAACGCTTTAAAAAAGAACCTCCTAAGGGAAAAAAAAAAAAAAAACCAGCGCTGCACTAACCACCAGGTGCTGGGCTATAAGCTCAGCTGCCATCCAGGACATGCGATACAGGTTAGTAACTCTGTCAGACAGACAAGTACCATGGGAATCGCGGCCAGGCATGCAGCTTTTATTGCTAAACACCACCTGGTTTTTCCCTGAAACACCGCAACAGCACCGACAGAGCCCCACGACTCGGTTTAGACCCGCGTTCGCCGCCTCACCGGCTTCGTAAGGGTTTGGCCGGGCGGTGGGGTCCCCGCTCGGGTACCGGGGTGCGGGGCGGCTGGCGCCCAGGCCGCCGGAGGATGGATGTTCCTAATAAGGCTTCGGCAGCCCAGGCCGGCCGTTATCTCCAGCAGAGCCCAGCGCTGGGGACCAAACCCGCTCCCGGCTCCTCTTCCTCCGGGACACCGGCAGGGAGGGGAGGCAGAGCCAGCCCGGCGAGGGGCCGGCCGGGCAGGGAGCCCCGGGCTCCTCACCCGGGACCGGCATCGCACCCGCCGCCTCCATCCGCGCCTCGGGCGAGAGCCCGAGGGGGGACACCGGATCACGAGAGAAGTTCCACACCGCGCAGCTCAGCGCCCACAAGGCGGTAGAGATCGCTTTGCTTTAAAAACAATAAATCTGACTGTCGTGGGGGGTTTGAGTTTAGAGGGGTTTTTGGTGTTGTTTCACAAGCCCCCCCCCCCCACCGCGCCCAGCTGCCAGCACGCAACCCGCGGCAGAGCGGGGCCGCCCAAACCCCCGCTTCGCCCTCAGCCCCTGCCCCGTGCCCCCCACCCCGCCCCGGTGCCTTCCCAGCGCGGCGGAGCCCCCGCCGGTACTCACACGTGCCGTGGCCAGCGGGGCAGGTCCCGGGGCACGGCGGGCAGCGCCAGCCCGCCGCAGCTCAGCGACTCCCCGCCGCAGGCGCAGCCAGGGGGGCAGTCGGCGGCGGCCGAGCCCAGCAGCCCCAGCAGCAGCAGCGCCGCCGCCGCCGCCGCCCCGCCGCCCGCCCGTGACGGCACCGCCATTTTGTATCCGGCACCGGAGAAGGTCCGAAGCGGGAGGAGGCGGCAGGAGCGGCCCCGGCGCGGAGCGCAGCGGTAACGCCGCGGGGCCTCGGCGAACGCTCAGCGCCGCTCCGCCGCCCGCAGCATCGCCTCGGCCGCCGGCGGCGCGGGGCGGTCACGGCACCGGCATCCACCCGCCGCCGGGCGGGCACCGCCGGGCGGGTCGGGTCCGCGTCCCCGCCGCGGGAAGCGCCTCCTCCTCCTCCTTCACGCCGCACGGCTCCGGCCCGACGGCCGCTGGAACTCTCCCCCTCCTCGGTGCGGCCCCGCGGGGTCGAGAGCCGCTGACGACCGCGACCGCCGCCGCTCCCGCCGGCCCGACCCCGCCGCTCCCCGCCCGGCCCGAGCGCCGCTCGCCGCGGACCCACGTTGGCGACACCGCAACATGTAGCCGCGCCGCCCCCCGCGCGCCCGCCCATTGGCTGGCGGGAGGCCTCCGGCGGGCCTGCGCGCGCCGCCATTGGCAGGGAGAGCTCCCCCCCCGCCCCCGGCGCGGCGCCGCGGCGCCCCATTGATGCCGGCGGCCCGTCAATCAGGGGCGCGGGGCCCGCCCCTCTTTCCCACTCCAGGTGTGAACGCGGGCGGCCACCGCCCCCCCCCCCGCGCTACCCGTCTTAAAGGGGCCGCGCCCTCCGCCCCCCCTCCCCGCTCCGCCGCGGGGAAAGCGGTTTAAACACCTCCCTCCCCTCGATGGAAACAGTCTGCGGCAAAACCAGGGCCTGGGGGCTGCCCCGTAACCCTGCGTGCCCTTCCCTGCAGCTGCAGGGCCCCGCTCCCGGGGGACACGTGTGTCCCGCCACCAGCCAGTCGCAGGAGTCGATTAATTATCCACGCGTGTTTCAGCCCAGACCTAAGCCGCAGGTCCCACTTCCCAGGTTTACCCTTATTTTTAGAAGCCCCTCACGCACCAGATGTACGGGGGCACACGGTCCCAAACAGGTCAAATTTAACTCGTGAGGTAGCTGCGGCGAGATCGTTACGGGCAAAATTAACCTCAGAGCATCGGTACACTCTGAAGACTGAATTTAGAGGCTGCTCCTGAGCTTAGTGGAGAGCATCCAGCTAGCTTTGGACAAGTTTAGATGTGGCCCGCAGAGTGCTTAGGGGAGGAAGCTCTGCCCGAAAATCCTGCGGGGAGGAAGATTTAGCTTTGGAAGATGACTTGGTATGAAATGTAGCGACTGCGTTTAGTGATGGGGCAAGATCTTGCTCCAGGATGAAGAGTGTCTCATTTCAGAACCCCCACCTGAAATCTTGACCGTACACTACAAGAAGCGCTGTTAGCTATGGCTGGCGTAGCGTCGCCCTGTTCTTCTCTGTTTACTCCTGACAGTCCACCTGCGCAGCAACTGTTTGGCCTTTGGGACAGCTTTGAATGTATCGGGTTGCAGAGATTAATGATAACCGGAAAACTCAGCCTCTGCAAAGGCTTCTCCCCGCTCAGCACTGGGGTGACCAGGACTTTCAGGCATCCCATCCCACCGAGTCACACCTTCCCGGGGACCAAACGCCTGGCGCACCAGGCCCGGGTGATGCTCACCAGGGTCGGCACCCTCGGCGGCGTGGCCGGGCCGCGGCTCTCCCCCAGGGGTGCACAGCCTTGTGCTGGGTCCCCGGTGACCGGCACACCTTCCAGCACACGCACTGCAGACACTGCAGTGTGGGCCAGCCCTAAACCTTTCCGGGAAAAATCAATAGGCATTTTTATTTATAGACGGGGCTTTCACTAGGCAAAACTCGGGGTTTAGGCTTTTGTTATGTTAAGGGGGGGGAAAAAGATTTTAAAAGTTCACATTATTGTGGCTTGGGGTCTTATTTCAGCTTTCAAGAACTGGAGAAAACAAGAGAATGGCTTATGTTTAGTCTTAATTTATTTGAAAGCTGTTTGCAAACTAAAAGCTAGAGCTCCTGTCCCTGGGGAGGGAACCTGGGGTAGGAAGGGTAGATGAATTACAGAAAATAGTGCAGTTTTATACAAATATATAGCCAATTTAAAAATATGTCTTTAGTTCTTGAATATGGGAAATACAAAGTTATTTGTATATCTGCACTTTATATATTTATAATATCTGCACTTTAATGGAGCAGATTTCTCTGGCCTCTTATGGAAGGCATAACGTAAATAAAAAATTTTCGTTCTTTTATAGTATTTTCAAATTTGACACCCAAGCTTTTAAACTGCTTTTAACAATTAATGTCAATATTTTTAAATTTTTCTTGCAACCCCTGACCTCAAACCCTGCTGATTTCGTCTCACACATTCAGTGTAGGGCTCCCGCATCGCACCATGCAACCGCTACCACAGTGCCCACCCCCAAAGCCCCTCCTCTCTTCCCCTGCCGTGGGGTTTCCCATGGAGAGAGAGATCTGAAAGCCTTAGATAACCTTTTATTTTTAAAAGATATCTACAAGAAGCTCTCCTGGATATTGGTACAAATTGCCTCATTTGCACAGGTCACCGTACACTGAAAATATTTCAGCGAGGGCAGTTGGTAGGAAATGAGACTGTTCTCACAGTCGTGTGCTCCGTCCTACCCAAGTCCATGCCTTTGCTAGAGAGGAGCCTGATGTACAGCGTGGAGGATGTTTCTTCCTCGAACCTCATTAAATCTAATTAAAGAGCTTACAAAAGTATTTATGAAAACAAATTTTAAAATGGCCAAGGCATGCCAACAAGGAAGATATTTCTAATTCTGCTGGTGTCTTTTTGTGGATTTGGAGTCGGTTCAGAAGTGCACACTTGGAAGGTAATTGCTGACAGCATGCAGAATCCATCAAGCTATAATTAACACTACTATTATTCTAATTGCCTCACTCAAGCTTCTGTGTTTTTTAATTGTAGAGCAATTTGCCAATAGAGAATTTAATTGCAATACATATTTTATACATTTTGGGACAAAGTAGCATTATTTCCACTTCAGCAAAAATGTTCCTCTGTTTTTAATAGCTTGATTTATTCTTTTCTGGGATTTTTTAATTTATTTTTTTACCCAATAAAGGAATTTGATTGCAACCTCTTGTGAAATTAGTAATGATATAATACACAGGAGCGCCTGGAGGCTTCAGTTTGGATCATGACTCTATTAAGCTAGGAACTGTACATACATGTAGCAAGACACAGCCCTGAGGAGCTTGAAATCTAAACAGAGAAGACAAACTGAGGTGAGAACAGAAGTATTATCCCTATTTTACAGCTGGGGAACTGGAGCCCCAGATGACTCACCTTAGGCGACCCTGCGCACCTGGGGTGCAGCCAGGAACTCACACGAGCCCTGAACGCAGGGCACCCTTCGTCTTCAACATGAACTTATTTTCTGTCTCCTGGTTCTTGCACAAGTATATCTGTAATTTGATTTGCAAGGAGACCTTCTAGATAACTTCTAACCACCTAGGATCTACAGTCAGTTTTCATTAATGTCTCAGCTTTCAGAGCAAGACCCAGGAGACAGGAGCCCTGGTGAGGCTGCAGAGTACTCCGGCAGATGTGACATGGTGGATGGAGGATGGTAGCAATGCTCTCAGGCTTTGAGAGGGATGTGTTTGACTTCTCCTGGGGCAGGCTGAAGGTCGGAGGCACTGAAATAGAAAAGGGTGGACCTTAGCTCATGTTGACCATTCTTGCATTTGACAATTTTCTTTCACTCCAGCTTGCTCCTTTTATCTGCAGGGCTACCAATCTCTCTATAACAATTTTATCTTCTAATAATGCTCGTGATGGCTTTCTACCCAACACCGATGGTGCTGAGGTATGCAGAACGTCCTATACCTATGGCTATAATCCCTTATATTGTCACCCTGGTGCACTGATGTGTCAGTCAATATTATTATGGTGACAAATACTGAAAAAGGTTACAGGAGGTGTGTTGTGGGGACAGTGTACAAGACCACAGCGATTACTCAGAGCAGCAACAGAGACATTTATACCTAGCTAACAGTGGTGTTTGGTATTAGCTGCTCATGGCAAGCTGCATGGTTTGGCTTCCGGCATCAGGGTTGCAAGAGATGGTTTCTCTGGTATGATCAGATCAACTAAGGCATCAGCATTCCAGAGGTTTATTAGTTGATCTGGTTACACCAGATCTGCAAGGGCAATTTTATGGCATCTTGCCACTCAGAGCTGGTCTCTGTCTCTCTTGGATCCCAACCCTGCTCCTCAGAGCTCGTTTTGTTGGAACAACCTGCAAGATGTATGACGTGATCCCAAAGCGCCTAGCAGCAGTGAATAACGATAACATCACTTCTCACTGCTGTAATGGGTGAAGCCAATTTAGCTTAGCAGGGCACAGCATATGACAGTGAGAATTAAAGGAAGAGATGATAAAGCAAGCTTTAGTATAGGGTCACTAACAGTGCTGACATGACAGTGTAACTTGGGCTCAATCTCTGAAGATTTGTCCTTGCAATGACACAGAAGCCTTTTCTTCTCTTAAAATTAGAGACTGGTGCTTGAACTCTGATCCTCCAGGAACATAAAGTCTTTGATCAAGATCATGCTTTGTTGATGTGAAAGTTCACTCAAGTAGCTGCTGTCATTTCATTTTTCACAGGCAATGAGTTAAATTGCTTTCCCAGCCTGGGACTGGCACAGGCAGTTAGCAAAAGATGGTGCAAATGGCTAGATCCAATTAACTAAATCCATGTTCTGTCACAACATTGCCACCTCTAATCCTTTTTTTCCCCTTCCAAAGGACTTGTTATAAAACTTCTGTGGAAATGTTTGTGTATTTATCTCATCTTTTTAAAAGTAGACTATCAGAAAAGCATGACAACAACTTACTGCCAAGACAGAAGGGGGAGAGAACGTGGATTGTTACCGCTAGAATATTGCTTGCCATTTGGATAGGCAAAATGCATGATAAGAGTGAGGGTTTGAATGCAAACCTGTGGTACACAAACCTGGAGCTTACACTCAGTTGCTTAAAAGTGTGTTTTTGTAGACAAACCCATGGACTAACTCCAAGAGCAGGAAGAAAACTGGTAGACCTGAAGTCAGAACACTGTCTGTCTGGTTGGATCACACATTTCAGCATGACATTACTCTAAGTAATCATGCTCAAGATCCAAAATCCAGAAGTTTCCCCAAGCCCAGGGAGAGAATTGGCCCCATGTGTGAGCTGGCAGGTATCAGGGTTTGCTCTTCAGATCTGGGCTTGGACTCAGATCTGTGCCCAGCCTCCGACAGCAAGAACAGAGCTGGAGACACAGCTATTCCCGACAGTGACTAGTGCTAATAGTGTTTATGCTATGAAGAGCTCTATTAACTGGCATAATAACTATAATTATATGGTGTAACTTCTTTTTGTTGCTTTCACCTCTAGGCTGAGATGGAAGCATGAAGTTCTTGCAGCCCCAGAGGAATGTGTTAGATGAAATCATGCAAGTGGAGCAAAGAAGCTGGAATCCAGCTACAGCTAAAATAGGAGCCACCTGCCCCTGCTCAGAAAGGAATAGAAAAAGATTTAAAACTATTGGAGGAGGAGGAGTTTCACTTCTGTTTCAGGTAGTCTCGATTTAAAACATCCCTATTTCTTCATTCTCCTCTAGAAAGGGCAAGAGACTTCAGGTGCATCTGAAAAACAGTGAATGCTTTATTTTACTGCAAACTCTTGCCTCAGTATAAGCAGAAAAATGAGCCTCCAGCTCGCTTAATAAAAGCAACAGGCTCCAAAGTGTTTCCTTTCAGAGTAATTTCCTTGCTCCCTGTATTTCCTTGCTGATGGCTGATGATTTCCAGTGTATTTCAGAGCAAAGGAAGGTAACTCACACCCTCCCAAAACAACCCACACCCCTGGGGGCTCAGAAGGTTGATAAGGAAAAGCCAAAATGGAGTAAGAGGAGGGTGCCCTCTCAAAAAGCAGTTAAGCTGAGTGTTTATTTAATAGCTCACTGTCAAGACTTCATACTACAGATGAAGGGCGCCATCAGCAAGGGTGGTCGCTGCCTGGAAATATTTTCAAGGCAAATTTAGCTGAAAGTTGCACAAGTTATGGCTGTTCTCAAAAGTCCAGATCCCATATAACAATTAAAGGAAGATGATTGCAGAATGACCACAGCAGCCAGACTTTGGAAGGATCTGGCAAGCAAGCGCTACCTTGCAGGTAAGAGCTAGGTTTTTTTCCAACTGTTGTACCTGATCTTTATCCTCACTGGAAATAGGGCAAGATACCTTGTGACAACTTTTATTGGTACTCAGTTACTGCCTGTGTGATTACCATGGGCTGTTACTACAAAACTGCCTCTTGTTGCTTCATCTGGCTGGAAGATATTAGGAATTGTCTGCTGCTTCATCATACTTTGATCCCTTGTTTAGAAAAGAAGTCTGTTTCCTTGCTCTTGAGTGCCTTGTTCTTGGCTAGGGCCTGAACTGCAGGCTGATATTTCTGTTTGGCCCTTGAAGCCGACTATTAACCACACTTCTTGTCCTGCTGGTACCACCCAGGAGTGCATCAATAGTGCAATACAAATGGCACAACATCATTATATGAAGAACAAAATATGTGGCAGGGCCCTGCTGTGGCTTAGAGGCTCTGAGAAGAATCTCTCAAAATATCTTAGACATCTGCCATGTGTAAAATCTCATGATTGTTCTTCAAATTCTTCTGTGGATACATCAGCCTCTCCTCTGCTTCCCTCCCTGTCTCCCCCTACTAACGCATATGCTTCTTACGAGCAATGTGTGACACCAGGGTTGTTTCCTCCACAGTTATTCTATCTATTCAATACCTGAGGTCATTATCCTCTGGTTTGAAACATCCTAAATCACTTCCACAGTGCACAGTTGGGATGACATGAAGGATTATGGCTTCATGTGGGAATAAGGAGGAGCAGATGAAGGCTTAATAGACACAGATCCTGCTTTATGCCAATGCCATAACTAATTAGAAACAGGGGGGGAAACAAGTAGATGGGAACTGTCTCAAACTTCTCTCAGAGTTTGCCATGACATATGAATGAGTCTTTAGCATCATCACACCAGCATTGCAGTAGCTGGACAACTTTGTCCACAGATGCAGTGGTAGATATTTGGGATTTGTATAAGCTTTGTGTGTCTCCAGTGACACCCATTCCTCATATGCCTTCTCTATCTCCCACAAGATGTGAGCGACCACGGGAAGTTGCAGGGATGCATAATGACTGTTTCTGTTATATCCCAGGAGGATTATATTCCTTTTTCCTTTGAGATGAGGTTTCCGTCAACTTGGCAGTAACGCACACTGTAACGCAAGAGCTCACACAGAAGTAATGAGCTTGAATCCATTGACTTGTGATCTGGAGACAGCACTGTTTGAAAAGGCACAAGTTGCCTCATGCTCCCTGCCACCCAACTTTTAAAAATAAAAAAACACCCTGGTATGATGTAATTTGTCTCTTGGATTAGAAGAAACTACATAGAGCTTTTAGCCTCACAACTGTGTTGCTCCAGAGAGGAGATAAATTCAGCTAGGATTTTTTTTTTCTCTTTAGTTTCCATATTTTTCTCCAAGAGGGCTATGTTACTTCCCTTCCATCCCACTTGGCCAGAGCCTCTTGTTCTGGTTACCCTGGTCAATAGCATCTTCTGTTCTGCTTTGGAAGATCCATAACCAGACACTTTGGAGATAAGCCAATATCAACCAGCCATGTGTACCTCCTCACCTAGTTAGGGCAACATCATCTACTCCCAGGGCACTGAAAGTAGGTTCTTGTTGAGGACAGCTTAGAGAACAGGCAATGTCAAACAGAAACCCAAATAAGAAGGTGGAAGGAGAAAAGAAAAATGCCACTCTTTCCTCCTGCTTACACCACACTCTTAAAGAGGTTTTTGCAGTTACTGAATCCAGCTGGCAGCAATGCAGTAAATAGCCACATGCCCTGCACACAGGCTCCCTGCCATGGGCAAGCACAGGCTTGCTAAGGGGAGGAAGGGGAGTTGAGCTCCTTCCCTTTTTCTCCATCAGCACCATCTAATGATACATAAGACCTTGGCTGTGTAACCCTTCCCTTTGAACCAAGGCTGTCTGCAGCAGAGGTGAAGTCCTCTGTCCCCAGCATTTATGGGGTGTATGGGTGTCTGTAAGCTGGGGCTCCCTGGCTGAGCCTTTCCAGATGGACTACACCTGTGGGGAGGATATCAGCCGTGAGTCATCAACTGCCAATCTCATGTCCCAGGCACCTCATACACTGCTCCAAGTTGTTATCTTACAAGGGATTCTTGATGGTGAAATAGTAGGCAACGGATGCTGTTTTTTCACATGGTGACCTTGCTGGCTGTTTTGATAGAAATACCAGAGCTGCGGTTCAGGTGACTCCTTCTTCCTGGCTGTAGGACTTGTCCTTGTTTCAGGCAGAAGGGAGCGTCTCTGGGGTGTGCTGGAAGGTTTGGAGTGCATGGTAGAGCCTTGTGACACTTGGGATATCTGTGGTGGTCCTGAGCTACAGTGTGAGGGGTAAGTGAATGAAAATTGCTTCTCCTGTTAAATGGTATTTTACCAAGTGCTACCTTGTTTTGTTTTGTTCACCTCCAGCTATGCCCAGTAACGGCTGGGTGACTTTATCTGAGCTACTGCATTGTTTGAACTGGTGCCTCTGTGTAAGGTGTTTCCTTGGCACTTCATATACCTTCTCTGCATGGAGCCCAGTCTTGGATGTGCTCAGAAGGGTTGCTGGCTCCAATGCTGAGGGCATTTTCAGATGCTTTCCATAAGGACTGATGGTTTCTCTTGGCTCTTTGACTGATAGTTTTGAGACTGGAGCAGTAGTTCTCCTAAATGTCTTCCTTTGGCAGTTGGGCAGAAGGCAAACAGGCAGAACGCAACATAGACAGGAGGTCTATATGTACCACAATGTGTATATGTAGTGTAAAACTCAGACTGGCCTGTCTCTGAGATACCCAGATTGCATAGGTTTCAACAGCTTCCTTACATATGGCAGCCTGCAGGTGATTAGAATCCTCTAATAGATCATCCATAATTTAATAAAAGTTAGCTTGCTGTATTAATGTAAGGCAACACATTGGAAAAAAGTCATTAATCATAGCAAGTCTTGATGGCTGCTGAGTCTGCACCTGCAAAGCTGGAGCCTTGGGAAATAGTATTTTGAGCAATCTGCATGGCTTTGACAGAATGCCTGTAAGTTTTTCCCATTACATCATTACTGGGGCCAAAACAAAGGCTATCTGGGTTGCTCAAGGAAGTGTATTGTGGAAAACAATCCTACTTTGATGACTGATCCAGGCATTTATTTAGGCAAAGCAGAAGCAGTTGCATTGGCTCATTTAATGTGCGCTGTTAATAGGAGACAGCTCAGTGCATGCTTTTGTTATGCTTGCTCTTGCTTGCATAAGTTCTTGAGATATTTTTTTTTTTTTAATGAACAAAACTGTCTATCCCTTCACATGGCAATCATGCCAGTGTCACAATCTTAATTATCACTCAAATTTTCCAGATGGGACTTTTTCCAAAATCTGGCTCGGAAGAATTTGCCCGGATTTAAGAAAGCCCCTCAATATAATACTGAACAACTGAAAAGGTGTATGTATAAAGGAAGGAAAAAAAAAATGGCATGCCATGTGGATAGGCATGGGGTAAAAATAAACCACTTGATTTCTGGTTGTGTGTGTTGTTTTTGTACCAGGAACATGTCAGTAGTCTTCTGTACCCTTTTGCAGCAAGGATGGGAAAGGAAATCTGATTTTCCATCCCTGAAAGGGAAGGAAATCTGTTACACGAATCACAGTGGTCTCTGGGACTTTAGTTGGAGCACCTTGCAAAGCATTTACTCTTTCAAACATTCATTCTCTGTTAACATTTCTCATATGTTAGTGCCTGTTATTAAACACTTGATAAATTGTTTGTATGAAAGAAATGGCCAATTCACCTCTTTGGTATCAGACTTTGAAACTTTGTGTGCTCTTTATCTGGATATCCATTAAATAAGGATAAACTGACCTTCTGAAAAAATGAGTGGGGCTTTCAGCAAGGTAATATCTGAAAATAAAAGGTGAAACTTAGTGGGGGAAGCTGACAAATGGGAGTTATGTTCTTCTCAGGTCTACATAATGTGATAAAACATGGTGTCACTGAAGAATTTTTCTGCATTATAGCAGTTTCACCCTGTTTTAGATCTCTTCTAAGGGTTAATATTTGTCATCCCCAAAGCTGTGTGAGAGGAATGGGTTTTCAGCGGTACGTTGCTGGTGAGAAAGGCCACGGTAACTAGCAGGGCTTCACCGATCGGAATTGCAAGAACCTACAATGAGGAGAAATCTGCTCCACCCTCTGCTAAGGTAAAGCCACTGGCAATAAACTTTTCCTCCTAAGCTGGTCTTTAAAAGACTCAGCAAGACTTGGTTATAAACATTTCTTGCATAAAAAGTAGTGAACTGGATGTCCAACTCTACACTCACAGGTACACCAGCACCCCCAGGCAGCTCTGATGGGCGCTGGCTCCGTTACTTCTCTTCCTGCAAATTGTCAAACAAGCAGTGGGCACTGAGGAAGTTTGTAAAAACCAGGAGGGCAGACCCTCGGCACACCTTCCCAGGGCACAGCTCCAGCCGTGACAGCTGATGGGCTCTTCTGCATGCCTCTTCTCCTAAAGCATTGCAAACCGTGACAGGAAGGACCATAAAACTGGTGTCTGGGCAGCTGGAACATGCATCCTGCGGGATAATGGAGCGTGCAGATTTACACCATTGTGGATTTGATCCAGACTGACTGTCTAGCTTTCAAGGATGCTGGAGTAGCCCATGGGGGAGCCCCCCCCCCCCCCCCCCCCAGCATCCTTCAGTAGAAGTCTTTCCCATCCGCTGCCCTTAGCTGCTAGATTATTTGTCTGCTTCATGGTCTCTGGTTTTGGCTAAGAATGGCACGTCACCATCTCTTCCTAGTTCTTGGAATTAATTTTCCACAAACGTTATAGGGTGTGCCTATCTTTTTTTTTTTTTTTTTTTTAAAAAAAAAGCTTTAAAGCAACCTCAAAAGCCTGCTTCAATATGAAGCAGGAGGAAAGCAGAGCTGCGTGCGTGCCTGCGTATTGCCTGCACGCCCCAGGCCCTGCAGCTACTCATTCCTTCTTGCGCAGACAGCTCAGCGCAGGCAGCTGAGAGCGTGACAATAGCATTTGGATATCATCCCGTTTCCTCCCCCCTTAGACCTGAGTGTTGTCTTCCAGGTGTTACAGACGTTTTTGAAGTCAAAACACTTGCCAACTCCAATTAAACTTGTGGTTTGCAGACAAATTGGGAGCCGGCCGGAGAGGAAGCTGGCGGGAGAACAGCTTTGTACGTGTGCCGGGCTCCAGGACAACCAGGTTTCCATAGGTTTTGTGGAAATAGCCAGCAGGGCTGAGAAGAGATTTTCAGTGCTCTGCCTCTGATAAAGAAGGCATGGATGGATGCACAGCTGCATTGTGTCTGCAGTGAAGGACTGCACAAGAGCAGGGACCTGTTTTGGTTAGGTGTGATGAGCTCCTGTTAGATACTGCAAAACTGGAGAACTCGGATTTCATTTGTCCAGTTTGTGGTCCAAAAGTACAGCCTAAATTCTGCCTCTCTGGGTGTCAGGCCTGCAGGGGCACCAGCGGTCAGCTGCAGCAATCTGGAATTAAGTTTTGCATGCGTATGGTCTGCTTATTTTCTGGGGTACCTCTATATTCTTCCTTCCTTACTTCTCTATTTTGGCTGCTTCTGTCACCGATCCTTTCTTCTATCTCACCCAGTCCTGTGCTTCTATCTTATTCTTTGCAGGACCTGGTCAGAACAGGGCTCATTTACTCTCACTTCTTTGCAAATGATTTCTGGACATTAGAGGTGTCATTTCACGCAAAGTATTTCATCAGGCTAAGAGGTAGCTTGAGGCCATTTGTAATGCATTTCTTTTAAAATGCAATGGGAAATAGTTTTCCCAAGTGGAAATCTTTGAGACCTATGAACAATGTAATTCTTAGATTGCGTAGTGACCAAGTTCAAACACTTGAGTTTTGTTTGGGGGTAAGGGGGAAGGTTATTTTGATCCTCTTTCTACTTGCAACTTTGTGAATGGATTAATTTTGAACAGCGACATAAAAAAAAAGGACATTTGATTTTGGCACTTGCCTGAAATGGGACACTGGATTTAAAAAATGGATCAAAGTAGCCTCAAAACTAAACATTTCCGGCAGAAAAATTTGTTTTGACTTTTTTTTTTTTTTTTTTTTCTGTGGGAATATATGGTATAGTGAGGAAACTATTCATCAGTTCTAGCATTTGATGCTATTGGAGAGGTCTTTTACAGCTTAAAAAAAAAATTACCTTTGTTTTGCATCCGCTCTGTCAGTCAAAGAGGAATCTGAGAGCAAAGTCAGACACAAATCCCGGAGGAAACAGTTTAGTAGATTGGGGGTGACTTTAGCAGCGCATCTCACTGTCCTGTTCCAGTAATCTTTCCAACGTGGCCATCTGCATTGCCAATGCATCCACAGATAACATGTCCGTGGTGTTGCAATGATGTTACTCCCCAGCATCCTGGTGGTTCAGCTCGGGGGGGATTTCCAGCCCTCTTGTTGAAGTTACTTGCTGTTCTCTGCCTGAAGGCACTACAACCACCTCGCAAAACGTCTGCATGCCCTTACCGTGGCCTTGCACCATACCCTTTTAGATTTTGCTTGCTGTACCCTGTCTGACAGGCATCACTTTTCATTTACTGACTCTACTACACCCATAAAAGCTCCACACTGGTGTCTCTGAAAGCCCTAGAATAAGCTGTGCTATGGCAGAAGAAAAGCACTTGATTGCAGTTGTGAATGTGAGGATAAAGAGGATTGGGGAATAGTGCCAAATGACTTTTTAAAAAATCCTGCACTTGCAGTAGAAAGTATCTTCTGCATCCCCTGTAGGAAGTGCCTTTGTTCCAGTCACCACAGGGGCATTTTGGGTGGCAAAGATGGGAATCTGGAGACCCCCACAGAGGTCTATGGTTCTTTGATGGCTGGAAATGAGCCCACATCCATCATCCTTCCCACCAGCGAGACTTTTGCTTAGCCATTCCTAGTGTTGGTTGTCACATGGTGTTCTGGGTGGCCGGACAGCATCTGAGTTTTCAAAATCATCTGCTTTGAGTGGCCCCCAGCCCCTGACCCCGTGAGCAAGAGCTGTGCCCTGCAGTTTGCCCACCACCCCAAGAAGGAATGTTCAGGTCTCATACTTTTGCCTTCTGGAAGCCTCTCTCCTCCTGCAGCCTTCTTCCTGACCACATTTCTGTTTTTCCTCTTGACTGTTTCTTCATTCTTCACCCCCCACCCCCCCTCTCCCCTCCATCTGGTTTCTATCTGGACTAAACAGATGTTTTTCCACTTCTTAAATGTCCTGTATACTCACCTTGCTGATGTCTAACAGTGATTGCTCATTCTTCTTTCCCCAGGTGTAAAACTTGAAAAACTGGAGGGGCTGAGGCTGAACCAGCTTCTCATAATACCTTGGTGTGCATTTAGTGCTGGATGGAGGGATGAGGGTAACCTCTCCAATTATTCACCTTGCAGCCTAGAACCCTGTTACTCCTTTCAGGTCCCTTTTCCATTGCCAGTGTATACAGAGGGTCAGACCTGTGATTTATGCCAGGGCAGTGTGTATAATATTCTCACTTTCATGTTATAAATGTTTAACAAATCCAAAAGGTATCAAAAGAACTTGCAGGGGAGATTTGCTAAGAAGGGCTTGTGGATAAACCTTTCGGACTTGGCTGGAAAGCAGACATACACAGTTTATTGCTTCCCCCTGCTGTGAAGTGACAATAGGTTAATTGTAGATTTTTCCTTAAAATAAAAAGCGCCTCGCTTGGCAATTCAATCAAGTGGTATCTGTCATGTGGAGGTCTTGTGAAGGATTTATTTCCATTTTAAGTAATGTTTTGGAGGTGCAAGCTCCATATGGAATACATTAGATAGACAGTGGCAAGGTCTGCTGGCATGTTTGCGGGGCTGGGGAAGGTATGTCCTGTGGGCACGGGGGTTCAGCAGCGGGGATCTTCCCCAGTTCATCAGGGATCTGGTTTCCCATAACCCTCTTTCTCTCCTTTTCCCCTTACATGGCTCTGAAGGTCTTTGGGGGAGGGTTTTCCCAGCATCCCCCATGGAGGATCATGACAGAGGGGCATCTGCCCATTGCCAGGTGCCTGGCAGGAGAAGGACCCCATGTCCTTGTCCACCAGAGCAGGAAGCCACGGGCTCTCCCGGTGCCCATAGGGCAGAAATCCCAGTGCAGATGCCAGCTCAGGTCCTTGGGGCAGCGTGGGCACAGCAGTCCCCAGTCCTTGCAGAACTGCTCTGAGCTGCGTTGGGTCCCAGAGCTGGTGGCAGCCACTGCTGGTGGCTCTTCATGGCCATGGCAATGCCCAGTGCCTGGGCAGGGGAGACTGAGGATGGGGCTGAGGTGAAGAACTGCTTCTTCCCTGGAATAAAAAACAACTACCTTTTGTGATGGGATCCAAATGACCAAGTAAAATAATGTCATTTGGAAGCTGCTCTCTGCTTGGCTTTTCTATTTATTTTTTTTGGTTGTCAGGACTCTTTATCCAGTAAAAACAGTAACCAGAGGTGGGATAAGCAAGCAAAATACTTGCAGGGCAAGTGTCTGCCAGGTTTGGACCTGGGTGTCACAGTCCTCTGCTGCTGGGAGCTGCTGGCTGATCGGGAGGTGGGTGCTGACCCCCAGCCGCCCTGGCCTCTGGGGCAGCCCCTCCTGCTTTGCTTTAGGTTATGGAAACTGTCCTCCTTAGAGACCATATCTGCAAGCACTGGCATTTTCCACGCTGCCTGCCAAAGGGAGCCGCGCGGTGTGGATTAGCGATTGAGCCTGTGTGTTTTCTCGCACCGGGCTGCGGCGCTCGCTGGAGCACAACCTGCTCTCCCGGGGGGGGGGTGTTGGTTTTTTTAACATGCCAGCTGCCAGGACCAGAGCACCCACGTTATTGCTCTACAGGTGCCTGGCTGCAAAGGGTGCTTTGCTCTGCTGCAAACGAGCTGGGAGAAGTCCCTGTAAGTGTGCTCCGGCCCTGGCGAGGAGCAGCAGGGAATTGCTTTTTCTGTGAATTGGCTCTCATAGGTGCCCTCTATAATGTCCGTGGTCAGATGAACGCACCCGCTCCAAGCAGCTGTGAGCACAGTGTTGCACTGTTAGAGGGGCTTGGAGCCATGAAACAATGAACTGCACAGAGTGAAAAAAACAACCAACCCAAAAGCAACAACCTGAACAACCCTTTTAATCTAGATCTGCCTGTTAATACAGCTGCAGATTCACAGCATAGTGCACTTCGGCACTGCCCCACCATACCACGTCTGGTCATGAAGTCTGTAGGTTCCAATGCCCACAGCCCCAGAGAGCAGGGGGCACCTTCCCTGCAATTTCTGACAGTCCCAGAAAGAGCAAAAATATCACCATGTGCCTCAGAGGAAGCCCCATAATGTGGGGGCAGAGAGAAGAGAGCCAAAAGATGGTTTTCAGTTCCATGTATGAAAGTACATTGTAATGACAGAAAAAATCCAGCCCATTTGGCCAGGGAGAGCTGGGTCTCTGTTCAGGCATCTCAGCATCGCACCCATTTAAGGTCTTTTTGGATACTGGACACTTCTCTGGGTGGTTGAATTCAGTGGCCCTCTGCAGCAGTGCTGGTGCCATGTGACCCTAGCACCATCGATGGTAGAAAAGAAGTTTAATTTTCCACAAAACATATTTCCCTTAAACTTTATGACCTTGAAGTTTTCAGCCGGAGCTTTGGTATTTCAAGTTCCCCAACCCAGTGAAAGATGAAACTCGGTGCGGAGCGGACAGGGTGCAGCAGGCGCGTTACTAATGGGATGTGGAAGTGCCATATGGTCCTGAAAAATCACTGTCAGTGAGACAACGTTGAGGAGCCTCCCCTCGAAGGGGAAGGGGGGGAGAGGCAATTAATCATCTTCACCTCCTAATAAGTATGTGAGCTCTCATACCAACCGGTGCTCTTGCTGGAGGAGCAAAACTTCAAAGCACCCGCTGCCCTGAAGCCCAGCAGATGCACGGGGCGTTGCTGAGCAGAGGCTGCATCCCGCTGGGTTACAGTATGTGCATCTGAAAGTGCTGAGAACTGGTGACAAACATGACAGGGATGGCTGTAAATGCTCCCTTGGGATGGGGATATCGTGTTTTACAGGGCTTCACTCGGAGCTCGCAGCATCCTTGGCTTGTCCTGACACCAGTCTCTGTGTCTATGAGGCTACCAGGGGAAGGGTGCTCCTGGGGTTTCCAGCTGGATGGCTTTAATTTCTCTTTAAATGTTTGAGGGGTACACAAAGCAAGGAAGATTTAACTCCCGTGAGCGCTTGACTGTGCTGGTCTCATGAGGCCTGAGTCCCTGTTAGATTAGTCGTGTGAGTGTAATGCTTAATAAACATGTTTCTGAAGCCATTGGTTGACTTTCCACCCCTGGAAAATCAGCAGCTCATTGTTCTTTTAACTTTAAGATCTGGCTGGATGAAGCTGAAAGTGGTATTGGGGGGGGGAAAAAGCTGTTTATTCAGGCTTTTCTTACTTTAACAAACTTCTCTTTGTCCTAAGCACCTTTATTTCACACGTTTCCGTTTGTGGTGGTGTCTGCAGTACCGTCCTCTGGCCACAGACAGGCTCGTACAACCCTTTCCACTGTTTTAATTATAAACTTGGTGTTACACTGGAAAATTCTCAAGCAAATAGTGTTTCAGCTCATCCCTACTTCCATTGTCAGTGGATAAAATAATACTTCCAAACCTCATAGCACTTCATAAATATTGCTGCCTGTGTAGAGAGCAGTAGGCATTTTCCAGAGCCCTGTTTGCCAGGCCACAGAGATTTTGAATATTTATTGGGAAGCTGCAGCTGGATCTGTCCCTGCCTGCAGTGCCGGCAGTTTCTGTTTGCTGGGAGCAGGAGTCAGGGCACCGACATGCTCGGGGCAAGCCTGCAGCTTCCAGAGGGGTTTATGCATCCAAGTCCATTACCTCTGGAGCAGAGGGATTTGTCTCTTGCTGGTGCCACTAGCGAGGAGGCTGACAGCAGGGTGCAGGTGATGCTGCTGCTGTAGGTGGGTGGGCAGCTCCTGTGCAAATGCAACCAAGTGAGGAGTAGCTGATGCTGGAGGAATAAGCCCTTCATGTGCCTCGGGCAGCTTTTTGTCTGCTTTCTGCTGAGACTGAATCTCTGAGAAGGGCCTTGGGAGCAGCTTACAGTTTGTCCTTCTCCCATCTGTGCCAACTACACCTCTCCCTGATAGGTTTATCCCAGCACCACCACTGCTGCAGCCTCTCTGAGCTACTGCAGGAGCCACAGCACTTCACGTGGGGTATCCAGAATAAAGGAAGTCAAACCAAGCTGTCCTTGGCTCGTGTTTAGCTCTGGTTAAGCGAACAGGCTTTGCAAATTCTGTGCTCTGAACAAGCTTCCACTTGTATTTCCACATGCGGCATCGTACTGAGCTGTAACGTAAAGCAGATCCCGCAGAGGCTTGTGTGTGGAAAGGCCTCTGCCCAGGCAGAGATCGGCCACCAGCGTCCTCCTCGTGGTAGTGTTATCTGGGCACTAAAAGCCTTTGCAGAGTAGCGTGGTAGAGATCTGGAGGTGAATATGTGCAGCACATTGCTGAACCATAGAAACCTGATACCCAGCCTCTGGCGTATGGGTTTTGCTGGGATTTTTGTCAGATGTCTGAGCCTGGAAATGTGTCTCTGTGGGTACATGCTTTTCTCCCTCTTGTCCACTGTCAACCCAAAACCCACAAACTCTGCCTCTCTCCTGTGCCCAGGAAGACAGCACTGCTCTTCCAGCAGCACTGCAAAATTGGTGGCTTTGATTTCCTGTATCAGTCTGGTGTATCTGTGGAGAAAAAACCCCATCCATCGGAGGAGCACAGCCATGTCGTTAGTCACAAGGAGGGCCCAAGAGCAGCCAAGCTGGAAACGACTGACGTTCTGAACGGGTATTGGAGACCTCCCGCTCGCTGCGGAGAGGCACACACGGGACTGGGCTGAGCATGCAGGGTTTCAGTCAGGAGCGAGCAGCAGTGGTTATATATCCAGTAATCTCTGGCAATTCACCGTATCCTAAAAATGTTGTTTCATTAAAGCTACTTTCTGAGGCAGCTCTTATATCCCAGCAAGGGGAGGTAGGCCACTGAACCAGCTGTGGTTTCTTTTGCTAGTTTGCTGCACTGGAGTTTTTAACTCCACTGCTCAGTTTGCCAACTGCTGTTCTTTCTGATGCTACCCAGTTGTTTTGCATGGCCTTGAAGTGGTTTCCCAGCTATTTGAACTCCCTAAATGACAATGCTTCATTATTGTCTGATGGAGAAGTGGAATCTTCTGTTTATATGTAAAGGTTCCCCTCCTTCCCCCCTACCTCCCTCAACATATGCAAAGGCACTGCAGAAACTGGAACCAGATAAAAAGAAGAAAACAGGCTTTTAAAGCAAGTTCTGAAGTGTAAAGATGTGAAGGCCACTCAGAAATCATTGCCTTGCGCTTTCTCCCACACTGTGATTCATTTGGTCCAATCCATCATTGATTCAACATGCTCATCCGCCAGAGCCTTCAAAGACAACTGTGCATCTGCTTTAGCCATTCATCAAGGACGAGCACAAAAGAGAAGGGCAAAGGAAAATGTATTGCCAGCTCCCTTTGGTGCTGTTTAATGGGTGTGAAAAAAGGACAGTGGAGAAGCTTGGTTAATGAAAGCCAGGACGGCCAAGGAAGTGCCCCCGGGACATATATTTTTCAGCCCAGGTATGGGCCTTGCAAAATTTGATTCTGCAGTGGAACTTCAAACGCTGAGCAGGAGAGCCAAAATGAGGTCAACACACAAAAGAGTAATCCAGTGCAGGTGCATGCTCTTCCCCAGATGTGGCCCCCCCCAGCCTCATACGGACACTGAGGGGCGAGGGGCTGTGGACCACTCAGCCCCGTTGTGTTTCTCATTTCCCTGATAAGCAACAAAGTACTTACAGGGAGATGATGGTCTGCTGTGCCAGAGAGCTCCCATAGCCTGATCCCTAAAAAGATGGCCTCGCATACATTTTCTTCAATTAAAAAACTTCAAGCAGCAAGAGGCAAAGAAAGGCCTTGTCTTTCGGGGCTGCTCATTCTGCGGTCCTGTCTGCAAACTGCTCATCTTGCACATCTGCTGAAAGACGAGCCCCCGCAGCACAGTCCTCTGCTGCCCAGGAGCCACCAGCCCAGGCCCAGCTGTGTTGACTCGGATGCCAAGCTGCGTGCAGGTAGCCCCGGTGGATGGACCTGGGGTACCTGACCTCGCTGGCTCTGTGCTAGCACAGGCATCTGCTCCATGCTCTGCTCTGCTCGGGGGGTGTATGGCCGAGCAGCCCCTCAGACAGCAGCACCACCTCTGACCAACCCAACGTGGTGGTAAACCCAAGTGTGTGATGGGCTCTGGGGGAAGTCTCTTGTCTTAGCACAGCCCAGAAGGTATTTTGTTGGGGTTGCTGGGCTTGTTCCTCATGTCATCTGTGACACTGCTGTGCTGTCTAGAGATGAAATGAGGGATGTTTTACCTCATGTGTTTCTATTTATTTTCTTCCCTTCTCACATTGTCTTTCTCCTGGCCCTTCTTCACCCCCCATGGTCCTCCCTCATTCTGTCTGCCCCTCCTTCTCATACACCTTTCCCCACGTGGAATGGAAGGAAAGAGATGGATGGTTTTTAGGAACAGGTTTGACACTTGTTTGTTCACCTTAAAAATCCTGATATTCTTTTTGCAATTCTCTAAGTCTGTAGGAAAAAATAGAAAGAAAAATAAGACAGTAACCTGTGAGAGTATCACGCCACCTGACTGCGCAGCCCCATCATTCTCCAAACACACATGTTCAAATGATGCCAGTGGACAACACCAAGCAGGACCATAGGAGAAGAAACATGGTCTCCACCTCTCCTCTTGCCCAAGCGAAGTTACGCCTGTGCAGGTGGGAGGTGGCGGGTGCTCAGGAGGCCGTTGATGTTTCTGATGCTGAAGCCAGAGTGCCACCAATTGCACAGAGGAAGGTGAATTTGCAGATGACCTGAATTGTCTTTGTGTAACATCTCCTTTCCCAAAGGGAGCTAGGTACTTGAGATGTGACTGTGCTCTCCTTGGCAAAGAGTTAATATTGACAGGAATATTTGTTGTTGTTGTTGTTTTGGTTTTTTTTCTGGGCATCCTTGAAGCTCACCTCAAATTCCTGGGTCAGGCAACCCTCTGTTAACAGAGAGCAACTATTTGTCCTTCTTTAGTGTGAGTTTATCTGGTTGGAGGAAGGTTGTTATGAGTTGCACAGAGCAAGAAGGACACTGTATGATACCACGGGGAAGACTCTTGGGCAATTTACTGGCTAGTATGGAGCAGCAAGTGATAGAACATGTCTTGCAGTTAATTATCTCACTTTTGGGGGAGGTTGAGGCCTCCTCCTGTGTTCTCATGCGATATTATTTATCACTGATACTATGTTCTTTTCAATCAAAGATGCTTAGCCTGAAGTTTTGTGAAGACTGCTTCCAAGTAGTTGAGCAACAATTTGTTCTCGGAATAAACCAATTTGCAGCTGGGGCCTGAAATGCTTTGAAGAAGATGAGTTTATACTTGCAGGCATTCTGCTTTATGCTTATCTTGATTTCGCCTTGCAGATCTTAGTCCAGATTTATAGCTGAGTGCAGACTTTTCTTCAGCTTCAGGATGGGGAGGGAAAGCATTGTGCTTCCCAGCAGCATGTGAATGGGTGAGCTCTTGTCCAAAATCCTTCCCCTGAGAATTAAATAGAGTTTCTGGACCTGTATAATGCACTGGCCAGTGCGTGCTCTCTTCTGTCCTTTCCATGCTGCAGAATATAGATGGAAGCTGGTATGAATTATTAATCCTTGTGCTTCGGTTCTGTAAAATAAGTTGGAGGTTAAAACTTCCTTGGAAAAGGTTGGAAACTCTGGACAAGAAGGTTTTTTTTGGGGGAGGGGGGGTGCATCTATCGCAGAAGCCTTGCTATATTTATATTTATGCGGTTTGTCTTTCAGGCCAACTGTATAGACTTTCTTTTTTCGGTCTGAATGCTGCAGGTTCAGATTTGCTTTTCCTGGCTGTCTCCTCTTCATCTTCCCTTATTAATGCCCTTGCTTTAACATTTTGCTTTTGAATTCTCTTGGTTTCAGTCAATTCTGGAACTTTAAAACTAAGGTCTGGGAGAACTCTGTTCATTTGTTTGCAGCTCAAATCAAGCATATCAACCCCTCTCCACAAGTTCATCATAGTTACAGAAATACTCTAATTCTTGTGAGGTTTGAGTTTGCTAATGAAGAAAGCAGGACAATGTATGCTGCTAAATGAGCATACTCATATTAAAAGGCACTTGATGGGAATCTGGGGCAGTGAAGTCACATAGCCCTACTCCGGGTGCGGTCAAAATTGTGAACAAACATCGGTTTTAGATAAAACAGTGTTCTAGCATTAGTGTGCTTTTATAGAAAGTTAGTAGCATGGATGTTGACCTTATGTTTGGCAAAAGTAGACTACCCAGAACATGTATGCAAGGCAGATGGGGAATGTGATTTAATTAAAAAAGAAAATATTATGATATTCTGAGAACAAAGTGGTAAAATCTTCTGACTGTGCAGGAATTTCTTTTGAGAAATGGAAGGCACTGAAAGGCTGGACTGGGAAGGGATGGGGTCTGAAACTTTCTCCCCAGTGGGGAGGAGGAGGGATGATCCTGGGGTATCTGGCTGGCAGCAGGGTTATCAGTTACGCTCTGGAGCAGCGATGACTGGAGAGCTTCCAAGCACATTTTTCCATAGGAGAGTGCCAGCTCGCTGCAGCCTCGCAGAAGAGGGTTTGATTCCAGCACGATACCGGCGATGGCTCCCTGCCTGCCAGAGCCGGCTGCTGCTGGCACCCCCCGGCCCCACCTGTGCTGCCCACCTGCGCCTGCATTTGCCCCGGGGCTCCCCCCGAGCCCCCCGGATGCTGTGCCAGAAGCCTTGCACCCACTAAATCTCAAGAGACCAGGTGATGAGATGGGGAGGTGGGAGCTGAGCTTAGTAAAGAGGAAAGTCCTTCACCCATCAGCGTTCCCACACATCCAGGTTTCCCTCCATCCCTCGGGGATGTTTAATAAAGACTTGGAGCCTGGTATCGCTGGCTCCCAGCTCCTCTGCTCTTCACCGGGCAGGCAGCGAGGAGTGAAGCCCTTTGAAGAGCTGTTGTGGCGAGGCAGGCTTTCGGAACCAGGGAAGCCGTAAGGGAGGACAGCTGTAGAGTCCCCTCCGGGTCAGAACGGCATGATCCTGGATTCCTGTGGGGCAGGAGAGGGCAACAGAAATCTTGTCTTGTTCCCACAGTGTCTTGCAACCATGTTCTGCTTGCTGCTGTATGTCTTCTGCCTGCCTTCACCCCAACCAGAGATGAGTCTGCAGTGGCTCCCCGGCCCCACATGAGTCGGGGGGGCTGGCAAACAGGTCTACGTGGGGCAGCTGCAGGCCATGCTGGGCATATAATCAAATGGGGCCTTTCCAGAAGGGAGGGATTGCAGTTGCAGGGTCTCGCTCCACTGCGGGTCCTTGCTACCCACGATTGATGCCTCTCTGGGGACTTGTGCAGATTGCTAAGTGGGCAGGGGTTCTGGAAATCGAGTGATTTAAGGGGCTTTTATGTGGATTTAAGAGCCTCTGGATAGACACCTGCTTCTGAAAATATATGCCAAGGGCATCAGTGGGGAAAGGATGTGGGAAAGTATCTGCGAGGCAGAGTTGGTCTGGAGCTGCTGGAGTAGAGTGGGGTCCCTGAGTCAGAGGGAGCTGGAGAGGGGACAGTCCTGGGTGCAGGTACAAGGGTGACCACCTTGCCCCGGAGAGAGGGTCTCTGGGGGGTGACAGAGAGATGCCTCAGCTCAGGGAGGATCTCCCTCTCCATGGGGTGCTTGTGTGAAGACATCAGCCCCCCTCACAGCATTGATTCTCTGGGCAGCTGAGTGGCTTCTGCCACAGGCTCAGCCCTTCAGGGATAGATCCTCTAACCTTTGGAGACCTGGTAATCATCACCTGCCTCTTAAATGACCCTGGAGAGCTATGGAGAGGGTAGTACAGCCTACAGCACTGATCCTCCAATCCATCATCCAGTCCCCTTGCAAAACCTGCAAGCCTTCTGCCCTGGCTCTGGGGGTCTGTGGGGACTGGGGCAAGCAGGTCGGGCTGCAGCCTCCAGCTCTTCATTTGTAAATAAGCACCTAGCTGCTATGGTAATGCTTATTTAATTTAGGCTAAGTATTTCTACAGCTGTTCTAGGGGAATCATGCTGCTTTATGCTAAATGTTAATTCTTGGCTGTTCACAGCTGCAGAAGTGTATTGGCCAGGCGCAGTCCTAGGGACAGGTTCTGCTGCGTGGTAAGGCACAGCCACGCGGGCTGTCCTTGTCTTGGGGTCCACGGAAAATGCCAGTTGCTCTCCAGATCCACTTGCATGCAGCTTAAACAAGATAGAGAACAGTACCTATCTGTGCTAGCAAAGCAGGTCATAAGTTGTAGGTTACCTAAAGCATTTTTAAAGAAAAAGGATACCAATTCACTCAGTTATAGATGTCTTAATTCACCTGCCCTCTGCCCAGTCACACCACATCAGAATGCATGCTGGGTTTTCCTGGCTTGATTATATAGTGCTAAATTATTCCTTCCTTCTTTTCCAGCCTTTAAATGACCAGGGTGAGTCAAAGCATAGAAACCAAGGGGCCAGGCACCGAGCACATGGCACAGGCATCTATGAGCCTGGGGTTGCAATGCTGTTGGTGGAGGCAAGCGGGTGGCAGTGAAGGGCTGGGAATGGTCCTTGCCTTGGAGCAACCATCAAGGACGAGCTGCTTCAAAGCTGATCGTAGGAGCCCTGTGCAGTCCACCTCATGCTCAATCACTGCCCAGTTCCTCTTCCTTAGAGGTGTGAGGACACACTGACCAGCCACAAAGGCCCTGCAGATCTCCCTGCAGCCTCACTCTGCAGCATGCCTGAGTTATATTAGTTCCTCTGTGGCTGAAACCTCTCCTAGCCACGGGATCAATAGACTCCAGGGCTGAACTGCTGCCAAACCATCCTGCTGTAGCAGGTGGGCCCTGCTGGCAGGGACGAGCTGCAACGAGTGCTCCCGGCTCCCAGCCCTGGCTCCTCTGGTGCTGCGAGCAGCTGGGAAGCTGCTGCTGTTGGCCAAGTGTGATAAAAGTCTCCCTCCAGCCTCCCCTGGGCTAGGGTGGGCTGGAAAGCCCGGCTTAGCTTGCATTGGAGCTGAATTCTCTGCAAAAAGCACATTTTAGGGCATGCTGGTCTGCAGTCAACTCTCTATTGAGGATGGTGTTTTGGGCAGGCTTTGGGGAACAGCAGGGTGCTCTGCAGCTGGCAGACTAGCCATGGTCCCAAGCACGCCACGGACCCAGCGTTGTCTCAGGTGGTGTAAAGCTTTGCCAGGTCCAAGCGTGCTATGGATCTGAGACAACACTGGGTCCACTCATGCTGTGGACCCAGCAGCTCCGCAAGCTTTGCACCACCTGAGGTGATGTTCCGGGTCTGTGGCACCCTTGGGACCGTGGCCCAGCTTTAGGACCTGGACCACCATCTGGGCCTATTTTAGCAGCATGCTAAAATGAGCCCCACTTTGACAGGAGCCTTTACGTGAGCTATCACGCAATCTGTTTATAGCTCAGGATTGTCTTTGACTTTTAAACACTGCAGTGAGGAGTAAACGCAGCAAGCCCAACGCAGGCTTTGTTATGACATTTTGTTGCAGGCAGGAGGCAAGCTCCGGCTCCAATAACAAACACCCAGTGTTATGACACTTTTACCTTTCCAACTATTTATGTAAGCACAAATATTTTATTTTAAGGTTTGAGACACGCTGTTAACATAAAGCAGTCTCATTCCTTTCAATAGAGCCTGGTTTTCACTTGGGGAGCTGTTGTTTAATGAAAAGGTTAATTGTGTTTTATAGGGTAGTATCGCCTGCCTACTAGTTTGTGGCCTGGAAGGAGGCGAGGTGCGGCTCCTGTTGCTCGTGCCAAGTTACGGGCCGTGAATACAAGCAGTTCCCAGGAAGAAAACAAAATGCACGATAAAAAGTGGCTCAGAAATCAAGGGGTTTGGTGGTGCAAATCCTTTTAGGGGCTGCAAAATGAATTTCAAATGAAATGATTTCCAAGGAGGCTACCCCATGACAACACTGTGTGCAGTGGAAGATGAGAAGAGAGTTGCAAAGAATATGAACCATTTTCTGCTGGGCAGTAAACATGTTCAGCCTTTCCCTTCCATAGCTGCACCATGTTAAAGAAATCCTACATGTATTTTCCTCTCCTGAGATTGAATTAATTAACTTGAAATTTCTTCTTAACAGCACATAATGACTGGGGAGAGCTGAAGGAACTGAAAATTTAATCTTGACTTGTCAGCAAATTCCTCCTCCGGCAGCCAGAGGAGAAGCAGCCATGCACTTGCATAATGCCCTAGTGCGGACGCCGGACTGTTTTGATTAAATGGATTCTGGGGGTTTAGGAAAACTACAAATTTTATAGCTATGGTGTTCTTTGCAAAAGTGATGTAAAACATCATAAAGCTGCCAAACCACCTCTGCGGTGCGGGGATTCATGCTGGCCTCCTCTGCAGCAGTGACTGTCAGTCCCAGAAAACGCTGTTAAGAAAATATCTGAGATGGAATTGGCGGGATGGCATGGGGGGAGCTTTGCACGTTGCAAACTTTCACTCCCTATTTCTGGACATTTAATGTCCTTTGATCCGTGCCACTGAGAAGCTACATCTGAATTTGGCCCGGTGTTTGAATTAGACACTTCTAATCCAAGTGTTTCTCTGCAGGGATATAACTCATGGCATCGGTAATGATATTATACCTGATCTTTCCTTTTTCCATTTCAAAAGAGATTTAACACCGGCCTTGTATCAGAGTACTGGATATTTCTGCCTTCAGACTGCACTGACGTCGGATCCAGGGGGAAGTTACTATCTAAGCAGCATGGTTTCAGAGCAGCTCTTTGAAAGAGGGAGCTCGTGGCCCAAAACCTCATGTAGAAAGTGGTCCCCTGCCCTGCATCCACCCCGTGTTGCCTCCTGGCTGCCCTGGGCAGCTGTACCCGGCCCCAACTGCCCTCGAAGGGTGAACCTGTGCCTGGATGTCTCCATCTGGGTGTCAGACACATGCTGTGGTCCCAGCTCAGTCCGTGCCCCCTCATACCTGACTAGAGGGGGCAAACCCTGACTCATCTTTTAGCTCGTGAGTGGGGCTATGACCTGGTGCCCTGCAATATTAACAAGCTGGAACGTATAGTCATGATGGTGTCTGGCCGTCGGCTTTTGTCAGCTCCCCCTGTTGCAAAACCTCACAGGCTTTGAGCTGGATGGGGATGGCAGGAGCGGAGCACCCTCCACCAGAAGGGACGGTCTGTCTCTGACAGTTTAGGGAATGCTCCCTCTTTTGGCAAATTTTGATATCTGTTCCTCTGGATTATAGAGAAGAAAGGCAGCTCAGGGTTTCTTTGCGATACTAAAAACTGAATTTCTGAAATCAAATTGGTTGCATTAAGTTTACAGCCACTCTTCTTTGCAGTTGCTGCCAGATGGCTGTGCTGTGTATGACTGATGATTTTAGTGGCTGGGACCTGAGCATTTTGACATGCCAGGCTCTGAAGAAGAGTCAAATTCAGATCAGAAGGGGAGAAAATTGAACCCTGTTCACTGCCAAAAGGCAGCAGGGAGGGTGTATGCAGAAATGGTGCTTTTGTCAGCACCACCACTGAACCATTCATTTGACTTTTTCCTTCTTTTTTTCCCTCTTCTTTTTGTTTTTCTTCTTTCTTTTTTTTTTTTTTTTCCCCTCCTTCTCACTGGAGCAAACTGTGCTGCCAACACCACTGGGGCAAAGTGTTTAGTGGCGTTAGATAAGGCTCTCACCGCATGACTGAGCTGAAGGAGTTTTGTACGTTGGGCGCACTCAGATCCGGGGTCGGGCACGTGGCATGGACTCAGGGTTATGTGCTCTGCAGCTGCAGTTCAGCCACGGTCCCCAGCATGCTGTTGGACCCAGCATCATCACAGATCTGTGGGGCACTTGGACCCAGCATCATCTTAGATGGGGACAGGACTCTCATGAGGGAAAGCTGTGCTCTGAATAAGGCTTCTGCTTGAAGCTGGTGGAAGAAATTTAGAATCAAAATACCTATAACATATAAATTTCTCTAAACCTGAAGGTTTAATTGATATATTTTTTTTCAAATAATGGACTAAAGTTGAGTAATTTAAGCCATTTTACAGCAAAGGCAATTGAATAATTGCTAATGGCTTTCAGATGAACATATTTAAAGTCAGGTCACAAATCTGAGCGGGTTTAAAGACCTAGGGGCATTCCTTTCTCTTGAAAAAGAATTAGATAACAATGGTAATTATAAGATGGGATTCAAAGGAAAAAAATGAGATTTGAGTATAAGCCTTGGCAGATCAAGAGCAAAAGAGCTCACCTGGTGAATAAAAATGGTGACCAACTACCCTGTGGAGTGCTCAAGGGGAGCAAAACAAGAAAACTGAGAGCTTCACATTAGGAATTTGAATTATGTTGATGTGAATTAAAGGGTGAAAATAGAAAGGTTTTTTAGCCTGGTGTCATGATGTGAAGGTCAGGCTGGTGCAAGATTTTCTGTGGCTGCACCTTACATCTATTCACAGGCTGGAAAATGATCTGGAAGATCCCATGGGGACACTGTGGCATGTGGAGTGGTGCAGACTGGCAGGGGAGCACTGCCGTGGGACGGCGACAAGGCAAAGTCTTAATATAACTGCAAAGCCAAGGAGAAATACGTGCCCCCGAATATTTGTGTGGGTGTTCTCAGAGCAGATAAACCTCTTCCGAAGAACAATTTATTGATACTTCAGGCAAGCTGGGACTCCTTCCACAGTTGCTGTTGGGGCAAGTCATTGTTGTGTTTGTTTGTTTTCCTGCTGCTGGCTCAGGAATTTGTTGGCTTTGGGAGCTGGCAGGTGTCTGTCCTCACGTTGCCGCGCGGCCGCACGTGTGTCACTGAGGCAGCGTTAAACTCTGGCGGTGAGTGCTGCCTCATCTGCTGCCTGCCCTTGCCTCTGCGATGGGGGCCTGATCCTGCTGCTGGGACTGTGGAACAGGAAGAAAAGTTGTCACTTTTTCTCTAGCACATTACCCTTTCCCTAAAGGGGAGCTACTGTAGGGGAAGGCACTAAAACTTTGCAGCTTGCAGATCTGTGCATAGCATCTCTGAAACTGCTCGATATAATAATCCCAAGATGTAACACGTGTGCCCAGACTAGGGCCTGAGTGATAATTCAGAATATTCGTCCACATCTCATTTGCAGTTGTCTCCTGAAGTGAGTGGGGGCTTTGGTTTCAGTGACCTTATGGTAGCGGCCTCCACGTCCCAGTGATGAGGTTGCATGAAACTGTGCATTTTGCTGCCCTCAGGACTGATCTTGCTCTGGCAGTTCTGGAGTCATGGGAGAAGGAAAAGAGAAATTCCTCATCAGCTTTCTTCAAATAATAGCGAGTGGATTCCTTTATCTCTTCCTTTTTTGTTTCCTTTTAAGGTAACTTGCACTGGCTATTCAGAGAACTCTTTTCTTGCCTCAGTGTTTGCTCAGCTTCTCTCAACTCCTCCTTGCCCTGCGTCCTCCAGGGATGGAGTGTCCTGTAGCAGAGTGGCACTTCCCTGCTTATCTCCGTACCGCTCTCCGTGATGGAGTTTCACTGAAGCGTGTTGTTCATCGTGCCTATATGTTCAGCTAAGGTCTTCCCTGTCCCTTCTGCTTTAATGCTTTGGATCCCTTTCTACCCCGTGCAATGATGTGAGCACCTTCAGGCGTGTACAGCTTTGCCTCTATCAGCACTGAACTTTGGCTCCTGTTGCTTTGTTTGCATAAGGTGATAGTTCTGTCTCTGGAACACGGCTGTTTGGGAGATTTTACATATCATGGCCCGTCTGCTGCTCTAATTTATCTCTCTCCTTCTGCCAGCCACCACGTGGCATGTAGAGGTATGATCTAGAAACACTAAACTGCACTGAACTTTAAGTCAGAATTACCTGGGAAGTGCCATGGGTAGTTTTGCTGTGACTTGCAGGCATATGACTTCTTTTTGGCAGTGCAGTAGTGCTATTGAAGCATTTTTGCAGCATTCTTACAGCCCTTTATCGTAGTTTTCATAGGCTTTCTTCAGGCTCTGTAGCTCCTGGCAGAAGATCCTCCTTTCTGAATCCCATCTGTTCAGCGTCCTCAGCTGAGGCATCCTTCATTAAGGCCTTGTTCCTTGCAGATTCCCTTCTGGATGCTCCTGTTCCCCATCAGATCTTGCAGTCTTCATCCTAATGTCATCGGAGCACCTTCTCATCTGAAGTCATGGCTACTCTTCATTTTCCTGCCATTGCCCTGTTACTTGCTCCCCAGGACTCTTGAGACATGGGTTAAGGAGAAACCAAAAAGCAAACAAAGCTGCCAGTGGACTTTTTAACATTCTGTTGCCTTGGGAATGGGTCTGGGTCTTGCACTTCACTGTTTTCTTTGCTAGCGCCCAACTTTCCATCACATTTTAACATGGGAACAGTTAAACAGCATAAATAGCAAACAGGTTCACATGCCTAAGCACTTCCAGATGCCAGGGCAGGTAATGCTTTGAAATGTCTTTTAAATGAGTGCTGAGTTTTGACCTGCAGGATAAATGCTGACTGGCAATGACACAAATAATACCGATCTTGAAAATTATCCCAAATTATCCCCACCAGTCGTAATGGTGGTAACAGCTCAGAGACCTGCACCCTAATGAAGCCAATTTCCTGCCAGGATACTGTAGAGCCCTGCAGTTACTGTCACTGACTTGTACCTTGAATTACCATGTCTTTGATAATTGTCCAGGCTCCCTCATCTACGTCTAAGCACAAAATTATTGGTTTTAATTTGTTATCTGTTAATACATTCATGTTTCAGCTGCATCTGATCTCTGCATCCTCTTGCACTGGACCTAAGGAGCTAAGTGCTGTATGTTCAGCATTGTTCATGCAGAGCTTTTTCCTTTGGTACGCTTTCCTCATGCAGGGATTTTGCAGCTGGTCTTTGCAGGATGGAGGTGTCCGTTTTCCCTCCCTCTCCCTCTGATTACAAGTCTCTTTTTGAGGAGGATGGTGCTTGTCTTACTGCGAGAACAGCACTACCAAAGGCGTAATGTACTTAGTTCAGTGGTGCTTAGATATATATCTCTGTTACGACTGCAGGTCCTGCTGTCCAAACAGCTTGGATGCCTCCAGTACACTTAGGAAAATAATTGGGACAGGGTGTTTTTTGTGTCCTTTCAGGAAGAAAATTCTTCAGAACTACTCACACTTGAATACAGCCTGTAGATCTGAGCAGATCAAACTGTTACTGGTGTAAGGATAATTTTGTCTGTGAAACTGGGGAAAGGAGGTGGAGTGAAAACCTTGATCCCACTTCTGGATCCTTTGGGAGGACTTTAGAAATCTTGGCATCAAACTCTGCCTCCTTCCAAATCCAATAAACTCTTGAGGGACAATTTCTATAGAAATTTTCATTATCTCCACACTCCAAAAATTCCTTTGTGTGTTTCTTTTTTTTTTTTTTTTTTTTTTTTCTGCTGAGAATGAATATTGCATCTTCCACAGGAGAGAAGTTAATAAGCAAAAACCTGAGATCTGTGTGTGGGATAAACCAGTGAGCTGGACCATACGCTCCAGTATTCCACAGCATGATCGAATAGTATTTCTAGTAACTGTTTACAAATGCTTGCTTCTCGGAAAATGTCTTCTATATGTGGGCAAGGAATTAAAATACTAGTTTAAAATTATTATGAGAGAGATCACTTCACTTTGTGCTGAGTGATAACAAACATCCAACGTAATTTTAGAGCTCTCCCTTCCTCTGGCTGTTAATATTAAAAGTTTAATACTAAAATAGAATTTTAAAGGAATTATTCTGCCTTTACTGCATTCTGTCTGCTCCCACTTTCTCCTCCAATAGCTGTAGGAGACCTTCCCTAATCTTTCCAATTAACTCGGTATTTCCTGTAAGGCTAACACTGAAGAGGGTAAGAAAGGAGTGTAAAGCGAGGAAAGACATCTGTCAACTATTGGAAATACTTTCCGTGTTAGAAATTGAAGGGAGCCCACACTGAAGCCAGATGATCCGACGAGAAGAACAATTGCAGCGTTGGCTTGAAAAGAATGTGGGTGATTTGTTATAGCTGTCCTCACAGTAGGCACTTGGTTGTCATGTTCATATGAGAATACCTTGGAGATATGCTAAACACATATCCTGTTCCCATCAGGAGTGCTGAAGGGCCAGAACAGGCAAGGTTTGACTTGCATTTTCTGGAAGACATAAATTATCATTTTTTACTAAATCTCCATCTTTTCAAATCCTTCTCATTCCTCTCTGCCGTCCCACGACTAATTTAAAGCAAGCAGTGAAGAGTTTGCGTGTTGTGTAGGCACTTGAAAGTGTATGTTTTACCAACGATGGAAACTCCTGATTGACCCTTTTTGGGGGTGAGGCTGTGTGCAGAAAGTTTGTAATGGTCTGGTTTTGACTATAAGCTTTATATAATAGGTCAGTGGAGACCCATCTTGGTAACACTGCAGTAAAAATAGGAAACACTTTCTGGGGAGGAGAGACCTAGCATTTCAATTGATCTAACACATAAGCTCTTGGATTGTTGTTTGCTTGTTTTAGTTTTTGGTTTATTCTGAAGTTTGCAAGTGGCTCTAGTGTAGCCCAAAACCAAGCTGGAACAACAGTTCAGCTTTGTGAGCCAGGACACGTTTTAACAGGAGAATGGGTCTGCAGCTTTCCAGGGCTGTCCCGCTTCCCCGCTCCTCCTTGCCTGACCCAAAGTAAATTAATTCTAGATGCAGAGAGAAAGAACCAGCTTCATCCTCCTAAAAGGCAGAAAATGTGATTTCATTGTGATAGTTTCTGCACCATTTGGTGTCCTTCTCCCTTCCCTCATCTGATCAAAGACCAGCTTTTTAGCAATCTCTCACCACCCCCATCTGCAGAAAGAGACCTATGGATTAGTCAAGACATGGCCTCACCGGTTTGACATTATCCTCTCAAATTCTCCTGCACTTCATCTCCCTCATTATGCCAGGCTCCAGGAAATCAGAAGAAACTTCTGTGAACAGCTGGATTAGTTTTAAGGGCAGAGTATCACAAGATCAACAACTGGAAGTTTACATTTCGTGAATCATTTGATTTACCCAGTCACCCTGGCAACGAGCCCAATAACTCTTATTCCATAATGGCCTGCCAGTGAAGATGTCAGGGGATGGTGACTGCGTTAGTAGCTCCTTTGTTATCTTTGTGCTTAGTCATGATGCTTGAATTTGGCTACGTTAATTTCTAACACTAATTCACGACAGTCCTTCCTCTCTAAATTTTGGTGGTGGATGTTACTGTGGGATGAGAAAAGGACAATTGTGGCCATCGTTGCTGGATGTTTAGGTCCCTCAGAGCAGCCTGTGCTCTGGATCTCATGGAAAAAGAGCAGCCTTGCCCAAGGGAGCCCAGCAGTGCCCAGTCGTATCCAGTTTGAGAGTTTGAACCAATCCAGGATTACCCTTGAAAGCACCATATCTCTGTAGCTGTGTCTTTCCCAGCTGGCTAAAGCACAGAAGCTATTTTAAATAGAAACCTTTTATGAAAACTGTTCAATATGTTCTCTTTCAAAGGGTCAAACATGCATCATCTGTGCTTTTTCCCTCTCGAGCTGTGTCTTTCATTCTGGCATTTAATAGGGATGGACCCAGAAAGGGCAGGAAGCAGTGCACTCTGGGTTTTCCCACGTCAGTCTATGCCTGGAGAAGGCACTGTGTCCATCATGAGCATCATTTGTCCTATAAAAGTTTCACCTTTTCCTATGAACATTGTCTTCTCTCAGTCCATTGACCGCTGCTGGTTACGCTGACCTGTGCTCTTTGGTGGCACATCCTGGCCATGAGCAATTCCAGCCCCTGCCTCCATCCTTGGGTTTTAAACTCCTCCCTGCCTTGCACGTCTCCCAAGTCCGGCCTCGTGACATATGTGCTATTTGCAGAAAATGTTTGTCAAGACCAGGTGGTTGAAAGTAAAAATGCCAACAGATCTGCCTTTTGTAACTGTGCAAGCAGCTTGTTAAAATTAGTCACAGGCTAAGCTGCAGTACATCTGTGCTGTCAGCCGTCCAGAGAGCCATCGATACCGCCCGCTCCCACTGCGCCAGCCCCAGATGGGAGTTGTGCTGCTAACCCGATCTTCGGCTCTGCTCTAGCATGGGCTGAAGTCATTCCCAGTGCCTTTTTTTCCTCCTCCAGTTCACAAACCTTTGCCCAAATTTAGCCGTGAGCCTCCTTCTAAATGCATAAACAGTTGTGTGCCCTGAGTTTCAGATACCCGTGGACAGAGCATCCCAAAACAAAACCTGGGAAATCTTGACATTGACGTTTGTTTTAGAAGAATTGGTACTTGGCTGTTCTGAAAAGTTTTGGGGTGTTTTTTTTTGTTTTCACTTAATTGAACAAGGGTTGTGATTTCCAAGGCCTTTTGGGGAGTGAGGTACCTAGCTGTCACTGGAGGTTTTATTAAATTTAGGTCCAACTCCCATTTTCTGCTTGAGAAAACTGCAATACAAAATTCCTATCTGGCGCTCTGCTGCTGTACAGCCGTCTATAGGAAAGCATCAAATCATCTGGTAATTAATAGCTGTCCCCTGTGTCTAGCAGGAGTCATCTGTTCCCGCTCTCTGTGTAGCACCCAGCGCCAACAGCCTTTGGGGACAGTACCCCAGCGAGTGACACGTGGGGTCGAGGTGGCCGAGGCGTGCTGGCGGGTCAGTGCCGTGCCTCGAACCCTCCGCTTCCCCATCGGGAGCTGCCTTTGATGCACGTCCAAAAAAACCCGCTTGATTTGGCTTCTTCAGATCCATCGTGCTTAACTGCTCTATCAACATGCCCCACTGTACAAACACATAAACATTTTGCACGTCTGTCCTTGAGCCAAGGCTCTCATATTTCTTTGCGTCCTACCTCCAATGACTTCTCCCGACATGCTGTAACCGATGCCTGCGCTCGCCCTGCCCCGCATTCCCACTGCCATCCATGGGCATGTGGCCCCATCCTGCTCAGCTTGGGAATTGCTGCTCCTTCTCTCCTGCAGCAAGAAACATGAGAGTTTTATTCTCCCACCCTTAAAACAGGGATTCTCATGAGTTTGACCAAGTTTTCTTGCACCACCAGCAATGGACCTAACAGTCCATGCTGGGAAAGTGGAGAACATTCCTCTGGCTTTGCCTGTTTCGGAGCACATTTGGTGCTGACTTCCAGGCATTTTGCACATAATTCCCTGCCTGTGTGAAAGCCCAACATTGTGCCGGGAGGACATGAACACAGAACCTTTGTGCTCAGGGTATTATGCTTTCCCCGCGCACATGCTCTCTGCTCACACATGCCGTCTGGCCAGCCCTTGTAGCCGGGTCTCTTGCATACCACGCTTTCCTATGGAATTTGGATTCAAATGTGAAAATTCTCCACCACACAATAAAAGTGGCATTTCCATGCCCTTTAGCACATCAGTCTTTTCTTGTGAATAGAGCCCTGAGTTCTTTGGCTTTTGCCGTATGGAACAATTGATCCCTTCATTTCACTTGCCAACAGTAATCAGTTTCTTCTAGCCATAAATTTTAGCCATTTTTTTTTTTTTTTTCCCCTTTTTTGGGGGGCATGGAGGGGAATAAAGTAATAAAAAGAGACAGCCATAAAGTAGGCAGCTGTTACTAGTCAGATCTTGGTCTGGGAAAGAAGCAAAGCAAATATCAGCCTGACTTTTATCTGTTGCTGTCTGCTGACGTTTAGCTATCAGGACAGGTTGTTCTATGATGGTTCCTGCTGCCTGTGTTCCTGCTTTCTCTGTAATGATTGGCCATGTGGAGTGTTGCTATACTTAATCTAAAGAAATAACTACTTTTAAGCCCTCCGTGGGCTTTAGTGGTTGTTGGAGAAAGTCAGATAATAGTCTAAGTGGGCAAAGCAGTAGCGAGACAATAGTTTTTTTTACGATGGGATTTTTCTATTTGGTGTCATTATTTGTTTGCCTGTTCTTTGCCTTGCATCGACAGACTGCTTGCGTGTTTTGCCAAGGCTTTCCTTTCCTGTGCCTTGTAGTATCTATTTTTAAAGGAGGACCTCGGTGCTCCTTGCTCTGGTTGATTGCAGTGAGCTGCTGGTTTTGTGCTGGGTGACACTGGAGAAGCTCCCCAGAGCACTATGGCATCCTAACGACTACCTCAGCCTGCAAACTCTCCCTCTCCTCTCTTGAGTGAACAGTGCTGGGGACCACGTGTGTTTTGCTTTCCTCCTGTCTGCAGCTGAGGCAAAAAGGGATGGGAAATGCCAAGGAAAACAATTACCCCATCCCCTCCAAAAACGAGTGCCACAGAGCTTACTTTATAGGACCTGCTTTCTCCTAAACCTAGAGTGTGTCTTGAGGATGAGTTTGTTTGAAATATGTTTGTCCTGGAGGGATATTTTCTATCTATATGACCCAGTACAGTAAGAGTTGCACAATTCTCTTGTGGTTTACTGTAAACCGCGAGCACTTGCCTCTTCTGGGCTTGGGAAGGGTAGAGCGGCTTTGAAATTGCTGATAAAATTGTTCTGCAAGGGAATTTGATCTTGCTCAGTTTCCTTCCTCTGCCTGCTCACTGCTCCATGCTGCTGGTATCAGAGGAGGAGGGTGGGGGCCTCTGTCACAATCATCTTATTAGAGAAAACATGGCAGAGTTAGGGTCCAATCCCTTGGAATTACAAAAGAAAACCTCCTGCGGCTCTGGGAGGGAGGAACAGTGGCCAGCAGGTCAAAGGAGGTGATTCTGCCCCTCTACTTTTCTCTCGTGAGACCCCACCTGGAGGTGCATCCAGCTCTGGGGCTCCCGACATAAGAAATTCATGAACCTGCTTTGAGAGGAGGCCACAAAGATGCTCAGGGGGCTGGAGCACCCCCCTGTGAGGACAGGCTGAGAGAGCTGGGGGTGTTCAGCCTGGAGAAGAGAAGGCTCCGGGGAGACCTTAGAGCGGCCTCCCAGTACTGGAAGGGGCGACAGGAAAGATGGGGAGGGATGCTTGATTAGGGGCTGTAGGGACAGGACAAGGGGTAATGGTTTTAAACTGAGAGAGAGCAGATTTAGTTTAGATGTAATGAAGAAATTCTTCCCTGTGAGGGGGGTGAGGCCCTGGCACAGGTTGCCCAGAGAAGCTGTGGCTGCCCCCTCCCTGGAAGGGTTCAAGGCCAGGTTGGACGGGGCTTTGGGCAGCCTGGGCTAGTGGAAGGTGTCCCTGCCCATGGCTGGGGGCTTGGAACTGGATGGTCTTTAAGGTCCCTTCCAACCCAAACCATTCTGTGATTCTATGAATGTCTTACTTGGGACCAGCCTGCACCTCTGCAGCTGCTGCTCCAGTGACAACCGGGAGGCATTAAATGGGTATCTGATGGAGCCTGGTCATGCTGAGTGGCTTGCAGAGCAACCTGAAAACCCTGCTGCAGAAAGAGTTTCTCCTTCCCCTGCAGTTGCAGATTTGCAGACATTTGCTTTCTCCTTAGCAGGATTTTGATTCCTACAAAGCTCTTCCAAAACTGATGTCATCTGGGCAGAGACCTGCCAGATTTACTGACCTTTTTGACATGCTCCCAATATCTACATCCCCTGGGGACTCTGTGAGATGACGTGTGCTGTGGCTAAAGGCCATGGGGCTGCTGGCCCTCGAGCAGGGTGCTCAGCTCACAGGCTGCCCTGGGAGAGCCAACCCCAAAGTCTGCACTCCAGCTCCCCCTGAGCCTGGCTAATTCTCTCTCACTGAAAGCACTTTATTTTTCTAATAACAATTTACATCTACATTTTGATTTTTTGGAGAGGGCTTAGGTTCCTTTCCACCATCCCCACTGAGGACTGGAAAGAAATATATATATATTTTAACCCCCCTAGATTTGGCAGGGTCATCCCTTTCCAGCACTGTCCCTGTGGGCTGGATTTGTACATCATGTGCCAACATCCAACTGCGGTACAGCTACAGTATCACCTTGTTTCCATCAGTTCAGTATGAGGCACTAAACCCTTTTTTTCAATCTTGGATAAACCAGGACCACCAAAGAAGGCTGTAGTCATGAGAGAAGTCACCAGATGCTTTCTCTTGAGGAAATATCCATTTCAATGTTTTGTGTAACCATGAGTCTTATCTCATTTTAAATGCTGTGCTGGTGTTCACAGTAACATTGCATGTCTCCCAGAAGTCCCCCTTGGAGGACAACGTCATCACCAGCCACACTTAGTAGAGATGGGTGGTTCTTGAACACAAGTGTGAAGCAGCTGGACCAGCCAGAGCAAGGGGCGAGTCTAAGGCCAGAAACATCTCTGAGGCATTGTGGTTGTCAAAAAAGGTTAGAGTTTTCTGTGGACGTTTCATGCACAAAAGCAGCATTTCAGACCCTGTTTCAGAATCCTGTTCCAGATCTTGACAGGGCAGAACCACCTTGACTGAGCGATGGCTTTCCACCTTCAGATGCACAAAGCTTGAAACATATTTTTGAAGCAAGATGGGCTTTTTTGCTGTCCATACCAGGCATCTGCCTGTGCATGAAGCTGCAGGAGCTGCCTTCTGACCATGTTTGTGCAGGGTCTGGTTTGAGAAAGGACCCCCTCAGATGGATCTCCAAAATGCTGCTGACACCCAGAGAAGATTAACAAACTCAAGGGAAGGCCAGAAATAATATATACAGCCCCTACTCACATTCTTGTCATGATCAGTTAAAAAAAATAAATACATATAACTGTCAGTCTACCACAAGTGAACACAGTTGTATTATCTGCTCTACTTTCTGATTTATTTGTTAAAGTATAGCAGAGCACTTATGCTCTACACAGCTAATAGTTGCTCTTTCACGAGCAGCAGAAATGCTTACGCATTCCAGTAGTTAAATGATGCAATATCCAGGTGGATATTTAATGGCCCATGGCAAATCTGGAATGACACAGCAGACACCATAAATATCTTCACTTGAACAGATAGAACAAAACCTTTTTTATGAAAGCAGGTCCAATTTTTTTCCACGTGCTGGCCATATTTTTAAAATACCCTTTAAAAACAGCCTGGGGAATCATCCCTGTCCTCTCTGCAGCCTGATCCTTTCCGAGCTCTTCAGGATGTGGAGCCCATGGTACTGCAAGCAAAGGAGCTCTTTCCTATCAAACAGATACTTGGCATTTCTTTGACATAGAAAAAAATGCAGAAGTTCATTCATGCAAATATATTCAGTGAAACTCCTCGGGCCTATATGCATTTATGTTTTTTGCATAATACTGGAGGGTTTTCTAAGCATGTGCTTCTGCTTATAGGTAACTGCTGTCTTGGTTAGGGCAAGTTGTTGCAGGATGTCAAGGCTGGCAGTCACTCGTGGCACTGCTGTGGGCACTCCTGTGCCACCAGTGTCCTTCAGCAAGAAGATGTTGTCCTGCAGACTCAAGACAGACCTGAACAGTGCCCACATGGATGTGCCTGAGCATCTTCCCTGAGCCTTGTTATTGTCATGTTACATATAACATGCTGCAAAGGGGCAGGTGAATCATTGAAGGGAAGGATTCCCTTCATTTGTTTTTAAAGGAAGGTTTTGGAAGGTCTGGAGCTCTTGTGAACTGAGACTGAACATGTTGGATCTTTGCTTTTTAAAAATCCTCATGCTTCATTTTGTTACCCTTCAGGTTTGAGTGTATTTTCGGCCAGCATTAAAAGGAAACTTCAAAACCAGTAAAGTTTGTTAAAAAGAAGTCTGAGTAACTGAAAAGCAAAACTGAAAAGCAGACTATTTTATTTTTGAATCAAGAAAAATGATGTTATGTGTTGAAGACTTTATTTGAAGTTTTTCAAAGGGTAGGGAGGAGAGGTGAGTGTTTTCCTGAAACATTCCTTCTGGTTTAAGATGAATAGGTATTTTTAAGTTATTTTATTTAGTTACTCATTGACTTAAAACCTGTTGATTTTCTTGACTCCGTAACTAAAACAGTAGTGTGGCATCCTCAGTTTGATACTTAGCTTGTGGAGATGTTATTTCCAAGTGCATAGTAGACCCCAACACTGATGCAAACAGACAACGGTTGGGTCATTACCAAGGACATCCGAAAATTCTGATCTAAAAAAGCCAGAGAAGTGGGTGAAGGGCAGAGCAGGGTGGGGGGTTGGAGTTTGCAGATCCTGCTGGCCACAGTCACTAGGGCAGTGCTGTGAAGGTCCCAGAGATCCTGCTAAAGGGACGGAGGTTTTTCCATCCCTTGAATGCTGGGGTTCTGCAAGGTTTTGGCACTGCTTTACGTAGGCTTTGATCCCTTGTGGAGTGCATGACAGACCCCATGTGTAACTGTTCCCAAACAGGCTATAAAGATTCAAAAGAATGTATCTACTGCTACTGTCCTTGTTTATGGGCCTATTTTTGTGTATTTTTTTCCAAAACATTTAGAAAGCAGTAGGATTTCATTAGTGATACATGTGTGCCTCGGAGACAGCTACTGAGTCTGGTGGAAACACCATTGTCTCTTTAAAAGAGTGCTTTGGACAATAAGGTATTAACTAACCTGTTAGATTTAACAACACACGCTGCCAAGATATCTTTGGAGACATTTTTCAAGACAGACAAGTCTAAAATGCAGCACACTCAGCTTAATAGACTATACACAACTATACTCCTTCCCACACCTTCCCTCTCTAAAAGTGCTCTTCATTCTTTTAAATGCATCCTTTATTCATAAACAGTGAAGAACTTGTCAATTTGTCATGGTGTCTACATCCCCTTCTCCTCCCTCCAGTTAAATCCTTATTATAGGCTAACAGAACTGATTTTTATCTGTTTTTAACCACTTATCCTTTCTGGTATTTTGCAGTCACTTTTACTGATACTCATGTGTTTATTTCTGTTTAATCTCTAGTGTCAAAGCACTAGAAATCTCTCTTGGTCTTGAGTTATGGGATACTTGTCTCTACAACAAATTAATGAATGATGTAATCACAGCTGCATCTTGGACTAGCCTGCCTGAAAATGCCTCCGCAGCGCTCTCCAGACGTGACCACGTTGCATTTGCCCCGCGAAAAAGCCCGAGCTCAGGCCAAGCATCAATAGGAGAGCCTCGCCGATGCGCATGCAGGCACGTGCGATTGCTCCATCCAGCAAGGATCTAGCGACTGCTCCAAGGAGGTCGTGCCCCGGGTCCCCAGTGGGATTCTGGGTTTGTCCTGGGAGTGGATCTGTCTGATGGCAGATCTCTGTTTGGAGCAGTGGGGGAAATGTCCTGGAAGCCACTCAACCTCCCCAGCAGCGATGCTTTCCTTATGGCTTTGAACTTGTAAACGCTTCTCTCCCCCGGCAAACTTTAATGTTTCACTCTATTGTATGGAAATGTTATGTTGCTTTGCAAAACAGAGAGGATTCTTTTTTTTTTTTTTTTTTTTTTTTTCATTAAACGTAGACAAAACAACCCTGTTTTCCATGAGCTAATTCTATGAAACACGAGACATATTTCAAGTGATGTTTTCCCCCCAAAATCTAGACTGAAGCAGATGCTCCCTTGGAAAATTTAAGCCTGAATAGTTGAACTTTGGCAACAGCAATTGAAAAACCAGTGCCTTGTCATGGAAAGCATCTTACAACTGCAACCACTGAAAAGTGCTACATAAAATACACCTGGGGAAGTCATTTACAGTGCTGGGGAGGCTGTACAAATGAATGAACGGAGAAGAATATCTTCAGGCATGTGGTTTTCTCCTTCCTTTTGGACTGTATACAGTCTTCCACTGGCCAATGGGGCTGGGGGCCACCGGGGCAGCCCAGCAGCAACCAAGCCATGCTTTTGTTATCTGGGGAAGCATTAGCAGACATTACAGTGACACACAGCCCTGGCCTTGGCTTGGCCAACATCCCATTTGCTTCACCTCCTCTGCGGTTAGCAGCTGCTTGCTTCTTCTTACCTTCCTTAAAAATGTAATTTCCCATAAAACCATCTAAGAGTGCAGATGTGAAGTCATCTGTGCGTGGGGTCTGCTGCAAGGGCAGCTGGGACAGCCCCTCTGGAGTGTGGTTTGGTACCGAACTGCCCTATTTAACCACATCTAGGAGAGATGCTCAGACTTTCCAGGCACCTCTGGACCAGCCCAAAGGCACCAAGGACAGTGGCCAGACATAATTTAAGAGATTTTTTTTTTTTTTTTTTTTTTTAGTTCGCTCAACTTCACTGATGACTTCCTTTTGCTCGTCTTTCTGTTTTCCTGCTCTCCCCTTTCCTCATTAGTAACAGTGTGGCCCCTTCCGGGGCATGTCTGCCTGGCTGGGAAGACTTGAATTTCCATTACTAATGTCCATCTCGTGTTCATCAGGTCCCATACACAATTCTCCCTTTGTATTCCCAAAGTGTTAAATTGCGTTTATTATACCAGACACCAAGAGAATATCGGCTAAGCACTTGATGGATAATTGTATTTCTTATATTTTTCCCTTTTTACTCCTGTACGAGATATTTGCTTGGCGAAAAGACCTCTGCATTTTTATCCAGTTTTCCTCCTGCTGTGACAGAACTGTGTTCTCATTACTCATTCGGTTTTTATCTTTTATGGCAATGAATTTAGGGGGGTTTTGGCCATGAACTCATTTGTTCTGTCTTTGCCCCAATTAGCTCACATTTTCTTTTCCTTCACTTCCTGCAAGAACATCTTCTCCTACAAAAACTCCATGCGTTTATATTTAAGACATTTATTTGTAAGTCTCCACCAGGCCTTTGTACTTAATCCAAAGGCAAAAGCCCCAGTATCTCCAGGAGAAGTTTACAATCCAACTGCAAAATGGAGTCCTGTACGTGGTGGATGTTTGCATGTAGGTTAGGGCCATTCCTCTGGGTCAGATCAAAGGGTAGCCCTGCCTTGGTTTTGGGACCATGGAGCAGATGCTGAGAGAAACAATCCAAGGACAAGGCAAGAGTGCCCTGAAACCAGCCTGGGCAGCATTTTGATTCATGGCAATTGATGGCTTAGGGACTTCCCATGTTAGAGGTTGTGTTGCCTCTTGCTATTTACTGTTCGTGTCTAATCCCAGTTTAAACACTGTGCTTAGTCACATTTGTCAATTTGGTGGCTCACAAAGCCTTCTGTAAGTGGCTTTTTTATTTTCATTAGCAAAATAATTTTGGGTTTCATAAAACATTTTCCTTAAAAACCAAACAGAATAAATCTTGGTAATCTATCAAATTTCACTCTGTAAAAATCATAGCAATTCCCGAGCCAACCCCATTGTCTTGGGCTCGGTTCAGAATTTTGACAGCTTCCCTGAGCAATCCTGGGGTGCAGGGATCTCTGGGGGAACTGTGCATTTTCTGAGACTGTGAATTCTCCATGCAGGAGTAAGTCTACATGTGCAAGACCTCCCCAGAGTGGAGTCGCTTCAACAGCACTTTGCTGGAATTTGTCCAAGAAAACTGATTTTTCCAGGTGCTCCTATGTCCTGAATCGAAGGTGCCATAATCATTTGTAATGTTTTGGGCGTATCTTGGGTGACCATGCTGCTCATTGCACTGTCTGGGGACTGATTGTTCAAGGGCTTGTCCGTGTAGCCATGCAGACCATCGCTGCGTCCCGATGCTCACATCTTCTCTTTGTGCTGTAGAGAGGAGAGAGCTGACCCGAGTGGGATGGTGTCTGCCCTTTGGCACCTCCTGGTATCTCCTGGGTGGGAATGTTCTTAGAGGGAGACAAAAAACTTTTCTGCACACCCCAGACTGCTCTTTACAGCAGCTCTTCCTCCTAAGGACTCTTTTCCCAGGATGAAATTAATTTCTCCTTGATGCATCAGGTTGTATTTCTCTCCTAAGCAAAATGTCACTTTCTAGTTTTGACTCTTCCCTCTTCATCCTTTTCTTCCCTTAAAGCAATTTTTTTTCCAGGGTGAATTTTTGGAGTGGCTAGTCTGCTGATTTCATTTCTCTACTAATAACATTGAATAAACTCGACCCTTGCTGCAGCCAAAATCTCTACACACCTCCTCTACCTTTCCCTGTGGCTTTGCATACTGGGCACCATATTGCCCATGGCTATAGGTCTGTGGTCTCCATTGGAATGACAGGTTGAGCTTGTCCCATAGATGGAAACCAGGCCTCCACCTCAAAGGCTGCCCATGGAGGTCTGAGTCTCTTCCCAGGGCTGGGAATTGGGGTGTGAGCAGGATGCAGTTCTGCCCATCCGGCCGAATCCAATGGGATTCGAGGCTGCTCGGGCGTCCTTTGCATCCGTCCATCTGTCCACAGCCAGGTTGGCTCTGCCAGGGCTCGGCTGCGGCATGGGGCTGGAAAAACTTTGCTCCGAGCGCTTGGGCAAGAGCCTGTTTTAGAAAGTTGCCTGGGTGCCTTGGCAGCAGTGGTTGTTTTCCAACCCAAAGCAAGCCATCAGGGCAACAGATGATGTTTACTTCATGTGACATAATACTCAAGTCAAATATTATTTAATAGTGCTTTCTTTCATGTCCTGACAACTCTGAAAGTGCCTCTGTATGACAAAAAGCTGTCGAACAACTTTTTGCAGCTTTGTCTTGTTTTGTGAGCAGAGTGAATATTTGTCTTTTCTTTGGCCAAGTCAGACTGGTCCCAGAAGAGCTATATCAGGTCAGACCAAAGCCATTTGCGTTCAGTTTTACTAGCACAAGTATATCACGTCCCACAAAGGAGACTGGAAAAAAGGCTTCAGTGGGTTTTGGACTGAATTTAAGGTCAGCTAGAGCGCTCGGTGAAGTCAGCAACAGGAAATAAAGCTCAAATTATGACCCCAAAAAGTGTTGGTGCTTCCCAGCTGTGTTCAGGTGTTTGGGCTTAGGCCTTTGCTCCTACTGACATCCTTCACTGGGCACCGCTGCCCTCCTGCCAGTTTGGGACTATGTAAATATCTGGTGCAGACAAGCACTGCTGACACCTTGTACCTGAGAAGGGTCACTGACTCCTTCGGTGTGCCCAGCTTTGAACTGGCCATTGACTGGTGAGGGTTTCAGAAGCTGCTTGAGACTCTCCAGTCTTTCCTTCATCCTCCAGCCAAGGGGAGTCTGCCCGGTGGGTTGCTGTCAACCTTTTTGTGGGTCTGTGTGAGCCCCAGCAAGCTCCAAGCCAGAGCTGTGATAACTGAGTGCTGTCTTTGGGACCAACCTCAAAGAGTGTCCTCACATCCATGTAGGAGAACATTGAGGTGGTGGTGTCCAGAGACACCATCGCTTTCTTGCAGCAGTGACTGGTCTATTAACCTCCTGGAAGCCAAATTTTCACAAGGAAATGATGCATTTTAGGGGCAAGACCCAGCGTCTTGCAGACTCACAAGCTGACTGAATTTTAAAAGCCTTTCCTGCTAAAAGCTTTGTGGATCCAACAAACCCTGGCAGTGTGGTAGCCGTGATGCAACAGACGTACTATTTCATTTTTACAGTGTGCTTGGATGTATTTTATTGTCACGTTCACTGCAGAAAGTAAATACTATCTGTCTTGATGAAGATGTTTCTTTGGAGATGGTATTTCAGGTGGCTGAAGCTGACAGAGGGAAATGTGTCTGCTCTTTGCCCACAGCAGACTTTCAGAGTCAGCAAGGCTCCCATGAATAAAGTAGAAATATCCAAAGATTTTGTTAAAACTTTTGCTGATGAGAGGAAATATTATTAGTGGCATGCCTTCTAGGAGCACCCAGAGGACCCAGAGCCTGAGCTCAGGCTCTCTGCCCTGTGCCAGGTGCTCTCCAAACCCGAGGTGGTTGTGCAGAGGTAAAACCTCTGCGAGAAAGGCAGGGCCCCACTTGCCATTTGGTCTTCAGCAGAGGAGTCAGTGGATCTGAAATGATTTGAAGAGGTTGGTGTTTGCCCTGTGTTTTGAGACTGCAGGGATAAAGCAGATCAGGGATGACTGGAGGGCATGTCTGGGGTTGAGGGTTGTATTTAGGATGTTTACAGGCTGTTGTAAGTGTTGCAAAGCATTTGGAGTAAATTTGTGTTGGTCCTAATTTAGCAGTGAAGGGCTGATAACTCCTGTGTGAAGAGCAAAACTTTTCCCCTTCCCCACAACTGGCTTCAATACTGATGAAAGAATTCCAAAATGCTGATGATGGCTGAATGCCACAAAAATGTCATGAATATTCATTGAGATTTTTACATGAATTTGTCTGAGTTGGGATCCTTTGTATCCACTTCTCACTGATACTCAGTCCATCAGATTTTACTGGCAGCAGCATGCAAGCATTGAAGCCAGGATGTCATTGGCATGAGTATTTGTAGAAACTGAGCTTTACATTCCCATGCAGGGAAAATAAAAAAGGCAGAAGAAAAAGAAAAAAAAGATGCAGTGGGAAATAATCAGGTCATTGTTTAATAACAGCTGGCAGGAAAATTGGGCTCTCGGAGTTGAAGTTGACTTTGTTATGGGCTTGGATGCTGGGGTGCCAAACACAGAAAAGGCAATAGCCACCAAGACCAAATAATATTTAGTTCAGTCTTTGCAAAGCAGTGTCACTGTGCTGCTTAGGGTGGGTTGGCTCTGTGTTTTAATTACCCACATAAAACTTTCCTCTGGACGTTTTAAGCACAATCCTCTGAGCAACTTCTCAGAATTAAAAACATCCAGGAGCGTTACATATGTGCAAACGTTAGTTTTAAAGTTGCAAAGAATTATCTGTGTACTCTTGAGTCCCATCAAGTCCTCTCTGTTTTCTTCAGTGGAGACTGTGTGTGGTAGTCCAGGAAAATAAACTCCAGCCCATTAAAGTAGCCTTTGCTAAGAGTATTGGACCGATAGAGCCTACTTTATCATAATAAAGTCGCACTTACAGCTGATACAGATCTGAAGTCACTAATGCTGATGTGTTTGGAAGCAAGATGTTTGGTCTGTTTTATGGGTTTTATTGTTTTAAGATGATTGATTTTGCAAAAGGCTTTATCCTGCTGTCATCAATAAATGGAGAAAGGACACAACACGTCCAGAGTCATGGAGCTGGTAGCTCAGTCTGGGTCTCCTGACTTGCAGCTGCGCGCCTCCTCTGCTCGGCCACCCTGTCTTCTCCAAAATACTGGACTATCGTCAAATCCTCCGCTGCGTCCCAGCTCAGCAGCAAGCCAAAAGCCCGCAGGAAGGAGAGGGATGTCTATCAGCAACTCTGGTGGGCTCTGCTTTAAGAGCTTCGAACCTTGTGGGATTTTCAAACGGAGTATTTTCAAACCCAGACAGTATCCCAGGCTCCACTTGGGGCTTCTGCAGACACGTTGTAGCCGATTCGACTTAACATTTAGATTGGAGACAGACGGCACAGTTTAATCCAGAAAAGATGGAGACAGAAACTTTTAAAAAAGGACTGTTTATTAAAGCTCCCTCTCTGCTTTAATGTCAAGAGGGCATTTTAAGAAGACGGACGGTTGGGTATCTCTCACTGCTCCTCCTTTTCATTATTCACAACAGGGTGCAACTCACCCTCCCAGCTACGCACCCACAGAAGGACACGGTGCCTGCTGCACCCATTCCCCAGGAGCCTAGTTTAGCAGAGCCAGCCCTGCTGCCCTGGCATGCAAACCCCAGTGTCTAGCCGGCCGTGAGGGGCATCTCCTGCTTTACTTGCTCCCTGCCTGCTTTTATAGGGCAGCATTTTTCTGCCACTTTTGGCTGCGAGACAAGCTTTGTCTGAACAAGCAGGAGGGAGTCTTTTTTGGCAGCTCCCGGTCTCCTCTCTTGTTTCCCTTGGTGTTTTGGCTCTTTTCTCCCCTCTCTGTTTATTCCCTCAGGAGCCCAGACACTAGCAGAGCTGTTGAGACTCCAGCCAGGGTGCAGCAGTCACAAACATGCAATCACGTTTCACTTTGCAGAGAGAGAAAAAGAGAAGATGCTGGGTGCAGGTAGCTGCCCAGGGATGGTATCATTGGTACAGATGTGGAGTCAGACCTGTGTTGGCACCATTTGGCCCACAACTTGGTTTGCTTTAGATGCCACCAGCAGTGGAGAGCCCTGTGTCAACCACTCACACAGCTGGCCAGGACAGGCCAGGCTGGTGGGATGAAGCTCAGCCACAGACTGCAGTCATCTTCTCCCTTGAAAACTGCAGGGCTAGGGTGGGAGCAGGTCTGCCCTGCAAGGGAGCATTTGTAAAGTGCCTTTAATCCCCATGTTGTCTCTGAGTGCCTTTCCTTTTAGGAGTTCAGATTTTGTATGCCCAAAGGAGAAGATGGGGTCTGGATGCTAACAGATTTGGTTAATTCAAGCAAGGTCTTTGAACCCTTACCCTGAATAACTAGAAACTGGAGGTGTAGTGGTATATTACTGTCTCTTCCTGACATAGCTGGAGATGAGGATGTTTACTTCTCCGCTATTCACCCTCAGATCTTGAGACAGCTCTTTGGCTGACACAAGCCATCCCCAGGAGCAAGAGCTGTTTGTTGGCTTACCCAGCCCAGAATCTGCCTGTCTCACTTTCTTTTGGAGGTTTTGAAATATTTACTTTTCTCCTTAACATGAATACCCCTAAAACATTGCAGTGAAACTCCCAAATTTGCTGAAAGAGTTTTCCCGGCAACAGGGATTGCTACGACCCTGACTGCATTCGTCTTTCCTGGCCCTCAACAGTGGCAGCCAGTCCCTGCAAGCAAAGGGGAATGCTGGTGGCTTGAGCTCTGCCTTCAGAAACCTTCCTCTCCTACAAGCCTGGTATGAATAATGACAACTAAAACCCTCTGGTATTCTAAAAAGAGCTTTTCTGGCTTTTGAAAGAGATTTTATGAGCTCCTTTGTGATGGTAGGAAGCTGGATTCAGAGGTCTTTTCCAGTTCTCTGACCTTAAATCCTAAGGTTGTAACTTAAGCATTAATTTTACCCAGGGAGCCTGGTGTCCTGTGTTAAAAAGAAGCCCCTAATCAGTAATGACAATAGTCTTTTCTCACCTTAGCATTGCCCGTTGGGGGAATGGGGCCAACGTGACTGATTTATCCCCACCAAGAGCGCCCGTGGGCAGCGCTGATGTGATGAGGCCAGCAGCCTCTGTAGAGGACCACGAGGCTCTTGGTGACACCCCAGGAGGACAGATCTGAACCTAAAGCCTCCCTGACAGGCATATGGGAGCCCACACCCAGCCCTGACAGCTCTGCCTTCCATCGGTGCATCACAGGGATTGCTTTGAACTGAGGTTTTATCTGCTGGAGCTGCTGGCTTGCCTGGCACAGGAACCACTGTGGTCCTCCACAGGGAGCATTTGTTACGGAGCCAAGTTGACTTGGATGTCTGACCCCCCGTCTGGCAGGATGAGTGATGGCAGGGAGGGCCAGCTCCCCTTCCTTGTGCCTTCCCTGAGTGAGGCAGAAAATGCACAGAGCAGCTTTCAGCGTGGTCCAGCTCCTTGCAGGATGACCGGCGGGGTGGTTTGTCTTCTCAACAAACCACCTACGAGCGTTTCCTACACGCTGCATGGGTCTGGGCTTGAGTCTCCATGCTTTGAAGAGCAGGACCACACAGAAAGTCCAGCCGTCCGACGAGGGACACTGCTAATTGTCTGTGTCTGCTCGGGTGTCTGGCTACCGCTTGGCAGGAGCCACCCATGCACGCTGAGCAAGGTGGACTGCAAAAACACAGCCCAGGCATCTGCAGGATGCGACAAGACCAAGTGGGCTGTTTGCGGTGACTCGTGCTGTAAATTGTTCTATAAATAGCCAAGGAATTACCTTTCTATTTCTTTTAGGAAGATGCGCTTAACTAAACAGAGAGCAGCGCGGAGGGGTTGCTTTGTTTGTTGATACAGTTGGTCTCCATGCAGTACGCGGGCTCTGCCAGATTGGAAACCCTATCAATATTTTGGTGACATGCAGTTACTAAGCTACTGTCAAACCTCACTGAAAAGTGAGCAGATTACCTCCCTGAACGCAGCACGCTCGCTTAACTCGCAGATCATCATTTCAAGCCTGGCTTTACATTTTATGGTAACGTTGTGCAATGTTGTTGTCTAGTCCTACTCAGCTTCAGAGACAGTTGAAATCAGGGTGCTCTTCCCTTCCTCCCGGAGATCCTGAACCGATAACACTCCTCCCTACAACACCCACTGCAGGAGGTGGGACTGGGATGCTGGAGGAGCCTTTTCTTTAGGAAACCTGTCCCCGGCATGACCCGGCTCCCATCTCGAGATGCGGTCATCCCACTGGGGTGGCTTTGCATGAGGCAGACGAGCCGGGCTTGGCTGAGGGTTGTTTTGTTTGTTCTCCGCTCCATGCTTTGACTCGGAGTCTTGGCAATCCCTGTGAAAATGCCTTGGGGTTAGAAAAGTCTGAAAATGTGTTTGTTTCAAATACTTGGCTGGGCTTTTTTTAGGCAAGGTGCCCAGCACAGGTGTGAACTTTTTTGGGTGCTGCTTGTAATGCAAACAGTGGAGGAAGCGCTCCCATATTCTGCCTGGATTTCATAACGCTCCAGCTTGCTTTGGGTTTTTTTGACTTGTGGCCCTTGGCAAAGTTTGTTTTATTCCTTATTTATTCATTTATTACTTAAAAAACACCCTCCCTTCCCTCCCTCTTTCCCTCCCAGTCCCAAGCCACATTTGGATGCAGATGAGGAGCTAGGAGAAGCTGTGGCCCCTTGGTGGCTTTGTCCCTGCCTGGGGGCTCCCTCCCCAGGGCTCTTTAGCCAGGTCCAGCCCTTGCAGGACTACGCAACTCATACAAGAGGGAAAGGATTTTTTTCAGCTCTGCTAAAAAGGTGATAATTCACTGAACTCCCAAGCTGGTGTTTTGCCTGAATCAGCGCTGGCCATGTGGGGTGGATTTCTCTTCTAAAGACGGGGCAAAAGTGTACCTTGTTTGCTTTACCTTTTTTTTTTTTTTTTTTTTTTTCTCCCACCAGTTTGATGGAACAATTGAATGGCTTGTTGAAATAGGACTTTAAAAGTCAGACAAGCATTTTCTTGACATGCAAGGGGTCTGTGGCGTTCCTGTCAAAACATGGCTTAACTGAAGGGACGTGGCGCTCGGAGTTAACTTCATGTTTCTTTAGAAAATAATAGCGTAAAAAAACCCCTTAATACGAGTTTTGGCAGCAGAGCAAATGGACATAAACAAGCAGAAAATGAGAAGGTTTGTAATCCTTAAAGGATAAAGTCTGGTGGGGTTGCTGCAGGAGAGGAGACTGAAGAGGGGTGGGAGGGTTTCATGGGAGCTTGTGGTATATGGTCTGGTGATATAAGGATGTGTAAGGTGCTCAGGGGGCCAGGAGCTCTTGTGTCTTGTATCTTATTTATTAATAAGAATATTTTCATAATTAAACAAATAGTCTGGTGAGAGCAGCAGCGAGTCACAGGTTTTTCTCAACCATAATTAGTATTGCAGTCTCGTTTGCTCTGTAGCTCCCTCAGTTCACAGTGGTAGAAGCACCCAAGCAAATGCCAGGGCCCAGGGAGGTTGGCAGCTTGCTTTGCCCTACAACTCCAGTTATTCAGACACTGTTTCAGCTGAGCGCTCGGTCTTGTGAGCAGCTTTGCTGCCTGGAGGAAGTTTTTGCTGGTTCAGTGGGAGCATTAGGTCTGAGCGCTCTCCTGATAAGGGGCTTGGTTACATGAGGTTGTCATTTTTGCCACAGGAATTAATAAGGTTAAAGCAAACTAGCAAAGCCAATCAAGCCACCTCAAAGCTACCATTTTTTAATGTGAGGATAAAATCCAAAAGCTCCATATTAACTCAAAATGACAATATGTATTTCTCCCTATCTTTGAACTGATGAGGTCTAAGACAAGAGCCTGGTTCTGCTCCTGTGGACAGAACTGTCCTTTTAAAAGAGTTGTGTCAAAAAGGTCATTTTCTTGGCAGAATTTTGATCCTCATTTTGTCCCGATTCATTTAGTCCAATCTAAAATTCTGGAAAAAAACCCTCAAAGCTTGTAAAACATCCCTTTGTCCACTGAGCCCCGTATCTCTAGCTATTGGTTTTGTCTGCTTTGCTTGCTTTTCAAAGAAGACCTGGTTTTCTAAGGTGTTGCCCGCAGACACCAGTAGATATTTTGATCTAACAAGAAAAATGTTAATAAAGTAAGCCTAAGTGGGCATCTGGGGATGCTGTAATCCTCAGTGTATCACAGGCTATGGTGCAACGAGAAAAGAAGATTAAATTAGCAACAGCACCAGCCTTTGCTCTGCAGCCCTTCCACCCCAAAACTCCTCCTAACTGCTCCAGAATTTGTGGGCTACAGAGGGTCTCGCTGCCTGGCACAGTGGGGTGGGGTGGGAGGGTGGAGAGTGACCTACTAATCTGCTGAAAAGAGATTGACTGGGAAATCTCTAAAGCAATCAGTGTGCAGGTACAATGCAAGGCAGGGATCATGATGGGAACAACGCCCTGTGCTGAAATTGTCGGGGAGAGAAATGCAATACAATGGCTGCTGTGGCATCCATCCCCCTTCGGCCTCACTCAGGCACCGAGCATCTGGTGAGAAGAAGGAATATGGCCAGCGTTAGATTCAACATGCTACAGGCTTCTTTAATCCTGCAAGTGTGGACCATGCTTTACTTTCTGCAGTGGTGTGCAGGGTCTGCCAGTGCCTTCCAGTGTCTTGGAACCAGCCTCAAAGCTGCTGGGAGTGTTAGCCCATTACACAGATTTAAGAAACTGAGGCAGCACCAGAAAAATGGTTCAGGTGGGGAAAGCCAGTTCCTGGTGTGCACTCTCTCAGCTCACTGCCTTCTGCTGGTCTTTGGGGATGAGCTATAGGACTCTTTCCTTCCAGAAATGTTCTGAGCTTAGAGGCTCCTTTGAAAGAGAACCAACTACAGCTTTCAGCATCATTTCCTTGCTCAAGCGTGACCCAGAAGTTGTAAGTACTCACATTTGCTATCTGTACTTCATTTCAACTTCAATAATAATTCCTGCTTTTAATTTGATGCTGATTGATCGTGAAACTGCGTGTAAGCCATATGGCGCTATGTTTACAGTTTTACACTATTCCCATTTTCCAGCAGTCATATCGAACGATTTACATAGCTCCAGACATGCTTAAGGGACAGCCAAAGAGTGGTATTTGTTTTGATTATCTTATTAATGCTTTATTCAATCAAGAGAAATCACAGTGAACGCGTAGCAGACCAAATGTGTACAAACAAGACCGCCCAAACTCACATGAGGGCCAGCAGGCGGGCCAGGAGGAGGAGTGTTTGGTAGGGTTTACACATCTGCCTTCCAAAAACCCAAATGTTATCTTTGTCAACAAGGCCTGAGAAACTCTTACTGAAGGCAAAAGACTGAGTCTGCTTCGACTTGCCCTTTTCTGTTTTTTTCTGAACGCAGCGGGTGCAGCTGGTGGCAGCGATGGGTTGTGCCGGTTGGTGCCCCGGTGGGCTGGGGTCCACCTTGGGGATGCAGGGGGAGCATGGGGATGGGGTGAGCATGGAGGAGTCCCCAATTTCTGCCTCACCAGCCTTCAGCCAGCTGTAGCTCAGAGTTGTCCTGACCCAGAGGTTGTGCATTGTGTCAGACCGAGGTGCTGGGTGCCACTTGGGCTCCGGCTGGTGGTGGGGATATGTGTAGCATCCCCCAAGTGCAGGGATGCTGAGCAGGGTTACTCTGGGAGCTTCTGTGCGAATCAGGCTGCAAATCCTGCTGGGCACGGAGCAGTGCTGCCAGCTGCCCATCACCAGACCTTGTAATTGCAGATCTTTAATTTTGCAACCCTTTATCCAAACCAGGCTGTAATCTCAAAACTGGGAGGGTGCGTTTTGGCCGACTATGCTCAAAATCAGGAATTCCAAGTTTCCTCAAAAATCTGACAAAGGAGAGAGTCATTTCCCACTGAACAGATGGAAACAACCACTCCCATAGACACAGGCTGGGTGTGTAACTGGGCACTTCTAAAATAAAACTTGTCCTCCTTCTTCCCAGTGTGCCTGTGAATGTACAAGCCACAGGTGCTTAATGTGCATGGCCTAGATTATTCAAGGTTGAAACATAGAGTAAACTGGCAAAGAGGTAGACAAATCATGACAAATACCAATATTCATTGTAATCTCATTCCCAGCAGTGTCTGGAGCCTTTTATGATAGCCAGGCATCTGAGAAAACCAATTCATATTTAAAAGATTAATTTCTTAAAGGTAAACTGCACATTTAAAATGAAAACTGGGTTAAGGGCAGAAATCTGGGCTGGATGCCTCACTCACACTGGGGTCAAGGCATATGAATATTGTTTTACTCTAAGGTTTGCAAAAATGTTTTAGGGATATAATGCTCATCTATTAATTTCAAAAGCTGTTGATCACTCACATCCTACGTGTGGCATTTTCCTTTCTGGATAAATGCTGTTTGAGTTAGCTAATTATACAAAGATCATTGTCTTTCATAAAGAGCTCCAGGTAAGTAAAAAAGAAAATATTTTGCATTCTAATAACTGGAATACCAGTTGTTTACTTCACTTAATATTCAGTTTAGAATCTACCAAATTTTAAAGAAAAAAAATGTAACTGTTTCATTCTTTCCCAGCAAAAACCCATACTGCTTTGTCAAGGATAATGATTAATTCAGTTGTGAATTTGCATTTGCTACCTTAAAGTGGGAACATACAATTATATAAGACTATCACTTCTACTAAAAGTGCACCAGTCTGCTACAAATAATGTATTAGAAGTGTCTTCTGCCACACTGGGAAATGAACAGTCACCAACTGTTTTGCCCTGAAGAATGATTTCCTCCCTGATGCTGAATTTTTACCTGATAGCAAATGTAAAATGGAATATATGTAAATTAAACATTTCACATTACTGTGCGCACTGCTTCCCTCTAAAGTCTTGCAGTTAAAAGACAGAAAACAAAACCAAAACGCTGGCTTTTCCAGAAGTGCCTTTGCAGTTGGATTTTTACCCAGGACAACTTTCAGTTGTGCAGCAGTGGGAAAGATTTGATCTGCAGGATGTGTTACAGTCTTTCTAGGAGGCTTTTAAAACCAAGAAAACTCCCGAAACAGTAAGGCCTTCTGAGCTGAATGACCATGAACCCAGCCAGGGCGATGCTCCAGGGAGACCTGCAAGCACCGAGTCGAGCGTACAGATGTCAACTGACAATGAGGGTTTATCTGCAACAAGCAACTGCACTTGTAATAAAGCACATGTACGTGCTGCTGTCAACGGCCTGTTCTCCTGCTTGGTCGTCTGTCACCACGCGCAGGTCCAGGTTTTGCTGAAGGTAGCGTTTCCCTGTGACTCTTTGCTTCATGCACAGGTAATTATTTGCAATGCCAGGAGTGACTCTTCTCACACAGCAGCACAGACAGGCAACTCCTCCCTCCCTGCCCTCTGCTATTTTCCTTTAAGACAAAGCAAAAGCCCAAGCAGGGAATTCAGAGAATGTTTTTTCTTCCAGCTAAGGAAATCTCAAGGGCTTCTTCTAAAACACTGGTGAGTGCCTCGGGCCTGGCTGCAATGTGCAGCATTTCGCACTGACTCAGCCCTGTCACTGGAAAATGTGCCACAACCTCTTGGACAGCAGTTGGGGAGCAGCCGGGTGCTGGGCTGGTTCAGCACCGGCCACCCTCTGTGCTGGGGTGAGATGCAGAGCCAAAGCGAAAAGCAAAGGAAGGTTTTTATATACGTGTCATTTTTCCTGCAAGGATGCTCATGGGCGAGCTGTTGCTCCTCTACCCTGTATCCCTGAACAAAAAGGGTTTGGGCAGATAAATTACGATGAGGCAAGGCATCACTTTGCCAGGGGCGATGGTTTGACATGTGATGGAGGACAGGTCTTGGCACTGGGCTGCCGGGCTGATGCTCTGCCCTGTCCCCTTGTCTCTTGAAGCGGTCACTGGAGGCAAACCTGACATTTTCTGCTGGATTTTACCCCAAAACTTCAAGCCTTTTGCACTGATGCGTTGCTCTGAGTTGAGTGTTAGTCTGGTTTTCACATGCAGTGATCAGGAATGGGTGTGGTGTCTCCTGACTGTCACCACATCTGGGGGTTTCTCCCTGGGTGGCCCCACAGCTCCTGCTGCTGCTTTGCTCCTGGAGAGAAACACAGAGAGTATCAACTGAAATGGTCCAGGGGCTGGTTCTGAACCTCTGACCCTGTCTGTTTATTTATGGAAAAATAAATTGCTCCTCTTTCTGCAAGAAAATTCAGTGTTTCTATATGAAATTTGGACTGATTTTATGAGAATCAAAGCTGAAGTCCCCCAACATAAAGATAGTGGATTCTTAGCACAGTGTAAACCTGCAGTAATTTGACTTAAGCCACATGAAAACCAGGAGCATTTAGTTTCTATACAGATTATTTTCCATATTAGAGAAGTACAAAAATAGATTTTAATTACTTTTAAAGGAGAAATGGTTAAAATCAGAACCGACTGAAGTACTTGCTTTCTGGTAGAAGCAAGGACTCTTTTGAGGTCTCTTAGGCGAGCTTCAAAAACACCTAAAAGTTGTGTGATCGAAGCTTTGTTTTCAATTATTCATTTGTTTTCAATATCTGAAGGTCATACAACAGGCAGGGATGGGGAATGCAGCTGTCATTAAAAATTTACTTACTTTTTGTACTCCAATTAAACTTACAGATAATAGTAGATAAAAACAACCATGCAATTGCTTTCCTGATGAAGGCACTGATTTATTGATACTGAACTTGGCTTCAGTGTACTTACACCAGGGATGAGTTTGTCTGAAAAGGTTTGCTTCCATTTTAGGAAGAAAAAAATAAACAGCTGTAAAAACAGCAGGATGTGATACTGTCCTTGATGAGGATTTTTCTTGGCAGCGTGGTATACACGTCTTGCAAGACCATTCCCTGTGAAGACACAGTCAGCTAATGCTAGTATGTTAAATTAGGGATTCGGTCCCCTCCACTCCCTCTGCAGTCAATGAAAAATGGAGGAGAGCTGGATCTGGGATGGGGATGGAGAAGCTGCCTTCAGGGTCCAAGAATGCAAACTCTCCTGCATTTCACAGGATCTGTGAATTTTGCTACATTAAAAGCAAGATCTTGCCTGAGAAATCACCTCCTGTTCGGTTTGCTAGACCTGCAGGTTGGTGTTTCAGCAGTTCATTGGGGTATCAGTAGGAACAAAGTTATTGAAATAGTAAGTGCTTTTGGAAATCCAGCCACGTAAACTTTGGCATTTGAACAAAACCTCCTTTCAGAGAAGGAAGAGGAGATGCTGCAGTGAGTCGATATATCCTGTCCGTGTCTTGGACATATTGACTTAGTGGCCAACAGTACCTAGAGCAACTGCAGAAGTAATTGGGATATGCAGCAATAATGCAACCTTTTGTTATACGTGATCCAAAAAATAAATGGGACCCAGCCTCTTACACTGGCTTCTCCTGTTTGAGTCAGGGCTTGATTTCCAATGTATGCACTCACCCACAGCCACATCGTATAAGTCTCGACAGAGAAAACTGGGTGGCTGCACCAGAGCAAACTCTCTAGCTATGACTCATCCCTAATCACTGGCAATTAAACCTGAATTATACTCAATATATTTCCAAAGGTCTGTGGACATATTAAAACTGTTTCTAATGTGGACAAATAGAAAAACAAAATTAAAAACCCACTAAAGATTACACTTGTATGCTACTGTAAAAGGAGAAGATGTCATGGTTTATGAAAAAGGATCAAGAGGAGAGAACTGCGTATAAAAATGAAAGGAGTCATTCACTTTTATATTGATGTCTGAAGGGTCAGGATTTCCCAGAAAAACCCAGCAATTTTAAATGGAAATGGATCAGACCAAAGATAGTTGCACTCTTATCCCTAAGGCTCTCTTCTTCTATGCGGTTCTCCACCCCTTGTTGTGGTATTGTTTGTTTTGTCCCTCTCAAACTATATCTAAGCTTACCAGTAATATTAGGGATTGATCTTGAGCATTGGATCAAAGGGATCATTTTACTGTGAGATTTCTTGCTAGCAAGTTTAGACTTCTGCACAGCAGTTACCTCCTCACCTACAGCCTCTGCTCTGAGAGGGAATTCATCACCCATGTGGGGTAAAAACTTCAGAGACACTAGATAAATTGGTAAGTGATTCACTATAAAGTGGGTGTCTATTCTGCTTAAGAGTGTGAGAACTAATGCAAAATCTGCTTAGGAATGGTCACAGGACATGCTAAATTTTTACCCTTTATTTTTGCTATGAGGAGAACTGTCATGAATATCCCACAGGCTTTGATGGGAATTTTGGAAAAACTGTTAGTAACAGTAAAGAGTATGCCATTACATGTTTGCTTTTCAAGAGCAGGTTTGCTGACACTATAGGCAAAATATGCTATGCAACATGTTACCATTGGAGGACAGAGGACAAGCAGATTACAGTAGGAACTATGCAGATAACAAAGTCCCATGAGTTCAGGGGGTTGTGTCATTCTCACTGGACTAAACTTTCATCCTCTTTTTAAATGCTACTCCACTGTGCTCTTCGGAAGCTTTGAATTTCACGAAACATGAAAGAAGTTATCTTCATGGTGCTTTCAGAAAGACTGATGCTACAGGTTTGCTGTCATCACATTGTCATCTTGGCCAAAGTGGCTGATTTGCAATAAATTAAAGCTCTGGTTTGACCGAGGAAAGACTTGTACGTACGCTTCTAAGGATAAACCCCTGCTATAAGCCTGTAAAATGACTCAGATGGATGAGGAGGGCTTAGGCTTGAACCATTATTTAGGTCCTCCTCATGCCTTTAAATCTGACTGATACAACTACGTGCAGCGAGTGAGAACATTGGGTCTAAATTATGAAAACAGCTGCAGCAGAAGATGGGTCTTAAATCTTCTCTGGATGTCTACGTGTACGTATGTGTGTATCAGTCAGCTCTGTCTTCCTGCTCAGCATCCAGCTAAGTGTCCTTCTAGGCAAAGCTTAGTGAACTATTTTCAGCAAATCTGAGTGGAATTTGTTGAGTAGTTTCAGCCAAGGTAGTATAAAAGGTGGATTTTGTAAGGATTTAAAGTGCCTGCTAATAAGTTTTTAACCAAGAAAATTTCACTTTGTTATTTGCTATTTTTCAACAGTGTCTGAAGGCCGGTGGAGTAATGAGCTGTTTTGACTGTTCTTTTGAATATATTTCATATATGACAATGCCCAAGCTAAATATGCTCATCTCAAATTGTTATTTAAAGAATATGAGAGTGAGTGTTACTTAAGCCATGGTGAAAACTTTAAACTGGCAAGAATAAGGGTTTAAGAAACATGAGCACTGAACAAAGAAGAGATCCAAACCGCAGCTGAGATGAAGTCTGGGAGGATCTGGGAGTCTGGGTTTGGGATTGCTCCTTACCAGGCCACTTGAATGTCCTCATTATGCTGAATGATGTCTGGGGAAGACTGCTGGGACTGTCTTGTCTTTTCATTTTCTTTGGAGGTTTTCTGTCACCCAGTCTTCTTTCTGCATATTACTGCCTTGCAAGCTCTTAAGGTCCATGCAACACACTATACTAAGGGCCCTTTGTCAGAGAGCTGCAGCTGAGAGAAGGCCAATGCAGCATCCTTCAGCTTCTCCAGGAAGGAGAGAAAGTGCTGAACTAGTTAATATAGATTGAAGCAAGAGAAGTTTAAGGATGCTCCTTGTGTAGTTAGAATTTCTCTATGGGTTTTCTGAAATTAAAATAACTTCTGCACTGTATTATTTCTTTTATTTCTGCTGATAACCATTGTAATGCAGGGAATATTTATCCACAGAACATTTAATTTCCCATATAGAGAGGATGTTAAGAACAGCATTCTTTCTTCTTGGATATTCCCAGAAGCAACCTAAGATCTAGAAGCTTACCAGTTTAGATAAAAAGATGAGTAGTTTTGGTTTTCCTCCACTAGATTTTAGTGACGTGAAAAGTTAAAAACTGCCTTTAAGGAAAGGACAATTATAGAAGAGGGCAGTCTAGAAGCGTAAGTGTTAGAAGCTAATTGAATGGATACAATTACATTTTAAAAAGCCCTTTATCTTACTGCAATGTTAACATTAGTGTAATTTTTTTCCCTTTCTGGGAGGCAATGTCACACTAAGCTGATATCAGTACGATTAGATAAAAGTTACTCTTACATGTATACCGCCTTAGTGGCTTGTGTGTGTACATTTTTAATGATTGAGTCCTCCTTCTTATTAGAAAATATCCTTTTACACTTTAGCTAATGTAAAAGGACACAGAAAAAGCATCCTATGCTCAGGAAATACAGTTAAAAGTATTTGGAAAGTTGGAATGTACCAGAATGACCAGATCTAAATGGGTAGTGTGGCTGGTGCGAAGGAAAATCCTTTCCCATAGAAAAATGGAAAAAGGTTCTGCTGGAAAAAATGTCAGAAAACATATCTTGTTTTCAATTACTGAACTGTAAACTTCCTAGAATTTTTGGGTGGTATCAGATTTCAATTTTTTTTCCCTCGATATTCCAAGTATGTATGACTTTGCTCACAGAAGCCTCCTTGAGTTCAGCAGCAGCAGCAGATCTTTTGCAGAGGGGATCCTTTCCTGGTGGTCATGCATGGGATCACTGTCCAAACCCAAAGGAATCAAGTCGAATTTAAGCCAATTTTACATAGGTACAGGATAGTTTTAAGACTGAGCAGCAAATCTCTTCTTCCAATCCTTCCCCACCTATTCCTTGCTCATACATCCAAAATAACTCTGTTCTCACATGAAAGAGAACAGGAATCTGGGAAGCTGATACCGAGTTTCCAAGTCTTTTATTTTTGCTGCTGTTGTGGTTGTCTAGTTACTGTTTCAACAGGAAGGTGTTTAATCTACTCAAGGCAAAAGGCAGAGAAACGAGCTGGTGATTTCCAGAAGGAGAAAATGTCAGCCTGATTAGAGTGTTTCTTTCTCAGGATGGAGTAGACAATACAAAGCGTGTGATAACATGCTCAAGATATGCCTCAGATCCCCACCAGCAGCCCTGTGAATGAATGGCACATTTCCTATCACAGCTTTCGCAGTCCGAGGCTGATAAGAAATGTCTAGTGCAGCAGAGCATGTTTGTGCGAGATCCTTGAATACACCTTTGGAAAACCTCAATCTTCTCTCAGGCAACAAAAACATAAAAGGTTCTCTGAGAAGAAGAAGTTCCCTCTGAATTTTTAGCTTGCAAACTTTCTGGTTTATTCAATTTTATTTTTCACATTAGATAATTGTATTCTCCAGCTCATACAAAGACGGGAGGAGAGGGAGAAAGAAGAAATTTCCCTTATGTTTTGATCTGGAGAAGTGAAATATTTGCTCTCCAAGTGGGTACAATGTCTTTTTTGTGATTTAAAATTTGATTGACACTGGCAGAAGGGACATATTATGCACATAGCACATGTAGCCCTTCATATCCTGCTTGATGTGTGAGCTGAAGTCGTTAATCTCACCCATTTCCTATGCTCAGCACTGTGTGCCAAGACGTTCAGAAATAGCTAGGGATTTCGGATGCCTTAGCTATTGGGTGTCCAGCTAAAGAAACTTCTAAAGGTCTTGGTTTTCAGGAAGCTTTGAATGGCCGTCCTCTGAAAACTGGGCCTGTAAAACATCTGTCAGCAAGGGACTGGACTCAGTCCTTGGAGGCCTTCATGGAGTAAACATTTTCACGGTTGCAGGTTGGGCTTGGTGGAGCATCACTGGCATCCTAAGATGGTCTCTCAGAGTCGTGCTGCCGTGCAGGCAGCAGAGTTGGGCTTCAACCCTTACCTGATGTGTTGCGCTGCTTTAGTTTTTCTCAGACTTGTCTGGCATGAGAAAAGGGCAGATTTTCCCTTGGCATAACATTGTGATCCTTAAAAGTAAAACAAGGGAAAAATAAGTACCTTCCTGAGTTAGCCCAATATTATGTTCAGTAGGATTCAAAACAGGTGTGCCAAAGCTGTGATTGACTTTCATGCTATACGTTTTAGAGACAGAGGAGTGATGTGTCTGCTGTGTATTACATTTGAAAACATCAAGCTTAATAGAAATGTCAAATTCATCTTGCTCTAACTGGCATTCCCCAACACGAACTCCTATCCTATCCTATCCTATCCTATCCTATCCTATCCTATCCTATCCTATCCTATCCTATCCTATCCTATCCTATCCTATCCTATCCCTGTCCTCATCTCTACAGCCTCACAGCAGCTTCTAGAAGTGTTGGTTGGACGTGTTTCATAGATGAGGTCAAAACACCAGAAAATAATACATGGAACAGAACCAGCATGTACCAGCTTGTCTTCATGGTACAAAGCTGAATAATACCTGGGTACACACGGCAAAAGTAGCTATTGACAAATCAGCCACGCAAGAACCCAGTGACCTCTGAAACGCTGGAGGCCTGCCAAAGTCCAGCAATGGCAAAGAATATGATGAACCACATATGTCTGAGAGTGAAGACGTGGGGAGAGATATAAATTACATCCCGGATGTTGCAGTGTCCTACAGCTAACACCTCTGTTATCTACAGTGGTGTGTATATAGCATACAATTTCACATGCTTAATCTGAGGAATAAATATGTGAAGGGAAAGCCAGTTTTCATCTCTCTGCTTCCAAAGATTCTTTCATTCTTTAAAAAATAATGTAATGCAAAATAATAATAATAAAATATGCTCTTCAGGATGACTGCAGCCAGTTTGGCAGGTTCAAAAGATAATCCTTCACACCCTTTGGCTTTAAATAAATCACTTTTTGTATAGAGAAAAAAAAAGCAGCCCAGACTCTTTTTCTTCCTTTGAGGAACCAATTCTATGCCATACCTCCCAGCTATGTAAATGGTGTGGTCATCATGTAAACACATTTCTCAGCTGGGCAGGTGTCTAACATATTTTCTTCCATCTTGGGGACCGCAGGAATAGGGTTTGTCCGTTCTGCATGATCTGAAGTAGCCAGTCTATTAATCCTTTGCAAACTCTTTGTAAAGGCAGAGAAAGGATGCTTGTTCATGCAAATATGCACTGTTGGTTTTGCTTACAGAGGTATGCAGTTCACCTTAATGATCTCATATAACATGGAGGCCTTGAATTTTTCCTTTCCATATTCTGTTTCCAGACTTTCCACTGTCCTCCTCCCCCTGAAAGCTGTCTCACAGGTAAAGTTACTCATGAAAATTAGGGGTGCTCATTACCTCCCGTCTCTGCAGGGCTCACAGGCTGGTGACACACAGTTGGTAGCAGTTGCTCCTGTGAATATTGAACACCTGCAACACGAGCCAGGTCCTGAGCCCTGCTGGGAGAGCCTGGAGTCCTCTCCCCCTGAACGCGATGGGTGGGGGAACAATCTGAAATGTGAGAAGATGCGGAGGTCTTGCATGCATTTCTCAGGGAATAATACCTGTTGAGTTTTTTTTATCTCCATCCCTGTGTTTTGGGGGAAAAAGCAAGATGCTTCTGTAGTCATAACAGCAAATTTTTGTTCCTGGGAAGACGCACGGCATGATGATGCAGTGGTGGTTATCAGTGAAGTTCTTGGTGGGGAGGCTCTGCCTTGGTCCGGCTGGGGTTTCTGAAAGATGATTTCATGACCTCCCTTTGCCAAGACCAGCTGAAAGAACAAGTCATGCTTACACTTTATGCAGACCATATGCCACTAATTTTTTTCTCTGAAACACAGTTAAACCTTTCACTGGTTAGATGGAAGTGTGTGGATAATGCATTTTACCAGTACTGATACTTCACTATATACCTTTTAAAGCAACGCCTCTAAAGATTTATTAAACACTCGCTCTTACTCTCTGCTTGGTCTTTGGCTCAGGCCTGTGCTGAATAGCAATTGATTCTGCTTTTAAACACAATATCAGATATTTTTAAAAAAATTAGTCCCCCACCAAAATGAAAAAATCTCTTCCTCTTAGAAAATGAGATATTTATCCTCCCGCTCTTGTGCAAACACGTGTCTGCTTCTTTCCATGTCCTCACTTCTGGCCAGCTGCAGTTCGCTTTCTCTTCTGAAATGGGGTGCAAGAGTGGCTTTTCAGTGAGATGTTTTTAAACAGTAGTTTGCAAGTCCACTGCTAAAAGTTCATCTTCCACGCGCTGCCATGTGTATCCTGTGGAGCCCTGCGTCCTCTTTCACGGTTTAGCTGTGGCTGCATGGCTGCTAATCTCATCTTCTCACCCGCCTGGGGGGCTAAACCATTTGACCTGTGACCTTCAGCTGATCTGAAACCTCCATCAATCCTTCTGAAAAGTTTTACTGGAATCAGGGCTTCCAAATGACCCTTTGCATAGTTCCTAAAAGGAAAAGAAAAAAACCAACAACCCACTCAAAAAAACCCAGCCCTGTGCTGTTTTCTGTTGTTTTAGCAGAAACCAAACATAACTCATAAAAACACAGGCAAGAAAAATAGAGCACGCTGGTTGCCAGAAAAACAAATTGTAACAGAACATAGAGGGGCCTCTCACAGGGAGGAGGCAGGGAAGAAACACCTGTGATTTCCATTGAAAATCCCCTGATATCCACATTCCCCCCATTCTGCTCCAATAAAAGTTCTCGTGTGCTCTATCTCTGACCCCAGGGCAAGGTCTCGATGTGAAGAGATCCCTCCTTGTTGGGCCGCTTGGCCACAGCCCTGAGCGCTGGACCAGTGAATCACGGTGCGCAGCTGAGGAGCACAGAGCGTGCCTGCCAACTGTCCTCATGTCATTGCTATGGTTGTCTTAAAGGGCTCCGCAGATGTTTGCCTCCTCAGAAAAAAAAAAAAAAAGAAAAGAAAAGAAAAGAAAAGAAAAGAAAAGAAAAGAAAAGAAAAGAAAAGAAAAGAAAAGAAAAGAAAAGAAAAGAAAAGAAAAGAAAAGAAAAGAAAAGAAAAGAAGATAAAAACAAAGCTTTAAATTCCACTCTCCACCCTGACTGTTCTACCAGAACTGCTAAAAACCCTGGATGAAGGCAAAGCTGTTGTTGATTGGGTTTTGGACTGTGATGGTCCCTAGAGGCTCTGGTAGAGAGAAGATGCCCAGATGGCCCTGCCATGCCCGCAGGGACACACTGAGCGCATCCAGTCACAAGTGAGCAGGGGGCAGGGATGATGCCCAGGATACATGCACAGGGCTCGGATGGGCTCGCTGCTGCTTCGGCCCTTCCCAGAAGGAGAGGGATAGTCACAGGAGCTGTGTTCAACCCTGAGACATCCTCTCCATGCTAGCTGATAAATGTTTTTGCATATAACTTTTCTAAAACTCCTTTATTACTGTGTGAACTATGAGCATTGGTATCATCTAGGCACAGGTGACTGAAGTAGGTACCTCTGCACCACATCATGGGCACGAATCCTCCTGGAAGCTCTCAAAAATCAAGCCTCAGGATTAGGAAGTGTAACTGCACCAGAACGGCTCCTCGCTGGATAAATAGCTAACGCAGCTGCACTGCTTTCAGGACCCCTGGTAGGGCTGTTGTGCAGTGTAGACATGCCCATTGGGGTAATCACAGCACTGAGATTTAGCACACAACTCAAATATCCTGTTTTCAGCATTGAGTCACGTAACCCCACCTGCAGGTGCTTTTGCAAACATCGTCTCTTGGTTGCCTGGTAATGTCTCACATTTGTGACTATCCTTCTCCAAATGCTCCTCAACGAAAACGCACAGGGACAGTGGGACCTGGAGGAGAGATCTGAGACTTAACATGAACGTGAACGTGGCTTTTAAGAAATTGTTGTGGTCATTTTACAACTGTTTCAGACTTGGTCTTTATAGGAGGCTGGAAGATTAATGATGGGAGAGAGAAGCGCTGTGGGTGTAGTTTGGATGAACGGGTGGATGTATCAAACATGCCCTTAAGGAACTGCTTCACGTTACAACTGCTGCAGCACTTGCAAAGATATGCCCAATGCCATGCAGGGATATTATGAGTGTCGAGCTCTCCTGGAATCAACAGGAACTTTTTCCATCAACTTACATGAGCCCTGAATCACGTTAGAAATGAGTGTGCATGTCCTCAGCAGCAGCACCAACACAACAGGCTTTGGGTGTTACACCACGACACGATGCACTGGCCATACGGTGAAGAGGCTGTCCCTAAACCCCACAGAAAGAGAAACAGCTGGGGCAGAAAGCTCTCTCTGTTATTTCATGAGTGGTAGGTTCAAGTGCACAGTGTTTTCAAGAACGTTTTGTGTGGCTGGGGTGGCTAAAAGTAGTTTCAAAATAATACAATTTCCTTTGCAAAATGGGGTGAAAAATCCTTAATAGGAAAGCAGAGCCTGAGTCAGAGTTGAATAGAAAATAGTCCTGCTATAAAAAGCATCATTGCCTCTCTCCGGAACATAAGCCCATGCACATAAAGAGCTCAATTCAGCAATACATGTGATGCTTCGCTGACCTGGGGTCTCCAAATTGTTTGCCTTGCTGTAGGACAGGCAGAGAGGCACGGCTTGAAACTATTTGACAAGCCCTTTCTTTGGAGCTGCCTGATTTACCTTCCAAAGGGCAAAAGAGGGAGCTCATGCTACAACAAGAAGACAAAATATGTAATAGGTGAGACTTTCTTCTCAGGACAAGGAAGATCCCAAGAGCTCTGGCACCTGAAACTTTCCTGGTCTGGTCAGAGTTACCTGAGCATCTCCTCAGCTGAGGGGGGGTGTTTCCATTGAAACAGAGTTCTTCCAACAACCAGAGGCTGTGTGAGAAATTGCCAATTTTATTAGTTCTTGATTTGGTGTAGTCTTTGAAGTTTATCCGCTCATTGGAGATGTTCACTAGTATTTTTGTTTCCTCCTTTCCTTCTCTTATCTTTCTCTCCCTACATGAAAAACACCAACAAACACCAACCTGACTGATGGAAAGAAATGGGCTTCAGGCAACAGAAGAAATCAGGAAACATTTTGGAAAGTACTTCAGTAAACATTAGCTAAAACACTGAGGAAGTGGGTTTCTTTGCATCTTGGAGTGGAGAAACTCTCTGTGATACCGTCTATTAAATAATTTCCCATTTTTTGCGCACGCCGTATCTTTCTCCCATTTTAATTGGAGCTGTGGCTTTGCAAACAGGTGCCAGACCTCTGTTGAGCTGGTCTTTTGCCCCTGATGTTTGAATGCCCCATGTGTGGCACCTGGCCATGCTTCCTCCCAGGCAACACACAGCCTCAGCTGTGGCACGGGGATGTGCTGAGGGACCTCTCCTGGGTGGCATTGCAACCAGGGTACTTGTCCCATTTCCACATCCACTCCTGACTTATTTTTGGGGTTTTTCTCAGTGCTGTAGGGTGTGACATCTTCAGGCTGTGTCCAGGACAGACCAGATTAAAAATTATCCTGTATAGCTTTAAAAAGAGGAAAAAACTCGAATCAACACCAAAAAGTGCATGTCCTGGCCATACTCTTGATAAATGATGTGTATAATAGAGCTGGCTGTGTGGTCAACGCAATACTCATGCTGCCTCGGAGTCAGAGAGCACAGCCTGTCTCTGAAGCTTGCAGAGATGTGCAGCCAGAGCTCCCCAGCTTGTGCTTCTGCATTCAAGCTAATGTTACCACTAACTAGTCATTTCTGTTTGGTTCTCCATCTGAGGAGATCACTGTCCAAAGAGGGATAAAGGGTTCCTTTCTTCTGGGTAACATCTGAAATCACAGCCTGGGCTTTGGTAACAGGATACTGGTGGCTTCAGTTCTGCCGATAAGGGGGAATGCTTCTCTTCCTTGTTGTTAATCCTGGGAGTGGAGATCAGTTGCAGTGCAGGTGTCTGATTTTCATTAAAATTGCAAATTGGACTGGATACTTGATCAGATAACAAAGACATCATTGAAACCATGTGTCTTCCTTCAGCAGCAGAACAGGAGACAAGACAAAGAATTTCCCAGTGTGTGTCCACTTGTGCATATTTACTGCAGAGAGCGAGTCTTAATACTTTGGTCATGGGTGAATAAATAGCTTCTAAGAAATGCCAACCCTATCAAACTTGCTGCAGCTTTGGAACAGCTTTTGAGTTGAATAGAATAACTACAGTATTAGCCCTTTGGGGAAAATACAGGCTGTTCTCAAAGGAAATCAATTAACTGTAGCATCTCTTTGGTCCCAATTTGGTGGATCTTCCCTCTTTATGCAAGCACTTAAGTATTTTCTTAGCTTTAAGCATAAGCTTAAGTGCTTTGATGAACAAGGATGGGCTTTCACACGTGCTGCTGTCTTCTCCAGAATCAAGACCATGTGGTTTTTATTACAGGGAAGAGAACGAGTTGGACAGAGGGGTCCAAACAGTCGTTCTGTTTGGAAATCACATGTGAAAAGCTCACCTGGAGTAGGAAAGACTGACGGCTGATAGCTATACACGATGCTTGGAAAGGAAGTTCCTCAATAATGGCCTCTTGGCAGCTAAACAAAGTGATTTTGAAGCAAACAAACACACAAACATTGCCTTTCCCTAAGACAATATCTTCTGATGGATGTTACTACATTTATATGTCTTAATTATGTATTTTTAAAAAATTGTTGCACTCTCCTGCTCTTCTTTGTATCAAAATATCTATGAACTTTTCTTAGTAATGACGAAGGGAGCAGCTAAACAAAGTTTCATCTCACCCAAACTAATAGCTAGAAGGTATCTAGGATAAGTTCATCTTAATCCTTTAAACACTCCAGAAACCATGATCAGTGAGAAAGGTGCTGAGCTCTACCTACACATAGATCTGCATTTCTGTCTGATCTCTGTGAGACAGGGAGTTTTCAGCTATGTTCTGCTTGGCTGGTGTTTGCAGAGCTTTTGAAGAGGATGTATTTAAAATAGTGCATGTTAGATGGGTACTTGACATTAGAAGAAGCCTGAGTAATCTTTTCTTGGCTGTTGGTAGGGTTAGACGCAGTCACAACATAGTGCTTACCCATTTAGTAGTGAAAGACACTGTTCCTGGTGCAGGGGAGCAAGGGTTGCCCATGTTAGAAATGGGCAATCAGTGGGCAATGGACTCAACCTCTAGGTTGAGTGATGCTCTATTTGGAGGCGCTCTCTCTGCTCCATGGTAAAAGTTGCAGGAAGTTTAGACAGATCATAACTTGGGAGGGAAAATAATTCTCAGCTTTTACAACGAGACAGTAAGGAGAAGTTCATCATGCTCTGCACGCACAGTCAGCAACTCAACTTTTAAAGTACTATTTGTTGCCCTGGAGGAGTAAAATCTCCTCAGGCGTGGCTGTCTCCAACACAAGTGCCATCTCTCTGTGAGGCAGCTTGCTTTGCTCTGGGTGAAGGGCACAATACGGATGGTGCTTGCCCCCGTGGCTTTGGCCATGGGAACAACATCATGCAGGGGCAGCTGTCTCTGATGTGCCCAGTCAGCTGTGCCTTGGGATGCCCTGGGTAAATGCTGGTAAAATGGGCAAATTCAGATAAACTGTGCAACTCTGAGAAAGAGCTGAACGTCTTACCCCTCAAATGCCGTGAAAAGCCTATGAAAGCCTGTGAAACATTTTGTTTTCCAAGGATCAGGCATTATTTAAATGTTATAGAAATATGTAAGGAATTTCTCTGGGACTTGGACACACAATATAGACATACAAACTGATTGCTCTGATAACTTCCCATGCAATAAGTCCTTTGCATTTATTGATCACTTTCACCCCTTGGTAGATGGGAGGTAATCTGAAGATATTTTCACTCCTCTCAGAGGATCACTTGGGATATCTGTAGAATCACTGAATGTCACGATTCCAAAAAATCTTCCAGGATTATGTTCTGAAGCTTGCTTTGGATAAAAAAAGGACTCAAAAGGTCATAGATTACCCCAGGACATATCAAAACATGCATTAAAAATTTCCATGTTCTTGAACTCATGGTAAAAGTCAGCCACATTCACTCAGCTCTGTTCAAGCTTAAACTCAAGGGACCTTATCTCTGCTTGCCAGTGTCTCAGTGCCTTGAGAGGGGAGGTTGGAAACTGCTCACTGGACTCTGCCCCCATCCTCTCAGAGGGGAAGCAAGTGCTAGAATAGGCAGGGGGAGCGTTTGGACTACAAAGCATGGGAAACCGCTGGCCCAAAATAGGACTGTGTAGATCTACGGTGTTAATTAGTGGAGAGGAGCAACTATTTGGGTATCATTTATAACCTTCTCTTATGGCAGTGGAAATCTGTCAGGAAATTGCTTTGTCCCTGGATAAGTCAGACGTGTTGTGAGCCCCAGTCCAGGAGAGCAGGTGGTTTTCAAGGACAGCAGTCATCCAGGAGCTGAGCTTGGGGAAGCAGCTGCTGTTGTCACAGTGGGGAAAATACAGTTTGCTCCAGCTCCACTTTGCTTATCACCTAAAAGGATGAACATTGCAGCGGAGCTGACATCACCATCCTCACCTTTTACTTTAACTTAACATTTCCAAGCTCTTCAGCGCGCAGTGATCACCAAAGGACATTGTTGGTTTCCTTGCTGCCACCTCCTCCTCCTAGCTTTTATATTGGCAATAACCTCTTTTCACCAGTAAGGCGAAGGTGATGCACAGTGTCACGCCGTGGCCTGAAGACCCTTCTGTTGTACCTACCAAGTTGGTGTCAGAGGATGACGGCATAGAAATAGATGTGTCACAGCACGTGACATTTCATTGGACCTGTAAACCCCGTCCACCTCTTTGTTTCAGACATGTTGTCAGGGGATCATTTCTAATCACAGAAGAATGGTGTCGAGAGGAAGATGAAATCATCACTGGGCAGGAGGTTACAATCAACAGCGACAAGATCAGTCAAAGCCCCTTGGCCAAAACTATCTAATAAGGAGGAGTGGGCCAGAACGCCAGCGGTGACCCTGAGATTGTTTTGGTTTATATCAGCTTAAATAATCTTATCTGGTAAATCTGCTCTAAACAAAAGCAGGGGTTTCATGGCCATCCTCAATGCTTTTGCCTGCGCTACAGTGGCAAGTCATGTTTCAGAGGGTCAGTAATGGAAAACAGATGTTTAAATGTGTATGAGAAGCAAAAAAAGCAAATACTGCAAGCACCAAAGTCTGACATGAAAAGGAGAGAAGCTCTAAATTGTAATAATAACAGACCCATGTTCATGAAACACAGGATTAGACAAACTGCTATTTTTTAATTGTTGTGCACATCTGCTTTCATGGCTATAAAATCTCCGTCTGTGTAATATATCTGAATCAGAAACTTATTTTAGCATAGCCTGCTCCTAGTTCATACAGGGATAAACTACTGCACCAGTAGTGTTGCAGGAAAGTGCGATGCTGCCAAAAAGAAAATACAAGATTAATTACTTGCCCAGTACACTGCTGCCAGGCTATGAAAAATGCTTCTATGTATTCTTTTAATTAAGAAGAGATACTTGTACCGAGTAATGAAGAGACCTACTTTGAAATTGGAGAGATGCCAGTATTTCAAAATTAGTTTTCATTCCAAGTTGCATTTCTGTAATATGCCTATTTAGAAAGTTTTTTTAGTAGTGTCAAAACATTATGCAATTCAGAATTTAAGACATTGATGAACATTTAGAAACTATTACTATGAAAAAGAAACCGAGTGAATAATCTTTCTTTTCTTTTAAACATCAATACACCTTCCTGAAGTGCAGTATTTTGAACATGCTTCATTTTTGAATGGAAAACTGTTTCTTTTTCACTTTTTTACACCAACAGTAGCAATACCTATATATTTCAGCTTTCTTTCTCCTCGTCAAAGGAATGTGATGTGAAACATGAAAATACGTGATTTCCTAAAATCGTTTTTATGGGATATATGTAAACACTCAGAACTACAGCAAGATGGTTAAAAGAAATATTGGAATTGCTCTATTTGAAATGATAAAGATCATCTTGTTCTTTTTCAGCTTGTTTCCCTGCTATTCTTGGATGAGGAATAAACGGCCTCAAAGTAAATGTTGCATTGAAATCCATTGAGAAAAAATTAAACTTTTATATTATTTACTGGGAAAAATGATGATTCTGTGAGCTGACGTTAAGGGACAGATTTTCAACATTATTCACCCATTGAAAATAGCTCCTATTGTTCCCAAGTTCAAAAGCCTCTCTGGTTATTGCAACTTTGTCCTAAATATGTAGCTGAACAGTTGGGCTCAGACTCTTAAAACGCAGTTGCAAAAACATGTGACTTGCCCATGCAGTTACCGCCCAGCGCATGCAGGGATGCTGCTCGCACCCTCCAGCGATGCCTCAGACCCTGGCTTTGTCCTTGCATTTAACAGCACCATGGTTTTGGCTGCAGCAAGAGCATGGAGAGGTTACATGAACCCTCTTTTCTTTACCCAAAGCTGGACCTTGGCATTTTACCGTATTTCTGATGACTGTATCAAAAGAAATGTAGCTGCTTTGTCAGATCAGCCAGTGGTAGACTTATTTGTTACTTTGGGGCTTACCAGCAGACTAAAGGTCTCCTCTAGGTTGAGTGATGCTCTGAAGCTTGGGCACTGGGTCTTCTTGCCAAGACATGTTGGAGAGATCCTCCCCACCACACCATGTCTTATCTCCTCGCTCTGTGTCGACATAGCTCAGGAGACAGGGTTTTGTCATGGGGGAGCTGCTGTGGGAATGCAGCCTTTATTCAGACAGTACAAGCTGTGATCACCTGAGAGGCCATGTCCCCAAACAGGAGCAAACCTGCTGCCCAGCATGGGGCTGGAGAACTGGGAGAGGCCCCAACCCACCTCAAAGGACGTGCGGGAGGCAGCGAGCACCACAGCTGTGGCCAGCGAACCATCAGACCCCGGTGAAATTTCACACACGACTTCTCTGTGAAACTGAAGCAAGATAAACAAGATTTGGGATGAATTTAAACATAACACTGGTTATATTATTTGGGAACAAAACAGTTGCATAACCCTGTGGAAAAGAGCACAGCTGTTCACGCCGGACAGGCATGCCAAGAGCCGCGTCCTGCCCTGCCAGAGGTACACGCCTGCAGTTAGGTTTCCTCTCCTAGTCCCTCACAGTGACACTCACTCCCTGTCCTGGGGGTCCCGGGCAAATCTACTAGCCCCCTCCTCTCTGGTTTCAGAAGTCATCTACAAATAAATGCTAAAAGATGGAAACGGATCCCCTCTGCTGCAGAGCTCCTGCTCGTTGAACTGAACCGGAGAGGCTGGGTCTGCGCTCCCTCTCGCCTCCCTCCTCGCTCTCAGCCTGCGATAAATGCGTACAGCATGAAAATCCGATTTGCTGTGAGATTAGGGGAGCATAATCTCATTAACAATGACAAGCTCCACTGGCCCGCTCTGCCGCCCACTGCATATCCCCGCTCAGCAAGCGGGAGCTTTGATTAACAGCTTGATGCAAAAATAATGATCCTGCTAGCTGTGCTGGCGCTGCAGGGAGATACGCCTTGGATGGCGCCTTCGGAGCTGGGCACCAGTGCGATCCCAGGGGGAGCCAGGTCTACCTGTGTGTGGTGTGATGGTTGATTTAAGGCTAGATTTGGTCCAGTCCCCTAGACCTGATGTCCTCAGCTGTGGTAGAGGTCTCTGAAGGACTGGTCACTGGTTAAGCCCTATCCTGGGGGATGCTTATGGGCAGCTTTTCTCCTAATTCATGGTAATTTGTATTCACCAAAGCTGCTTTGTAATGCGACAGACTTCATGGGATGGAAGAGTGACTGGGGACCATCCCAATCCTAGAACGACACTGCCAAACCTCTCTGGCTCACTTACCTCAAAGGGGACTTTCTGCCATTAATGCTAGCTGGCAAGCCTGTGTCTCTGTGTGCAGAGCAATTTCCAAATATCCCATAGTGTTTTCCTATTATTTTCCTTTCCTTTATTGTTATATGCTAAAACTAAAATCTAGAAGGGAAATAGCCCTTATTTGCATATGCAAAAGGAAGATTAACATGCTAGTAGTTACATACGAATGGTGCAAGCACTGATTCTTATAGGAATGCTTGGGAAGGAAAGCCAGGACCCAAGCCATGGCGGGTATTACAGGCAACCAACTCTCTCAGTGACAACAAAAAGAGAAAACTAATCCTGAGTTTTTCCAAGGGTTCAATTTTATTCACACTCCCTCCCTCGGCATTAGATGGGAATCCTTCTTTAATTAAAAACTGCTCCCAGTCCCCCAGCGCAGCAGGTGCTGAGCTGGACCATGCTGGGCTGTGCTGGGCTGCATGCTTGTGCCACGTGCTGGGCTGTGCATCCCGCTCTGCCCTGCGCTGCCATTCTTCTTATTTCCGTGAGTCCCATCAATCTTGCCTCAGGTACCAGCCTCATGCAGCCATTTCAGGACAGGTCATGGATTTCCACAATGTAGATGAGAAAAACAGCAAACGGGATAGTTTCCAAGGTGAAGGCGTGATCCCTGAGCCACCAAGGGTGCCTCTGTGTGAGGTTGTGGCATCTGCGCTCTGACGCTCTGCGTTATTTCTTCTCAGAAAAGTTGCTCAAATACTTCCCTGAAATGCAAAATATTTTGGAAGCTAAAGATAGTTCAGGCGGAAAGGCAGACATCTAACTGACACTGAGAAAATAAATACAAGTTATGAAGAATTCTTAGTGAAAATAAAACCCTGGAGGAACAGAGCTCGTTACTGAAAACAGGGTGGGAGGCTGGGACAATGGCAGGCTCCACTGATAACTGTTGGTTACATCCACAGGGTCCATTTTGGGGCTGGGGAGCATCCACAGTTTCTGCTGATGTCACTGAAACATGCTGCAGGTGAAGGAAATTACAGTACTGTCATATGTTGCAAAGTACCTGATCTTGGCGTAACTTGAGCAACACGGGTGGTTCCACGAGCAGCGTGCATGGCCTGCCGTCTGCAGCAGTATCCTGAACGGGGTGAAATGGAGTTTTGCATTCCATTCCCTCCCAGTCAAGTGTTTTTGGCTGCAGATGGAGCTCAAGTTTCTTTCACAGCCAAGACAAGCTCTGGGGCACATCTCCCCAGGCCATCCTCAGGGGCACTTTTTGGTCAGGTTGCTCCTAAAGCCTGGTCCAGCCCTTACAAGTGTTGATGCTGTTAACCACACGTGTGGTTGCTCTTCCCAGAACCAGCCTTGAGGCATTGCCTTCAGGTGTCAAAATTCCTGGACTTCAAGGGAGAAAGCAGTGCGGAGAAAATGTACTCTACCCAAGGAATGCATTTCTTTAGTATCTTTCCTGGCTTGCTCTGTCCTCTAGATTTTAGTGACTGTAAACACTACGAGCAGGGACTGCTGTCCCTTCTTTAAGCTTTATTGCTATTCAGTGAGGATGTAACAGAGTCAGGTGGATTTTCAAGAAAAAAAATAGTTTGCAGAAATTACCCTTCTTTTAAACATGCAAGCTCTTGTATGTGTGTGTGTGTGCACCATTGCCTTCATCTACTTGTAACGAAGACTGTATCGGATAGCTGCTGTTGTCACCTGTTGATGGTCGTAGTTCGTTGGTGCTAAGCAGAAGTTACTGCTAAAAATACTTTTACTGGATTTTATGTGTTTATGGAAACTGTGTGATTTTCAAGGGATAAAATGCAGAAACTTCAGTAGAGGCACTGAGGTCTTGGCTGAATCACTTTCCACATCTTCACTTCCCAAGAAAATGTCGGGTCTTGCTGCTGTTTGACATGACGACTGTAGCTGGGTATGTAAATACAATATCAGATAAAGAAACCAGAAGAGGAACTGAGAAAAGATACTAAAGGCTGAGGAGTGGTTTTGTGGAGTTGGCATCTTCTTCTCTTGATGTTTCAATTGTGAAGTAGTTTGGTCTCATGGGTTGAAGGCTTATTCTTTCATGAGATCACTGTTCCGTTCCCCACCATGAGGCTGATTTCCTTGGCTCAAGGGAGTCAAAAGCACTGGCTGTTGCTTGCAGGGATATATTCATGGTAGTGTCAAGCTAAAAGCCTGTTTCCACCAACAGTGCAGTCATTGTGGTTTGCCACCACATGATGCTGGGGCACTGCACTGAGCCCAGGGTGAACGGCTGCTATCCTGGGATGGAGAGGCTGCCCCAGTACACGCAGCCTCTTCTGTCGTAGGGAATGAGGAAGGGCTTCTTTTTGCAAAGAGCCGATGAAATGATGTAAAAGATTTTCTCAACCAGAGGAGAAAAAGCCTCAGCTACTTAATAGTGCCGATAGCCACCATTGTTTCTATTTCCCGGGGCCAAACCAGGACTATTTTGCAGTGAGTGGGGAGTAAATCCCATATTGAAATACCACAATGAATATTAGCTATTGGAAGTGCCTTGATAGAAATACTAGATACAGCCACAGCAATCAAGAGGAATATGCCAGAGATGATTTCACTGCTCCAGAAGCTAATGAGCTTGTTAGAGGAAGGCACTATTATTAGCTCCTGCAGATACTTGTAGCTTGCCTTGTTCAATAAACTGCTCATGGGGCTTGGTTTCCAGTGTGGTTTATTGCAGAGCACGGGGCCCACATGGTTTCCATCCCATAACGCCATCCCACAAAGCGCAGGCAGACATCCCGAGGGATGTCAGCTGTGACGTGGGCCATGCTGCAGGCTTCCCCGACACCTTCATGCACACATTTAATCTCCTTGAGCTTCATCTTTCTGCATCTTTTACCTGGCACTGTAGGAGCTGGGGGTTATGTTCAGCTACACCCATGGGAAGGTGTTGAGAAAAAAAACTACTGCAGTGGTTTAATTCCCCAGGCAACCCTGAGCTCCTGTTTTAACAGGGCTGTGGCCCCAGCTGTTAATCCAGGCCTTGCAGACTCCACATCTTCATCACTTTATATCGTGGTGAGTGATAAGTGAGTCCTATGGCCATACTGGAGTCATCAGTGACTTGTAGACTGGGGAAGTCTGTATGGGTAAGCAGCGCCGTACAAGGGACAAGCTCATCTGGCAGGCGCCGCCGGGTGACGGTCCTTCTGCAATCTTTGACCACATTTGATTTCAGGGGGTGATGTACATAATGGCTCAGCTCAACTTGAAAGCCTCTGCATGCGAGATCGTTAGCCTTCTCGTTTGGACAAGGTAGGTTCGTTTTTGCTTAATGTGGCCAAAGTTGCTGGGCAGGGCAGCCAGGGAAATGAGATCAAAGTTCGCCCGATGCCTTTCAAAGCGAAATGGCCTATCTTCTGATTGGGCTCTTAAATAAAAGCAGCACAGCCACCCTTTGAAAGTGCACAGACCTGAGTGTAAACGTTGCATTATGCATGGAAAACACCAGAGCAAATGTTTTTATCAGCAGGAGCGATCAGGGCTGGCTATTAGCTTAACGCAGCACTAAGAGGACAAAAATTGCACCCGCTGATGTGGTTGAGAGAGGGTATGAGGTGTAATGAGTTTTTCCTCTTGGAGGGGACAGACTGGAGCAGGAATAAGGACAGCCTCCTCATGGGCAGCAGAGGTGAAATGGGATCTCCAGAGAGGGCTGGGACGCACAGCCCGGCTGGTGCAGCTCAGTTATCCCCAGCACCATCAGGGCATGTACACCCTACCCTAAGGCTGCTGCTGCCTTGTTTCTGCAAAGCAGATTCAAAAGCAAATACATGGTGCTCACACCAACCTGGCAAGAGTCTCACCCTGTGCCTTCATACGGCCAACATGGCAAACTCTGAGCACCTCTGTACATAATAGAGGATACTTGCAGCCCTTTGCAGGTCAAATAATTTGTGTGAAACAGTTTGGCAGAAAAGGGAGTTTTGATGGTTACAGGAACCGGGAGAGAAGGCTGAGAGGTTGGGGTGAAGCTGTGGGCCTCTAGAAGCTCTCCTTGGCCTGCTACAGACTTTCTGTGTGACATTAGCTCTACTTTTTTTTTTTCTTTTTTCTTTTTTTTTTATGAAGCAATGATTTTCATTTGGTGAAGATGCGGCCTTCATCTTTTCTGGTCTGGGTTCTCTCTTGGTAGATGAAAAATGCTTTCTGTTCTCTGAGGGGCTCCCAGGACACATGTCTATTCTCACCACTGAGGTGCTCACAGGCTGAGGCGATGAGAAACCTATAAAAGCAAATCAAGCTCTTAGAACTGAAGAAAATGAAATAGGAAACAAATGTTTGCCCCAGATTAGAATAAGCACAGAGGGATCGCTTGCTCTGTTGAAAAAAAAAAAAAAAAAAAAAAAAAAGAATAATTCTGCATATTTTGGCCTCCATTTGGTGTCAAACTGCACAGCTGTGAGTACTCCAGGGTGAAATGACAACCCATCCCCGAGGTCGCTCTTAGGAATAGTGCGCCTTCAGAAAGAGGACAGTTTTAAACAATTTGTTCCTAATTGAAAGAGGTCACATGAGACTGACTTTACAAAGTTTACATAACAAAGAGTAATTCTGTTAAGTAAAATGATTAATTCCTGTCATTGCACATCAAACGGCGCAGTTACAAAACAGTATTGTCTATGCTCGCATTGCATTGAAAGCCATTTTTTCTCCAGTTTCCCTTCCCATAACGAAACCTTTTGACAGAGCCTTAACTCTTTGGTGTTATTCAGTGGAGGAATTTGTGAATGGGAAGCGAGTAGGCTGCCATGGATGTGTGAGATATGTTACGCTGGTGTGGTGGCAGGCAAAAGACAACAGCTCTTTAGAGCGGACCCAGCTTACCCAGGGACCCAGTGCGATGTGAAATGCTTGCCGGTACAATGCATTGGTTGTCACCCTTCCTCGGCACAATGAGGCATTGAGGGAGAATCACAAGCCCAAAATGGCAGATTTTTTCCTTTGAAATGCTTCCACGGTGTGTTGCACAGACGTGTCAAGGACCCGGAACAGCAAACGGCTGAGAAACGTGGTGCTTGGATAGCCTGGGAGAACATGGGTAGCTTCACATCCATCACAATGTGTGCTTACAAATCCTTGGGGTAGCATGCTGGCTGTTCAAAGAGACTGAAAAACCTGGGGACTCCCTGTGTGATACACACAGAGCTGATAAAAGGAGAATCTTTGGCTTTGGAGCTGTTCCCTCTCACTGCCATAGAGCTGGATCCAGCTTTGGAGGGAGGCTGTATCTCCACGTGACTGCAGGGAGACCAGATGCACTACCCTGTGCATGGGGATAGAGGCCCTTTGTTGCCCTCAGGACAAACCTCTGTCTGTGGGTGCTGGAAGACACCTTCCCAGCTCATTAGGCAAGGGGGTGGGCTTTGCCTCTGGTGCTGCTGAAGAGCATGGGCAGACTGGGGAGAGGCTGGGCTGCGCTGGGGCGCACAGCTTTGCTGGAGAGCCGTGCTTCCAGCTTGGGCTGGCGGTAACAAAAGCCCACTGCTGGATTTTAATATGACATCTCCTGCACATCATGAAGTTTTGTGGCACACCTTTTCTTGCCAGCTGGTCCCTCTGCTCACTTTTTTATCCCCAAGACAGTCTCTTTCTTGTTTAGTAAGAGCCACAGAGAAAGGAGGTGCTGAGACTGGTGAGGGTACAGGGGACAAGGGACACAAATTTGTACTTCCTCAGGCTATAGTTCTGCAGCTCCTGAAATTCCTTGTTTGTTCAAATAGTTTGGGATTTGCTTGTATGTAAATCTACCTTTGTCCAGTCTGTAAGGTCACTTGACTTTCCTGTAAGAACTTATTCTTGCTTACTTATTCGATGTAGAGTGCTTATTTCCTCCCTTTGTTTTTCTTCTCGTTACAGGCCCTTTCCTTCCCTTTCTCCAGCCTCCCCTTAGGTCTCTCCTTCCTTTCCTTCATTTCAATTCAAAGCCCTGTTGGAGTTTTCCATTCTCTTCTAGGGCTGAGTCACTGACTTTTGTCAGCCTCCCACCATGGATGGCAAAGGGGAGGGGGAAGAGAAAGAAGAAACAGACAGAAATTGCTTCAACACCAGCCAAAAGCTGCATAAAAAGGCCCAAATGTTATGGCATCTGAAATAAAATCAAGCACAAGCAAGCCCTGCCAAATCTCCCTTGAAATGCTGGAAATCTGGAAGTGTTCAGCACAGCTAAAGAACAGCTTTCCAGCCTAAATGTCAGTGGAGGTGACGGGGCACGTATCGTGCTTTGCAGGTGGGATGTCCGTGTTCTCAGTCCTTCCCAGGCACAGCCAGGCTCTGCATCCCTTCCCTGTCAGAGGGCCTTTGCTCTGCAGAGAGACGATGCCATGACTCTTGCTGCAGTTGGTGGCCTGATAGCCAACATGCGGTAGAGCTTGAGTTCATCTCCCGATGAGCACATGGTGGAGCAGTGCTGCCAGACTGGGTCCTGCCCCTGGCACCCTGCTGGAGCCAAGGGAAGAAAGAGCTGGGTCCACTGCTACATCCTAGTGCCGTCTTCAGTCTTGATCATGCAAAGACTGAGCTTTGGACTCTGACTTTCATCGAGTGCTCCCAACCTGTGCCCAGGCTGTGAGGCATGCAATACAACTATATCCTCTATACAAATTATTCAGTACCTCTTTTTATTCCCCACGTTTTCATGGCAACTGATCTTATTTCCAATTACTGAGAAAACTGCCAAGCCTAATTAATCTGTCTGGGCTGATGGCAAGTTTCGCCATGTTGAAATCAGACTCCTATTTCTAATAGAAAGTCCTGGACTCAGCATGACACCTGGAATCCCAGAGCCCTTCCCCTGCATCTGCACCTCCCTGAGCATCTCAATTGTGGCTGCAAGGAGTGCTCAGGCTTTGAAATCCCCACCCACAGAGCATCTGAAACTCCTGCAGCCAGGCCATTGCTTTCCCTGTTCAGGTGGAAATGATGGAGCAAAAATTACTCTTCTTCTCCTGTGTCTCCAGTGACCAGACCCACCTCTTCCAGGTCTTTGCCTGGAGAAAGAAGGGTTGAGTTGCTCCACAAGGACATTTGAACTAGATTTTGTCCCTGCCTTTGGTTATCTTCTGGAAAAGCCTGCTTTTCTCCACCGAATATATAAATACTAATCTTCTCACCATCATGCCTCCTACATTAAATACCAACCCCCTCTGCACCCACCACCTTGCAATGTCTTTTCAAGGTCCCGTGACAGACCTTGCAAGGTTTGCTCTCATGGCACATGGCTCTGAAAGTGTGTAGAGTAGGTGAAGGTTCATTTCAATATATGTCCACTAAAATCTACTACCACCATAAAAGGCTATCACTGGCAAATCCCAGGCGTTTTCTACACCTCTTGCTATAAATCTAAACAGTTTTAGCTGTATTTACTTATTTATTTGTGCCACCAGCTAATCTGTTCTGTTGGGAAAGCAGATTTTGTATTGTTTGTCATTTCAGAGACATTTTTCCATCTCTTTCATGTGCTAAATCACAAACTCTCTAATGTTGCAATCCATTTTTCTCCATAAAAGTGTTTAATAATGATAGATTAGATTGGCCCTTCTGACAGATTAGATAGGTTTTTAGTTTTGGCCTTTGATGAAATTACAAGGGAGAGCACGAGGCAAGTAGTAAAAAATGTCCTCATAGTGAAAGGTTTGACTTCTTATCTTCATAGATTAGCACCCTGCCTCTGCAAACAGCTTCAAGAAAGCTTAATGAGTCTGTGGGGACTGGCTGTTATCGAGAATAGTTGCTCTCTGGGGACTTGAAGGGCAAGGAGCAGCCACTTTGATTTAATGAGTAAAAATACACTGTGCTGCCCACTGCAAGGGCCATTAAACAAAGGATGACATGGGTTTTCTTACTGCTGCACATACATCATCTTCTCTCTCTGTCTCTCATGTACACTTATTTTAAGACATTTAGAGAAATCCCAGTACAGCCAGTGTAATCAGGATGGGTAAAGGTTGGCGGTTTAAGTACTCAATTCTGTCCATGGTTGGGTCCAGCCAGTCAGGAAAGGGATGACAAGACCTGGCGTCTGCAATAGAACGTGAATTGGCAAATCAGTGTGATTTCCATCTAATAAAGACAGGTTTGAGGGCATTGTGTATCCATCTGCACCTCTCCTGTGATATATATCCACGGCAGACTAACATGGGCTCTCTCTGCCTGTCTCCATGAGCTAGGTAGAAATTTCAGGAGTTAGGAGATGAACACACCCAAGCGTACCATACTGTAGCACCCATGCCTGGGATGAGCTGTGCACCATAGCTGTCACTAGTATGAAAGGAGACTGGGCACCAGAAGGATACCAAGTGGATGGGAGAGATGGAAACCCATGCCCTTAATGTCCTTTTCAGTTGCAAATGTGTTGGAAGAACCTTAGAGAAAACGTTCTTGCAGAGAGTCTGTGATGCACAAAATATGCTCTGAGAATGATACAGATCAAGTGTTTTCAGGAGGAGCAGGGATGTATGTATGGAGCTCGTAGAAGCTGTGGGTGAGGCAACATCTAGAGCAGTGTGTATGATTTTGGTCACCCACGTTCAAAGACTTGTAGCTGAAAGGGATGCATGAGAGTAAGGCAATGGGGAGTCTGTCAGAGAAGAAGCTAAACCAGCTTGTTTAGTCTGGCAACGATGAAGGGTGCAAGGGTGGTCTTTATAAATATACATTTGCAAAGCAAGGCCCCGTATTTATTTCTTTTTTCATTAGATCAGTTTAAAAATGGGAAACCTCATTTTATTTTATTTTTTTTTAATAAATGCAGTAGAGTTCACAGTCATTTCCACATCTCAGTATCCCGAAATTGCTCCATTTTACAGAAATTTTCAAGTGTTCCCACTTCACTTTTATCTTATTTTCCAGAGGGCTGAGTTCACAGGTAGCAGGAGGTGGTGGACCCACTGGAGAGGTGGGTCCTGCCAAGGAGGACCTGTACCTAAGGAACCTGTGTGGGAAGATACATGGTCTCCCGGTCCAGCCTACGTATCTTGAGCTTTATGGTTGTGTTTGATCCTTAATAGCCATGTGGTGCAGTGAGCTCATCTCCCTGAGGCCAAGATCCCCGAGGCAGCCTCAGCCCAGCAGACAAGGGGCTGGATGTTTGATCACTAATGGGAATATGGCCATTTCCAGGCTAAAGGAAGGTGATACCTTCCTGTGTGGACTTTTCTGATCCCAAAATCTGTCCATTGTTTCCTCCTGCACCGAGTATCACTGGGAATATCTCTTGGCAGTTCCACCACACACTATTGCTTTTATTTTTAATTAACTCAGAATGTTCTCTTTTTAACAAATCGAAGCCAAAAGAACATTCTGGGCCTTTGCATTGTGGCTCAGTGCCTTAAGGAACAGCCCTGTCTCGGAGGGGCTGCAGGACTCCCTTCCTTATAGGTCAGGGCCACAGTTTTCATCCAGCTGTGTGGTGTGGTGACCTGTAGAAGTGCCATAGCCCTGGGGACCTTATATAGAGGCTGAGCTGGGCACAGAGCGACAAACCCCATGGGGAAACTTTATAGGGGAGCGCTGGGGTGTCTAAAGGACTCACAAACCACAGTAGGTGACTTTGCTGAGCAAGGACACCACCTCCTCGTCTGGGGAATTCCAAGACTTCTTATTTTTGCCCAAAAGAAAGAAAAGATCAGCTTGAAGCACGTGCAGATTTCTGAAGCTGCTCCCGCCCTGCAGCTCCCACCCGTGGAAATGCTGAAGGGGTGTCAAGGCAGCATTGTTTCCCCACCAGGGAAAAGGAAACACACCCTGCTGCAGCAGAGCCCTTGTAGTTCCCCAGAAAAAGCAGATTTGGCCGACACTGTACAGAAGTATCTCTTTTTTGGAGGCAGCTGCTGTGCTGCATCCCCGATCCTGATTCCAGCAAAGTGACTAGCCAATTGATTAGCTGGTTGGTGAAAAAAGTAGCTTGACACCATCACCAAGTCCTTCTTCTCTGAAACAAATCAGCCTCCGGGCTGCAGGCTCAGTTTCACGCCCTGGCAACAGCCCCTGTGGAGTGTGAGCTCTTTGAGAAACCCAGTTGCAAAGAGGGATCTGTGCCCTTCCCTCACACACCCGGATTAATTAAAAAAGGCTTCAAACTTCCCAAAAGCAATGATTTCCCTGCAATTTTTTCAAATAAGCAATTTATTTTAGAAATAACACCTCAGCCTCAGGGACCTGTTATCTATGCAACTGGTTCTTATTAGCTGCGGAGCAGGAATCCTAGGAGGAGAAAACACGAGCTTTTGGAAGATTGTAATACACAGCTAATTTGTACTTATTTATATATTTTACAGAAGGCATGAAAATTGAAAGGCATCCCAAGGATTATTTTAATCTCCTTGCCATACTCTGGGTATTGTTTGCATTCTGGGTAGATTACTTGAAATTTCAGCGCCGTCTTCTGATACAAAGGATATGTTATTAACATGCATATTCTTTGGCAGCAGTTCCACGTGTTTTTTGAACGAGGAAGGCATTTTTTATCTTGCTTGCATTTGAAAGGTGGAAAAGCTGTTTTTCCATTAGGGCAGATCATCAAGGGAAATACTTCAGGCTGGAAGAAATCAGTCACGGGAGTGTCAATTCAGCTGCACAGGGCCCCAGAGGAAGGCTCGGAGGAGTTTGGCTCTGTCTGGACTTTATCTAACAGGGCAAACCACTCAGGCCTGATGGCTTTTTGGTGTGGAGGGTGATGTGCAGGGACCCTGTGAGGATCTGTGGTACTCGCTGCAAGGTGAGGGTGGTGGTACAACTGGGCTTGGCATGGAGAAAGAGAGATTAAAGTACCAGCCGTGCTGCTGAGGACTTTTAACTCGAGACACATGCTGGCCAAGCCAGGCAGCAGGACCCTGGCTCCTCCTGGGCTGCGTGAGATGCCTTTGGCAAGGGAAGGGGGTCAGTTCCCCTGTCATCTGTAGCCCAGGCTGATATGATCCCCCTGTAATCGGGCCAGCCCCACGGAGGTCTACTCTACCTGAAGACTTCAGCTCATGTAGTTTGTGTTAATCTGAATTAATTCAGCTGCCTTCTGTAGACATGAGTCCGTGGGCTTGTCTGCTGCAGCAGGAGTCCAAGCGAGGGTGGAAGGGGCTGTTTTCACTGGCATGGCTGGATCCAGAAGGGATTTCTGTCCACAGGAGGAGTTTGGAGCAGAGATGCAGCAGTGCGGTCCCCCCAGCGTGGCTGGGTACAGCTCCTGCAGGCACCCCAGTGGAGGACTCTGGCAGGGCTCTGCCTCCCCTGCACTGCTGGACACCCCCCAGCATGATTTCATCTGCTGGCCTAAAAATGCATGCAGTTGTTTCACTGCTTGCTTTGTGCCTGTAACACACACGCCTGATAACACTCACTTTGGATTTTCCAAAACCGTTAGTTGGGAGGATTTTGTACATCGTGTTGTACTTACCAACCTCATTTGCAGCCAACAAAATTAACGGCCACGGCTGGCTCCATTTCTTTTCCTACAGAAAGGGCACAGGTGAGAAGGGAAGGTACCAGGGAACAGCCAAAATTGGGTGTCCCAGCAGGCCCTCTGGAGATGCGTCCCCCTTTTCTCACGGTGTGCAGGCAGTGCCCTCTAGTGCTGCTGCCTTTGGACATCGCTGGAAATATTAAAGAAAATCTTTGAGAGCAAAGCCCGGGTGGGAGCTGGCTTGGTGGCACAAAGAGATGGACATAAACCCCTGAGCTGCTGTGCCAGCGCCTTGGGCATGGGGTGGCCCTGGTTGCTCTTCTCCCTGGATGAGCTGCATCCGCCGTGGCCATGGTGACCAGCAGTGAGGAGAAACGGGGGCCACCATGGAGAGGGGAAACAGAGAGGAAAACCCATTTGACAGTGGGATTTCCCCCTTGAGTCACAGAAAGAACTGGGACATGTGGATGATCAGTGGTGGCTCTGCAGGCATGTCCTCTCCTGGTGGTGCCTCAATGTGGTGGCCAGGATCCCTGCAAGCTTGTAGCATACTCAAGTTGGGAGCTCCCATAAGACCCATCAAACTGCTGCCACTAAACCAGCGTGTTTCAGCCAACAGGTGATGCCCAACACAGACAGTCGAACTCCGGAGGGAATAAACGCCGTTGTCACAAATGGGGAGAAAAGTGAAATCTGTTTTGAGTTAAGAAAACAGCAACGTTAATTTAGATTAGGGACTTCTTTTGTATCTTCCTTTTATTTTTCCTCTAAGAAATGTTTTTGACTGTCTTGCAACTGCTAAACATTTTAGTGCTTGATTTTCATTTCTTGATCGCACTTTGTTTGCTGTTGGCTCCTGGCTCGAATCAGCTCTTCTTTCCAGAAGGGAAAAATGGTTTTTTTCTGGATGCATGTACATTTAATGAAAAAAAAAAAAAAAGAAAAGCAAAAAGACCCCATCCTACCTCTGGTTTGAAGGAAATTTTCATCGGTACCCTCTGGAGCAGGCGAAAAGCTTTTCTATTAAAACACAATGAGAGAGGAAATTCGATCCATATGATTCACTGCACAGCCTCTTCCTTCTTATTTCTGGCAGCATCCTCAGAGGATGTCTTTTATCTTCATATCATCTTGGCTGACACTAGCCACAATCCATGTACTGCTTTCAACATACTTGAGCACAATCTTGTTGCTGAAAATGCCTTCCATTTCTCAGCAAGGAAGATGTCATTTATTACTTCCACCCCATTAGTCTCTGGGGACGGAGCAGAGAGCAGGTTTCTTTTGCGTTACTCACGGTAAATACAGACAATTAAAAATTTGCCCACTACTTTTTACAGATGGAGACAAAGGGGAATGGACTTACCCTTGGCAGCAGTCCCTTCGGGCAGAACGGGGCCAGATGAGGTGCTAGCAGCAGTGTTGTAGCATGGAGAAACTGCCTCTTCCCTGCCCATCTCAGCTATGGGCACTGTGAAGGCCACAGCTTCAGCAAACACCCCCTCCACACACACAGGTTTGTGCAGCCAACTTTGGTGCCAGCAGTGAGATGTCACAGGTGAGGCTGGTGGGCCCCAGAGATGATGTTCTTGGAAAAGTCATGTTCTGAGAAGTGCCTTAATTCTTCTGAATTAATGCAATCTCAATAGTCAAGTTTTTTTCTTCTCCAACGGACTAAATTGCCTCCACTGAGACATCCTTTTAGAAATCAAGAGGACTAGACAACTCTCTGGTTGACACAGAAATACCCTAGCCTGGTATTGGAAGAACAAGAATCAGGGTATGTCTCCCTGGGACACAGTGAAAATCTGGGCACAAGTGCTTTGTGGATTCCTGCTGCAATTGATACTCTGACACTTGATCTCCAGTGTAGACAGTACCTCATTAACAGAAGAGTTTTAAGAGAGCCACATCCCCATGCCAGCACCTTCCTTGCATGGCCAGAAAGTAATTCCCCTTCCTTTTAGTTAGCTGGAGTTCTTAGTTAAGACTCCTTTTTCCTTAAGTGATATTTCACTGCTACAGTAAATGATCAATTTCTGTTCCTTGTAACCAAGGTCAGGTGTGAGAGAATAATAGTCTCCTACTCTAGCCTTGCACGTCATGTAGAAATGATTTATCACATTTCTAAAAGAGGATGCTTGACATTTTGAAAATGCAATGTAGTCCAACAGTAATTAAGCAAAAAGTAGACCGCTGAACAATTGATTGCCACTGTCAGCAAAGCCTGATTAACTCAGATGCTTGAAGAACTGTTTCTGCCACTTATGAATTAAAGGTTAGTGATTAAATTTATGGGCCATGGCCACTGTCTCTGGATGGTACTTCACTTATGAGGGTCCCAATGAAGAATAATCAGATGGAAAAAATGCAGGTTGTTAACTCAAAGGCTTTTTATTGAGAGACAGAGTGAAAAATTCCCGAGGACTGTGCCAGCCTACACACAGCATGATGTAGTGGTACCAGCTGTTGGGCAACTTGCCTGAGGTGGCCAGCAAAGGCATACCTGGCAGGACTGATGTCCCAACAGGGTGATGGAGCCATGTTCAAACTGAGAAGCAGGATCTTGGCTTGAATAGGAATTTTAATTTGAAAGGATGAGCATTAGTAACTTTTCTCCTACATGGAGCCTTCATGGTCAGTTCCTGATCCACCAGCCCAACTGCACAATGTTAAGCTTGATGCAGAAGTCACTGGTTGAGTTGTCCCAGTGATGGAAGAGGCCAGAGGGTGATCGCAGGAGCCCTTCTGCAACGCAAGCTGCTTATAATCACAGCTAGTAACAGGGAGTTTATTTTTGGGCCCACCTGGCCAACGTGCAAAACAGATGACGGACAGCAACTGCCATGAAAAATTGCTGAGCTGTAAAGACAAGGGTCATCTCAATGTTATCGAGGCCCCATATTTCAAGTCCTTCCTTGTGCAGGCTAAGAAACATGAAAGACTCATGGGAATTTCCCATCCTTTCAAAGACCAAAACTTAGGGCTTAGGTGTTTAGAGTTTCAGGCTCTGCTTTGGGCTGGGACTGCCTCATCTGGGACCCACCAACCCCAGGGTAGCCAAAACACAGGGTCTGTACCCAACCACTGGATTTTACTGGGAAGTGACAAACATTTCTGTGAAAGGACACTTTGGGGTTTGGTGAGGCCATCAGTTTTGTACTAGATTCGTAAAAGCTGTGCTGACAAATACTGGCTGTGATGCACCTTTGGGTTTCTTCCATCACCCTTCACCACTGGAGCTCCTCTTGTGGTCCAGAGCACTAAGAGTTGGTCACTGAAACAGGGAGTCTGTGAACAATTCAGTGCAGTGAAAATGAAAAACTAAACTCATTTACACGTGGATGTCAACAGGATGAGCTCATGGTGCAAATCCACTTGGCAACAGAGAGCAAAAGGCACTTCTGGAGCGGTTGCTTGGTGGGTTCGAGGGGTCTGTGCTGGAGGAGAGGGAGGGTGTTCCAGCCGTGCCGGGGGTGCCGCTGAGCCACACTGGTGTGTGAGGTCATGGAGGTTCTCCACCTGCCCCAGCACAATGCAGAGCTCCTCAGAGACATCCCATGTACAGGAGTAGCCAGGGATGGGGGACACAGACAACAACTGAGTCTGTTTTCACATTTGAGTGCAGATACCCCAATTCTGCCCTTCTGGGCACTCCAGGGAGCCTACAGGGGTATGAAAAAGCTACAGCAAAGCACCTGACTGCACAACCTGAACCTGGCTTGTGCCCAAATCAACCGTCCTCCCGCTGCCCTCCATCTGCATGGTACTGCAAAAGCTGATTATTTAAGGAGGTTTTGGGAGAGGCCTGAAGTTTTGTACCTGAGCAGAAGTTAACATGTGTTTTTTGATTGTTTTGACAGTCTTCCGCATTGTTTTTGCAGCTTTTTTCCCCCTGCTGGTCTGTCATTCTTCATGAAAGCAACTTGAATTTAATTGCAAGGCTATGTCGGACTTCTGCAGAAGCACTTTTTAGTCTTATTTTGACATTATGACAAAATAACAACAAAAAAAGAATTTTTAATAGTAATTTCTACAATCTGCCATCCTCTTTGGTCAAACTCATCCACAACAAACTAAATAACAGTGAAAAACCACTGCTCCTACGAAGACCCAGCTGTGCTCATTGCACATTTCAGATTTCTGCAACCTTTTCCTCGCTTCCTGCCAATCTTGACAGATACATTTAAAATCCTTGCACTTCACCGAAAGCAAATGACTCTTAGTTTCAGCAGCTGGAAGAGCACAGCGTGATCAAGCTCATGTTGCACCTTTACTATTATTTTCCCTTGTGAACACAGACCTGCAAACCTTCCTGTGCATTTAGAGGGGGGGTTTCCACCACACATGAAGTGTTTTTCAGCATGATTAGGATTCACGCTCCCTTGCTGATAGAAACACACAGGATCTGAATGTGCCCATTGCCACCAGGTTTGCTCTAGTATGAGGTACTTCTGCTAATTGTATCTCTGCAGCTACCTGTTTGCAGGATTGGGGTTGTATTTGTCCAGTGGCACTGGAAATACCAGTTATTTGTGAAGGAGCTCAGCTCACTCCCGTGTGAGCAGCTCTTTGCTGACAAGCTCATGTCTGGTTGAAAATCCAGAGTAACAAAAACTAGAACACAGAACTGATATTTTCCCTGAATTTCAAAAAGGATAAGAGCATTTAAAATCCTGCCCAAAGCCCAAAGTACTATTTCCTATGCAATAGCAGAACTGCTTAATGGGATTTTCTTGGATCCAAACCAGCAGAAATCTCATGATGATTCGGGGTCACATTAATAGGGTGGTTGGGAATCTCATACTGCTGGCTTTCAGACTTTGTCCTGGGGCTCTTCCTAACTGAACCTGCACTGAACTCATCTTCTGCATCTAAGCAAGAAGCTGAACCAGTCTCCATTTTAAAAAATGGTGTTTTATTGAAAGGAACAGAAAAGGGACAAGAAGACTTGCCACCATTAACTGGACATGGGATGACTGGCTGCACCCCAGTAAGTCTAAGGGGTAAGGATAGTAATTATACAAGTAGGTAGGACAGTAAATATTCTTTCAAGTTGCTTCCTATTTAAAATATATTTGGGCATCCCAGGAAAGTGAAGTGACATGACCTGGACTGGGGGGTTTGCAGCTGTGGTCTACAGGCTGGTTGTGCTCCAGCTTATGGCACCTTCAGGACCACTTTGCCTGGTGGTATTACATACGGAGCTTGATGATGAGCACACACAGGGCTCGTCTCACACCACAACAACATGAAAGTGTCCCCACGGGGCAGACTGGGGTGGCCAAGGACACATGGCCAGGGCAGCAGCATTCATTCATGCAGCCTGAATGGGATAAATAGGCAGCGATTCACATTTCCACGGGTTCGTACACATTCACACAGCCAGAATGAAAGGAGAAGAAAGAGTTATTTATGATGTATTCTAAAACATAAATTATATCAAAGTCAAATCTCAGGGTAATTGCTGCTGAAGTAGATCCAGAGGTTGGCATTATGATTAAATAGTGCTGCTGCCTTTTAGGGGAAATCTAGTTAGAGACAAACAACATGGAGGTCAGCAACAAAATATAATTCAATTCTTTGCTATGAATTAATGAATGTGTTTTAGATTAATTTAAATCCACAAAGAGACTTTGTGTTGCAGAAATATTCATTAGGAAGTTTACCAGATTATTCCTCTGGCAGGGGTTCAGCTTTCTGTGCTCCTCCAGGTGAACCCGCTCCTCCCAAAGCACAAGCGACGTGCCAGCTTTCCTTACAAAATGCATCTGTTTTGGTTCTCCGATGCTTTCCCTCCTTTCCAGCTGACCCGTACAATGCCTGCCCCTGCCCACTGCGCTCTGAATAGGATGTTTGCTCCGTGCACCAACAGGATGAGAGACTGAGGGTTGTTTGAGCTCAGCTTGATTCAGTAGCAATAAGAAAATGGTGAAATGGAATAACAACAACAAAAAAAGGCTGGAAATATCATTCATGGTATATCTTTCCACCTTTTGTTCTGGGAGTGTGGCCTCTCTGCAGGAGAGCACAGGCTTAAGTGCGTCCTTGAATGCTTTCTGGAACAATGAAGCTCTTCCCAACCAGTGCTTGTGGGTGTGTGTGATAGAAATCTTTTATTTTTGAGGTTATTTGGATCCTCTTCTATGTGATAATAGTCTCTGGCCGCCTTCCTAATCGTACAAGGAAAAGAGCTGATACAGCCAACAACCATCCAGGGGAGGAAAATAAAATGTTTCCAGTGGTCGCAAGAGGGGATGGAGTGGGGACAAGTCACACCAGTAGGTTCACAGCCCTGCCAAGGGGTGCTGAGCCCCAGTCCTGCCTCCAGGAATGGTGCTGGAGTGGGAAGGGCCCCTCAACCCACCACCCCTTCCCTGGGGGGAGTGGAGGCCGTGGGGACTGTGCTGGAAGGACATGAAAGCAGCTCTGACACTGCCTTGGCTTCGCTGTCCCTCTCATGGTGGAGGAGGAGGGAGGGATGGCCGGGCCAGAAGGCCACCTGCTTCCTTCCACCTCCTGCGAAGTTAATTTGCTTCCTCCCAGTGCTGGAGGGATTTATGATGTGCTTTTATGGGGGCAGAAGGCTGCATCTGAAATAAGATGGACAGATCCCTCTGTCCTCACTCGGAGCTTCTATGGCTTTGGTTTGCAAACCAAATCACGAAGAGGATATAGAGAGCGTGAGAGATGATCAGCTAGCACCTCCCTAGAGTGAAATATTTGAATTGAATGCTAGGTCAGCTTGCCCCCCAAGATAAACTGCTCTGAGCTTGCTGCCACCAGCCACTGAGCTGCTGCTAATGGAGATGGGTTGTCTGCACTCAGCCCATGGTACCTGCTCGGGGTGTGCAGGAGGGACTCTGAGGGTGGTTCTGGGGGTTTGGTTAAATGGAGGGAGCTGGAGCTTCCTCCTTCCACACAGACCTGCAGAGAGATGCTAAAAGATGAGACGTGGAGGTCTCTGGCTGTCCTGCCCCCCAGGTCCCCCCACACTAAACACACTGTTGCACTCTGGGGAAGAGCAACGGAGGCAGTGCGGGTTTGCAAGTTCATCTCCCATGGCTCATCTGGAGTGGGTCAGAGGGGGTGGGTTAGGAAGCGCTCACAGGAGGTAATCCGAGGGCTGGCCCAGCTCCTGGAGACACTGGTGCAGAGGGGTTGGCTTCTGCCTGGACAGCCCCAGCCTCTGTGTGACGGGGACCACTGTCCCCCCAGACCTTGGACATCCCTGACTGACTTCTTCATGTTAACCTCTGAGTGCTCAAATTCTCCTGCTTGCTCTTTTCATTCCTGTGATGGAAGTGGTACAAAAGGTGAAGATGCTCTGACACCCTCCATCATGGTTCCTCATTCACTAGCACAAGAACAGCAGATTTCATTTACTCCAGTCCCCAAATAAGCGACTCTTACTGTCAGATTAAGACACTTTTGACAAATCCAAAGTTCTAAATCCCCCTCTGGATATTTCTCACTCTGGGGAAATGGTATTCATCTTTTTCCTTGCTTCTCCATCAGCTCCTTTCACTGCATTTGCAGCACTGACGGCCATTCTCCCTCAGCTGTGATCCGCTGTTTGAGCAACTTCACTTTTTAACTCGAATACAAATTGTCTGAGCAAGTTGCTCTTTGATTTCAGATTAGCTGTTCTTCACAGAAGTGCTTTGCTTTTGCTGTGCTCCTGGGTTTGTAAAATGTTAGTGGCTGAGGCTACGTGTATTATTTGAACATCTGGCTTTTTATGACTTGGCATCCTGCTCTCTAATCAACAGCGATGCAGTATAGCCTGTGCAGGAGCCTTCAACAAGGGCGACTACTGGCCACAGCAGCCACCGCCCGCTCTTGCTTGTGACATTGCTTGGTGTCCCCAAAGTGCTGCAGGCAAAGCCTGCTTCCAAGTCCACCTACCTACTAAGATGAAACACTTTGCTCCATGTCCTAAACATAGCTTGGTTGATTGCTTCTTCAATGTAATGTTGCTTTTGCTGGGGTCTGGGGTTTTGTTTGTTTGTTTGTTTTTTTTAAGCAGAACAACTTTTTTTCTTTTCCTGTGGCTTTATATGGTTTGTTTCAGAAAGCTGCCCTAGCCTTGGGTAGCCTCACCCTTCCCAGTCTTCTGCTCCAGATAGTTTTGCTTCCCTGCAACAGCAAGATCTTTGGTCACAGAGGCCAGCAAGTAATAATTCATAAGCTGGTTTTGGCTTCTTTTAGCTCACGGTCAGGAACCAGGGTGGAAATGCATTTATTATGGACAAGTTTTAGCTATTAAACTTGGACTTTGCCTTCAAATCACTGTGGTAACTTGTCACCCCTAAGTTTCTCTGCTTCTGGTAGGGAATCAGCTGCAGCAGTTTAGGATGCTCAGGATGTAGCTTCACCCTTGTGCACGCTCAGTCCTCAGGGGGCAGGTGAAGACTCTTCCATACTCTTAAAAGGTGATTTCCAGTGATCACCAATTCAGTCCTGGGGTTTCTGGAAGGTTCTCACTTGGCTGAATATGGGCTTTTTTTCCAGGTATCATTTACACCAACCCTGGGACCCTGTACAGAGGTCACAGGATGATAACACCTGTCCTGGCGTAAAGAATCAGGTAGACTAGGGCATGTGTTTTTTGTATGGCAACTCTCATAGCTGGAGTTTGAGAACAAGATTCATCACTGGCATGAAACGGTATAGTTCAAATGAACTCAGGTAATATCTGCTTGAAAAGAGATGCTACTATTTTCCAAGAAGCGGGAAAAGCAGCTGAAATTGCTCGGCTGAAGTCTTTCTTTTTCAGCACTAAGAAAGCAGAAGAAAGAGGTGGTGAAGGCAAGTCTGCTTGTGGTGCTCTTGGGAATCACAGAGCAGATCCTCCCCTCTGAGATTTAGTTTAGCTTTCATTCAGTCATGACTCCCAACCTCACTCTTTCTGGGTGCTGGAAATTATTTGCCTGTAAGCTTTTTAGTGGAAGATTTCCTTTCCTAATCTAAATGCCACAATAGCATTTGAGCTGTGCACTTGTCCCCAGCAGAAGCTTTTCACTCCACTTCCTAAACAATAATTTAATACTCTGTCAGTCCCCAGGATAAATGTATGTGTGCTCCTGTTATCAGCATGTATCTACTATCTATTACCTAAATACCTTAAAGGGTCAACATGTAACCCTGTACTAGAAAGGGCCCCACACTGGAAGGGCAAGCCTGTGTTGCTAGTGTTGCTGATGACTGAACTAGATGCTTGATTCAAACTGAAGTTTGTTAAAAGACTCCTATAATTTTGAAGGATTTGGGACTAGACACATACTAAGCAATAGAAGAAATCTATAACTAAAGCTGAAACCACGGTGAGAAGAAACACCAAGAGTGTGAATATTTGAAATAAGCAGCATCCCATAATGGGTTCAGGAACTAGATGTTCTGGGCTCATGGAGAGTCCTCAAAATCCATAAAATTAACTGAGGCAGGAAGCACACTAGTGACTCCGAGGAAGAGATGTAGCAGAGAACTCTTGGCTACTGGGCTGTTTCTCTTCCCATCCCCACCCCTCTCTGGAGGGCAATCTCCTGGTGTCACTGTGTCCCCCCTGCAGCACGGAGGCCACTGGCAGTGTTACCGAGCATGGGATGTTGGGCTCTTGCAAGTCAATTAACTGGGATGTAGGGAGGGAAGCAGAGAGACTGTCCAATGGAAAACGTGTCACTTTGAGATGTCTCACCTGCAACTAAAGCATTCCCAAAGTGTTTAGCACTTTTCTCTCCGAGGGCAGTTGGCACCTGGAGACCCTGGGTGAGGTTTTCCCCTCCACTGCTGGCAGCCCCAGCAGGACTGCACACTGAAATTTTATAGCCTGGTTCATGCATGTTTCCAGGAGAAAAATGTTATCTTGGAGGATAACCAGTGGAGCAGATGGGAAAGGCTGAAGCAGCTGCTGGTCCAGGGAGCACATCTGGAAGGCTGGCTCGCCTCTCATGGGCTGCCAGCTCCCCCGGATCAGGCCGTGCTGCCGCCTCGGTGCATCCCCCAAAGGGCAGCTTGCAGTGACTCTGGCACCAGCCTCTGGTACCAAGGGGACGATGCCTCCCATTTCTGGAGCCTGAAACTGCCAACTGCTTATTTTCATTAAATACAATAGTTCTGTTGCCAGGTTTGGAGACTGTGGGCTCTCTGTGTGTGTTCACTGACCTCTCCTGGCCAGAAGCAGGATGCTCGGCTGGGCTGCACCAGGCATCTCGCAGGAAAACAGGCACCCCGAACACCTGCCTGGGGAAGCATTGCCACTGGGCAAGCAGCGGTAGGACTGAACTTCCAGTTGAAAGTCAAAACAAAGAGGCAAGGCAGCCTTTTGGGGAAATGCAGGAGATCTTCATTGTTATCTTTCATTAACAAACGAAATGTGTCTGTGATTACGAGTAGATCACAGTGTGCAAGGGGTTATTATTGCAGTAACAAACCACAGTATAAGACCCTGGAAAAGGCAGATTTGGAAGCATCCAAGAATCGATCCCAATTCCAGAGTCCTTACTGGGGAAAAGTTAGGAGCGAAACTGAGGGCTGCCTGTGAGGAAACTTGGCAACTTTGGAAATATTAAAGAAATAAGTACAAGGAAGAAAGGAGACAATCTAGGAGGTTATCACATGTATTGGGAGGGCATCATCTGCCGAAGGAATCTGGTAAATCTCTTAGCTGCACAGCGTGGGAGCTTTTGTAAAAACCTGTATGAAAATGACTGTTACTGTGCAGTTGTAGAAAGAGTTCAAAAAAGCAGCAGTAATTTTCCTGACAAGATAAGCCCAAAATCTCCCTGTTCTTATGGATTTCCACAAATTTCTCTTATTTATGTAGCAACAACAAAATACCTCATTCAACTGATATTTTTCGGCTAAACATTTCAACACCTTGCAGGCAGAGTCCCATTCCTGAGAGCTCACATTTGCTTTCAGGAAGAGGCAGATGGTGGATGAAGCAGTGACTCTCGGTTGGCTCTCCAGCAGCCCCAGAGCAGCACTCACCCCTCTACAGCTCCCTTGCAAACCAGGGGCCAAACAGACACAGACCTCCCTTCTCAGCCTGCTATCCTTTTTTTTTTTTTTTTTTTTAAAAAAAAAATTTCCTGCTGGAAAACAAGGAGGATTAGCTAAACCTATAGCTTAAATATTATAATTAATCGGTGCTTTTTGATTTTTTTTTTTAATATGCCTTCTGCTGCTCTGCTAAAAGTGGGTTTTCTTTGTGTGAGAAAGCCTTTGTTTGCCTGAAACAGGGTTGTTTTTTTTCCTTCTCTGAATAAATACTACTTTGAAAAATTGCATCACAAAACCCACAGCATCAGGCTTTTAGAAAGAGACTGAACGCCTTGAAACTTCACATAGCTCTGCAGCGAGGAGAGCATGGCTTTCATCTGACAGGCTGTTTAAGGATGGTTTGACCTCTCTCTTCCTTTACATGCTGGGAGTTAACTTCTCCTGTAAGTGTCCAGCATAAATTCTTTCAATGCAAATTTCCTTGTCAAAACTACAAACAGACATTTGATCAAAGGTCAGCTCTCCTTTGTGTTCCTGTTTGATATAGAAATTTCTATTTCATCTTTGACTGTCATGGTCATTTAAGGGAACTGTAGCCTGATGGGAAATTACTGATGCATTTCATGTCCTCTTTCCAACAAGGCTTTTTTCCCCCCTTTCATATCTTACGGATGTTTTAATTTGAATATGTTTTCATTTTTTAATGGAATAGTTAAATTAGCTTTGAAAATGTAGTGGTATGACACTGAAAATTGTCTGCTTTTTAAACTGAAGCTCAATTTACTGCTATTTGATACCCTGGGAGCTGATCAAATACTTATTATTCCCTTACTGCTGGCTTTATTTCATGCTTAACTTGTGGATCTAGTTTTTTTATGGAGTAGTGCCTGAAGAACAGGAATTGCAGAAAAATTGAAGGTTTTGGAAAATTTTGTATTTACTTATTTGGGTTCCCTGGCTCTGCTGGATCCAAGAGCATGGGAACCCCTGCGACTGCGGCACTGGAGCCCGCTTGGACCCCTGAGCTGTGGCTGCTGCAGGGAACTGGCCACACTGAGATTTGAGATGATGCAGAAAGTAGCTAGCGAATTAACGTGAAGCCCCATTTCTATCCACACTGACTCTCCCAGCAGATATTTTCTTCTTTTCTAGAAGCAGCTCCATGGTTTAACTAGTCTGCACCAGGTTGTCCAGGCTGTTTGCCTTCCCAGCGTCCCCCAAGCCCATCTGCCTCTTGATTTATGGTCCCTCTTGCCCCATTAGCTTTGCACCTGAATCCCATGATGAGATTTAACATCAGGCACCTTTGGGAGGCAGAGGAATTTCGTTTTACAGCTGTGACCCTTGGGTTAAGTCTCCAAGGATGTAAGAATGACCCCCTTGAGGCTTTGAGGCACTGGACCTACATGATTTGCTCAAAACAGCAAAAGAAGTTTTTGCCAAAACAAGGAATTGAACACAGCTCTTCTCACACGCCTGGCCAACATCCTAATCCCCATTTATCATCTTCCCACAATTTTTTTGGAGCTCTTCACAGTGTGTAATGTCAAGCCTATGTCTGAGTCCTTGTAGGATTAAACCACTGCTACTGTATCCCTTCATTTTTGTCTATGCAAGTACACAGATGTGTCTGTGTGTCTACAGGGCTGACAAAACCCTGGGAACAAGTGAGATTTGAGGACCAAAACCCAGATTATGATTACCACACAGTTGTCCAAACCTAGAGCCACTTAGGAGTCCCTGCCTATCAACAAGGTCTGAAACCCAACCCCTTTGGGGTTTTTGCTAACATATACCATGATTGCTACTTAAAGAAAATGAACTGGAGTCATAACCATATCTAATGAGTGGGGTGGCATAACTGGATATCTGAGAAAAGTGGCTGTAAAGCAGATGTCTGCTGCAGGGGCTGAGAGGGACCACAGCCCCAACAACTGCCCTGGGACTTTCATCCGTGAAGCTTTCCAGACCAACTGCTGGGCCACACAAAAGCTGTAAGGCAGGTGTGCATCACTGCTAAGCAGAGTGTGAGGCCTGGGAGTGAGCAGAAAAAGTGGGCATCTAGGAGAATAACGTTTAGGAAATAGCCTTAAACTTAGCTTTATTGCTACCCGTCATGAAAGATCCTGAAGCATCTCTCCTGCTGCAAATCTGTGCCTTGATCTGTAATTGCTGGTGAATTGATTCAGCTGCTTTTAGTGCTGTGCAGTTCAGCAAGAAGCTGAGGCTTTCCAACCTGTAGACAGCAAAACGAATGAGTGAGTCCTTCTATTGCCATCACTTAAAAAATTGATACCTTGGCTTGTTGGCTTGATTCGCTACTGTGTATAATTGTCTCCGGAGGGAATAGGAGGCCACAGGCCCCCTCTCTTGGGATGTCACCTGGGTCTTGCAGCATCCAGGAACGGTGTCTGTTCAACAACTATCCCTTGCCAAGAGAGATTGTCCTTTGCAGAGACAAGAGGCACAAACATCTCCTTTGTCACTGATCTCTTTGAAATAAATCACTCTTTCATGTACGAGGAACACTTCTTATAAATCAGAAATGCATCACCCTTGCTAGCCTGGCTCTTGGCAGGGTTTAGTTCTCAGGAGCACTTAATGAACCCATCAGCCAGCTGGCCCTGGGACTATGGAGAGGGAGTCTCTGGTGCTCCCTGGGGCATGACCCTTCCCCCAGGCCCATGTTGGTGCACAAGGAGTAATTCCCATGGAGAAATGCACATACAGCTCCAGGACACAGCCCTGCTCCCGCTGATAGCAAATGCAAAGGAGCCTTTTCCCAGATCGCCCCTATTTATTCTGTTTTCCTGGGAGTTAAGTTAATGGAAATACACACAGTGACGCATCATGGTCAGGAGAAATTGCATGAGACATCTGGAGATGGTCTCTAATGCCACTAATGTCCCCTGACTGGCTCCGAAACAACCCAGTGCTGCGGACAGTTGTGCCTGTGCTTGCAGGGAGCTGGGGCAGCGTGGTGGCACCCAGTGCTGTGTCCAGGCACCCACAACTGGGGTGGCCCCCTGTGGCTACTGTCCCTGGGATCCAAGCACCCTGCTCAGCCCCAAATGGTACCTCGAATCCAGGTTTCTGCAGCCCCATATGACAAATGCTTCTCCAGGAGCCTGGAGTCAGCATTACACTGGGAAAGGGAGGAAAGTGGGCTTGAAATTTGAACTTGTCATAGTAGAGAGCACGTTCTACCACTGTGGTCAGTGTGCTGGGATGAAGGAGGGAACAGGCCTGGCCTCTAGGGCTGTAAAAGTGCAAGGGCTGTTTGTATGAATGCTGTCCTTAGTGAAGGAGATGCCGTGGTTACAGGGCTTCAGCTTGTAGGGCATCTAGGGGTGGTAAGCCTGTGTGGATAGACAAAAGATAGATGAGAAAAAAGAACAACAAATGGCTGTGGAAGAACCATTCTCTCGTCTAAATGGTTCCAATTCCACAGTGAGGATGCATTTTAAAGGAATGTTGCCTTCATATGTAAAACTACTCTAAGACCAAGGCTTAGAAGACCTAATCTTGACTGAGTCACTGCCTCCTCCTCCCCACATGGCTCCAGCCTGAGCTCCAGAGGCCTGACCTTCCCCCTTCACTCTGTAGCTTTGTGAGCCTCCCCCTTCCACGAGTGTTTCCCAGTGGCTCTGCTGGGGCAGGATGACCACAGTTGCTGATCCGTAACTCACGCTGCTAGACTGTGTTTCCTCTCAGCAAAAAGTGTTTTAAGCAATTTCTGTTCTCCTTTCTTATGTCTCCTTCTGTTATCTTCAAGCACACAGGCTGGTTCCTTTTAGATGGAGACAGACGTAAGGCGGTTCAGATGTGCAAAGCCATCTTTGCCAGGGAAGGCTTTGTCCTTCCTCAGTGTCTGGGACCAAGTCACCTCTCATTTACCCAGCTTGAGTGAACACAACTTCAGTCTGCAACATCCCAGCTCTCCTCCGTCGGGTGACAGTGACACCAGATGGCAGCAGTGGCCTTCGGATCCCAGCAGCGCTGCCAGCTCTGAGCAAAGATGCGGGCGAGTGTTTCTCCGCATCCCGGATATTTCGAGGACAGCTTCCCTCGGTGCTCTCCTTCACTGGGGCTCAATCAGCATCTGTATGGGCTGTCAAAATATAATTGCACTGAGCATCTATATGCTGTAGTTGTCTAGTGTGTCAAAATGATACACAGACTCCAACTTAAAAAGTCGAGAAAGTAAATTCTTATTTTCAGTTGTGCTTTAATTAACATTTTGTCATGGCTTTGATGGCTTTGGTGCTGCATAGACGGGTGAAAACAAAGCTAAGGATTTTTGAAGGTCACAGGGATTTCTGGGTGCCTGGTTACTGACTGCTAACTCTGAGTTGATCCCTCAGGACTTGTGGCATCCCACATCTTTGACTCTTGGTCTCAAGCGGCTTTGGAAGATGTTGGAAGGCGCTGGCTGTAACACCACAGAGCCTCCCTCCCGCTGTGCCACGGCACGAGTCCTGCCACTGCCCCTCCTGCCTTCAAAGCCCTCAGCAGGGTTAGCATTAAAACTGTGGCAGAGACCAAAAGTTGGACCAGGATGCCACAGGCTGCGTCAGGAGGTGGGTTTTTGGAGATGCATTCACCCAGGAAACCTCCTTTGCAGGTGGGGAATATGGGGCCCTGTGCGGGGCGCTCCAGGCAGAAATGGCCTTGGCCGCTGCAGACCAGATGGGAGATGGGGTGCAGGGTGTGGGTCCTGCGCCAGGAGCCAAATATAGAGCAGCAAAGTGGAGAACAGACCCTCACAGGTCAGATGAAGATGGCTTGATTTGGTTGGCTGCATCTCAGAAGACTTTCAGGACATGTTATAAACCATACCAACCTGCAGCAGGGCAAAATACTTCTTAATCCATGTTTTTTCTTGAAACAAATCAATTGAAGTAAGTTACATTAATTCTCTGGGCAGCAGTTTATTCTCTCACTTCAAATTACCATGTTGTAGTCCTTTAATCTCCTGAATGAGTTTTGTTTATGATGATGCTCAAATATTTATTGATTTTTTTTTATTGATCTGGGGGCTATCAATTTACCTGTTAGCCACTGGGTCACTCCAGGAATTATTAGTGTACTAACTGCGAACAGAAAAAAACTCAACAAAACAACTTGGATGATTGATTGTTCTGTGTGTTTGGGCAGAGAGTGCCAGCAAAGAGAGAGCAGAGCTGGCAGGGGGAAAACCAGTTTCTGATGGACAAAATGGAGAAAGCCAAGTGAGTGCTGCCGGCAGTCCTGTCTGTGCTGCACAGGCTGCCTGGCCGTGCTCGTTTTGGGGATTCCTGAATGGTACCAATGTTCAGTTAAAAGGATACTGAGGAACTCATACTGGCACACTTTAAAACTGAGTATTTTAAGCAGCCTGGCAGTGAGAGTAATTTTGTTCAACAGTGGAGATGGACTTTTTAGGTTAAATAAAAGAAATAAAGAAACAGGCCAGGATTCCCGCTAATACACTGTCTTTTTTTCTCTTAGATACTAATAACTGCATTTTAACCTCTCTGCTACTCACACTGACCTGGTTTGCAAACAGAAATAAACCATTTCAGCTTAATTTTTGCAGGGCAGTGACCCTGCAAGCAGCAGGACAGGAGAACTGGGTTCAGTTTTTTCTTCACCTACACCCAGGAGCTTGGGAAAATTCAAATTTTAAGTAAAACGTCTAGAGTCAGAAAAATCTCAGAAATGCCAGTAGCTGTGCATCACAGACTTAGTTTCTTTATCTGCCTCCATTACCCCTGTGCAAACCACTGGACTGGCCTCTGGATGTGCTGACTGCAGCTGGGATGAGCCTGGAGGGGCCAGGAGAGGCTGGGATGGATACTTCTGGAAGTGTTATATTAAAGCCTGGAACATGAAGTCCCTTCATAAAGGACTGGCAGTGTCTCCTACACACTAATATCTTGAAAACCTGATTAAGCTCACCAGATATCTCTGCCATAGAAATAAGCTACCATCTAGAGCAGAGGCCCCGTCACGGCAGCCAGGCAGAGTGGGCTGGACCCTGCTCTTGAGTTCCCAGCACTTACAACCGGCTGCATGTGAACAAAATTGTGGGTGTTCACAACTGAAAGAGGAGCTTGCGCTAGCTTTGGATAGCAGTAGCGTATAGGCTTTGCAACTTGGGATGCTAAGAAGGTGCTGCGGCATATTGCCTTGTAATAACATGAAGCAAAAGCTCAGCAGAAAGTCTGTGAACCAGATAAGATTGATTAAACAATTTCTAACCAACGGGGTTGCACATAAAAATTTTATTAAAACTTCAAGTGCTAAATTTATTTCCTGGGTCTGTCACTGCTATTTTTTTTTTTATTCAGTAGTGATAATTACTACATTAGAAATTAAATGAACCTCATATACTACATCTTTCAGACCTCCTAGGAGAGTTGTGAAAGTGATTTAGGGAAGTGAATTTGCTATTGTGCCTAATCAAGTTACAGTAATTGTCACCTATAATTTTAACTTGACTGCTATGTGTTTAATTGGAAGCTTTACCTTTGGTTTTTTTGTAACTGAGCTTCTCTGTGACTGTTTTTCTAACTTTCCATCCCCTCCCAAAGCCCACTGACAGAAAATGAATCATTGCATACAGCTGTGCAGTTAGCAGCATTGCTGTTCGCTACCACGCTGGTTTCTTTATCAACCTGATGGGTTGCAGCACCAGGTGATTTTCCCTGTGAGACCAGCACCAGGTTGTCTTCCTTGAGATTACAATCAGAGCAGTGTAGGTATCAGTGGCAATAAAGGGGCTTCCTGGGCCTACGACTGCAATCGTTGCAGAACTATGTGGGTTGCAATGTTAAGTCCTAGGGTTGTTTTATGTATATTGGGGTAAAAGCCAGTCTCCTGCAGAGCTACTAATATGTATTAAAATCTCTGTGGTTGTTTCTGAGGGTGTTGACTTTCAGCAGCATGGAGCCAGGCTGATATGGTTCTGTGTGGCCCCTGGTTCTGTAGGTACCTGCTCAGAGATAATTTCAGGGACTTGCTGCCCTGTTCTCTCCCTCGTACTTCAGAAATGCTGGGTTATATGCAGGCACCTTAGAAAAGCTTATTAATGAGTTCCTTATCTCAGTTCCTCCAATCAGCTAGAACTTGTTTCCTCAGTGATCTCTATAGGGCAGCAAACTGCCCAGCAAGCTGAAGGGTTTACTAGTTGGCAGCAGCAGGTGAGTGGCAAAGTAAGATACAGGGGAGCCAGAGGCATCCCAATGCCTCTCAGCCAGCCCCCAAGGCACCTAGGCTGGAAGTGGGATCAAGGGTGGGTTTGTGGAGGCTGCTAATGCCGTCTCTCTTCCTAAACATATGGAGTTTAACACACAGACTCCCTTCTCTGGTCTGAGATCTGGGCAATTACTCTGGTGATTCAACTCTAAGACCTGCTGTTTCCTCCTTCCCTTTTTTTGCTAAAGAAATGTGTCTATGCACATATATATATATATGACTCCAGCCTGCATGGACACAAGGTTTCTTCTGGATTTAGGGTAGATGGTGATGATTATGAGCATGGAAACTCTAAATGGTTCACCTGACTATTGGTCTTCAACCCTCCTAGATGCTTGCCCGCTTATCAGATTGAAGAATGGGGCTGCTTCTGACCATACCTCTTCAACATAAAGTAATACTGGAATTGTGTAATACATAAAACCTGTTCAGTTTAGACTGGGATCAGGCCTTCCATTTTTAGACAGTCTGTTATGGATCCTTAACGATCCAGAAAGGCCATATCATGTTGATGCAATTAACAGTGGTTATTTGACACTATTTTATCACTGTAACACTCATAGAATTATTGTGCTTGTGTGGCTTCATGCTCACATTCTGGAGCAATGTGTGTAGAATAGCAGTAAGCTTGTCCCTGAATAATTCATGTGGTTTGTCAGCCACTTCTTAAGCCTTTCTGCGTAACCACAGAAGATTAGCATTTTTGTTGCTTTTTTAATCAAAGGTTTGGGGTGGGGGAAAGGGAGAGCATTGGTTTTCATTTTAGCTTCCTTTAAACACTTCTCCAGGCTTTCAGTACACAACTTAGCTATTCAAATTGGGATATTTTGGCCTTAGAAGCATTTTAGCTAGCTCTTAGGCCTGCTACTTATACAACTTACTAGAAAATCATGAATAAGTTGAAAGGCTATAGAGCTTTTTTCCTAATTTCTCAAGGGCCCTTTTACTACCTAATTTGTTTTCATCCCATGTTATTTACTAACTCTAATCAACTCTTCTGGTATTGTTCCAATCCACAAGTGTGGGAAGGTTTGGCAGGTAATGTGTGGCAGCACAGGGAGTCTGAAAGATCCTGGCCTTGAAATGAATATTGTTGGTTGGAAACTGGACTGCATTCATCAAATGCTGCAGTTCTCCTGAGCTTTGTCTTCAAGTAAGGATGCTCCACTGGTGTAAAACAGCAACGCTCTGTCAGGGTTCTGAAGTGATGCTGAGTTGCACAGCTGCAGTTCAGAAAAACCTGGCCTCAAAATCAACAGGATGGAGGTAAAAGCCAAAGGTCTGGCTCGGAACAAAGCGAGAAGGGAATTCTGACCTTGGCAAATGCAGGATTGGGGGGTATATTTTCTTTGCTTTCATCTTGGGATGATGCAAAGTAGTGTTTGGAGGCTTTTTGTTTAAAAAAAAAAAAAAAGTGAAAAGTTGAATTGGCGATCCCATTAAGCATCCATCCTGTATACCTCAAGGAAAGAGGACAATAGAGATAAGGGATTTGCAATACCGCTAGCTGATGGGATGACAGTAGGAGGTGGCGCACTGAAACCAGCCTGGCACCTTGGCTGGGAGCTCCTTCTGTCCAAGAGGTCACTAAATCAGTGACACAGCTCCTCTGTCTGTGGATCCACACCAGCCCTTGGTGTCTGACTACACTAAAATCACTGGCATGCAAGAGCAGCCAAGTCCTGTTGGCAGGAGTGTTATCACTGAAGGGGAGTATGTTTGGGTTGTGCTGACAGAATTAACAGAGAAATGTTGATGTACGCAGAGAGCTTTGTGGGCATATTTGGTGAATGAGAGGTTGGAGTGAGATCACTGCTGTAGGAAAGAAATTTCCTGTGTCTGCAAGGCATGTCTGCTCTCCACTGTTCTGTGTTTTTCCTGTATTTTCCATGTTCTTTCTTTCACTCTGAATCCTCTTCTGACATACCAGGTGAGGGCTGGCAAGGGATGGGGTGACAGAAGTCAGTACATGGCCACAGCTGTTTGAGCGTGGAGCACCGTGGTGTGACATTCACAGCTTCCTCTGGTGCTTAGAGTTGGCTTATCTCCTTTCTGCCATTGCTGCTTCTTTTCTTCTCTATGCCACAACATTAAGAAACAAAACCAGGATGCTCTTGGAAAACCAAATAGATTCTGAAACAGACTGCTGTGTTAACTCCCAAACTTTGCAATGCAAACTTCCCAATCAAGCTAATTTTCCACAATGATGGCACTGAGTTTCTCTTCCTTGCCTTATTGTTACTGTTCGAGCCTCTTCTGGAACTGCAGCTCGTTCTACCGTGCGTTGCCAAGAGCCAGTCCACAGCTTCCACATTGACATGCAGTTGAAATGACAGCTCCAGCTTTCACACGCTGGTGCACTGTAGTTGCTGGGGAGTTTCTCTGTTCCTGTTCCACTATTAGGTTTCAAACCTCCCTGCTGAGTAGCTGTCCTCAAGTCACATCAGGTAAGTTTAGCTATGCATTGAATTTGGAGAGTGGAACTAATCCCGCATTTCAGCTTTAGATAGAGGAGAACAATAAGGCAGGGAGCTAAGCCTGGCCGCTGCCTGAAAGGTAAGGGTTTTAATATATTAAAAGAAACAGATGCCCTACACTTAACCATGTGTGTTGGCTCTAATTCCAGGTCTACCTCTGTTTAGCTGAATGCCAGGCCTATATATCTGAGGCAAAGGATGTACAAAGTAGTGTATTACACACGATAAATGTAATATACATAATTTAAATATATGTGTATGTTTTGGTTCACTACTCTTGGCAGGAAAGCCGTAATGCCAGGATCAGTAGTCTGTATGTACAGTCAGGAAGCTATAGAAAACTACTACCACAATCAGACAGGAGCCAGCCCCAACAAATACACACTTTTGTTTTCCCAACTGTTGATATTTCTGTCATGGAAAGAATTAAGTTCTGCCCCGCAGTGTTATCTCCACTACTCTGTGGAGAAGTGACTGGCTCACAGTGGATTTTCTCCCAGCATTCCCTTTGCCTCAAAGGGACATTTATATTGACTATGATAGAACTGGGTTTAAATTTTTTTAATGATAAGAAGATGAATCTTTATTGGATCTGAATTTATAAAATCCTTATTTATAAAGATTTGAATCTTTTTAGCTGAAATGAGCGGGTATGCTAGCTGCTAAAAATGGTCCTTAATTGTCTTACCAGGTCCCCAAAGCACACTTGCTATTTTCTTTGGCAAATAGAGGAAAATTTTAATTTCCCGTCATTTGTAATGTAAAAAGAATGGTGAATAAGAGTGACTACCCTGAGATCTTGCCTGGACAGTGCATGTTAGAAATGAACAGCCTCTGCAAGAAGAAAATGGCACTAAAATTACCTTCACTTTTAGCATTTATACTATTGCTATGATGAGTAAAAGAACTGAGTTCTGAGTGTTCTCCATGCCTATGATAATCAAGCACAAAAAATCTGAAGTTTATGAAGTTGTGTGTGTGTATATATCTATATATGTCTCAAAAGATGGGAAAGGTGATGGTGATTAGCTGGGATGTATTAGAAAGTATGAGACCTGGGCATGATGTAAATGGTATAGAATAAGGGGTGGACACTGTCCTGGTTTTGGCTGGGATAGAGTTAATTTTCTTCCCAGTAGCTGGTAAAGTTCTGCATTTTGGATTTAGTGTGAGAATAAAGCTGAGAGTGGAGGTCTTCGTGCGCTTGGAGGTCTGTTTGGGGCAGCAGGAGTGATGGACTGTCCTGGTTCGAGCCCAGAGGTGCAACTGAGCACCATAGAGCTACTTGCTCACCCCTTCCCCCTTAGGAATGGGAAGGACAAAATAAAGCAAAAGGCTTGGAAATCAAGACAGATACAGAGTGAAATGACTCACCCATTACGGTCATGGGCAAGAGACAGATTCATTAGGGGAAGGAAAAAAAAGAACATTAATTTAATTAAAACACTAAACCCAACACCACTTAACAGAGTAGGATAGTGAGAAGTACTACCATATCTTAAAAGCACCTCCCCTCACTGATCCCTTCTTCCTGGGCTCAGTTTTGCTCCTGATTCCTCTACCTCCTCCCCAGCAGCAGTGCGGGGGGGGGGCAGGGAATGGGGTTACAGGCAGTCTGCTGTTCCTTCTACTTCAGGGGAAGGACTTCTCACATTCTTCCCCTGCTCCAGTGTGGGGTCCCTCTCACAGGAGACAGTCCTCCACAAACTTTCTCTGACATGAGTTCTTCCCATGGGAGGCAGTTCTCCCCGAGCCGCTCCAGTGTGGGTCACCCCCACGTGTTGCAGTCCTGCCAGCACTGAGCTGCAACAGTGGGGGCTTCCCACAGAGTCCCAGCCTTCTTCAGGTGCAGTCACCTGCTCCAGTGTGGGGTCCTCCACAGGCTGCACGTGTCATCGCTTCCAGTGGTGACCTCCACGGGCTGCAGGGCACAGCCTGCCCTCTCACCACGGGCTGCAGGGGAATCTCTGCTCTGCCTCAGCTTTTCCCCTTCTCCTCCTTTCTTCCACTGACCTTGGTGTTTGCAGAGATGTCTCCTTCACAACTCCTCACATGTGCCTCTTAAATATGTTATCACAGAGGCATGGCTGTTATCGCTAACTGGCTCAGCCTTGGCCAGAGGTGGGTCTGACTTGGAGCCGGGGAAGCTTTGAGAAGCTTCTGACAGGGGCCACTGCTGTAGCCCCTTCTCCCTCTACCAAAAGTGCCCACTACACAAACCCAACACGTGGGCCATTGCCCAGCAGGTGCAGAAACACTCCCCAAACCAGGTCTTGGGAGGGACTGGTGAGGCTGCTGTGGCATTGCTAGAGCTGCCCTGAAGATCACACCAGGAGCTGACTGGCATGCAGGGCCCTAGCTGGCCCAGCTGTGTCTGCAGTCACACTTGTTGTAGGCTTGCTTTCTAGGTGATCAGCAAGTTTAGTTTTGGAGGTACATTCAGACTCCTGAAAAAGTGCAGATGTAGTAGTGATGGATCCTCCAGGGTGAGTGCTTTCCTGATGTCCAGTGCAGCTGTCTCAGATTCCCTATGGGAACTGTATGTCCTACCCCTGCCTGGCACGTGACTCGGAGCAAAGCCATTTTATTTAGGGTGAGTGCATGCTAAGGGTGGGAAAAAAATAGTGAATCAGGCCCTTAGGTCTTTCTGTTGTGCATGTGCTGAATGTCCTGTCCTGGGCTGAGGCAGGGAAAGTGCATGGAGCTTCTGTGCACTGGTGTGCATGTGCTGTGCAAAGAAGTGCTTAATGTAATACCACTTACCCATAAAACAAACCAAAAGGCAACGGAGTCCAAATTAAGGGAGTTAGACTGCTTCAGCTCAGCATCTGACCGAGCACCAATAGACTACTTTAAAAAATACGTACGTGTAGTCATTCTCTGAGATGTGACCTCAAAAGCAGAGCTTCCCTTTCTCCCACATGGCAGATCGTTGGCTTGGCTCACCAGCTGTGCAGTCTCTTGGCAGACCTTGCAGTTCCCTTCTTTACTGCATGGATTTTGCGAGTGTTTTTACCACGTGCTGCCTTTGTAATTGAAACTGGTCACAATCTCTTCAAAATATAGCTAATTCCAGGTTGTTGACATCTCATTTGTTTCCTGCTTTCCTCCTAAGGAGGCCTGAGTGCCAAAACTCATATGGTTGAAACAGAAATGGTTGTGTGGAGCTCAAGTGAGTGCTAAATGTAGAACAAGGGGCTGGGGGGGGCACAAGAGATGGCAGTTTCTGCATTTCTGCATAGCATGGTCCCATCCTGAGCCTGACAAATAAGAACCTTGGTTTTTGACTCTAATGTGTTTTTCAGTAGTTGTTAAATTTGTGTAACAGACCAAAAGAATTAAGTTTAAATATGAATGGATGGTATGGCAGGATTATACATGTAACCATACATGAAGCTCTAGTTCTATTTATATATCAGTTTATCGCTTTTATCTGTATGTCAGTTTATCATCTATTTATGAAATAAGTCTAAGAAAGTTCAACAGAAAAGATAGTGATATTCAGTGTAATTCTTAAATGGTCAGATTTGAAATTTTGGAAATCCTTCCCACTCAATAGCAAAAAAGTGAATGCCCTTCTAGCTCCAAGTATCATATGAACCATTTCATCTTAACTATTTTTGTTTGGAAGGCTCTTCTTTATTCTACTAGGTTAAAGAGCAGGCATGTTGTCTCAGCACAGTTAAATCCCACAGCTTCTTCTCGTGAAATACATAAGCTTAGGGGATGTGAAATTATTCCATCCAAGAGGATGTGAAAGTGGTCTGCCCAGAGCAAGTTCAAGGCCTTCTGTAAAAGGAACAGAGTTCCAGGCTTTAAAGCTGTGCCATGGGACAGGATTTTCAAAAAGGTAGTTCTCAAAATGGCCTTTTAAACTGGCAATTATTTTCCATATATCACGAAGGCAGCCTTTTAGAGGAGAAATGAAGACACTAAAACCAATTCCATTTGGAAGGATTCCTCTGCTTCAGAGGTGCAATGGCAGGATGGGTGGGGACAATCCAGCTAGCTGCAATTTGACTAGTCCAGCGACCCAAGAGCAGCTTCATCACTGAAGTTTTTGGAGACTAAACTGGGCGGCTGGTGTGTATTACAGCTGGCATCACTGCAGCTTTACTGCTGCTAGTATCTCCTTGGGCCATTTTAAAGCTGAGTGACTGCACTTAGACATAGTCTTAACTGGCAAAAGAATTAGCAAAACCTGTATGATGTTATTTGGGGGAGGGTGGGGGTCAAATGGGGAAAAATCCTGTTGTCCATCTTACTGCTTTAGTTGCCAGAATGAGTAATCTTTCTTTTTGTATATCCTAACACAGTATTTATAAATAATTTCTAGGAATCTACCCATTGTATGACATCTAGTTATATATTCTGTTGCACAGAGATTTTAGATGAAATAACCTTTCATTCTTTTTAATACATAACCATTAAATACACTTTTACAGTCAATAACAGACTAGGCATTCTCCCGGGACCTCAGCTCAGTGTCCCTCCATTCAATAATAAAGTCGTTGACCACAATAAGAAAAGGTCCTAAAGCCACAAACAGAAAATAAAAATTGCCAGTACCCAAAAATATGTAACCTGAAGTTTTCATAAACAGTCAAATATTCCAAATTGAACCCATAGAATATAAATTGCATAACTGAATTTGGACAGATCAAGTAAATAAGGACAGGTAATGAGACACCTGTATCACAGCCTGTTATTTAAAAAACCTAGCACCATGTATTAAACTTATTTCCTTATGAAAGCTGGCACATTGGACTTTCCTCTGTACAAAAACAAAGTACAGGGGCACTTATAAAAATATTCGTACTATGCATTACCCTTTCAAAGATGTTAAGATTGTTTATGGTTGTTACCTTTCTGCATTCAGTGAATATGTCTGTAACGCCACACTGCCCCGTCTTGTTGGCGGACAGTATTAACTCAAAAATAGCCATTAAAACTTAGATGTCTGAGACACTTTTTTTGTTTTTTAAACAACAGGCCTTTTGAGTTAGGAAAATAACTCCAGTGTATTAAGCTTCCTATGTTCTTCAGGCTGAAAGTATGAAAGGGAGAGTACTCTCCTTCCTGGTACAGCTCCAGGGATTGTCTTTTCCATATTAAAGTTCTTTAAAACACAGAAAAAGTTACTGAAGAGAGAAAGAACCGGAAAACACAGCAGCTCTGAGTGATGACTTCAGAATGGCCCAGTGGCATAGGATGGTGTTGAGTGATTCAAGTTTACTGCACCCCCTCTAAAAAGAAAAAAATGTGGTTGCAGCTATTCCAGCTCCCCCATTAAGAATGAAAATTAGTTTGCTCTTAACGTTCTCAGCTTCTTCCAGGCAGAAGAGGCGCTTTATGGTTTACTCTCCCCTTTTTCTAGCCATCTGTACTCTTGGGAAAGTGTCTGCACCTTTCCTGTGGTTGAATCATGTTCTGACTAGTGGCTGGATCAGTTTACAACTACATTTGTTCACTGAAGTTCCAGCTCTTAATTGTTGGAGCTGGCCAGGCCATCAGTGACCTGTTTCTCTGAGATCTTTGTGGGTTTTTCTATGCAAGCTGCAGAGTTTTAACACCACATACACACACATAGGTAGAAGGAAAAAATGGACGGAGAAGGGGCAGCAAGAAGTTATTGTTCTTCTCTGTTGTCACCTTTTCCACCATTGCAAGGGTCTGTTTGATCTGGGCCCTCTGGAAGTGGAGAGGAGGTAGCCAGAAGGGTTTGGAGATGAGATTAAACTCCTTGCTGAAAATCTGTTCTGGAGACAAGGTCAGAAACACACCTCTTCCTGCTCTGGATGGGACACATTTCCCCTTTGTGTGTGGTTTGTTTTACGGTGTGGCCAAAAGGCCTGGGGGATATGGCTCCTGTTTGCTGGCAAGAGGGATTTCAGAGACTCCAGGTCTGATATGCAGTGTTTGTTTCAAATAGCTGGGAAGATGGTTATTTTTTAAGTGGTGTTTTTAAACACGGCTTTTAGGAATAAGAAATTAAACATGCACGGATATGCATGAAATACCAACAGAAATACTTCACCTGCAAAGAGGCTAGAGTTAATTCGGTCTCAGTGAATGCTCTGGTAGTGCCACATCTTCTGTTGGCAAGCAGGGCTCTGGTGCACACTTCTGTAACACAGCCACGAGAAGCTTAAGGGTCCTGCCGTGTTAAGGAGGGATCATCATAAAAATATGATTAGAGACTTGACAAATTGGAACAGGACTCATGCTCCAAGTCAGCTGTAACCCAAACAGTGCTGCTTCCTTTGGGTTACACCTGCTGAAAAATGTGGTTTCACTGCGACCAAACTCACTGAATGTCCTCTTTCTGTCCCCTGTGCAGAGCAGATCTAGCGGAGTACAGATGTCTTGTCTCTAGGCAGGTACCCAAGCCTTCTCCGTCAGGCTCCTAGTAATACCAGACTGCTCTTGCGAAGCTTTGTCGACGGTGGATGAATGGGTATTTTGTTCTAAAGTGACTGCTGCAGAAAACATCACTGTCACATCACCTAAACAATGCCAGTCACCCAGATTTTCAGTAGCTGCTGGGACTTGCTGAAAACTGTAGAGCCTGTCATTCTGAGATTAAGGAGGGATTAGCTGTGTGATTTCAGTCAGCCTTCAGAGAAAGGTTAAACACATTGGGAGGAGGAAGTATGCGTGTGTGCGCGCACATGTGTCTTCCAAAACAACAGATGGTTTCAATAAAGTTGCTCCTGCTGCTAGGAAGTGGCACTTCTTGACATTAGCAGAGCCATGTCTCATCAGGGTTCTTGTTTCTACCAGCCTGTCTCAGCAAGGCCAAATCCACTGTACAGTATGGGGTAATCAAAAAAGGCACTCCAGTATCTGCCCCATTAATTGCCCCCTGCCAGCTTTCCCTCTCTTCTGATGTAATGCCCACTGTGCTCAGTACGGCAGGATCGATTGGCTTTGAAGGGCAACTCTCCCTAATGATCCACAATTCCCCCTACTTAAACTGCAGCAAGAACTGCCTTTTTAAAAATTCTGCAAGAAACGCGTGATTTCTTGGAACCGCTAAACAAAAACCTCTCTGCTTCAATCAATGTATCAATGTATTAAATTATTGTGCAACTAAATTAATGTGCCCCTTGGTGACAGAATTGAAGAAAATGAGCAGTGTTTTATGCATTAAAGACAAACTGGTAAAAGATTGTTTTTCAAGGTTAGATTGTTCCACAGTGAATATCAAGATTTTTCCAATTAAAATATGAGGAGTTTTCAGAGTGTAGCTGTATCAGCTGTATTACTTTTCACAGATTCACAGTATGAATTAACATGTACAAATAACTGAAGAATTGTAAATATTAGTAATTGAGACATATTTGGGAGATGGCAAGAAATATTAATATTTTTTACTGTTATTGTATTTAAATTTATAGTTTATTTTGCTGGAAATTAATGCTTTTTTTTAAAAAAAAAAAACCTCAAGATTAATGAAAAAAGTGACCACTCATATTGTTGCTGTGAAAAAATAAAAAGTCTTGTCACGCTTCTGCAAACCTTACTTTCCTTTGTTTGGACTGTATGGCGTGTGTGGGGGTAGGTTGGCCCTTCCTTTCACGATGCCCTCCATTTTTCAGTGAAAAAAAAGCCATACAGGGAAGGGCCAAGAAAAAAAGGAAAAGAGGCTGCTATGACTTCTTCCTACAGTTTTAAACTAAACACGATATACAAAATGATATTGGAAATATTCATGTGGATTAAAAATTCTTCCATTTTAAAGCTGCTTGAACAAACTCCTATGCATATTTTTCTTTATCTTTTGATCCAATTGCTTTTATTATCTTCATTTTTCTGGCAGGACAAAATATGAAAAGTCTTATCTAACACTCTGTAGCAAGAGCTGGATGCTCCAGAAGTGCTCTGTGCATCACCTCTTGTGTAGCAGGGGCACTGGGGATGGTTCAGGTGGTTCTCTACCAGATGACCCAAACCAACCATTTGTCAAAGATATGATGCTCTCTTAGTCCCTATATTGGAAGTAGATAAACCACAGTTTTCTTATTAACTTGTTCTGTGGGTGTAATGAAGAAGGGGAATTTTCAGTAACTTCATTGTTTATTCAAACCTTTTTTTCTGGTATCTTCTAAGTTCTCAAATATCTGAAAAAGTGTGTATTTTGTTCATTTTCTCCTGAAACTTTTTCCTTCCCCTCTTTTCTTGCTTGGGCTCATGACAAAGACATTCTTTATTCTGAAGGCAAGAATCCCAGAACAAGCAGTGCCAGTTCTGAGTTCATAAGGGGGGCAATGTTTCTAATCACTTATAAAAGACAGACATGGACTCTGTGTTCTTTCTCAGTTGATATGATTTCATTTTTATTTTTGATCCTTTGGAATATGAAATGGGAAAAAAAAAACACTTTCTCCACCAAGTGTTTTCAGCTGTATGTTTTCAAGCTGTATCTGCAGGAGTGATAAATTAGGTGTGAAGTTAAAGCATAAGTGAAAGCATCCCAGTTCCTCAATAACCAGGACATTTTGAATTCTTGCAAAATCTTAAAATGGTATAATCAGTCTCAGTACATTGTTGACCAGAAGAACTGAAAAAAAAAAAACCAAAACCCCAACAAAACCACCCTATGAAACATTATTATAGTATTGTTAAAGGAATTTACATCAATATATCTCTAAGGACTTCGCAGCTCCCCATTGTCTCCTGGGACAGCCAAAATCCATGAAATCAAATTATTTGATCAATAGTGCACAGTAAATTATTGTTAGCACCAAGCCAAGAATCTAATTTTCTGATTTCTAGTTCTATGCTCAAATACTGGGCCTGCATCACTTTCCAGGCAAAACAACAACAGAAGAGAGAAAGAAAAGGATGCAGCAGAAGGAATGGAAACTGTAACTCATTAAGCGTCTTGTAATTTCTGAAAGAACCGGTTCTAATATTTGTGTGTAATGCAAATATTTGTGTGTAATGCAAATGCCATTTGTAATACCTAGCTTTAACATGCTAAGTGACTGCCACAGATTTCAGAGCAACTTGCACAGGCCACATTCTCATTTTGCACTTGAGAGATCTAGGAAATAACATGCAGAGCTGGGCGAAAAAGCCAGGTCCCTGGACTTCCATGGGAGTGCTAAGTTGTGCTAAATCTCTGGAGTGCTAGGGACTGCTAATGAAGGTTTCCAGAGGGGTGTGGGTGATGGCATATTACATCTGAGAAAGACTTCAGACTAAGAGCAAGTGCTGATATGAATAGCTTGTAAAGAATATTTAAACCTGTATGTATGCTAATTTACTTGCTTCACCAAAACCTGTACAAAGGTAAGCTATTCCAACAAAAGCTTGCGCTCCAAGGTTCAATGTGGTATCTATATTAAAAAACATTCTCCATTTCGTTTCTGCATTTTGAACACTAATCCTGCACAGCCTGTGTCCACACCAAAGGAAATGAACTGTATCAGGCAATGTCATTTGCTAAAAGGTAAGAGTGGAGGTATTCTCCTTCCCTTCGTTTTATATTTCTAGGAACAATTTCACAGGCCGTGCCATAGCTGAATGGGGAAATTGGAAAACTGCAGAATCGATTTGCAGATGTGAAGTTCTATTTTCTTTTACACCTCCTTCATCAGAGTCTCTATCATTCCCGTGTTGTGTAGCGCTATTATCAACAGCAGCCTGGACAGCACCGATAATTGCTAAACTAGGGAAAAGCTACGCCTTGCGAGTGAAAGCTAAACCATGTAAGCAGCAGTCAGGTGACACTAAGTGGTGCTGTTCTTGCCTTTAAATTCATCTCCTTCAAAGCACTGGTAATGTACCCATGCTACCATTTCTGAAAGTTAAAGGGAAATGTATTTTTAAAATATTATTTAAATTGGTTTTGTTTGTATTTTTTTTCTTAACCAAGCTTCAAAGCTAAAAGCTGCAAAGTTGTATTAAACCTATTTTGATTAAAACCAGAAAAATATACTGGACTTTGTAACACATTATTTGTTAATTCTTCTTTCATTTATTGCGCTTCACGAGGAAGAAAAAAAAAGAAAAAAACCTCTTCCACAGCAAACTTCTGATAATGACTCAGTTACCAAGAATGAAACCAGTGGCTAGTCGCTGCAGAAAACTGAAAAAGCTGGTGACCATCAGCCCCTTGATCTCCCGGTTGGAGAGAAATGTGCTTTGTGATTAAAGGTCATTGGCAACAAAATGGTTGCTTGTCTGCTGGAGACATTCAGCTGCTCTCTATGTAGGATGGGTACAGCTGATCCACTGATCCAGCAGGCCAGTGTGCTGGGGGGTACAAACACTGGGAAAACACAAAAGACTTCTGGTGTGATGAGCTTTCAGACTAAGTAGCTGATTAGATGCTTTTCATTACAGGTCAATTAAGCCTTGCGCAGCTCCGGGTCTTGCATCCAGACAGGCCCCTGACCACATGCCTGCAGCGTCAGGGTGGTGGCAGGCATTTTCTTTTCCCCTTTTCTGTCTGTTTTCCAGCAGTGACCATGGTGGCTGCTCTGCCCAGCCTGCTGGGCTGACAGCTTGTGGGTGTCACCTCTGCTCCCCTCTGGGAGGGTTCGCCCCAGGTGGTGCAGGTCAGCATGGACGGGAGAGGCAGTGCAAGGCCTAAAAAAACCAGGAACGGGGCGGGGTGGGGATTTATTTACGCGGAGAAACCATTTCTGCTGGGTGCTCCTGGAGAGGCCAGCACTCTGGCACAAGGTGCTGAGCGCGGCCCACACGGCGCTGCCGTAGGGCCCCAAAATGGCCGCTCCGGTCTCAGGCACCCACCTCCCCGTTGCTACGCGACGGGCAGAGCCCGCCCTCCCTCGCCCCCCGCCGCTGCCGCCTGCTGAGAACTACAACTCCCAGGCACCCCCAAGGCGGGGGGGACTACAATTCCCAGCATGCCCCGCGCGCCAGGGGCGGGGCGCCGCCGGGGCCGGCACTACATTTCCCGGCAGGCCTTGGGGGCGGCGGCCAATCCGCGCGGCTCTTGTTGGCGGGTGCGAGGAGCGGGGTTGGCTTCTGCGGGAGTAAGCGGGCCGCGGAGAGGAAGCGGCGCAGGGGAAGCAGCGCCGGTGACATTTCCTTTCGGGCCGCCCCCCACCCCCCCTCCCCTCCTCTCCCGCTGCCGGAGCGGGGCCCCGAGAATGGCAGCGTTAGGAGGTCGGTGCGGCCGCGCCAGCGGGGCAGGGGAACGGGCTGAAGCGGGAGAGCGGCCTGTGGGGTGGGGCGCCCGGGGAGGGGTCGCTGCTGAGGGGTGTTAGGGCCTGTGTGTTGAGGGGTGTCTCTGTGGGGGGCATGTAGAGGAGGGGGTTTGCGGCCTCTCAGCTGAGGGGCGTCGGGGAGGGTTCTCCGGGGGGGGGGTGGTGGTGGGTGGTGGTGGTGTCCGTGGGGAGCACCGTGTGAGGGAGGGGGCGTTCGTGGGGTCCCTGGGCTGAGGGGTGACTGTGAGGGGCAGGGGTGCTTGGCTAAGGAGCCTCCAGGCTGCCCCTCCAGGGTAGGGTGTCGCTTTTGGATGGGGAAGGTGATAACAGAGGAGGGTGCCTGGGAGGTGTCTGTGGGGGAAGGGGGTCAGGGCTGTGAGGTAAGAGTGCGCCTGGGAGAGGGGAGAGAGCAGTACCCTGTGAGGGGAGGTGTGCAGTGGGCTTTGTTAGGGTGGAAGGAGGGTTTCCTGGGAGGGACGCTCCTGCTTTGTGGTCTGTGTGAGGGGAGCTGAGTCGAGAGGGAGGAGTGGGGCTATCCATGTTGAAAGGGTTTTATGAAGGTGAACGTGTGGGGAGTGGAGAAGGGAAGGGTGCCTGAGAAATGAATGTGGAGAGTATTTTGGGGTGATGTTGGAGGAACAGAGATAACATTTTGAGGTGCAAGTGAGAGGAATATTAATAGAGGAAAAATGCTTGGGGCAGGAGGGAGAAAATGAAGGTGATTAAAGTGACTGGGAAGGTTTCATGGGGTGAAAGCTGTAATGTGGATATTGTCAAGAATTGAATAGAAAAACTGGAATATGGGGACGAGTATCTATTCCAGCACTGGAAGCTGCCTTGATTGCATGTGCTCATTGCCCAAGTGACTGGCAGGGTCAGAGAGGAACTATTTCACATCTTTTCCACTGTTAGAAAGTGAATTAAACTCTTTTGCAATGGGAGCTACTTGAGAGTTCTCTTGTACATCAAGGTGTTGATAAGTAGGAAGCCTTGGAGCCGATCTAGCAAAGTATTATTTACTTGGAATTTGCTCACTAGTGATTAAAATTGTTTCTAAACAAGTTCAAGTACAAATTCTCACCTTCCCTAATGATTGGTTAGTTTTGAATGTTGGAACTCAGTTACTGTGATAAACTCCCCTGTTGTAGATCTTACCTTTAAGTATTTACTTATGTATATCAGGAAAAAAAAAATGTTTTAAAGACTTTTCCTAACAGTACTTTGAAGTGACACTGACAATATTTGGCCCCAAGCCTGCCATGGGAAATGTGTGCCCAACAGCAGATCCCTACTGATTTAATTGTGACTGTGCTCAAAGCTGTGTCTGAATTCTGAGTAAGAGAAATTGTAACTGCGGTATATCACCACGAGTTAGAGTTTAAATCTCCTATTCATCATCAACATTGTTGTTCGCTATCCTCTTTGCCCCTTTGTGCTGCCCAAAATTTGTTGGAAGCGTTCTCTGTTGCAGTCAGCAGCTTTACCTGATTTGCAGCTCTTGCTACCTAATGTTTTTCTTTTGAGCTCTCCTTTGTTGTTGTTGGATAAAAATTTTGTTACTGTTACGAAACATATTTTTGTGCTTGAGATATTGCTCAATTTTCACTTTGGTATTTACTTCATTAAGCATATCACAGGTTACTTAGAAGCCTATGCTCCACTTCCTATGTTTCCACAACGAGCTCCTTCACACCTGAGTAATTTTAAATGATAATTGTATCTTATTTGTAAAGAGAAACATGCAACCTTATACACAAATTTATCTGAGTTTAAATTTGTTGTCTGACATGCTTACCAAGGCTGTTTAATGAGTCTAACATATTAACCATAACTTGTGTAAGTTAGTAGCCAGTTCCTGTTTCAGTGTGAAGTTAAGTGCATACAGATTTGCGTAATGGTGGTGAAAGTTGGGGGCTTATTTTATGCATTATTTCTTTTTCCCATTTTATAAGTCAGTAAGCACTGTAATTCTTGATTTAATTTCCCCCCTTCCAAGTGATATGTAATAAATACGAACTATTAATATGATTTTTTTCTTAATATTATTGAGTATAATTTTAGAGGTTAACAGTAAACTACATGTACATTAGGAAAAGGGCAAAAAAAATATTGAAGTAACATTATATCTTTACTGACCCTTGAAAATGTTAGACCTGCTCTTGATGGATGGTGACAGTGAGAAAATATGGAATATTAATTTCTACTAGTTCTTGGTTGGGGGGGGGCGGGGCTGTTTCTTTGTTTTTTGTTAAACAGTTTCAATTTTGCTTTGTAGAACCAAGTAAGTTTTCACAAACACTGAACGGAATTCCTTCTTCAAACGCAGTCAGCAGCGGGATGGACCCCTTCCATGCTTGTAGTATTCTTCAACAGCTTAAAACCATGTATGATGAAGGACAGCTGACGGATATCGTAGTGGAAGTGGATCATGGGAAAACATTCTCCTGTCATAGGAATGTTCTTGCTGCAATCAGTCCTTATTTCAGGTACAATAGTCCATTGTTCTAGTGGTGATCAAAAGCAGAATTATAACTTATTTTTGCTAAATGAAAACTTTTAAAAATTACACCTATACTAATATTCCATTATACTAATATTCCATTTAACTATTGATAATATAGTGCACCTAGTACATAAAGATTATTGTTCTCTTTAACATCAATGAATTATCAGTGTCTGTTTATCAAAGGAGAGTTTCACTGGAGAAAATATAACACTATTTAAAAAAACAAACAAAAATAAATGCCTCCAGTATTGAGGGTATCTTGGATACAGTAAGAGCATAGTTAAATTACTTGTTTCCTTTGAAAGTTATATATTCCAGTGTGCTAGAATATGCATATGGAATAACATGTTGAAATTTGAATGCAAAGACTTGGCTATGTCAAAAGCTTTGTTTGTAAACTGACTAAATTTTAATATGGGGTTAGGGAGATAACTAAGCAAGAAATTTCAGCTTGCAACTTCTGTTGTTCAGTAAATCTAGAACTAATCTTAAATTTAGGTACCCAAACAGGACAGTGTAACATCAGTGATAAAATTATTTGTGCTGACATAAGGGCGAATGCATTGTGATTAGCTGTACAATATAATTTAATTTCTTATACCTGTAGCTAGAAGGTAATTGCAAATAAACTGCTAAATATTTTTCTTTTGTAGATCTATGTTCACTAGCGGCCTTACAGAGAGTACCCAGAAGGAAGTTCGTATAGTTGGTGTTGAAGCAGAGTCAATGCATTTAGTATTGAACTATGCATATACCTCCAGAGTAATGCTGACAGAGGCCAACGTTCAAGCTTTGTTCACTGCAGCTAGTATCTTCCAGATCCCTTCCATACAAGACCAGTGTGCTAAATATATGATCAGTCATTTGGACCCACAGAACTCCATTGGGGTGTTTATCTTTGCTGATCACTATGGTCATCAGGAACTCAAAGACAGATCGCAAGACTACATTCGTAAAAAGTTTCTGAGTGTCACCAAAGAGCAAGAATTTCTTCAGTTGAGAAAAGACCAGCTGATAAGTATACTCAACAGTGATGATTTAAATATAGACAAAGAAGAACATGTTTATGACAGCATTATAAGGTGGTTTGAGCATGAACAAAATAAGAGAGAAGTGCACCTTCCAGAAATATTTGCCAAATGCATCCGTATGCCTCTGTTGGAAGAGACATTTTTAGAGAAAATCCCTCCCATGTTTGCACAGGCTATGGCCAAAAGCTGTGTACAAAAGGGACAACATAGTGCCAATGGCTATACACAACGGCTTGGAATGACCGCTTCTGAAATGATCATATGCTTTGATGCTGCCCACAAACACTCAGGAAAGAAGCAAACAGTGCCTTGTTTAGATTCGGTCACAGGGAGAGTGTTTAAACTATGCAAGCCACCAAATGACTTGAGGGAGGTTGGAATTCTTGTATCTCCTGATAATGATATTTATATTGCAGGTGGTTACAGACCAAGCAGCAGCGAGGTCTCCATTGACCACAGAGCAGAGAGTGATTTTTGGATGTATGATCACTCTGGCAATAGGTGGATTCCGAAAGCTCCTTTGTTGCGAGCCAGAATAGGCTGCAAATTGGTTCATTGCTGTGGTAAACTGTATGCAATAGGTGGTCGTGTTTATGAAGGAGATGGGCGAAACTCACTCAAGTCTGTGGAGTGTTATGACAGCCGAGAGAACTGTTGGACAGCTGTCTGTCCAATGCCTGTAGCAATGGAGTTTCATAGCGCTGTGGAATATAAGGATAACATCTATGTTTTACAGGGTAAGGTGGTTTGACTGACTATATGGTGTTTTACTGGAAGTGGGTATCGTTCAGTCCAACTGTCTGCGCTCTCTTAAGCACCTTAGAAAACCTGTTTACTGGACATTTGAAGAGTGTCCTGGGACAATGGGGTGAGAGGAAAGCTAGGGAGAGCTGTGGGTGAGGAGGAGGGAGGCTGCTGCTGAAGTCTCCTGTCCTGGGAATGTATCACTAAGTTGTGGTATTGAGTTATTGCTCAAACAGCAGTTTTGGTGGTCTTCTAAGCCAACAGGACAATATTAAATTTTACTATGAAAATTCTTTATTAAATCTTTATCTGGGTGAAATGCACTAAAGTTGAAGAAAAGATACCGTCCTGTGAAAAAGCACTTTCCGTTTTGTTTAGCTAAACCTGTGAAAATTCCTGGTGTCTGTATTCTTGGTGACATGTAAAAGTACAAGGCCTTCCTTTCCTGCCCTATGCTGCTTTTTGAAGTCATCCTGGTAACTGAGAAAGATGGATTATCTCTTCCTAGTTAATGCCGTTTCTTTGGTCAGTAATTATAGTACTGCCTTTATGTCCTTTCTTCCGGTAAATGATCAGATTTACTGGTGTATTAGATGTTGATTCTTAAATGAAGAATAAAAAAGCTTATTATGGGGATAGATCAAATTTATTCTTCCCTTTATTTATGGGATTTATATAAAATACATATTTGTATGTATGCACAAGCCATATAGCAGTCTACACTTAAAAGTGCTGAGACTGGGCTATGAGGCTGTAGTAAGAGTCCCAAGAACTAGAAAGAAAGGAGGAGGTGGGTGTGTTGGTTATATTTTGCTAAGGACCACCTCTCTGTAAACACCTGCAGAAGTTGGGGTCTTGGATCTATACCAGCTCCCTCTTTGGGTCAGTCTCCTTACAAAGCTGGACCATGGGAAAGGAACGGGTTAGAGAATGCTGTAAGGTCATTGTTATTTACCGGAAGAAGTCAATCTGATTTCTTGACTTTGCGTTCCTGCCATTTGATAAGGTTGGTGGGCTTCTGCAGGATTTGCAGAGAGTTGTCATCTTCTTTTGTTGTTTCTGTATCAGGCTTAACTCTGTTTGTGGCTTTAAATAATTCTGTTACACTAGCAAGTTCTCTCAGTCTGTCTCTTCTGTTGGGTCAGACACCTGCTTTAGATGGTTAAAAGGAATGCTGAGGAATATTTAACTTGGTAGAGTATTCATTCATCCTCTAAATGTTTTAGAACTGCTGAAAAGTGGATATTATTATAACCTATAGAATAAGAGTGCATCTGGTTTACACATTTTAGCTGCACTAATTCTATGCTTCAGTGGTTTAAATGACAACTCAGTGCTCACATAACTAAGCAAGCTGCTTCACTGTGCTAACCAGCAAATTATAAAGATTTGTGTGATGGGAAATAGGCAAGTTTTCTATTTGAGTGTGGTAGATAAAACCTTGACTGAGTTGCACTGAAGTAGTATAACAGAGTTAACTTTCAGTAATTTTTCTAGAGAAGCTCATAAGTTTGAAGTAGTCAATAAAGATTGATGAGAGTATTAAAATGCCAGCAGAATGCCAGCATCAGTCATAGGAGATTACACTGTGGAACAAAAATGAATAATCAAAAAATGTATTATCTGTAAGACTTAATCTCTTAAACTATGTTCCACCCATTTTACTGTATTATTTCTGTATTCTTTGTTATACTTGAGGTGCTCGGTTACACAGCAGCTTGGTTAAAATTCTTAAAATAGCCATGTGAATATAATTTGAGTTATGCTAATATTTGGCAAATGTTAGACCTTTCTTCCTCCAGGCTTTACAAAAGACAAGGTGGTTTTTATCCATGTTCTTTTCATCAAGTTTGCAGAGCATGAGCTTTCAGTCATCGGAACTTCTATTATCTAGTCTGTAGCTGCTACTCTGTGCAGTCAACAGAAGAGAGGTTTTATAATCTAACTGCAAAACTAATGATGAATCAGTAGCTTCATGCAAGTATTCACCCGGCATCCTTTTAAGCAAATCAACCTAAATGTGTAACCCAGCCATCTGATACAAGTAGCTTCAAAATCTGTGTAGTACCAGACACAATAATTTGCTCAGATTTAACAGCTTTCAGGCACTGAATTCTGAGACTATGGTCTGTAGATGACACGTCACGAAGATGTTAAAGAACAGAACAAATACTTCAGACATTTCAGGACGGGAATCTTGAAATGTTTTGTCCCAAATTATTAAGCGTGGTTTAGAAGTAGTAAAGGATAGCTAGGAAATATGTAAACCACTGTATTTCTGATATGTTTTAAATTCCTCCTTCTTCAGTTGGAATAGGAGCTCAGAGTAGTTCTTACTCATGTTATTAATATTTTTTTAATACACTTGGAAGAAAGCAGGCGATGGTGCTAGGTTTTTTTGTGATGGGATCAAAGCTTTTAAAAATTGGTAGACCGTTTCTGTCTGTGGAAGAACATACCTGAAACCTTAGTAGCTGCAGAATTGCTGTTCTGGAAATGAAGCGTAAGTTATGTTTTATTTTTCCTCTCTCTTTTCAGGGGAATTTTTTCTCTGCTATGATCCTCAGAAGGATTACTGGGGATTTTTGACCCCAATGACTGTGCCTAGAATCCAAGGCTTGGCAACTGTATACAATGACTCCATCTACTACATAGCTGGAACCTGTGGAAACCATCAACGTATGTTTACCGTAGAGGCCTATGACATTGAACAAAATAAGTGGACTCGAAAAAAAGACTTCCCTTGTGATCAGTCCATTAATCCGTATATAAAACTTGTACTCCTCAAAAATAAACTCCATCTGTTTGTCAGAGCTACTCAAGTCACTGTTGAAGAACATGTTTTCAGAACCAGCAGGAAGAATTCACTCTACCAGTATGATGAGGTTACTGACCAATGGCAAAAAGTATACGAGACTCCAGATAGGCTCTGGGATTTAGGCCGGCATTTTGAATGTGTTGTTGCTAAATTGTATCCGCAGTGTCTTCAGAAAGTTATTTAATTTTTTTTTTTTCAGTAACAGGCCTTTCAGTGGTAATCTGATGCTAGAGAAAACATGTCTTAAAAGAAAACAAAGAAATTCTGTCAGTATTTATTGTAAGCTGAAACAGACAGTTTTTTGTATATGGGGATGGGTGCTCTTTAAAGGTTGCAGTCTGGGGAGGGAATTACTGGTTCAGTTTCATATTTACTGATATTTTCCTGGGAAATGAGAAGGAGGTTACAAAGTGCAATTATCAGCATTTTTTTTTTTTCTGGTAAACACTTAATCATGTCATACTAGAGGGGTGTTTTTGTGGTAAGAGCAAATTAAGTGGAAGAGCCAGGATAACTATGCACTACAGTGAAAGAAAATCTAGCATTAGTAGCTAAGGATGTCCAAGATGCTTTGAAGTGACTTTTCTTCTTTTTCTCTTTTTTTTTTTAAATACGGGTAAAATTTGAGGCAATATCGCTAAGATTTTTTTTTTTTTAATTTTAGATTACAAGTACATAGAGGAATGGTAGATCCTGATTCATAATGATCTTTTTTTTTTGTACTGTTTTTGAAGTCTGCTAAAGATGTTCGATGTCGTTTGTGCACTACAATTTGGGAGGAAAAACTCCGGTCAGAATTGGAACATGGAGTACCTTTGCCCCGGATGGAGGCCTGTTCAGATTACTGTACCACTTCCTGTCTGTGGGTTTTTGTTAAAACTGAGTTTAATGATGGGGGGAGGGGGAGTGGAAATCCCAACACCTATTTTCTGCCACACAGATGTAGTGCTGTAAAAACATTTTTTTGACACTGCTTAAAACTTTTTTTTTTTCATCCCATAAAGGGCTCTAACCCAAAAGTTGATGGTGCTAGTACATTTTTAATACTTGTCTGAAATGGGCTAGCCTTATGCTGCTCTTTAAGACAGCCTGTTATTTTTCATGGAGTGTGTGTCTGTCTTCAGGCCCTGTCCTGTCATCATATTGTCTTTTTTAACATAACATTTTTACTGCAGTGGTATTCTTGCACAGAATGGTGACAGGATATGGCCTTAATAATACTGATTTTTTTTTTTTTTTTCTTTTTGTGTGGAGCGTTCATTCTGTCTCCACTAAAGTACAGTGCTACGTGCGGAGTTGGCATGTGCTTCAGTAATTTGGAAAAGTGTGGCTTAACTTTACAAGTTGTTTTTCTTTTCTCCCTGCAGTCAGGCCCTCAAATACCTTCTATTTCATTCTGATCTATAATGTGAAAATTTGCACTACTGAGCTGTCTTAATTTTACAGTTTATTACAGCAAAATTGGCAATAAGTGTCCATGGCTTAAATAATAATCCTAGATGCAAATACAGAATAGGGATCCAATATATTGCAACACTTTTCTCTATGTATTTAACATTTAGCTTATTTTTAAGAAGTAAATAAGTTCAGAGTTCAGCCTCTACTTTCAGTAGTAAAAACTGGATTTAAAAGGGAAAAGATGAATCCTAAAACTTGTATCAGCTGTAACTTGTCAGGTTTAATTTGTTACAGCTCTAATTTTTGCAGAGCTGTGAGTATGTTATCTTACTCTTCCCTATTTTCTCAGTTGATCTGAGTAAACCAGGTAACTTGAAATGGCAGTGGCCATCACGGGCTGTAAGTGCTTACCATTATCTGGCTTAACAGCTGATATTCAGTAAGCCAAATATTTAGCTCATTGTTTATCCCCCTGGCATGGCTGAGGATTTGGATAATGCTTGTTTACTATGTAGTCTTACTGTTTCCAAATGGAATCTTTCTAATACATGAAAATACTCCCCTGGTTCTATTTCTTAATTCTTGCACAAAATGTTTAAAAGGCAAAAACAAACAAAAAACTGTGAAATGAAAAGGAAAACAAAAAAAAAAGCCTCTTCGCATTACATACCTCATCTTCCAGAGATTCACCAAACTGCTTCTTTCAAATGCGAGCGCCTGATTTTTTTCTGAAGTTGAAAATTCTTGCTAAGACTGCATTTTCCTACAGTGTTGAGGTGTGTTCCTTTTGTTTAGTTTTCTTCTGGATACTGTTTTATATATATCCATAGCCAAGAATAAGAGGGTTTTTTTAAAAGTACAACTAATTTAATTTTAAAAATTATCCTTAGTCCTTGGCTAGCTCTCTTTGCGCTGTTGTAGGCCTCTAGCTGCAAGCTTTCTGAAGCACCCTCCCTAAGTGTTGCATTTGTGTGTAAAACCATTTTTTTTGCAAAGTGTTAATGTAACTTTTTTCTTGTTTTTTTTTTTTTTAAGCTTGGTTGAATATTTACAAGACTTCTTGCTGCTTTTTGACAATCTTCTATATTTATTTAGTAGAACAAATTTCAATATATTACTTGAAACTATGAAATAGAATTGAGTTAGCAATTGACTGGTCATGTGATGTATAGAAGTACAATATGCTGTGGTTAATTCTGCAGTAGGTTTGTTAATTTTGTTTATCTGCACTAAAGTACGAAGATCTCCATTCTGTTTAACCATTCAAACTGAGGGTGTGATCCAAGTCTGTAATGTGTTTAAAAGCTAAATCCTGGAACTTGCCGTGGGAGTAGAATATACTAAATCTTGTGCATGAGGAGTTTGTTGAGACAGTAACGTAGCTGTGACATTTTGCCAATTCTTAAATGCTTCTACATTTTGCTGAAAGTCAGATTCCTGGTAAAGTTTTGCTTTAGAGTCAGGCTTAAGTAAACTTGCACAGCACAAAAAAAAAAAAAAAATGCACCAAAGGTACTGATAATATTTAAACAGTAATCTGTGCATTTTCCCCAGTTCGTATTTTTTCTGCATTCATTTATTTCCCTTTATTAAATGAATTTCTAGTGTTGTAAGGACTTACATGAGTGTAAATCTCTTTTCCAAAATTATTAGTTACTTTAGAAGGAAACATTTTGTAATTTCCACTTGATTCCATCGGTAAAATTTAGAATAACTAAAAGCAGTTTTGGTGCACCAAACATGCAGTGTGTGTGTGTGTGTGTGTTCCACAAGAAATCGAAGAGCTCCCTGTTCGTAAGGCTGTTTAGAAATGGCATCCAACATTCAGTGCTCAGGTATGTTAGTAAGAAGTACTGTAGTCCTATGAGGGCAAATGTGTGGATTTTTAAACATTTTGCCATAATTGCACAATTTTGCATTTTTACTTAATGTCATGTTATGTTTCTTAAAATAAACCTATTGTTGAAATACAATGGAGTTCAACTGGTGATGTGATAAATCTCTTGCATTTTAGTAGATTTCTGAAAATTAACCCAATGATATGTCCTTTTGATGCTTGTTTAGTTCTATTTCTGCACTCGTGTGTCTCAGCTGTACGTAATGTCACTTTTTTTTAAGGTAGCACTGTGCTGTTGCTTGCGGTGGAAGGTGCTTTGTTCTGCTTTTTTGTCTTGTTCCTTGTGGCTACTCAGATCTGACTTCTCTCATTTGCTTACACAGGGGTGATGTTTTCTTTCCTCTTCCTTTCCTCCCTGCCTGGGCTGGAGCTGACATCCCAGCAAGAATGTCAGGCAGGGCTTTCCAGTCTGTATATCAGGAAAACCCTGAAATGCTTTGTGCTGAATTTCCCAGCATCCTCACTTAGAAGGGAAGTTACTTCTGAGGTGGCAAAAGGGACAGAGAAGCAGTGATGTTGGTTGCAAAGGAGTCTGCTGCAGAGCTGAGAATGAGACCTCCTTTCCCTGAGCTGTTTGAAGCAAAACTCCAGCATTATATATGACTTCTGACGTAGCGATCGTGCTTAGTACATCTGCCTGTAAATGATACTTTCTATTCAAGAACCTGTGTTTCCTTTCAGAGATGAAGGACCTCAGTGGTGATGCTGTCATTGCAGCCTAGGAAAACAGCATCAGGTTCTCTTGGGAAGGTGCTTCTGTTGTCAGGTTCTCGCAGGTGTTATTTCCACCCTCCCACCCCCTCAGCCCCAGCCTGTAAACTTGTCGGGGTGTGATCTGAAGGCTTCACCGGGCCGTTTGGTCACGGCAGAAGTGATTCAGGAGTCTGGTCTGGTGGTGCTTGTGTATCTTCAGATGAGCTCTGGCACAGGTGAGCAGTGTCGGGCTGGGTGGGCTGTCGTGGTGGCCAGCTCGTGAGCTATACAGTGCGGTACCCACCTTTCTGGAGACTGCTGCAGGATGATCCTAACCTTGGGTGAGATTGTGCTAACTAATCCATGCTCCTGGTCGTGGGTTTGGGATGGTACAGCCCCTCCAGTCAGACCGAAGAGCAGCCTGCAGCTCTCCAGTTACAGCACCCAAGGGTCCCAGGCTCTTTGTGTAATCACTGGTTTATTTTGTGTGATCACAGCATTGTTCCTTTTATACTTAAGCTCCTTTCTTCCAACCTACAACATGTACTGTACAATCTTGGTATCTTTTCTGTTCACAGCCTTCTGTTGCTGGGATGACTGCTCTGGAGAAATTAGCCAGCAGAGCAGAGGCACTGCTTGTCTTCCTGCATTCCTGTCCAGATCTGCAGCTGCCCCCTTAAAAAACAGGGATACGTCCTCTTGAAGAGCTAGCAGAAAAAGTGATGAAGCCAGCACAGAGGTAGGCTTGCTGTTTAACTTATTTTAGTGGGCTGAATAAATCAACAACACACATGAAACTGTATGCATTTTCTACTTGCTTCCACATCTGAGGACTCAGCTAAGGCCATGAAATACTAGTGGCTGCTGTTAGGCACACAGGTCTAGCTAGATTTGGCTCTACTTTCATGCTGTCTCTGAAGTTTGCTAATAAAATAGTAACTGAAAGTCAAAATTGTTCATCCCCAGTATGGAGTTTGAAGTTATAGTTACCAAATACCTGAATGGTAAAAGCATCCTAACCTGAGTGTCCCTGATTGCTGTCTCCTTTGGAGCACCTTTGCTCTGTCCATAACTCCACAAACTTAAAAGATCTTGTAGTGCCAAGTGATGGTTTTGCGAAATGCTAGTATGTAATGAACTGTTGGGACTTAAAGAAATCAAAAAAGAGCTGAAGCTGTCAGGAACAAAAAAGAAAGACCTCCCTATGTGATCCCCCAGGCAAAAAGTTGTACCAAAGCAAAATAACAAAAGACTGCAAGAAAAAGCTAACCAAATTGCATCACCTTCCTGAGGACAAATCAAATTAACTTGGGGTCCACAGTTTGGACAAAGCTAACACCTCAGAAGCTAACTGGAATTATCTCCTTAAGGTTTTTTTTTTTTTAACTGGAGAGGAAAAGAAACCAAACTGAGCAGTTGCTGCAGAAGCCTCAGCGAGTGCCTCACTCTTCAGACGCATCCTTTGCTGCAGTGCTCATGGCTCCTTCAAAAAAAAAAAATCAGGGTGTCTATGAGTTAGTGGTAGCTGTTATCTGGTTTATAAAATATGTTTATGGGGATGTCTGCAAACTTTCAGCTAAGTCATCAAAGTCATATCTAGAAGGCACTCTAGGTTTGTAGTAGCCAGGGAGAGGGACCAGGGCCAGAACTGGGACAGGAGTAGTTAGATCATGTTCTTTGGTATTTTTTTTTCTAATTTCTCTTTTGGTCTCATGGCAAAAAAACAGATAAATGAATTGGCCCCTAGTGCCCCAAATTTCCTAGTAGCTGTTGTGAAATCTTAATGCTTGGCATGCATTATCACGTGAAATAATGCACGTCAACGGATGAGAGAACTTTGCATGGTCAAGTTAACCTATTCAGGTACTAGGAGGGCTCTCAGCTAACTAAGGGAGAGTTTGGTCAGTTTTGCAAATGATTATAGCCTCTAAGTGTCAAATGTGATTTTCCTTTTTTGGACACTAAAGTAAATTCTGATGTTTTTTTTGAAGAGAGAAATAGATGGGTGCTTGAGAGGTTGTTTCTGTCCTGGGGAAGGGTGGAATTCTTTTCTGGCCATGTTGTTTTTCCTTTCAGACATCCTTTGGGAAGCAAGGCATATTATTTTGAAGCATTTGTTGGAGGAATGGAAAAACACCCCAACCCCCCAAAATAAAGTAGCATTACTTAAATGAAATAATCCACCAGGTTTGCTCCATGGCAGTCCACTTTCATGAACCCATGCTCTGGTTCTTCGTAGCCCCAAGGCTGTGAAGAATTGCACTCATGTATGCTGCGTGCAGGGGAATAGCTCAGTTGGGCACTCACATGCAGTCAACAAGTGGAGAAATAATCACCCAGCTGTTGATTTTCTGCTTATCTCTTTGCAACATGTACTCCCCTATCTGCCTCTCAAAGGGGGAAGAGTTAGACCAGCAAAGCTTGAACCTCCCCCCTTTCTTAGTATTTAGTTAAGGTCCTGCATGCTGCACTGCTGATTAACGTGTTTCTGTACCTTACACAAATAATAATGCAAATATCCACTGTAGGAGGCAGGTATTTATTAACTTTAGCTAAGTTTATATGATCAAGCTATGGTTTAACAAGTTAGCAGAAACTAACTGATTTCTAATGTATCTCTCCATAGTGGATTTTCTGAAGCATAACAAAAGTTGAGTTTGGCAGCTTTCCCATAAGGGAAGGTGACAGTGGGATCTCTTTCTTTCTTTTTAGTCAACTAACTGCACACAAAACCTGTACGGGCTCTTTACATCTTTGAGAGCTTTGGCCCTCTGCAGGTGTAATTTAAACCAGACACATCTCAGAAGTTGAGGTATGTGTGGTGGCAGATAGTGAGCGTGATCGAGCACGTGTATGAAACCCCGCTGTGTTTCCTCAGGAAAAAAAAAAAGCTAAAAATCCCCACTTAGTGAACATTTGTCTGGGTTTGACTGTTTTTGAACAGGGCTAGGCAACTTCCTGCATGTCATAAGCTTTGAGGAAAGAAGGCATAGATTTGCCTGAGGAGGAACAAAAGGGAAATAGATAAAGCATGATGTCCTACTCTTTATAGTACCTGAGTGATGGTGAGGCCTTCCCAGCGTGGAGGGCCACTGCTGCATGCAATTCTATAAAAGTAGGTCACAGGTTGCTCCTAGGTCCTACTGCTTCCTGCAGCTGTGGGCCACGACCTCGCCTGGCCCCGCAGCCACAACAGGAGGCTGTGTGCCCTGACGGCCTCAGTTACTCTCTTTAAAGTGTGGAGCCTGACCTCTTAAAAGACAGTATGTGCTTATTTAGATCTTTTAAGTGTCAATGAGTACTAGCAGTGATAACATACCTGTAAAACATCAACCAAAATAGTACCAAATAAATTAATTTAAAAGAATGCTGTGTTCCCGTGTCTCCTTAGACCTGCACGTGACCTCTGTTCTGCAGCTCTTTCTGTTGTAGAAAGCTGACAACATCCAGTCCAAATGTAGGGAAGTATGAACTGTATGCTCAGTTTGTGCCAACTTTTGATTCTTTTAGGATATGTATATAGCTTTTGATTATTATATTTTATTATAGATTCTTTTGATTCTTTTGTTATAGATTATTTTGATTATTATATTTTATTATAGATTTGATTATATGTAAACTTGAATTACAAATTTCATTAATTTGAAGTCAAGATGGTATATGATGCATCAGCTGCAGAAAAATATTTGTGGATAAATTTTGAATTACTTTACCTTTCCAGTTTGATTCCATTCATATTCCTTCAGTAACAGATTTCTTCAAACAGCCTGAGAAGTTCAGGGACAAGAATATTTGGTGAATATCAAATTAACCTTTTCCCACAGCCAATAAATGAAGCACTTAAATTGTCTACAAATTTGGATTTTCTTTTTCTTAAAGATGTACCACATTTTACATCGCAACTAGTATTGGAGAGCAAGTGTTAAGAAGAGCCATCTGATTATCATTCAAATTTCAGTTTTTCATAGGCCAGTGAAATAGTAAAGGAGAGCTTCTGCTTTGCTGCTTTTGTCCATCTCAACCACCAACCAGTGGAGGTGACCCAGGTTTTTCCAAATTGATTTTGAAAAGTAGTCTCAATGGTTTGAATTGCTATTGTGTCTGAAGTGCTTACAAATAGTAACAGCCCAATAACTATCAGCAGAAAACCTTTATAACTTAGGCAATTGCTATTAACACAGAGGTGGAAGGAGGGACAATATAATTTAACGTGGGCAAATTCATGTTTTGATTTGATAAAGCACCATTCTGAAATGACTCAGAGCCAGGGGAACTATCAAGTGTCTGCAGACAAAGAAGAAAGCACAATTTTGGAAGAAAGGCCAGCAGTGAAGAAGCTACTTAATTCTCAAAGTCTAAAGGAATTTCACCTTCTGCAATGCCATTAAGTTTTTACAATAACATTATTCCTAAAGGTGTAGTGTTGAAAGAAATGACTCCTGTGAACTCTAGGTCTGTGTGACTGCAGCCTCTTCAATAGGCACCTTCTGATGACCTCCTGTCACTTAAGGATTTATTCCTTTTAGAAGACAAAACCACCAGATAGCCTTGTTATACTTCTGGTTGTAAATCATTTTTTAGAACGAGTAACTGGTAGGAGCCATGACCAGTGAGCTAGAGCTGGACCGTAATATTGATCAGACCAAGGTATGTCCAGTTGGTATTCTCTCCCTGACAGTGAATTAATAGTGGATACCTGGAGAGACAAGAACAGAGTTAATTGTCAATACTCCCCAGTTTCCAGCAGTTTGCACTCTGCAATGCCAGAAGTAACATCTTTGTATTTAATAGCCCTCAGTGGCTTTCTCCCAAGAATTTATCTTGCTATCTTTTGGCCATTGGAGACTTTTTCTAGCATGCTGTGACTGTTGGCTGGTAGAAAAATTCTTCTAAATGGGAGATGTGTGTGTTGTGTGTCCTGTGCTTGTGAGAAGAGCATCTGAGCTGGCTGCGGTAGCGCTGGTAGCAGTGTTTCTTATTAATGTAAACTGGGAGCTAGTGTGTGGTTTTAAGCATTTGTTGTGTTCTTGCGAGGAAGATATTTTTTTTCTGGGGCAATATGAAATAGCATGGATGACTGCATGTGGCTACAAGGCAGGAAACATGGGCCACAGTAGATGCTGACTTGCAAAGTTAGCTTGGATGAATCATTTTTCTCTTTGTTTACCTTTTCTGCTGAGTTTTCTACTCAGATTGGATGAGAACGTTACCCTGGCCCACCTACAGTCAGCTTTTTTTTCCTGTTTGTTCTAGTGCTTTAGTGCGTTGCAGCATCTGGATTATAAACACAGCAGGGGAATGTTTTAAATCCCCCAAATGGGCATTTGCAACCTAAGTCTTGTGGAAACATTCCTACTGAAAATGAGTTATATAAACCTCCGCAAAGCATGGACTCGTGTTGTGGACATTGTTCGCTCGCTAGTCCAAGTCAACTCCTTGGTTACTGGCAAGAAATTCAGGAAGTTTCTGTACCCCCCTCCCCTCGCTCCAGGGTGAAATTCACCCCTGATAAGTGTTGCTGTGTCCTGTGAATCCCTTCATTTGTTCTTGAGTGATCAAAATAAGTCTAATGTAGGATTTTAGGTGACCCAGGGGCCATGCCAGAGAATTTCAGCCAGAAAGTTAAAATTGTTATAGCAAGATGGGGTATAAATAGGGGCTCTGTATGCAAATTTCCAGTGAGGCGAGTGAGAGTGGAGCCTGCAGAAATGTGTCATGACGAAATAATAAGTTAATGTGTACAGGGAAGAGAGAGAGGAAGGGTAAGGGATATCTGACAATTTATTAACATCCACAGAGATCTGAGAGGCTAGCACTCCAATCTCTGCAAATGGAGAGTTTGCCCTGAATTTGCCCCTGGTGGGTGAAGGGACAATGTTCATGGAAGGTTAGTTAATGTGGGATATGGTTGCCCTTGGATGTAACTGAGGGGTTTGGTGCGGAGGGTGTGGCCCCTTACAGGAAGGTCTTGCATCTGAGGATACAGCCTCTGATCTCAACCTTTGATCTCAGCTGTGTCTGGGGTGGGAGAAGAGTTCAGCACATTGCTTTAAAAGCTGAGCAGTTTGCTGCCGGGGGAGCCAGCAACTGGAGTCCCACAGGGAGGGGAGCCTGAGTGGTACCCGCCTCTGCCGAGGGGAGCGCAGTCCCACTGGATGGCGGTTAGTCACTCTGTATGACTGGGGTGTGGTGGCTTGCTTGGGTTGAGGGAAGTTTGGCACCAGGGAGTCCCTGGCTCAGTAGGTGAAGCTGCGTTTGACTTGGTTTTGACTTTTCATGGTGTGCTCTCATTTAACAACAAAAAAAACACCAATAAAACAAAACAAATGTTGCAGAAAATAAGTGTATAGTTCAAGAATAGTCCCTGGTTGATTTGGCTTATGAAATAGAGGACTGTGATCATACGTGTTGGTTCCAAAAGACAAAAATTCAATATATTAAGGAAAGAAGTTGGTAATATCAACTGGATTGAGACATAAGGGCCTTGATTGTGCAAGAGACCTGGAATTTTTCTTTAAGCTGTTGATAGTAGCCTCAGCCACTTTCCTAAAGAGCGAGAAGAATAGTGGCTAAAGAAGATCCAGATGTGACCCAATGAATAACCAACTCTAAAAAAGGAAAAAGGAAAGTATCAGGAATAAAGCAGGAAACCTGTAGGGAATGGTAGATAGAGAAATTGGAAGTCTAGACATGTATAGCTTCATAAAAAAGGAAACAGGAGTGAAATAAGAGAGTTTACAAGTGAGTTTGAGTCAGACCGTGCCTATGCAAAAGTAACTCATGATTTTCCTCCGTTACAATAAAAGGTGAACAAAGATGTGGGGCTTTCAATGTTCTCAGCATAAAGCAAAGATAAAACCTGTCAAAGATAGGGTGAGATGGGATGATCTCAAAGAGCTAACAAATGAAATTCCATGCACAATGCAACTGGAGAACAACAAATGAAATATGTCTCCAATTGTTTAAATATGACCTGGAAAATTATAGGTCTGTAATTCTACTTCAGTGGGGCAGGGCCTGAACAATATTGAGTGGAAAAAGCAAGTGTGGTCCTGGAAGTAAATGGGCATTGACATAAGGAAACAAGGGCTTCCTCAAACAGTTTAGAGACAGTTATTAAAAAGGAAAATCAAAATGTAAAAGATTTCCTTGAAGTGGATATTGGAGAAGGAGCTGCTATTAAATTAAGAAATTAAGAACCAACCTGTAGAAGATAGGGGGCTGGTGCAGAGAAACTTTAAGGTGACAAAGACCTGTCTAAGAGGGTGGTAATGGAAGAGGTAATGCCGCGTGGGAGAACTGTCCTGGGCCCTCCTTAGTGCTGATGTCTCCACAGACCGTGGGGGTGCCACAGGGGTAGCAAGGGGAGAATGTCAATGTATCCCATTACTGTCCATTGCTCACGCTATTAAACTCCGTTAAACTAATTCCGAAAACTTGGTTCCTCCAAACCAGCCTCTGGAAGCCTTGTTTTACAGTCAGGGAAGTAAGAGTCAACTGATGTGATTTTTATTTTTTAGTGTACACTACATTTTCATTTAACTTCAGTTCCTCTCTTTGGTTTGCTGTATTATGTAAGAATTTGCCTTGATAAAGAAAAGCTGGGCAATGAAACTGATACCATAATCTGATTTTATGCTAATGCCTTCTCAATAAATCTTCCGTTAAACAGAAAATGAAATTAAATGGACAAATATATTAATAATGTGAGACTTTTAAAGGTGGTGTGCAATTAGTCACAGTTTTACAAGCAGTGTGAATTGGTGGTAATAAAAAATAACCTTTCTTGTTAATCCCTGAAAATATATTTAAAGTTCAGGCTCAACCTTTTTAAAGGACTGCCAAAAAAGATTTGCATTTAAGGGGCCTGAGAATTTTTGCATATCTTTAAACTTTGGTAGGTTGTGAATACCAAACATAATGTTAAATAAGGAAATACGTCCTCGCTGTGTTCACCCCTTAATTTTATTTTGCCTGATTTCAGAACCACTAGGATATGTCAATATTTTGGGGAGCTTGGTATCCTCTGTAATATTTGAATGGCCTAAATTGGGTATAATAACAGTAAATGAAAGAAACAATGCAATGAAATGCATATTTGATAAGTAATAAATGCTCTTAAATGTCTTCTTAATCATTCCAACATGACCACTATTACTCTTTAGCTTGGGTTTCCTTTTAAAATCCCACCCTGCAGTAATGAAGTATGGTTAATATAATTCTAAAAGACAATTATTTTGTTCTATGGAAAAACTTAGATGATGGGGGATAATAGATTCTGCATCAGAATAACTTGTTCCGTATGTTCTGGATGCCTGTAATGGAAAAATAACCTTCCATTAATTTCTCAGACCATTTTATTTCTTAGTATCAGAAAAGGAGAAACTTTACGAGTACAAGATTCCTTGCTGCTGAAATCATAACATAGTATCCCTCATAGTGTAACAGGACACCTTCATTATTATTTTGTTGTAAAATATTTATGTATATATTGTAAAAAATTGTAAAATATTATTTTGTTTTGCAAAAGGCTTCTTAATTGGTCTTCTCTTGATATAGCAATGGAATCTCAGAAAACCCAATGACTCGGCACTCTGGATGTTATCCAGCTTTAAGACTGGGTTTATTAAATATTACCATTTTGAACTCATCCCAGTTACAACTGGGTTTTGCTCATCTGCTTTGGACAGAGGTCTAGGGCTGTAGGGACTTTTCTTTATGTCAAGAGTTGAGTAGTTCTTATGTGTGCATTTGCCAGGCAGCCCTCGGAGCAACGGCATGAGGAGCGCAGCAGCTCTTGGCCCGTTTAAAGAGTGCTCTCGAGTGAGGGTACAGACCGACACGGGTTTCTTCACCTGCCCCTTTCCGTGCACACCAGACAGGCGTGCTACCCCGAGCACAGCACCCATCTCGTGTGCTTGCACAGCTCCTGCCCCACACTCGCAGGCACGTGGCCACCTCAAAACGTGACCAGCAGTCGTGCCTGCTTGGACTTGCCTGTGCAGACATACCTGTGATAATCCCAGGCAAGCAGTGGAGTAAAATGGCTTTAATTTGAAGGGCAAAAGGATTTCTTCCAGAGCTTGCTCTCATCTTCCAGTGAGGATCCTGGGCTGTAAATGGTAACGTATGCTCACGTGGGTCTCAGTGGGGCAAAACCTGCAGCCACACGTGCAGTGCAGTATCTGTATGCTGTTAGACTGGATCTGACCACAAGCCCACAGTGACTGGGAGTGGATACTGAGGGATGAAGGTGAGAACGAGACTGACAGGTAGTGATCCTTCTCCAGTGTAATTTCTAGCCCTTTGAGGGACTCCAGGACCAGCGGCGATGCCTTTGCAACTCTGACCATGGGCAAACATAAACTCCCTTAAATAAAATGTGAATGGAGCTGAACAGCCTCAGATAAAAAAGGCAGTGAAGAAAGGTTATGATAGGAAAAAATTATCTTTGGGGGGAATTGAAAACTTTCAGTGGAGGTCTGATGAGTGTTTCACAGAGGGCTTCCTGAAGTCATCCCTGTATTTCCTGATGTATCTGGAAATGTCATCCAAAAGCAATGTGGTGTTCTCCTTGGCTGGGGCTGTTTCCCTTTTCACCACCTTTAGCTGCCACCAGAATGATGGGCAGTGTAGACACAGGTAACCAGAGGAAGGTAGGTTCTCTGTTCCCATGGTCCTTGTTAAGGAGAGGGGAAAAATACAGCTTCTTTACCTAGGTGAAGTAAAGGCTAAAAGGGATATGATTGCTCTCAGTGAAACCATCGGGGCATAACAGCAGGGAAGGGAAGGAAGCCTCTGAGCTGCATAACACTATCAGCACAAAACCATTATAAAATAGAAGTGGATAAACTGGAGTTAGACAGTAAGTGATTAACAAGAAGTGGGAGGCTCTGGGACAATGTCTTCACGGGAGGACCAGGGAATAAATGCGTATGGCAGTTTGGGAGGTTACGAACCAGATCTCATTATATTTATACAGTGTTCTTGAACTATCTTTCAGCTCCTCTTAATGCTGTCAGTTCATTTCACAATCTGGGGGTGCCCCAGCAAGCTGCTGAGGTTGGAGAGGGGATAGCGTGTCTGCTGTGTGTGCAACAAGTGTCCAGACATAGGGGGAGCTTGAAGTCTGTAGTGTAAGGGCCCCGTATTAATTTTATCACTTAACAGCTGTAAAGGTAGATGAAGGAAAGCATGAATTCAGGAGTATATCTGTAGGTACGTCAATAGCTTACAATAATATTTTTGTCTACTGTTCCAGTAGTGTTCTCTTACTGTTTTAATCTCTGAAGAGGTAATGGACTCTCAAATAGATGCAGATTACACTATACTATTCCTAAGGTGGTTTTATTTCTTTTTTTTTTTTTTTTTTTTTTCCAAGACAAGCAAAGGTCCCTCTCTCCCTGGTTTGCTGACTACTACCTCTGATGTTCAGCAAAATGCATCCAGCTGCTATCTGGGCCTGCTACTTCCCATTAGCTCTGATGATGCCCTTTCCTATCAGCTTCATTTGCTTCTGAGTTTGGAATATATAAAGGCAATAAATCACCTTTTATCCACAAAGATGCATGTGCACCTACCTGGCACCCTTTGCTGTGGGACATACTTCTTTCCCCTCTGGTTTAATATCTTGACCTTGAAGAGGAGACTAGAGGATTAACTCCTGAGAGGCATGTAGATTATACTTGTTTTTCTTTTTACCCTTATTTTATTTTAATGGCCAGGGAAAATGGGAAGAATGCAAATGAGTGAATGCATTCTTTGATCTGTGTGGTTCCTGAACATAATCTCCTAACCTGGTATGTGCCAGGCACAAGAGGAGTTGCTGCCCCTAAGTAGGGAGAAACTTCAGTCACTTTGCAAGCAGTTGCTTGCAGTTTTTGTTGGCTTGGGGGAAGCGAGCGGCCAAGAAAGCCTTGTCCCTCTGCAGACCAGGGGAGCTGGATGGACTGTGGAGCTGATCACCTGCTGCTCATGTAATGGGAATTACTCTTTTAAGCGGGGATAATGAAATCATAAAGTTTTCTACCCACATCTGGAAAATACACAAATGGTTACTCTGAAAATGGTAAAACCGTGGCACTGACTTCTCTCTGGAGGGGCAGACTGAGCAGCTGTGACAAGGCAACCTACAGAAGCCATCTCCTGAGGTGAGACACTGAGCTACGGTTGGATGTGGAAGAGAGAATGGAGGCATTATCTTCAGTTCTGAATGGGGTCCATCCCTGAACATGGAAGCCATGGGAGTATTTTGAAAGTATGTATTTAAATAACAGGTAGAAGGGCTGGACAGTGTTAGTGGAGAGGGAAGGGTGGTTTTGGTTGTGATAAACTGAACAATACAACTGTTAGTTACCAGCAAAACATCAAACGTTCAAGAGTGGGTGATTCTCTGTACCTCTAAATTATTTTACTACACTTTAAAGTCATGCTTGGTGATGCTATATGCATATTCTGTAAAAATACACATATCCTTTGCTCTGCAGGATACTGGGAAGCGGTTTTTGCTCAGAGATCTGGATGGACCATGTCTCCTTCAGTCCGGTCAGACCTGGGCTATGTACCCCCTGATGGTGGATGGGGATGGGCAGTGGTGTTCGGAGCCTCCATCTCAGTTGGGTTTGCATATACCTTTCCTAAGGCTTTCACAATCTACTTTAAAGAGCTCCAGGCTGTTTACAGCATTTCCTACAGCCAGATTGCCTGGATAACATCCATCATGTGTGCTACCACCTACGGAGGAGGTAAGTGAAGCAAGACCATTTCTTTGGAAAAGAGGAAGGGTGTTCTCTACCCCAAAAAGGGAGGGGAGAATGTATTTCTTTGAGAAAGTTATTGGAAAGCTCTGACTGCAAGTTTGGCTTTGTTTTCTGATGATGTACGTTGGCAAAACACAAAACCAGTGCTGCTGAGCGTTTTATTGGCAACGTATATTATGTCACCAATTCTTGAAATGAAATAATTTTTGATAAAATAATTTCATCAGAAATCTTACTATGTGTGGAATTATTTGAGTCTTGAACAGTTATTTCAGCATATTTAGTATTGCGTCTTTTGTTCTGTTCATATCTTGGCTTTCTTTTTGAAACAAAGATTATATTTCTTGCACTCATGATTGTAGAGAAGATGCTGAAACTCAAAACCTGAAGTTTTGATGATGACCAGGCATGGCATACATGCATGTAAATCTTGAGGTAGTATGTAAATACGTATTTAAATAGTACCTAATTCTGTTGCTAAAATCTTGCTGCAAGTCGTTTATTAAGGGATGATGTTTTAGACTTCTCTGCAGAACCTATCTAAAAGGACAAATGTGTCCACTGGTTACTTCAAGCTGAAACATTTGCTGAGTACTTGCACCACAATAGCTGCAAAAGTTGCCACTGTGCAAAGGTTGTGGGAAGGTATTGCTTGTCCTCATACTGAAATCACCAAGTGGGTTTTCTCAGGGGGATGTTTGCCTCGGATACTGATGCAAGGTATCAGTCTGCCACTTTGATCTGAGCAGCTGGTGTGTACCTTGCTGTTAATGGTTAGTAGAGGACCATCTTGCTTTTAGGTTGCTGGTGCCTGCAAGGTGCAGCTGATGGAGGTTATTGCTGGGCTCTTAGCAGGCTCTTGGTTCTTCTTAGCCTGTTTTGCAATGGTGAAACATAAAAGGATTAACACTTGAGAACATAAAAATAGCCACACTTACACACATCTGCCTTAGCCTGTATTCTTTCTCAAACAAGATCAGTGACACAGACTTTGGGAAAGACTATTACAAACAAGTCCTAGATGGAGGGGTCTTCTCAGTACCCCCTCACCTTCAGGACGGATACAGTTTGGAGCTTTCCCGGGTCACACACCACAAATGTCAGGGTACAGTGTGGTACATAAGTCGTGCACGCTCATCTCATGCACTTTAGAAACTGGTTTTAGATGGCAATAAAAAAAAGAGTTGGTTTGGCATCTGATATAGGATGGATTAAGGTGAAAGAAAACTTCTGTAAGGCTTATCTGGCACCTGGGGCAGAGATACACATCATTCTGTCAGTGCCCTGAGCAATGCCTGTGACTCTGTGGGCAACCTGTGACTCTTTACTCTTTTGACAGCTCATGCCTAGTGTTATTGAGCATGCAATTCCCAAGACGTCTGCGTGCCTTGGAAAACTGGCACAGCAACAAGCAACTTCTTACTTACTGATTCAAATGCAGCCCTTGTCAAGGGAGACTGAAGGCTCCTACTGCCACTGAGCTGGTCTCAGCCCATTCCCAGAGGGCAGGTACTGATGTCACTAACCCACTGGCGCTGCCTGGCACGCTCGGGGTTGAGGATGTGTGTGACCAGAGAGGTGTGAGGGATGAGCTGCTTCCCTGATTGCAGAAACAGCCTTTTCAGGTGTGGCTGGAGTTGTTCAGCCGGGCAGCGTGGAGGCTTCACTGGGCTCTTTGGGCTACAGTCTCTGCTGCAAATGGACAGAAAGGTTCACTTCCAGGGTTATTTAATCAGCAGCTCTACTTAGCACCTATTTCCCCTTAAATAATGAATGTGTGTCCTCTGGCTGCTGTTTGGCTCTGGTGGTTTTCTGTCAGGAGCTGAGAAGGGCTAGCAGAGTCTGAGCAAGGGACGGAAGAGAGATTTAGGCTGTGGGGGCTGTTCAGGGCCCTCTGAAAGTTGGATGTCTGAAACTGAGCTTTAGACAGTCTCAGACTGGTTGAGATTTCTGGCTTTTCATTTTCTACATTCCCTGAGCTAGGGCTGCCAACACCTGGACAAAGATACAGAGGAGAGCGCTGCAAGGAAACTGCTGTCAGTGATCTTGATGGCAGAAGACAACGTTAGAGTATAAAACTTGTGCTTTTCATCATTGATCTTCCCATCTTTAAATACAGATTTTAATGAATTCTTATTGCTGCAGAGCTATCATTGTAAACTACAGCCACATGTGCAAGCGCCTGACTTTGCCAGATGTCGCATGTAACAACAGGAGGATGTCAGCATCAGCAGGAAAATATGAGATGCTGTGAAGTAAGATGACTTTTCTTTTTCAGCATTGCGTTTGCCTTTACGCAGATGTTGGGCTAATAACACAGTGCTGTCAGGGGGTATCCTGTCCCACCTTTCCTGGTGTTTTCAAAAACACCTGTGTTCATTGCTGCAAGAGCACCTTTCCTTTCTGGGAGTCTGTCCCGTGGTGTGGTGGTTGTTGCTCTTCCCCTCACTCAGTTTTTAAATCACTGTAGCATCTGGGTTTAAAAAAAAAAAAAAAACACAAAAAAAAACCCACCCAGAAATCCCCAAAACCCAGCAAACTCTGAAAGAAACAGAACTTGAAAAAAAAGTCTTAGGAAGAATCCCTGTGTAATGGTTGTAGACTCTTCTAGAATTAAGGAAGATCAATTATCTCCTCTGTTCTTGCAAATGATTAATAATTCTAAACGTTTCCCTGTCATGTTCTCATCTTTCAGTTGTTGTTTCCGATAAATGGTGTTGACATCTCCGTAGATCTGAAAGCAGCAGCATGCTAATGCTAATAGAAGAGGGAATGGCAATAATAACAGATTTAGGAGTTTCATATTGGGGAATAAATATCTTTGAGTGCATAAGTAATTGAATACTCAGTTTGATCTTCCTTTCAGCATAAATCTAGAGCAACTCTGTAGCATCCTGTGTAGCTGCATGCTGTGTTTGAGGGAGGAGGAAAGCACCAGCAAAGCCTGCCCAGAGTGGTTGAGGGCATGCAGAGGATCCCTCCAGGGACAATTATATCTTTAAACCCCAACTTTAGTTTTACAATATTCAGAAATGTTACAGCTAACTGTACACAGAGTAGTCATTTAGGACAGCATGTGTTTCTTTGCACTGGAGTAATTAAAAAAAAAAAAGCTTCAACAAACACTGAATATTGTTTCTAAGTGAAACTTTGGCTGCACTGAAGTCAGCAGGCACCTTGCCATCACTTTTAGTGGAGCTGGGATTTCATCTTTCAGCTGCAAAGATTGATCTGCTGATGTGTAGCACTAGAAGCCTGGCAAATTTCAGCCCCAAGCATGGCATTTAGATAGGAAAGGGGGCCGAGAACTGAAAGAAATTTCAGAAATTAATTCTGTGTCTGTAAGCAGTTTCACGAAGGTCACCAGAAATGTTAAGTGATGGAGTGGCCTATAAACACGACCTAGATAATAGGTGCATCTTTGAAGCCTGTCTTATGAGGAGTCATTTCTGGGGCACTTAGGGGGCTCTTGGCAAGGTCACTCCGTAAACCCAGGATTACAGCAAGCTTGAGCAAATACTACACTTGGACCAAAAGCCTTCTCTTTTTGATCTTGTGGGGTAACATGGATGTACAGTGTCAAAAGTTCAACAAGCTCCTAAAGAACAATCTGTGTAAGACCTTGAAAGTTAATACTAAAGCATCGTGCTTGATCTGCTGGACAACGGTCAGCCAGAAGGGCAAAGCAATACAGAAAATGCAGGCGCAGGAGCCTGTCTCAGCTTACCTACAGTAATATTGTGTATTGCATCACCCTGTGTTAAGGGCACTGAGGGCTGTTCAGCCTCGAGTGATGTTACACGCAGCTATCCACATCGCGTGATGCATGAACTGATCTCTTCCCATGTTTGATTTTTGTTTTCTTATCCCAATATTTAACTGTATTTGAAAGGTAAGGAAGGAGCTTGCTGGGTTTTCTCTGCCTTATAAAAAGGAGCTGGTTATATGCTGAGTGGCTGCAGACTTGATCCTGCAGACCTGCTTCCCACCCGCTCTCTCGCGGGGTCTAGCAGCCTCGCTGGCGATGAGCGCTGCAGGGTGTCAGCTGAGATTGGCTTCTGCTCCGTGCATCCTTGTCCTTGAAGCAAACCAAAGGTGCCCAACATGTATGCAGCAAACAGCAGAACCTGCTCCCCGAGTGCTACAGTCCTAGAGGAAGATTTCTTGGGGGAACTTGCCGCAAGAGAATTCCTCATGGAGTTATGATCACTTGTCACAAGTTTTATTTGATGGGGGGAAAAAAAAAACCAGCAAAACGTCAGTTGCCTCTTTATGATAGTTTTCTGTAGCTTTAATTGACTGTTCCTCTAATACCTTAAAAGTAGGGTGAGGTGGGGTTAATTTTGGGGGAAAATACCTGCATTATATGATGGCTCAGAGTACTATGATCTGCAAACAGCAGTGTCCCAGAGACTACTTGCAAACCCCTGTGACGTCCCCCTGACCCCAAGCTGCTGACCCTCAATTCAGGCTCAGCCAACATTGTGCAGTTCCAGCTTTTTGCTCTTCTGGAGTTGGAATTCCTCTTTATGGTGGCACTGTAATATCTCTCCTCTCAAACATCAGGAGGGTTTAATGACATCTAAAGCTTGACACCTTGTCGAAACATTATTCAGGCAGCCCTGAGGCAGGTAATCCTCTTTCTGTCCTGTTGACAACTACTTGAGAGTTTGTGGCAGGACAGCCTTGGAGCTGGGCTGGAGGAGACAGCAGTGATTTTCTGGATGCAGCTGTGCCACAACTGCTTAGGGCCATTGCCTTGGAGAAGGTGCTGGTGGAGGGACTGGATGTGTTTGGACCCTGCAGTCACAATTCATTGGATTAGTTTTGACAGTCTAAGCTGCAGATCTTTGCTAAGCTGTTTCTTTTTCATTGAAATGAGTAAAGAAACTCTTACAAGAATATTTCCATCAGAAGCCACAGGCTCAGTGGTGGGCCCAAGCCCACATGCTTGGGCTGCAGTAGATGGGGGGTACATCCACTACAGAGAAACTCTCTTTGTGTTTTCAAGCTGTGACCTCGTGGATCTCAGCTAAATTAATTCAGGATGAAAAATGTAGTAAAGTAGCATCCCAAGCAAATGGGTCTAAGATACCTAGCAGGCATCCTGTGGAATATGTGTTGGGATAACTCAAGGCAGGGGCAAATGCTGCTCTTGGAAACAACTCCAAGGATTTAAGTGGTTGCTGCCTTTCTAGTACATTATCATCATTTCACATCTTCCTAACTGAAGGGATGCACAGGATCACATGGAAAACTGGGGTTGTGCAGTGACTCTAAATTGGCTGAAAGTGGCAGAAGATGCTCTGGGATGGAGGAAGCTGCTGTCTCTGTTGCTGGTGTAACCAAGTATCCCTGGTGGGATCAGCTACTCTGACAGCATTGGGGATCTGTAGGGTTTTACATGTGTGACACGGTTTGTGTTTACCAGGACATCCTTGACAGGGCAGAAATATAGGTCCTTTATATTTTTTGTGTGTGTGCTTTGGCTTCAAAATGAGAACAAGCAGGCAAATTAGGTAAGGCAAACTGGAATAAAATGGGCTATAGTACTGATTTTACTTTGACAACACTGAAGTGCCTTTATTCGCTACAGGTTTTCCTTGAGCAAAAATGTATGAACTCTTTATCTTGTGTAAAACCTCACAGCAAGGAAAACAAGGCTTGAGTCTGGGAGTGGAGAACCACAGGCTGGGAAGGCAGAGGCTTCCCTCTCCACACAGTGTTCTCCAGTAAAGAGTCCTCTTTACTTTCAGTGCAAATGAAAAGAGTGACCTGCTCTGCTCTGGCTAATGTGTAATTACACCTTCAACACAACCTTATGCCCCAGCTGTTTGTTTGCCCATGTTTGTGTGCATGATGTGAAATGCCAGCAGGCTCTGCATTTCAGTGGTGTTTGGAAAAAAACACAGCATTTGTCCTAAATTTCAAACATTCAAGGCTCGTCATAGCCAGACTTCTGCCATAAAAGTTAACAGCTAAATTCTCAATGTATGTTTGAGTGCTTCAACCATGTTGTTGTTCCCTTTCTCTGCAGTCATTTTCCAAATATAACAGAGGAAGATCCTACTGGGATTAAAATGTAAATGAGATGAAAATGCAACAGCAAAGGAATAATTTGTTCTAATTCCCCAGTGAAAACATTCCAGTTATTAGATTTAGATTAAATTGTAGCCATCTTTTTACCAACACAAATGTGTTGGTTTGGGCTGCTTGATTAAACTCCTGCAACAAGGGAAAAACAGACGTCATGTCACTACTTAAGTTTATTTTATCATCTCCAGGAAACCAGTGCATCCAGCAATGATGCTTCATGCACCTGGCTGGTTTGACGGTATGGATGCAGGGCTAAAGCCACTGAAGAGGTTTGCTGGCTCTGGAGAGAGTTATTTTATGTCATATGAATCCCTCTGCCTGTCTGGCCTCTGCACTATTAATACTGGGGTTTAGCAAAAAGCAAGCTTGACATTTCATCGCTTTCTGTTTTTCCTCTCCTTGACCCCTTTGTAAACCATTAGTTGGTGTGGAGCAGAGCCACGAGGCTCTGCCAGCATCCCAGGTGTTCCCAGCAGTGCCACCACCGCTGTCCCTTAGCTCCGCACAGTGTCACCCCACTGCCAGGTGCAGGGACACGTGGGGCTGGGGGCTCTGTCCACAGCAGAGCATCTCACACAGCGGTGAAGAGGCTGCCTGGAAATCAAAGGTCCCCCTAAAATAGGCACAGGGATGTCAAGGGCTGTGGATTGACCACGCCTGACCCACATCCCCATTTGGAGCATGTGTGGGTGCTGTGTTGTTGGGGTGCTGTGTCGGTGGGGTGCTGCCCACATCCCTCTCGCTGCTCGGCACACTGGGAGCTGCCGGGCAGAGTTAGGTTCCCTTTAATTAAAACCTCAAGCATGAAAATATTAGTGGTAAATCCCTGAGTGCTGGAAGTCTTGTGGCTAAACACTGAGGAATGTGTCAGCCTGGTCAGGCTCAGCGTGAGGAGGGAGCAGGGGAATAAGGGTAATTCTGTGCTCGCCGGGCAGGGAGCTGTTGGTCTGTCCCCAGGCTGACATTTTGTGATTGCATCTGGTTGGGGTCCAGAGCCAAGGATTTTGCTGAATTCAAACTTCTTCCCAAGTAACAATCTATATTAGTATGGATTGATCCCTTGGAAAAAGTTAAGAATGTTATTAGGGACATAAATGTGTGGGCCTATTTTCAGAGAACTGGCATATCTCTCTCCTAAGACAGATTTCACTGACTAAAGTAACAGTATTGCACCCTGGGCCACGGGGTCCAGCCCTTTGGTTTTGCAGACAATTGCTTCTTATAATCTCATTTATTAATGCAGAAGCTCCATTTTAACTGTGGTTATGGATTGGATTTCAGGGCTGATGCTTTTTTATGAGCAAATGGAAAGTGACAACGGAATAGTTTTGAGAAATGCAGGTATGCCATGGAAGTGAAAATCCCAGATGCTTTAAAGAAGTGCAGTTACTTCTTTAGGAGCTCACTTACCTAATGCTGTTTTGATGCAGCAGAGCTAGGAATGGATTTTTTTTTTTCTTTAATGTGGAAGCAATTTCTAAAGCCTTTAATTGAGTTTCAAAGACTCAATGAAGGAAAAACTGTTGGGGTTATAGAGTTGTAGCTCCTACCTTTGGCTGCAATAAAACGCCTTGTGTAAAAGGCTTCGAACAAAATTCTTTCTAAATACCAAAGTGGTCCACTGAGAACAAATAGAAATGCTTTTCATTCTCAAGGGAGCCCAGGGTTGGTTTTTTTTTCCTTTTTTTTTTTTATTTTCAGAAAAAGGTTGTCAACATTAGTCACTTTTTCCCAGTGACCTTATATTTTAAATATTGTTTATCCAACCTTGGACTTAAGTAAGTGAAGGACATTAGTTCATTTGATTTAAAAATCATGACTTAAATTAGCTATGGGAACTGTCATGGAAAGCTATGGAAAAGGGAGCTTTTGGGGAGAGAGGAAGAGTTTTAGTTTCTGCCTTGCCCCCAGCCCCTCTTCCCCCTTGCCTCTCTTCTTTCAACAGCTCTGGGAATACAGTAGCAGTCATTTATTTACATGGAGGACTGTGATAGGGAAATGAGTAATTTGAAAAGGTATTTTGCAATTTTAATCAATTTTGTTGCTGCTTGCCAGCAAATTAAAAAACCTACCCTCCAGGAAGCGTCTGCTGTCTGCTGATGAGTAAGTGGAGCCCAGCCCCGGGGGGAGCTTGTGCTCCTGAAATGAAGGGGGATCACTCACATAGGCAGCTACTGTGAGACGAGCTCAAGTCTCCCCAAATTGTTAGGAAAGTCCTTTTTGACCTAGTGAGCCCGGGATTTCTACTGTCAGTCCCACCTTCTGCCCTCAGGCTGCCACGCTTTGCTTGTGAACGTCTCTTCAGAGCAGCAACAGGAGGGCAGAGACTAATTGTTTCCAGACATCTTCAGAAATTACTTGTTTGCCCCCAATAGCTCCTGCTGCAGCTGTTTCCTGCTCTGATTTTGTGTTTGCCACCAGTTTGTATGAACGTTCACACCAGGGTTTGCTGCAGAGGACGTTCTTTAACGTGACACCAAATTTAGTATTTCTGCGGAAGGAAACTCCCACCTTCCAGCTGAGATCGTGGAGTTGTCCCTGCTGCTTCATCCCTCTGGTCCCAGGAGTTTCCATCTGCCCTCCCCACCTTCTACAGCTAAGGATGTGCCCAAGTTCCGTCTCGTGTGTGTTTATTTAGATTTGGTCCAATTATTTATTTTTGGCAGAACACAGAAACCAGCTGCTGAAACAAACGTCATTCCCGTTTATTAGACAAACTCCACTAATCCAAACCCTCATCCCTCTGTAGGAAAATAGAGGAAAACAGCCCTGTCCCCTTGGCCATCCCCTTGTTCAGCTGCAGATAGGGTTTTCCTACTGGAGAGACTAATTGTCTCCTGCGATGACAGACCCTGAGCCTTCATGCAAGCTGGAGTATACATCATACAAGCAGTGCAGTAAAAGCAGGTATCCTTATGGCCCATAAAGTGGGTCTAGGCTGTACCAAAACAAAACTCTGCAGGTCATCACACTGTGACCCTGCACCTGAGAGTAAAGGTCTTCTGGTCAGTTTAAGTTTACTCAGTTATGTAGGAAGAATTAAATAGTAGTAATAAAACATCTTAGAGATGTGTTGGAAGGAGATCTTTAAAGTTCTAGGTTAACTGTGCCAGGAAAGTTACTGAGCAAGGCACTGATTTTCCTCCCCGCCCCCCCCCTCCATTATTGCTTCATTGATATGTAGGAAAATGGGATTTACAGTAACACAGGGTCTGTTTTGGGAATGTTGGAGGGAGGGTGGAAATTGGGAGGAGGGGAGCTCCTTCTCATTTAATCAGAGACTGACGTATTTGTACCTGAACCTACAGTGGTATTGCTGTTAAAACCATGTTGTTAATTCAAAATTAGAGAAGAACAGGCCCAGAAGGGCATGAGATGGGACAGCAGCAAAGCCTTACTAAGCCGTTTGTGAGCGCAGGGATTTTCTCTTCCCTGGACTAGCTGGGAAGGGCTCCCAGGATCCCCAGGTAGAGGGTGCAGGCAGGCAGGGATGTGGGTGACATTTGGCTCAAAAAGAACAGGAGGAAAGAAAAACGTGAACAGCAGGAGTGTTTAAATGCAGATTTTTAAACCAGCTATTTCCACACACCTAACTAGTATGACTTGGGTTTTTGAATATGGCTTTATAGGCGATTAGGAAAGTGTTGGTCTGAGCCTTAACATCCAGAGAAGCCAAGGGGGAATGGAAGCTCTGCTTAGAGGGGGGGAAAGAAAGGCCCATCTTTGCAATGCAGGTAGTGTAGTTGATCTGCAGGTGAAATGTCTTTTACCAGAATGATTTATAAAATCATATGATATATATCATATATATATATATATATATCAAAATTTATAAGATCATCCCTTAATCTTCATGGTTACACATGGAGGGAAGGTGTCCCTCTTCCAGGAGGCTGGAGGCAGAGCAGGAGGTGACAGGATGTTGACACTAACTGACATCTCCATGTGAATTTACCCAAAATTGGGGCTGAGAGGGCACATGGCTGAATTCCTCCAAGACCCCCAGGGCTGTTACTTAAGCCAGGGGGAGGCAAGGTTGAGCAAGATGCACTCCAGTAGCAAAACTGCAACTTTCCAGCAAGAGCAAACACTGCTAATGTTTCCCCAAAAGGGATTTTAACGTAAAAACTAGAATATACAGCAAGTTGGTGAACATAAATAGCGTGTGGACAACGGCACAAATCCGCAGTGATGTTGGGGTTTGGGGACGGGAGAGCAACCTGCAACTTTGTAAGGAGAAAAGAGGTGCTGGTGGAAACGCAGGGGGAAACGAAAAATAATTTAAATAAGTGAGGATGGTTTAATTAACGCCCGCGGGGTGGCTGGGTGCTGCTGCCGCCTCCCGCAGCGCCTCGGCTTGGGGCGGAGCGGGGTGAGGCAAAACGGGGGGGAAAAGGGCAAAGCAGAAAAGCCGGGCGGAGGTTTGGTGCGTGCCCCGGTCTGCGGGGCGGGCCGGTCCCGCGTGGGGCGGTGCGGGCCGCTCCCCCTCCCCTCCCCGCCCGGCCCGCCGCCCGCGGGGGTCAGTGGCCGCGCCGCGCTCCTGCAGGTGGGTGCTGCGGGGTCCCACGCCTGTCCGGGGGGGGGTCCGGGGTGCGGGCACACACGAGTGGGGCGGTGCACCGGGTGGGAGCCGTTGTTTCTGTTCTTACCCACTTCCACGGGGCATTTCTGGCACCGTCCCGCTCGCCCCCCAGGCCCGGAGCAGATCCCGGGAGGAACTACTGCACATCGCTGATGTCCTTCGCGTGAGGTGGCAGCACGTCAGGGGTGGGGTGCGACGTCAGGATTAAATGCCAAGATTGAAACTGAGTTGGGGCGATGCTGTCGCTCGGGGTCTGGGGGTGCAACACCTGACTCTCGGCCTTTGCCCTTTGTGTTTCAGGGCTTCCCGAGGAGCGCTGGGCACCCACCCGCACCCCCAGCCCGGCCATGCCACCCCCCGCTCCCACGGGGCAAGCCCCCGGCCCTCCGGACGGCGGCTGGGGTTGGGCGGTGGTCTTCGGCGCTTTCATCTCTATCGGCTTCGCGTACGCCTTCCCCAAAGGCTTAGCCATCTTCTTCAAAGAAATCCAGGATTTCTTTGGCACGTCCTATAGCGAGATCGCGTGGGTCTCCTCGATTATGTTGGCTACGACGTACGGTGCAGGTGAGTAAACCTGCACCAGCCGCTGCGGCGCGCTGGGTCGCAAAAGCAGAAATAAGCCAGAAATCTCCGCTTCGGGCCAGAGTACAGGGAAAGCACCAGTGTCCTTCTGCACGGGCACTATCAACAGGTTTATCTTCTGGTTGTGTTTCCAATGTTGTTTAGGGAAACAAGTTGTGTGTGTAGCCTAAACAGACTAAAGAGCAGTTTTTTGGAGGTAAATCAGTGTTGGCTGGCATTTTCAAACAGGCCCAGTGCCTTGCAAATTTGTCACTGGGTTCAGTGGGTGCAGGCGTCTTTTGACCACTTTGGTTGCCTTTTGGGCCTGTGAGGGACTCCAGATGCCTTTGAAAATGTGGTCTGTGACCAGTTTGGTGCTGACATCCCCTTTATTTCCAGCTCGGTGTGCAACACCTTTGCTGCTTTTCAAAATAGGGCTCACTCCGCTAATACAGGCACGGTGTTATGTGGAAGCCTTTGTAAAGGGGTGCAGTATCCTCTGTGCACCAGAGGCTGAGGTGCATGATGTGTCCCTTCGCTGTGTCCCCTTCCCCGGCCACGCTGTCAGCCATGGGCTGCGTTGGGGGATTCCTCTGACACTACAGAGCACGGCCTTGGCCCTGTCACGCAGCACCTCCATTGCCCCAAAGATGGGCAGCACCAGCCCTGCTCCTTGTGTCCGAGTGGCGAGGGGACGGGCGAGCTGGTTTTGTGAAGAGACACTGGCATTCTCCTGCCTTGCTTTGACACAAATTTGTAACTTTGCACCCAAGAAGCTGTGAAATACCACCATGGCATGTTGCTGGGCGTAAGACTGGTAGTCCCCTACCCAGAAACTAGAAGATTACCTAGAAAAGCTTTCTGTGGGCATCAGTGAAAAAGCCCTGAGAACAGGCTGGTGTGACATAGCTGGGTCTGGGTTTCAGCCGTATGTAAGCGTGGAGTAGAGCAATAAATGAAGTAGCTGCTTGTTTATTGTGGCAGCTTATAATTGCAGCAATGAAATCACCAGAGTCAATCATTCTTATCAGCTGCAAAAGCAGTGCCTATAACTTTGTTCCTTTTTTATGATTTTGATATCACTTTCATGACTCAATGAAAAACTTGGGCTGCCTTTGATTAAATCTGCAATGGGAGGTAGACAGGAACCACGCTCTGTAATCGCAGGAAACTTCATCAGTATATATCCTGGCTATTAAAACAATTCTGCAAATATTATTTGTTTTTAAAAAGGGATTTTTTTTTTTTTTGTTATTCCTTAATAGTGCACTGTAGTGCTTTTTCGAGGGCAGAGTTGGTAATGAAAGATGCTGTGTAAAGGGCTTTGTAAAGGTTTGGAAAGTGGAAGCGATGCTTGAATCAGAGCCCATTGTAATCTACTCTCTTGTAACCTGCTGCAAAGGCTTGGTCCCATGGAAAGTATCCCTGCAAGGGCTGAGTCCCTGTTTGAGAGCCCACAAATGGAGCACTTTGAGGGCAAAACCCAAGCAGTGATTTAGAAAGAGAAATCCTCCACTTACTACCTGATGGGTTCTGTGCCTGAGCCCTGGGGAGCGCTGCGGCTTTGGGATAGATTTCCACTGGGGCTTGTTATTAAATGCAGAGAAAAGCACTTTTGCCTCGGCCCGAGCAAAATATAAATAAGCAGTCTGCGGTGAAAAGGAAACAGCCTCTATATAGGCTGAATAGGAGCAAGTTGGTTGTGGTGGAGGGGGGAAGCATTGTCATGGGGAGGCAGGTGGAAGGACCCTTGTCATTTAGATACTACTTAAATGTTGTTTTAAAGGGATGGGGTAAATTGTGTGGAATGTCTCTGTAGCAGTCAGGTGGAAAAAAAAGCAGGCAGTCCCTTCCTTTGGTGTATTCATTTGCCTACAGATTAGTGTTCAGGAAGCTGCATGGTTTGGAAGTCAAAGAGAGAGGACTAATATTTGGTACCAGAGTATGTGAAGGAGTGGAGGCTTCTGTAAATTTCGTGGTCTGGTACTGAAATTAGAATATCACTTGTTGGGAAGGCTGTGGTTGGGTTTTTAATATAGGTGAGTGTACTAAATGTGTCTGATGGAGAGCAGAGATGGCTGCTCTCCCTGATGGCTGGGTCCCTAACACATTTCTTTCTGTCTTCCCAGCAGCTCAGGGCATCACAGAGTGCAAGCCTTCTGGGGAAACTCTGTTTCTTCCACTACACTCAGTCTTGGGTAGATGTTAGCTGAGGCTCAGGGCACCGTGATGATTATGTCCCTTTTGAGGACAGGCTGAGAGAGTTGGGGTTGTTCTGCCTGGAGAAGGCTCAGGGGAGACCTTAGAGCGGCCTCCCAGTACTGAAAGGGGCTACAGGAAAGGGGGGAGGGACTCTTTATCAGGGGGTGTAGGGATAGGATGAGGGGTAACAGTTTTAAACTGACAGAGGGCAGATTTAGATTAGATGTAATGAAGAAATTCTTCCCTGTGAGGGTGGTGAGGCCCTGGCACAGGTTGCCCAGAGCAGCTGTGGCTGCCCCCTCCCTGGAAGGGTTCAAGGCCAGGTTGGACGGGGCTTTGGGCAACCTGGGCTAGTGGAAGGTGTCCCTGCCCACAGCAGGGGGGCTGGAACTAGATGATCTTTAAGGTCCCTTCCAACCCAAACCATTCTCTGATTCTATGATGACCTTAGGATTTCAAGCACCATCATCCACAGTGAAGCAGTGGGAAACCCTGCTCTGTCATGGGGTGGGGGGAGACCTTGATGGAGCAGCCCCAGAAATCATGTCCCTTTTGCAGACTGCCTGTCCCGTAATGCTGCAATAAATGTGCCAAAGTAATTACCTGTAGGCTGAGGGTTCAATGGCTGCCTCTGTGGGTTGCTGCCAGCTCTGCCTCATCTTCCAATAAAAACATGTTCCCCTGCCCTCTGGTATGGAAGAGATGCTTTGTGCCTGACTATGACAAGCGAGGAACATGCTCTGCAGATTAACCCTGCACATGGCAGAGCCTGAAGTTGCTCACGGGGGTGTAGATGGGGGGCTTTATCTTCTGAGGGTGCAGGTCACGGCCAACAAAGTGGTGCTGGAGCAGGTGAAATGCTTCTCTGATCGCCTCTGCCTTCTCCCACATGCAGACCTTCCAACCAACTTTCTTCTCTATCTCTCCAAGCGTTCAAGCCAGTGCCCTGTGCTCTGTACCTGGGATGTTGTAATGGACTTTTATCCCCATTAACTGAGCATCTCCTGTCTTTTTTTAAGGAGCTTTAACTTCACCCTCCCTTATGCTATTATACGGTAATATGGGGGATGATACAGCTGTTAGACTTAATTGCAGGTGATTGTACTTTGTACCTTCCCACCTGCCTTGCAGTTGCTCAGAGTTATGTCCATTTAATAGTCCTCCCCTCCTCTGCTCTGCTCTTGAATAAGATTTATGGTTGTTTGATCATCCCTCTCTGCAGCAATCCAGGCTGAGACACTGAGCCGCTCAGTGGCTGCAAACGGGGCCATGGTGGGAGTTTGCAGAACGTGGAGCAAGTGAAACACACATGCCCAAGAGCATATTTAACACATCTAATTTGATTGACTGGGCATTTAATGCCAGAGTGCGTTTGACTTATGAACGACTTCAGTGATTTGGAAATTCTCATTAAAGAAACAGGGCGACGGTTCCTGTGAGCTGCCAAAGTCTTGCTCTGCCGTGGTGCCTGTTAGAGCTGTTAGGATGCCTGTGCAGCAAAGCTTCATTTGCTGAAAAACTAGAAAGTAGCTTAACACTAGAATATTGCTAATCTCGTCTAAAAAACCAGAAATTCCAAAAATGCCGAAGGAAGCTTTCAACATAGTCCTGAGTAACTAATAGAGTGGCTAAACCAGGTAGTTATTGCCATGGCTCGTCCATTCCTTCTTTTCCTTTCCCAAAGCAGTGGTGAGGCAGAACTGCAGAGTCTGTGTGGAGGTGGAGGGGTGGGTGGGCTACAGCCACGCAGGAACCATGGTGTGTGTACTGAGCATCTCCTGTGCGAGGTGCCAGACCCTGTGTCCTGGGGGGCTGGAGGGGCCAAGTGGTGCATTTGCTGGTGTCAGGTGTGGGCATCACAGCTATGAAAGGAAAGCCCCAAACCTGCCTCACCTCCCTCCCTTCCCCCTGCTCCAGCAGCAGTAAATGGCTGTGATTTGGAAACTTTCCTCAAGAGCGCACAGGCTCCGCTCTTTGTTCAGTCGGCTGCAGGGAAGGGCTGTAGCGTTGCTGTTCCCTCCCTGGTGTTCGGCCAGGTCTCTGGGCTGTGCCGTGGCTCTCGGAGCCAGGACTTGGGGCATCGAGGCTGGCATCTGAACACAGGGATGTCCCCCACGAGGACTGACCCCAAGCTTGGGACAGCCGTGCCACCACCATGGCAGGGTGTGCGGTGTCTGATGCTCTCACTGACAACAGCTTTTGTTTGCAAACATCCTCAGCAGACAGTCCCTCGTTTCCTTGGCATGCTCGTTGGTGTGCGAACTTGTTTTTAGGCTGTGCTGCTTACTGTGTAACAGAGCTTGTGTTTGCATTTCGTAAATAATGCAAATGAAATATATTTTCTGAAAATACTCTCATGAACTAACCCAAACCTCCACCGGAGTGGCTCTGTTGACTTTGACAGCATGGGTGCAGATTTACAGTGACCACCTGAGGCTTTGGCTTGTGGCACTGAAGCAGTTCCAGTTTTTCAGACTGAAACTGAAAATCAGCAGCCGAGACTGTTTTGCCCTTCACTTTTTGCTTAATTCCCCTAGGAAGCTGTTTTACACCAGCCGAGGCTCTGGCAATATATATTGCAGAAGTTTTAATGTGTCTTATCCCCCAGTTTCTTAATCTGAACTAGGCTGCAGAAAACAATTCTGTCACTATAATACAAGTAGTAAAACAGATTAGTGTGCAGTAAAGTGGATAGCCTGGACTTTATGATAGGGTACTTGTAGTTCTTGCCGGTGTTCATGTTCAGCAAGTCCACATTTCCAGTTGTGGAGGGCAAACTGGGAGGTTTGTGAGCGAGTAGCTCAAGGAAACATTGCTTTACTTCGACCTGCAGGGTGAAACCCTATCCATCTGATAAGGAAGGATTTCTGTTTTGCAATGTTTCTACTTTTTTTTTGGTCATAGGCGAAGGGCTCATTCCTTACCCCAAATGAGAAAAGTATTACAGAGCAGAGTCTTTGACAGATGGAAAGAAAAGGAACCAGGATTTGTCCCTAAGGGACCAGGGGAGATGCCATCATCCTTCCCTAAAGGCATTTTCAGCTCCCTTAGCTCCCAGGTGTCAGGCTCGGGGGATGATGAGGACATGCCAACATTGTCAAAATGTGGAACATCGTAGGGCACCTGTTGTGCTGCTGCATGCCCTTGGCAGGGTTTCCTTTTGCAAACTGCCTCCTTGGACTTTGCTATACCAACACAAGACCAAAGTTTCCAAGGTCTTGCCTCATATACAAGGATGAGTTTTGTTCAGGAAGACAATCTTAAATCATATAATTGCAAAACCAAAAGCCTTTGGCCTTCACACCTCCTGACCTGGACTGTGCGCCCATGTTGTGTTCACAATACCAAACTGAGCTGCCCTTCTCCCATTTTTAAGGGTGACACATTTCAAGCTAGCCCACAGATGAGTGCCTGGGCATAACCATTACCCAAGGAAAGCAGGAGGCAGTTGAGCTCCCAAGAAAGAAAAGATAAGTAGTATTAATTTGCTAGTAATTTAGTTGCCTTATTCAGCATCAGGGGAAGCAGCCAAACATTCTAAAAGTAAGAAATATTGATGCCACTAATTTAATAGCAGCAATGTTCCTGTACTTGTTACGGTTTCCTCTAAGGCTATAAGAGATGTAAGGATCATGGAAAGAAGTAATGTCTTTTATTATGGCCAACTGTTAGAGCTTGAACAATGAGTCGCCTTTCTAGTATGTGTGCCAGAATAGAGAGAATAATTTAGTACTTAGGACAGTACCTGCATTTTCAGGTTTGGGGTTTTTTTTAATTTTTTATGGTGACTGTGTGGCCAAAATGCTCCCTTCATCATTGTAATGAAACAACAGAAGTCATCTGAGTGAAATTCAGAGACCAGATCCTGACCCAGAGTCATTTCAGCTGACAGGTTTGAATAGTTGGGGCTAGAGCCGGAGACATCTGACCTTTCTTTTTTCCCTCATTTTGAAGAATCTCACTCTTTTCTTTGCAATGGCTGTGCAGTTAAGCCTTGTGCATGTTTGTATACAGTTTGTAGGTGTAAATATGTGCTGCTTCTGTTGCCCCTTAATACATAAAACACTGAGTTGCATCAGGACCGTACATTGTTTTTATTCAGTATTGTAGTGCAGTGGAGGCTTGGTCTCAGTCTCGCTATAGGCTGCTGTATTATTCCCTCCAAAATCTCCAGGGTGCTGTTCTTACACATCCAAATTTCTGTTAAAATTAGGGAATCACCTTGTGCCTATTTTGTAAAGATAGGAGCAGAGAGCCACCGTTTGCAAACGCAAGAAAAATGAGAGCCTTTCTGAAGTAAAAGCCTTATCTTGAACCAGCCAGTGTTTATTACTCTTGTTATTTATTATTTATTGTTTTGTAATTGGATGAAATGTCTAAAGATTTAATTCTGAAGATGTTCCACAACTGAGTCTTTTCTCCAAAGAAACTTTCTCCCAGAGCTTGTAACTGTTTAATAGAGCATCTGCCAAAGCAGCAAGGAAGAGACTGGGAAGCTGAAAGTCGACCATTGACCTTGAACATTTAATCCAAAATTTTATAGCTGTATTTTATTACACTGCTAGCATGATAAATTGCAGTGACAGGTTTAGAAAGCACCTTACAACATGTGGTGGCGTAAAGCTATATTAATAATGAGTTTGATTCTGCAGTTTTTAACTTAATCAAAACTGCCAATGTTCTCTTCTGGTCTGGTCCAAACTTCATCAAAACCTTCTCTGCCTCCAGAAGACCTCACCCAGGGCTCTCCACCCATCCCAGGTGCTTGCAAATCACAGAATCGCAGAATCATTCAGGTTGGAAAAGACCCTTGGGATCATCAAGTCCAACCCTCAGCCCTACTCCACAAAGTTCTCCCCTACACCACATCCCTCAATATCTCATCCAAATGAACCTTAAACATATCCAGGGATGGTGACTCCACCCCCTCCCTGGGCAGCCTATTCCACTGTCTGACCATTCTTTCTGTGAAAAATTTTTTCCTAATGTCCAGCCTGACCCTTCCCTGTTGGAGGTTAAAGCCATTCCCTCTTGTTCTATCAATAATTCCCTGTGGGAAGAGACCAGCACTAACCTCTCTACAACGTCCTTTCAGAAGTGCCACAGCGCTGAGAAGGGGAACTGAGGATGGGAGATGTGGGTTTTTTTCAAGGTCAAGCAACAAGTGGGTGGCAACATCCAGGCCAGGGCTCAGGAGATGCAAACTCTCTGCGAGCCAGTTCTGGCTCTGACGTTGCCTGAGGGACCACAAGTGCCAGGGCAGGACATGCCCTGACTGGTGGAGGCTTTGCCTGCTAAAAGCTCGGTGACAGGGATGCCTGGCAAAATTATTTGCTGTGCGTTGTCCAGCATTTTGCAGTGGATTTTCTGTGTGCAGAGTCCCAACGGCACGGCATCCCCCTCGCTGCAGGGAACAGAGCTGCTTGCACGAGAGCAGGTTGGCTGTGTGAAGCAGCCTACGGGGCTGTCATCTGGTTTAAGAAATAATCTCTCCAAGGCACGAGTCCTTTTGCAGATACTGTGCTCACATGCTGTTGCTGCTGTTTTCATCCCCTGCTGCTGAGAAATGAGCTGCCACAGCATGTGCTGGGGCTTTTTCTTGTTCTTTAAGAAAACCAGAGCCCCAAGCCTGTGAGCTCCCACACAAGTGGCTTCACTCCTGAAAAGCAAAGGAGTTATCCTTGTGTGTCATGCTTGGATGGTTGCGCTATGGGCTTCCCATCATCTTCTACAACATGGGCCTAGCAGAGGAATAAAAGGGTCAGTACCTGGGCGCAGTTTGCACTGGGAGGTGCCCAGCCTGTACGGCCACAGTGCGGATCTGTGGTGCACACCGGCTGCTCGCTGGTCTTTCCAGGAATCCCAGCACCTCTGTCCTCTGGGTCCTGTGTTGTGTCTGACCACCCCGTGGGATGCCTCAGTTATCCGAGGGTGTGTGAACAACACGCGCACCTCCTTCATCAGCCCTCAGTGCTGAGTGAGGGTTATGGGAGAGGGGAGGGAGAGGAGGGGGGACGGGTGATATTTGTAGTAATGTATCATATGTCAGCTCTCTCTATTTATGTGCTTTACAGCATTGGTTCAACAAAAATTCCCAAGTAGGGCTTTCTCTAGGATTTCCCTAGACATGTGCTTTTCCACCTGCATATTTTGTGTAGACCAAAACAAAAGGAATATCTCTGTTTATCCACAGTGGATATCCAGCATCCTGCCATTGCGGCCCAAACCCAGGCAGGTGCCCCCTGTGTACCCGCAGCTCAGCTGCCTGGTGCTGGACTTCATCCCTTTGCTTATCGTCATCTTGGAGTCCCACCAAGAGTCAATCAGCCTCCCCGTGTCATTGAAACAAGATGTCTTCCCACTCTGGGGCAATCCCTGGGGTAGCAGCACCATTATAATCGTGGATTTTGTTAGGAAAGCCGCATGAGGAATGATTTGATTTCTGTAATGGATGGAGCTTCAGATTCATATACTTCTCATGACTCTCAGAGAGCACTCAAGCCCTGCAAGGTCACCACGTATGTGCTTATATTTTTTATTTTTTTAAATAGCCCTGTTCTACTTAAGAGCGATAATAGCACTATAGGTTCAGGTGAAATATTTCTGTGTTCGTGGACTTGGTCACAAAGCTTTATCATTTTGCCCTTCACTGGAGCTAGCAAGGTCACCAGGCAGCAGTAATAGAGATGTGATAGACTTAATAAAAAACGAGATTAGTAAGAACTAGGAAGAAGAAAGCAGAGACTTTTGGTTGGGGGATTGTTTATGCTTTGCAGGCAGGTGTTAAGCCCAGGTGTAAGTTATAATCCACTCCTGCAAGTGAAGTTCAGACATGTCAAAGCTTCATCCCCTGGTCATTTTGTGTGCTGCTGTAGGAAGGAGTGCGAGAGCGTTGATGCCGGCCTGTCCCACAGCATTGCAGCTTTTCAGCTCATGGATGGCTCAACAGCATAACTGGTCTCTTGGTCAAATTGTGTAGGGTTTCCAGGAGGTGGACAAAGCCCTCTGGGGGGCACGGCCAATTTGCTCATAGAGCAGTGTGTTAAGCCTGGTTAACGAAGGGCTGCTGATCTCAGGGAATAGGTGTTTCAGCTGCGTAGGGAACTCGTGCTCTGCAGCTGGGATTCAAATGACAGAAGGGGTGAAAGTCTGTGGTCCTGCCAAAGCAAAAGGTTAGCTAAAAAAGTCATGGGAAAGAAATTCAAAAACTGTGAAGTTGTGACCTTCTGAAGGTCAGCAGCTGTGATCTGCTGTGTGGGTGAGATCCAAACAAGCAGCCCAGGGAAACCACTGAGCGCAGTCAGCTGCACGCTCGGCACCTGTGATGCTGTCCCTTTGCAGGAGTGGTTATTTAATGGCCTAAATACGAAGTGACACGAAGGACCTTGGCTCCAGCCCCAATTTTGGAGCTGTTGGCCTGTAGCTCCTCCATGCGCCGCAGGAGCAGCACGTGTCAGCTGTGTAATCTGGAAATTGAAATGCTGAAGCGCCGATCAGATAAGATTGCTGGATAATGAAGAGAACGCTTTGTCTTTCTGAAGCTTGGGCCTTGTCTGCTTTGCTTCTCTGCTTTTTTTTTCACATCAGGATGCTGCTGTTGCAAGTGCGTGTATTTCTGATGGGAGGTCAGGGTCCCTGGCTTCCCAAGGACATGCCTGGTGGGTGCAGGGGAGGGAGAGCTGCTGCAGCTTGTTTTCTGTAGATCATTACACCCGCTCCCTTCTCAGCTGGATATGTTACCAATCGTGCCTGGGAGACCCAGCACCACAGAGCCTGGATTGACCAGTTTGATGACCCGGTAACGCATGTCCAGGCAGTCTCTCCCATGCTTGGCTTATTCATCTCACAGGGGTTGTGCTGAAACTGCAGCCCTTGGCCCCTTTAACATAAGAGACCATTTTCCTCACCTACGAGGAAGAAAGAGAGGCAGCTTCTGGTGACTGGTCAGCTGTTGGAGCTGCTATGGAGTATGCTGGACTTCAGCCTCCTTATTTAAAAATTATTATTGGCGGTGCAAACAGAAGGCATTAGGGTGGTTAGGGGTGGAAAGGTCTTTGGAACTGCCCCTTGGGCTCTAGAAGAGGGGTATTTGACACCATGGCTGTCACCTGGGGTGTTTTCTCACTGCTGCTCGTCCTCCAGCCCGGTGTGCATGGCCATCCTGTCTCCAGCAGCACTGCCCGGGGAATTGCCATTTGTCTGTGGCATCCTCAGCCATTGCGAGTGCAAAACAAACCATCTGAACCAAGCAGCTGAGACTAATAATACACTGTATTATTACCAGGTACCACCATTTCCTCTCTAGTGATCTGGAGCAGACATGTGCAGGGCTCAGTTACTGTGGGTCAGCTGGTGAGCAGCCATTCGCCAAGCCCTGGTGACACTTCAGAGCATGAGCCACCCAGGTCCTGGACCTTGGACTTTAAGCAAAGCAAAAAACCGAAAGGCTGCAGGTTTTAAAACACACACACACACACCCATCCCTTTCCCCCTGCCTTTGTGACTGTGCCCCGTGTTTTCTCAGGCCACCTCCCTTTTGGGGCATCCATCATGATGGGGTGCTGATTGCTGGCGCTGATCCCCTCTGCCTCGGGAGGTTGGTGGATTCTGGCACCATGCTAATAACGTGGGGCACTCGCTTTCATTTGCAGGGTAATGAGGAGGTTGCTCTGTTACAATGGGCTGGTACCCTGGTGGATAAATTATGAGGCCAAAGGCAGTGTTGTTATTCCACCGAGGGAATGAGATTATTACTGAGGAAATTGCAGGCCTGCTCCTGTCGTTGTTTTACTACTAGTGTAATAATAGACTTTGTTTTATTAGTATAAATGATTTCCCCTCCTTTCTTCCCAGCTGAGTATGCTCTGCTCATACTTATATCCCCAGTGACTCCACATAGTCAACGCCAGTCATGTGCCGAGTTCCTTAGTATTATCTGTGTTTTCACAGTACTTTGGAAAATATTAACTATCTATCTGGGCAGTTCTTTTGATGCTGACCAATGTCCCTGTACAGTAACTCTTTAGAGCCACTTGTCACTGCAGAAAGGTGGGAAGAGCTAAGCCCCAGCGATGGGGGCTCTGGTGATCCCCAAACTGCCAGCACTGGGGTCCATGCAGTGGAATATTTTAAAGTGTTGCTATTTTATCATCTGCATGGCCATCAAATGATTTTACCAGCAGACATATGATGTTTGCAGTGGCTTTGTGCCACTTTACACTGTCAGAAGGTCAGTCTTGTGAAACCTGGAAAAAAACTCACGTTGCATTGGAGGCCTCTGGGTTACAGGGTCAGTCTCTCAGAGTCTCTGCTCTTAGCTCTCTGAGAGCCCTGCACAGAAATATTTCAGCAGAAATTCATCCAAGACAGGTTCCACAGAAAAGGGGAAAAACTGTTTCTCTTAGTATTAGATTAAATTTAAAAAAAAGACAAACCAAACTTTACAAACAAGGGATATATGTATGGTCAGAGGTATGGGAGAGAAGAACGGTTTAGTCCTTGTTAAAAATACATCGGTGTTTTGCACCAACACTGGAAGTTTTGCAGCTCATAAAAAATTCATAAGGCTTATTGAGGAAAACAGAAAGGCAATTCTCTATTTTTTGAGTACTGTCATACTTGCAAGAGTTTAAGCCAGTCTGGATTGATATTTCTTGTTAAATGCCAACTCTGTGTTATGATCCTCTCTGGATCATAGTTCAGCAGCTCAAAAAGAATAAATGACAAGATGGCTTGGCTTTGTGGAGGAGAGGAGAGAAGAGTCCAGGGTATTTTGCATTTTCTTTACGGTTTTACAATCTCTTCTTCAGGGTCCTTTTCACTTCTGCAAACATAGAACTCAAGGTGAAAAGTAATTGGACAAGCTAACAAATGAGTTAGGGTTTGCTGTATTTCCCACTGGTGAGTTCCTGTGTTTTGCTTGCCACCAAGATCAGCTTCTTTGACATGGCCTTTCATGTACCAGCTAACAACAAATGGAAATCCGCCACAGGTATGAGAAAAGAGAGGCTTTATACAGGACAGACACTAAACCGGCATGATTTATATAGGCTGAGGATGGTGCTTTACATTACATCAGTCTTCCAGGAGTGCCATGATCCCAGCAGCATCTTTTGGGGATATTTGGTGCAAACTTGCTTTCCAGACTGCAGGGTTTTATTGCAGACAGAACCTCCTCCGTGTGCACTGCACTCTGCAATGGCTTTGGGTGTGAAGCGAGGCGTTCCTGAGCAGGCTTTCCTGGCTCTTACCCAGGGGTGATGGTAGCCCCACTGGCCACTGTGTCCCCCAGCAGTGCCCTGTGAGCCGGGGAGGTGCAGAACCACACGCACGGCTCTGAGCGAAGCCACCAGCAGGATGAAGCTCCGTATCCCCTGTCTCATCCTCCACTGCCTCATGTCATCCCCTGGTGATGGATGATAAATGACAGCCATGGCTGGATGTCTGTTGGGACAGAGGAAGCCACTTGCTGGGCTGTGGAAGGGACCTGCCTTCTTTCCTAAGGCTGGGTGAGTGGAAGCATCATCCTCTCCCACAAAGCACCTGCTGCTACCACCCCTGTGTCGGCAGCCTTGTCCTTGTAATGCATTGGGGTGAAAGGGGACGATTAAATTTTACTTGTAATTTCCCCACCAGAAGTGGCAGTACTGCCATGATGGTGGGGTTGTGGGGACAGTGCTGGCTGGGTGATACTACCCTGACTGCTCCAGTCCCTGAGAAGCCATGCATCAGGGACACCTGAGATGGCTTTTGCTCCTTGCCATGACTTTTCAGTGACTTAGTGTTCACGTGGCTGCTCCTGCAAGGTAAAGCCAGGTAAATGGTGGCTATCTGAGGGCTTTGCCAGCTGTTTCTCTTGCCCTGTCCTCACCTTACTCCGTAAATTAAGAGGCAAAAATCACCCCAACTCCTGCTACCGTCTCCCACTGTTGGCTTGCAGAAAGGAAGGCTGATTTAATTTGGATGCCAGGACAGGCAGCCTGTGGTTCCTGCACATTCGACCAGGCAGGTATTACCACGGAAAGGTGCCTTGGGATCTAAGCTGCACATCTTGTTACCATAAATGGTTTCTGGGCGGTAATATACAGCATCTTTATTCTTTTCATGTCAGCTGAATAACGTAAATGACAGGTCTCACTTTTTAATTCCACCATGTTTCCAGGGGCTGTCACACTTTTAATTTTTGCAATAGCTGCAAGCAAAGCAGTAATTGTGTTTCCTATTTCCCACAACTGTGGTGCTGGCTTTGTTGTTCCCTCTTCTTAATTCCTCTGCCCTGACTTGAGCTATTTGATGTTTTCTGAAGCTCCCCACAGCACTGCTGTTAAAGTTATCTAACATTTGATGGCTAAACAGCCCCCTGCAAGAAATACACTATGGGTGGTGTGTGGCAGAGCAGGGCAGGAGAGGTGCATTTAGATCTGCGGGGTGTGATGCTGATCACTGAAGACATCTGGGCAGGGTGAAGGTGTTGTCTGTGCTTCATGCACCTGTCCAGACTGGCAGGGCTTGCATGCTGAAGTGTGCACAGCTATGTGACACGTTGTGTGTGCTGGTTTCTGCCCAGAGATGGGACAGCTTTTGAAAGGCTGCTCCATTAAAGCCTACGGATGTTTCTGAGGTCCAGAATGACTTAAGTGGAAGTAATTTTGGGAATGTGATTTTGCATTTGCTTCAGTGCATTTGAAAGGTCTACTCAGGACTATGACAAAACCTTCAGCCTATGAACAGCAGCTCAGGGAAGTTTTGTCTCCCAACTGTTTGAGGCCTTAGGTTGGATTCTCTGGTGTGTTGTAAAGCGTAGGTCTAGCTGATACTTTCCCTGCAGGTTGCATGCTCATCATGGCCTTCGTTGTGGATTCTCCAGTGGATGGAAGGGTTTGATTCAGATATGCTACTCCTGTTTTCTCCTCTAACTGGCTGCACTCAGTACCTTAGAGGTCTCTGACCCTCAGTTCTGTGTGTGGGAGCTGGTGATGTAGATCAAATGCTGTCACTCAAGTGTGTGCTGTGATGCTGTACACCGTTCTGCTTTGGCAAAGCAGACTCACAGGGCCTGGGCTTAAGGTTTCAGGCTGCGAAGGAGAAAGACTTATGTTGCCTCTGAAGTTTGTCACAGTTCCCTGTGAGCAAGCCCCAGCCCAGCCAGCTAAGGCCTTTGAGACCACAGCTCTCCCACCTGGACTGACAAACAAGTGTGACTGATTATCCCCCGTAAAACTGATAACACTGCTTGCAGCAGATGAAGGCTGTTTGCTGAAGGTCACTCAGACCTGCTGTAAGGCATTGCTGAGAGACCACACAAGACGAGAACAGGGAGCAATTGCAGTCTCGTGGCTTAATAAGTGACCACTGGGAAGTTGGGATGGGGTTGAGGACGCTGCATGTTCATGGAGGGTGCCCAAGGGGCACAGGAAGGGTGCTCTCGTTTGTAAAGCCAGTGGTTGGGATATGAACTTTTGTTTTCATCTACTTCAGCCTCTACCCCGGGTTGTCCCCATAGCTGGGAAGCAGAGCAGAATGTGTCCCACCCTCAGCCTCTTCCAGTTCATCATCTGCTGTCCAAACCCATCCTTACTGATGGGTGAAGTCAATACAACAGCTCATGGACTGCAGTGAGAGGGACGTGGATCCATATATCCCTTCTCCCAAGGTGGATGCTGCAAGAGTGGGACATATGTGAGCATTTTGTTTTACTTCTCGTATCAGGGGCTTCTCTTCCTGGAAGCTCCTCCAAGTCAGAGCAGGAGAGGGGCGTTGGCAGGAATCTTGTGGGCTTTAAATGCTCTGCTCCATAGTATGACATCCTGTAGTTTTAGGGCTAAAGTGAAAGCCCTCTTCCAGTGGGAGAAGGTAATTGAAACCACATTTTCTTAGCTGAGTAATTAGATTGATTCTGGAAAAACACGGACATGTGGAAAATTGAAAAATGGAAGAGTTGTGTGCCCTTAGGCTGCAGAGGAATGTGTTGATGCCTTTCCGAGGAACACTGGCTCAATCTATTGAATTACAGGACACACTGAGACCAGCTCAAGCACGATTCAAGCCCAAGCCCTGACCAGGGGAAGCTCAGTGAGAGAGGGGTCCCTTTCCTGCTGTGCTGATCTGGCATACGTATCTTTTTCCCCAGAACTTCTCATTGAATTCTGTAGAGCTCAGTGCAGCAAAAGGATGCATGCATGTGAATTCAGTTAAAGGATTAGGAGAAAAAACTCTTCACGTAATTATACACTCACAGAAATTTTAATTGAATGGTACATTCAATGGGACCAACTCACAGATCACACAGTTACAGGGAAGCTGTTAAGACTCTGCCTGCGTGTATTTCATTCGAGTGTTTTGACCTTGGACGTTTAGTGGAAAGTATTTTATATGTTACAGATGTAACAATGGGCTTCATTCCCTAGATTAAACCAGTCATACCTACTGGTTTTTGTTCTTGTACATTATAACATCTGAGAACTTGTTCGGGTGCTGTCAGCCATGCTGAGGAGATATTGGAGTTTTTGGGTCTGGGTCCTGTGCTCAAGTGTGCCATGGTTGGCAGGGTCTGGAAAGAGCTCTGGCACTATTTCTGGCTGAGATTATTTAAGCAAAGGTAAATATCCTACTAAATGGCTCTTTGGTGAGGTAGATCCCACAGTCAATCTCCTCAGAGGTGCCTGTAAGCTTAAAATACCTGTTTCCAGTAATTGGTATGTGGACAGTGTGGGCTGTTCATAACGGTGGGAATGAAGGCAAATAGGCACACTGGGCTCCAAAACACTGCTGGTGTGTGCTGAGCAGGACCAGAAATAGTCAGGTAAGACAAGATATTAAATGCTGCCTGTAGCCCCTTGCCTCATTGCCAGCATCATTTTTGCAGCACTGTGGTTCAGGGTTTTTGAGTAATACGGAATCTTTTTCTTACATCTCATAGCTTGAATTCTGGACCACTCTTTCCTGCTCAGTTTGCTTTTTCCCGTTCTGACTTCTCAGCCTGATCTAACTTGAGGGTTGGCTCTGCTTTGGGCAGAATATTGGTCCTGAGACCTCCAAAGTCCCACTGACATATATTATTTTGTGATTCTGCTTTTTACTGGTCCTCCAACTGGTTAAGACGACTATACACGAGACCACCCTTCTTTCCTCCTCTGCCCAAAGCTGCTGGCATGTTCCACTTCCTCAGATTAAAATGTTTCCTTTCAGTGTGCAGTGTTTGTTAAGCCCTTTCCCTCTTTCCTAATTTTGCACTTTTTTGAACCACCTCTTTACATAAATGCAAGACCAAACTAATTCTTTTGAGCTCTGGCTAATCCATCATTCCGAACTGTTTCTGCATACACAGACTGCTATTAAGATTTAATTAACAACCGTTCTGCTGAAGCTTCAGTCCTGGTCAGCAGTATTGAAACTGCATTAAATAGAAGCATTAAAAATGCAACAGTATTCATGATATCAGCCTTGTAATACGAACCACCGCTTTGTATGTATGGTTTAGCATCATAATAAATCTAGAAGCTCCTATGTTGGGATCATGTGTTCACCTGAGCTGTTATTGCTGTTTGCCTTCTCTGATGACACTTTGAAGTCCTGGGGGTAAGAGCTGTCAACGGCAACACAGCCGCTGTGTGGCATGGGACATGCTGCCATCTCCACACAGTGTGCATCATCCTTCTCTCTTTTTCTGTTTTCTTCCTGGTGTCATCCTAGAGGCTGTCAGCAGCACCTCAGGGGCACTGATATTGCAGAATTTTACCTGCTTTGTGTCAAACATGCCCTTCTGTCAGAAGATACCTACCTCAAGGACTATTTTGCACTTTTTTCCCCAGGCCCCATTAGCAGTATTTTAGTAAACCGCTATGGCAGCCGACCCGTGGTGATATTTGGAGGCCTGCTGTGTGGTATTGGGATGGTCTCAGCCGCCTTCTGCACCAGCATCCTGCAGCTCTACATCTGCGTGGGCTTCATTACAGGTAAGAAGAAAGCATCTCCTTTCCACCCACACTTGAGGATCACTTCTGATGCCTTCGAGCATCCACGCTTGGGCACCTCAGCCAAACGCAATGGGAAGCTGGTGAGATAAAAAGCTGGTAGGACGAGGGCCCTTGCTTATTAACTGCTCCAGATGAACTTTAGCAAAGAGCATATTCCCTGCTAAGAGCTATGTTCCTGGCTGAACATTACATGCGGGATCTTAGCAGGGGATGTGCTCTTTGCAGATGAATGCTCCCAATCCTGAGGATGGCCATCAGTGCCCTCAGCTCCTGCTGAAGTGAACGCAGGTTGACTTTGCTCTGCCCTGGGCAAGGCAAGTCCTTTGAGATACAAAGTGATGCTATGAAGAAAGCACCTGTGTTCTTGTATTACTGTGTGTTATCTTCCCTCTGCAAGATACATGAAATGAGATTTCAGGGGTTTGCTTTAGTTTACTTGCCCTTTGCCTGCTTGTAAGTTTAGGAGGTCCTTTATCTGAAAATAACTGCTGGAGTTGATTGAAAATATGCAATATTCTCCCTGTTGAGAAAAAAAACCAACTATATTTCCTTATTGAAGTTACAATTTGAATTGTCTGTATTAAAATATGAATTCCCATATCGGAAACTCAAACAGAAGGCATAGGCTAAGTCCAGCAACTTTAAAGCCTGCAGTTGCTGGGTTATTGTTTTTAAAGGTAGATGGATTGGAGTTCTCCACCTGTGTGAATAGAGCTGCTTAATTGTAAGCATTTTTGTTCGATTATTTTGTCTAAGGTACAGCCAGTGTTTATTCCAGTGCGGCTAGGACATCTGACACAATGAGTTCAAAATTGGCTTTTGAGGTTGCAAGGTGGTATGTTTTAATGAATGTTCCCTAATTCTCTTCAGCCACATTAAGCGTTGCTGCTTTCTGAACTGAGAAGTGCGAGCTCAACATTTAAAATCATAAAATCACCCACTAGCAAAGTGAATTGGGACAAAAAGTTTGTCACCCTCTTCTCCTACACCAATATTGCTTCATTAAATCTGTACAGTAGTGAATAAATCCCCATGAAGGATTCTCTTTCCCTCTCTTAAACCTTACTCTTTCTAAGGGGAGTCACTGTGGTTAGATGAAACTGTGTTATTACTGAATGAATAAATTTTGCAGATTCCTTGAAAGACATTCCAGAAAGAAAGCAATGAGAAATGAAAGTAACCAATCTCTCCCATGGATAAATTCAATATTTATCAATGCATGAGCTTGCATCATTCCCTGCTAAACAAATGTCCTCTAGCAAGTTGATTAACACTGGATTAGCACATGGAAACTGTAAATCCTTTGCTAAAAATATGTGCATTTTGGTGAGCAGAAGGGCTCAGGCAAGGAAGGAACAGTGCTGTAGGAAGGCACCAACTCCTATTTTCAGAGGTACTTTTCTAAAAACACTGACAGGGAATTATGTGCCTAACCCCAGTGGGCCTAGGATTATGAAGACCCTGCTCTGGATTATGAAGACCCTGCTCTTTTTTACTCCCTAATCTTTGCAAATCTGGTCCATTGCCCACCCCAGAGAGCTGATAGTATGAGCTGTGCTGAAGGCACACACGTAACCCTCATCCCAGCAACAGGGTACAGGAGCAAACTGCCTCCATATCTCATCTTTAATGCTGTGATGTTTCCTCAGAGCAAAGCACATTTTTTTTTGTTGTGTACATCTTTTCCTCCTGCTTGCTGAATGAGGGCAGCTGTATGGATGAGGTCTTAGCTAATAACCCATCATTTCCAGGCATGGTGTGTGTGCTGGGGAAGGAATATTAATTTGACAGAGAAGGGAAGATGCTTATAATGCTGCTAACATGCTTGATGCCTCTAATTATGCTTGAAGTGCTTTCACTGGTCAGGCCTAACATGGAAGCATTCAAGGGCAATTATGAAGCTGCCTGCTCATCATGTGGCTGAGACAGCATTACTGTACGAGGAGAGAGACTTTTGCAAAGGCGATTTGCAATGACTGTAAAGCAACCTGTAAACATCACACTCTTTCTTAGCCCCCTTCCTACCAGCCCGAAAAGGAAACAGACTGATGTAAAAGACCGTGTTCATGTAGTTTTCAGGGATGCAGATAAAAACAAGATAGTTGGTACTAGGAGGTCTCTGCTACAGTCCTGTGCCTTTGGCATATTAATAGAAATTTCTTCAGAGGAGGAGAGCAGGAAGTATCTGTTTACAGTGGAGGGATTAGACACGGCAATCTCAATTGCTTTCTTGATTATGTCTTTTCCATTTGCATGCAGAGCAGGGACCGGGCTCCACTGTCAGAGATAGCTCTGTCCTTGATGGCACCGAGCTGTGGGCTGCACGAGGCACTTTGTGTACGCTGTAAAACCCATGTTCTCTTCCTCACTTGTTTCCCTATAGCGCTTAGAAAAAGAAATGGGGTTTGCAAGCTGTCGATCTGGATAGATGCCAGCTTGGATGCATTAAATAGGTGTTTAGGCATGCAACCTCTTCTTCAATTCGAGGTAGAAGCAGCAAATTTCAAAGCTAAATACAAGGCAATAACCACTGGTCAGAGTTTAGTCCAATCTGTACCAATTAGACCGCTATGAACTAAATTGGAATCTAGGGTGAAGCGTGTTGACTAATAAGACTAGAATTTTTGCCTCAGCTGTAAATATTGAGCATTGAAACACCTGGTGGGATCTTCACTTGCTAATAAAGTAAGAACAAGATCAGTAACTACACAGTTCACTCCTGTAGCACCACTTACTTCCTTTGAGGGAGATGTATTTAATCTAGGGAAGGGTACTCGTTCTGGCACAGGCTTCCTTCTGTTCATGCAACACCACCGATAGGCCTCTCTGTCATATCCCTGGGGGGAAAATGTGGTTATTTAAGTAACAATTTCAACCATGGAAAAGCTGTTGTAGTTTCTGAAAACTGGAATAAAATGGATATAAATATTTCCAACTAAAGTCAGCCAAAAGCTTAAAGTAAATTGAAATTCCAGTCAGTCAATTTGAAACTCTCCAGATTTAATTAATGGGAAGAGCATGAGGTAATATTAAATTAGATTTGTCTGACTGGCAAATTAATGTTCCCATAATAAAAAATTTGAGTTGATTATTGTTTAAGTGGGTAGCTGGCATACAGTCTGATTTTCCTTCTCTGCACAGCGTGTGGTAGGTCCCTAACAAAAATGATTCTGTGGAAACAATGGACCAATTTCTGCCCTTGCCTACCAGCCTGGGAAATACGGAGTTAAAGTCTAATCCACTGTGTTACAGCTTCTCGGGTGAAAGAAGACGCATTCCTATATTTGAGTGCTGTCAAGATTGTTCTCTAACCAAGGCTGAGTTTTGCCTCCATAGTTCTCAGGTCAGCCCTCTCATGGGGATGAATTTGGCCCCTTATGCATTATGAGCAGGTTGTACTTCCCAAAGACATGCCCGACCAAATATACAAAATATCTAGAAAACTTCATGCTGAGAATGTGTTTCATATTAGGCTAATTTTAATGTGTTGCCATTGCAATTTATTTTTAATGTTGTAAACTTCCAAGAAATTAAAAAAAAAAAAAAAGAATCTTAGACTTGGCAAAAATCACAATTTTGTTCAACATCAGTTGAATTCTGCTGCATCAGTTGGATTCTAATCAGCGACTAATGATAGTGTTCCTTAATTAATTTTGAGGACCTTGACCTTTCTAAATTCTCTTCTGTAAAGCAATATGCCTAATTATGTACTGCACAGTTAAACAAACTAATTATATAGACTAATGAACAAGAAAAAATCTGCATGACCCTATTTTCAGGATTCATGTTCTCTGATATAATCACTTCAAGGATTACATTTCTGCTTTGTTCTAATGTGGCTCATTCTTTCCTGGATGATAGGGTGGAAAGTATGTGGCATGATTTTTAAATGTCATTTTGATGGAGTTCTGAAAATTTAACTTTTTAAGGAAATACTGTGCATCATAGAAATGTTATTAATATATGCTAGTGCTCTCAGAACCACAGACAGCTGAGACCATCACAGCATTCGGTATGTCTGCCTTCAGCTTTCACCTGCGCAAGAGAAGCTGGCTAACTGAATTAGCAATGCAGATTTATAATACCATTTATATATCTAAAAGCAATAAAAATAAATTTTAATTAAAAGAAACACTCTAGGGTCCTGTTTAATTAGCATCCTCAGTAGCTGTTTTGCTGTGTACTTGCAGACCTCCTAATCTTTTGCATCAGACCTGAATTGCTCACAGCACCAAATTAGTAGCGGTTGAGAAGGGTGATGTTATTTTCTATGCAGGTCTGTCTGCCCGGCAGCAGTGTTGGGTGCTCACCACCCGTGGAAGGGGGAGCTAGCCCCCACTGCATGTGAGAAGGATGTGCTTTGGTGGTTAGCCCTGTCTAAGCCAGAACAACCTTCCTCAGACTGGGAGTTGTCATTTTTTTAAAATAGATTCATCCTCTCCTCCAACAAAGCTGCTGTGTCTGGACAAGACCAGCCAGCATTCATCAAGGGTGTAGTTTCAATTTATTCTGCAGCAAACTCTTTGTGCTAGGTTCGCCGCCAAAGAGATTTGCAATGCAAAAGGAAGAGGCGTTCTCTGACTGAAAGTGTCTTTCTGGGGTCTAGTTACTCAAATGTGGCAGCCAGAAGCTCAGGGATATCTTGAGCAAAGTTTGCATACAGACTGTCATATTGAAGACCCACCAGTGGACCAATTGTCCATGAATTTGCCTTAAACAACGAGCTCAGAATAAATGGGTCTCAAATCTTCCTTTGTGTATCACAACTATTTTTCTCTGTTCCAGGATTCGGCCTTGCTCTCAACCTCCAGCCATCAGTGATAATCATAGGGAAATACTTTTTGAAGAGAAGACCCATCGCAAATGGCCTTGCTATGGCAGGGAGCCCTGTGATGCTTTGCACTCTGGCTCCTCTCAACCAGTTCCTTTTTGACAATTTTGGTTGGAGAGGCAGCTTTTTAATTCTTGGGGCAATTTTATTAAACTGCTGTGTGGCAGGAGCACTCTTCAGACCAATCGGGCCAGCCACAGTACCAGTCAAAACCCAGATGACTGAGGAAGGGAAGGGTGCTCTGAAAGAAGAGGTCACTGAAGATGCCATGGAAATGAATAGTCCCACAGATGTCCCCATGGAGAACAAAACAGAAGAGGAAGGAGGAAAGGACTGTTGTGAAAAAATCAACCGGTACCTTGATTTTTCCCTCTTTAAGCACAGAGGATTCTTAATTTACCTAATTGGAAATGTGCTCATGTTCCTGGGTTTTTTTGCCCCTATTGTTTTTCTGGCACCCTACGCAAAGCACATTGGCATTGATGAATATTCAGCTGCTTTCCTCCTTTCAATCCTTGCCATCGTGGACATGATTGCCCGACCTACCACTGGCATCATTGCAAACAGCAAGTGGGTGAGGCCGCGGATTCAATACTTTTTCAGCTTCTCCATTGCTTTCAATGGCACCTGCCACCTTCTGTGCCCGCTGGCTTCTGGCTACACAGGGCTCGTTGTCTACTCCATCTTTTTTGGCTTGGCTTTTGGCATGGTTTGTGCCATGCTCTTTGAAACGCTTATGGACCTCGTGGGAGCTGCCCGCTTTACAAGCGCTGTTGGCCTGGTCACCATTGCAGAGTGCTGTACAATATTGCTGGGACCACCTATTGGAGGTGAGTGTATGTTCTTCCTCTGCTTCCACTGGGTTGTCACTTTTATTTAGACTCTTGCAAGTACAGTTTGTAAGAAGTGGTTCTAAATGTGTTTTCTCTGCTTCCTACCAACCGTTTTCCACCAGTAATTGGACAGGGAAGGCAAGTCCTAGATATCTTCTCCAGCATTTCCTCTTTACTCCTTTCTGTGTAGTCCTCCATTTGATGTCAACAGTTTGGAGAGTGATCTTTTCATCCCTGATCCTGTCAAACACATGAACTGAACTTGAACTTTCTACATCCCTAAGAATCTTGCACTTTAGACAACTCCTGGAGATTCCTCCTGTTGCAGAAGGCTGGAGCCCACCACAATTTAAGCACTGTAAAACACAAGAGTTCTATGAAATCCTCTTGTTGACTCAAACCTAAGCCTTGCTATTTGTCGCTGAGGCTCTGAGTACTTCCACTTGTGGATTTCAATCATCTTACTGCATCTGATAGGTTTAAGGCTGTTCTGAAAATAAAAGGTTTATTTTGGACGGCATAGTTTGAAAGGCAGAGACCCTCAAAGGTCCATGCTGACAATACTGAACATCCGGCAGGGCTTACAGTCATCTGAAGGTAGGCAGGACAGTGATCTCGGAATTTAACAGCCTGCTCTTCTTTGTCTCTATTAGCATGTGCTCACTTCTTTTTCTACAAGGAACACACCATGTCTGAAGACACCATACTTGTATCTGGCATTTGGCTCAAGTGCAGTCCTTATCAAATCTGAGTCGGCTATGAATTAAATGACTTTATAGGTGACATCCTCTCAGCGCACAGATACCATCCTGTCTATGTGCCCTGTCCTGCAATTTGCATTTCACCTATACGCAAGCTTGAATAACTGGTTTGGAAACTGGTCACCTCTAAGTGTGCTAAAATATTTAATTAGGTTGTGTGTGCTGTCTGTGTTTGGATGTATAAACACTAAACTCTGCTAATTTTTTTGATATGACAGTATTGTCATAAATTTAAAGAATGCACAGAAAGAAGGCAGTTTAAACCCATTTTCTGGATTCAAAACTGAGATCTGGCTAATAGTCTGTACGACAAGTATTGCAGAGCCATTTAATTCTTCATATTACCATGTAGCTCATACGGTGTGACAGAAGCAGCTGTATCCTCTTGCTGTCTTAGAGATTCATTATTTAATTAATGACAAACAAAAGAAAATACAATTTTAAAATGACCGTTTTCTGAATTATAAAATTTTCTGTGTGGAAGATTAAGTTAATGACCAGAGACTGCTAATGAGGCTAAACAGTTCTATGTAATAAACAGTAATATTAGTTTTGTAGGGTTTCCCCCACCATTTTAATAAGCAGCAAATTTATTGGTTCTTTGGCATTTTAATAACCTACTGCAGTGTTCTGCTTTAATGAACTAAGTAAATTGTTCCCAGTGTGTTTTATGACTTTATCTTATTCTCAAAGGAAAAGAAGCAAGACTATCCTACTGTTGAATTTTCCAATACTCTACTCATTAAAACTCTCATTGAAACCTATTTAGGAGACCTCTAGGTCATCCTGATTAGCAGAAAAGGAAAATTGTTGCAATTAGCATTTGGTTGATGTCTCACCAGTAACATGAAAAACACAGTGCATTGAAAATGGTGTACCAAGACATCTAGGAATGAATCAGGATGAACCATTAACCAAAACCAGTTAAAAATTAATATTTTTGTGATCAAGAAATCTATTTGGTGAACATAAAATCCCTTGTTAGTGTAATACAGTTGGATAATTAATCATCAGCTTTTCAACATTAGGGGTCAGTCAGGAAGTAATTAAAGTCCCTCTTTCTAAGGAGGAGAACATACTCCAAAAAGTCAGAGAGCTAATGGATGATGGGCCAGTTTCAAGGAGGACTGTCTGTACTGTGAAGGCCAGGTTAGGAGTGGGTGTTACTTTAATTAGGATTTGGGATGTTAAAAATGGGCTGTGTTGCACCAGTAAATGGGAATTAATGCTCAGGATCATAATCCCAATAAGATTTGCATTACATTTTGACATAATGGAGAACACTGACATTTCAATTAAGCCATCTCCCTTCAATTACTCTGTAACTCTGTAGCAGAGGCATTAACCTTTGAGAGGAACCTGTCACATTTGTCTTGGCATTGAAATTATCTGACATTGACAGCATCATCTTTGCTTTCCCTGGAACTAATGTTTTCCAGTTCCACGCAGTGCCCTTTCATCTTTAGATCATGAGTATAAATGCAGAAAGGGCAGCTGTGACCAAAAGCTGAGTCCTCTCTAATGCAGGGGAATGACCTGTGATGAAATAAGTTGGAGGGTCTTTGTCAAGAGTCAGAGATGATATCCAGTGGCCAGGTGCCATCTCATGAAGGTCTTCCCAAAAGCTGCTGCTTTGCTTGCAGCCTGAGGACTACCAAGTCGCACAGACATCCTTGTAGGTGATCACTGGAGTCAATGGAAAGGCTGTCTGCAGACTCTGTGGTCAGAGGACTTAGTTTCTGCATGGAAAATATAGGTGTGCCTCAAAAGTCCAGACTTCCCAAGGTAGGTTCTCTGTCCCCTTCTACTTAACTTACAAATTATTCCTAATACTACCTGTATCAATGTTAACTACCCACAGGCTATATAGTGGAACGCGTGAAGTATTTGCAGGATCAGAGTATTTGTGGAAGAGATCAGAAGTCCAGAGAATGTCTTATTTTATTCTAAAGCCACAAGGGTGTCCTTTTATATTTAGGATCTCAAAACACAATATTCTTGCCTTCACCTCTAAGTTTCTTTTTTTTTTTTTTTTAATTATATGTTTTACAGGAACTCTTATCGATACGTTTGGGGACTATAAATATATGTTCATTAAATGTGGAGCTGTGATGGTCCTGGCAGGAACCTTCCTGTTCATCATGAATTATTATAATTATCGTATGCTTGCCAAGGAGGAGAAGGAAAGAAAGGTAAAAGGGGATCCAAAAGAGGATCCTGTAAGGACAGAAAATGAAGGCAAAAATAACTGGAACAAAGAAACTGCACAGGATGGGCCTGAGCTGGAACCTTTGAGAGAGGAACGAGAAGGACTAAAGAAGGAAATGAATGGCACAAATGAAGTTTAAACCTGTTCTCATGGGCTGAACGGGAAATCGCTTCTGGGTTGCTTAAATGGACACCAGCTGTGAAATCACACTAGGTTTTTAAATTTTACTCTGTGCTCTGGCATGTGCATCCTCTTCTTTGTTGTAGGAGAAGACTAGAACAGAAACAAGTCTGGTTTCTTATAAAGTGCTGGGACACAGTGCAGTATCATTTGCATACCAAAGGTCCTGCAACATTTTTCTTTAGGTATTTCCCATTTCCCAGAGGGGCCGAGTAAGGATGTAACTGACATCCCCCTTTTATTCCCTGTACTACAGATTTACTCAGTGAAAAGGCCAACGGCCACCAGAGTCAATGCAGAGCCCTTCCAGCAGCCTGAACAGGCTTTGCATTGAGTACTGTGGTGGCTGGGTCTTCTTGCCATACAGTCAAAACTCTTTGATTCTCTTCATCTGCAGTGTCAGAATTATCCCAGGGATTTGGTTCTGCCTTCCACTGGCAGCTGCACTGTGACTTGCACCTCTATCTCATGGAAATGTAAAATAGACCTTACACTCATCTTAAATACAGCATGAGACTGCTGCTTCAACAGAACAAGGGCTGTACATGCCCGTGTGTGAAGTGGCAGCCTGGCCTTGTGGCATGCTAGGAAAGAACTAACTTGGGGTGGCTCATCATGGCTTGACCAGAGACTTTCTCAGGGACCTCTGCCTTTACCAAAATGCCTTGAGAAAAGTGACGTTATGCAGGGGGCCAGCACAAGGCTGACATGCTGCAGGAGTCCTTCCTCCAGGTCCCCTGTCTGTGCAGGGCAGAAATTCAGTTTTAAAAGGCTTAAATTTTGATCTACATTCAAACAGTGCAAACTCTTCTAAAATTTTCCCTGGAAGGTTACAAAGTCCTGATTATCCAATATCTGAGTGCCTTACCATTTTTAGCATGCTTTTTCTTTACAATACCCCAGTGAGGCAGTAAGTGTTCTTACTAGTAATTAATTGTACAAATGAAGAACTGAAGCACAGAGGAGCTATGAGTATCATCGCATCAGTGAATAAAGCTTAGGCATGCCAGAGCTGAAATGGGATCCACTGCTGTGAGTTAGGTGCCTGAAAGCCCTGCTGAGCACAGGTATCCCCCTGCTAGAAAATAAAATACCGTGGATAGTCACGCATTAAACCACAGCCCTCTCTGCAGTGCAGCCTGGTTACTTTGTGCTTCGTAATACTCAGGATTAATGATGTTAAAGACTGTCTTAGAGCTGTCACCTTGTGCCATATTTTTTTTTTAACACGGTTAAGTTCCATCCATCCTGGAGGGAATCCAAACACAGCTGCCTGCCCCTTGTTTGGGCTGGGTCAGGCACCGCCCTGTTGCTAGCACTTCAATACCTGGTGGCCTCATGCCATCCCGTTGCATGAAATAAAGTTTCCCAGGTCAGTGATGCAGAGCTGGAACTGAGGCCATGTAGGAGGCTCTCATCCAGTGGGGATAATTTTGAACTGGGAAGACCTGGACCAAGCACTGATGTATTTTATAATAAGCAGCTGTTGCCCAAGAGCCATGGATGCCGAGCATGGCATCATGTAGTTGAATCATCAGCCTTTTGTGGATTTAGCCCCAAGTGACTAGATAAAAACAAGGACTTTTCAGGCAGATCACCCAAATCCAAGGGTAACACCAGTCCAAAGGCTAGGTATCCTTTTTCTTATTCAATGGTACCTTTATGTGATGAGATAGTATTTTTTCATGACTTTGTCACTGAAGAACTGTATTTAATTATCACTTGTGCACACAATATGAAGAATGTCTTGTAAAAATACTTTCGTAAATACACTATATGCTTAAATTTACATCACTTCTACCTTCTTGTACAAAACCTTTTCTGTGAAGCCTTTTGTTCCACTAAAGAATAATGGTCTTTGGTCATTGAGTTCAGTAGGACTTAAATTTTATCCTTATGTAGTATTTTATACTTTCTCTGAAAAACAAAATCTATACCATATACTTAGGCCTTGTTGTGTTTTTAATACTCATTATTTCTGTCAAATATATCTATGGCATTTCAGTAAAAAAGGCATTGATAGAAGGTCCTGAACATTTTCCAATATGCCTTCTAAAAGCTTTCATATACTTAATAAAACTTTTAAAAAAATGGAATGAGTTTACATTTGCCTGCTGTGATCTGTAGGGTAATGCTGCCTTTCTGTTGAGTAAGGAGTTTATCCTTACAGGGTTTCTAGCCTGGCTCCATGTACGTGGCAATACAGCTCTTGGTCGTAGCCTCTGATTCCAGGAGCACTGCGGGGAGCTCCTTGCCACAGTTTCTTTGACATTTTCAGTGATCTGGGCCAGCCTGACTCACACCTCCAGTTCTGTGGGCCCATGAGTCTGAAAGCAGCTGAGAATGATGTGGCAAGGATCAGACAAGACAATTCTCATACCTTCCCACCAGGTTGTACCAATTAATTTTATGACCAATGACCCAGATCTCCAGCTGTCCTTACTGCAGGAGCTGATGCTAAGGCTTTTTGTCTAGCAGAAAGCCAAAGCAAGCCTTTTAGATCATTAAATTTTTTAAATACAGATAACACTTTCAATAAAAGGGCTTTCTGTTCAGCTATCTATGAAAATCCTCTGGAAGAGAGACACCTTTGTTAACCTGTCCCTGAGGGCAAAAAGTGCTACATTGGATAAGTAGTTCTTTGAGGCTTCAGAAGTCTTCTAAAATTAAGTAGCCACTTCATTTAACCTACTCAACCTCCTGTCACAGAAACATATACTGTCATTCAGATTATGGTACTACTTCCATCACGTAGGAAGCCAGATTGTTTTAATACAAATTTGGCAATTATAGCTGGTTTTCAGTGGCAGGTGGCTTGCCTCTTCCCTGTTACCCTGCCTCCTGGCCCCTCTGTAGGTTCAGACATTTCACTAATCAATGCAGCAAAACAATGCCAAATAACTGTACTTCTAAGCATGTAAGTAGTCCTAGAAATGCTTAACTGAGTCAAATCCCATGAAGTCAACGCCTTGCAGACTCAAGCTGTAATCCAGGCTTGGAAAACTCAAACTTTCCTAACATTTTAAGTTATTAAAAATTACTTGTGCAATATGAAATATCCATTAGAAAAAGCTCTTCTGAAAGAGTAGAAGCTGCCTGTGCATCTAATTTAGTAATTTGTGTGACAAATTGAACAAAATATTCATATTTACATATATGCTTAAGTCTGGAAAGCACCTGTGTAAAGTCAAGAGATGTGAGTGTTGTACCATAAACAAATGTACTAGGCACATGGGGCATATCTGGGATATCAGACGTGAAAGGATGATTGCTAACACTTTCACTGGGGTGCCATTATTAGACATCTTTTGTATTTCATTAGCTTGTGACCTTATCAGAAACAATTGGCCATTGTTTCCAAGGTTGCTTGAACTTCTACAGAGCCTGATTTTGATGCTGAACCATCACTCCCAACAACCATAACAGAAGCCAACAGGCAACACCGTGGCACTCCCCTTCAGACGTGTTCTGCTGGTGAGGCACGAGTGGTGTTTCAGGGGAGCTGTGACAAGTACCACTGATTGGGTTTAGATTTATCCCACACACTCATTTCTTATTTATAGTTCCCCTCAATTCCAAATGTAAAGGCATAGAGGAGGAATTAGAATATTTTAATGCTTACATGAAGTGGCAAAATTTGTACACCTTCCTAGCTTCCTTTTTAACAGAATGATAAAGCAGTGACTGTGCCACGTGGTGGAGTGTCATGCTACTAGAAGGGGACATTTTCTGCCAACACGCATTGTGCCAGGTGCTGCTTTGCCACACATAGCCTTGTCTTGGCCTGGGAAAGGTGTAACTTGGACTTCCCTGGGAGCAGGACTGATGAGCAAGGCTGGGGGACACAGCTCTGCAAGGTCAGCTGTAAATTTGAGCTCATCACATAGAAGAGCTTTGGTGCTTTTTATTTTATACTGTTAATGAAAGCCTTCAGTGGGGTGATAGCCAAGAGGACACCAGTACCCAGCACTTAAGGAACAGAATATAAAACCAGGCTCTTTTGTGCAGTGAGCGCAGGAGGCTGCTCACAACCATCACTGGTGTGTCTTTATGCTGCTCTGGGCAGTCCTTCACATTCAGCACATAGAGGAGCTCATGGCTGCGAAGAGGAAGGATGTTCACTGGCAATATGTGGAGAAATAGAGCACAATATAATTGTCCTCTTTTAATTAAAAGAATAAACCATGTCCAGAAAGTACAAAACTCATGAGAAGACCAGAGAACTCTGGAACCACGAATGAGAAGTGACTTGGTAGTAACTGTGTTAAAAACAAGCAAGCCAGCAAGTAAACAAAAAAAAAAAAAAAATGAAGTGCCAACCTATATGTTTGAAATATGCAATCATTTTAGACAACACAAGAGATTATTCAAAAGGACAGTTCCCGTGGCAGTTGACGCCAAATTTATTTGGCTGCGTTCAGAAAACGCCTGGTAGACAATACAGGCGCATTCAGATTGCATTGAGGAATGAATTTAAAAGACGACTTTCATGCCCTCTGCAGTGACAGTGACATTGACTATAAAATAGTACTATTTAGACTTATCAGAACCATGTGAGGGTGTTTTGATGAGTGACATTCATAACTGTCAGCAAAGCTTCCCATAATGGCAGTGCAGCTCAGAGAAGAAGACTTGATTTGCCATCTGCTTTGGCACTCACTAAAGTATTGCTGTGCTTTTGTTTGTGTTTGGAGAGAGGCTCATTTACATTCTGACACCAAAAAAAAAAAAAAAAAGAACATTAGAGGTAAATGGGATCTTCTATGTCACCACGGTCAAGACCCTGCTATCAGAGGTAATGGCATCACATAATTCCCTTGAAAAAAACGTACAACCCATTGGCCCGCAGAGCCAAGCATCTGCCAAGGTGTGACCCTGCTGTGACATTTGTGCCTGCAACTTTGATGTGTCTGCAGAGGGTGAACCTCCACATATTTGACAGTGCAGGTTCCTGGAGGCTTAGACAAACACAAGCCTACATGGTGTAGGGTACCCAAGCTCTTAGCCCATCAATCAATCAGTTAGAGAGGATATTTATGCAAGGGAAAAATGTTATGTCTCCTCCCTCAAAAAAAGCATACATTTGGGTGATATTTTAAAATAATCTTTCTTTTTTTAGTATTTATTTGTTTATATGTTACTGCTTTCTAAAACATACTCTACACCTCTTCAAGTTTGGTATTACTGATTAATTTGGATTGAAGATGCTTCCTCTATTGACTTCCCTTTCTTTTCACTTTTTAAACCACTTTGTTCACACACACACTAACTTTACATTGCATTTGGCTGTCATAGTGTGCTGGTTTTATACTTTTTAAAAGGTGTTTTCTCCTATTCCAACATTTTGGAGACATTACAAAGTCATTTAAGAGTTGTAGATCATATTTTAGTCAGAAATTCAAGATTCAATTTTGCTGGACAGCCTAAGAAACCTGTTACAGTGGAAAAAAGAGAGGGAAAGCTTCAGAGGAGCAGCACCATATCGCTTGCAGCAGGAACCGGGGAATTCATGGACAGTGTAGCACAGACACCAAGGTTTGTGCCCTCCAAATAGAACAGTCCCTCCCAGTGTTCCAAAAAAAAATGCATTTACATTTTGGTTTCTCTGAATTCATAGGTAACTCAGTGAGAGAGATTTGGCCATAACTGTTCATGGCTGTCCCAGTCAGCTATCTTTTGTAAACTGAACACTGCGAAGGACCCTCTCTTCAGAGACTGCATGCCCAGCACTGCAGAAAACGCTTCTCTGCAAAGACTTGTTAAAATCACACCAGAAGCTGGCATTTAGCTGAATTAGTGTTTGCCAACCAATGCTGTGGCACAGGCTAGAGGCAGTCCCAGCAGGCCAGCATAGAGTTTAAAGCCTTTTGATGAACACAGATCTGTTTTATGTCTGTCTTCTTAAGGCATACATGCAGATTTTAGGAGGGATAAGAAGGATGTATATCTATTGCTACAAAGGCAGATAAGAAGTATCTTATGATGGAAAGGATGACCTCAGTGTACTCACAGGCCAGAGTCCTGCACTATGCCCCTAGGAGCCAAAGTCTGAATTCAGACTAACCATCTGATAGTCCTAATGGTACTGCCAAGCTGCCTCAGCTGGTACTGCCCATCATCACACCATGATCGTCTCTGAATGGTCCGTTTTCCACTACCAGCTCCCCAGCCCATGAATTTGTCATTTTTCACACCAGACTAAATGCATGGGAAAAGCAACACAGAGAAACACGGACTTCTCTTAGTTTCTCCTGAGTTTTTAGACCTCTGTCTGCTCAGTGCAAAGATGTCCCAACAAAATGAGGCACATGAAGAAATTCCCATCTTCTGTAGGAATACTGCTGTGTTGGATATGCATCAAACAAGAGCGTGCTTCTACGCTTTCCTGATCAAATCCATCAGCTTCTGAGGAGGGGAAGATACCCATTCACTGAAAATGTCAGCTTCAATGTCTAACTCTGACTAAACTCAGACCCGTTGGATTCCTCATGTATCCTGGATTCCCTTTGATGTGTAAAGCAGGGTCGTTCAGCACCTGCTGCTAGTGACAGATGAACTGGTACAACTGAAATGAAATAGGGACAAGCACTTCCCTCGTACTACAGGCCTTGGCATTCTCTTTCTGGACAGATGAGATTTGTAAGTAGTTTTTAATCAGTATGTAATCAGTCCCGTCCATTAGTTATGCCATCTGATCAGAAAACATAATTCCAGAGAGAGATCCTGAGGATATCTAGGAGGATCCATGCATTATTAAGTGAAAAAACCACAGAGTACCCATCACCCATTAATACTACGTATAAGAAGTGCTTGTTGGGCAAACTTGCCAAGCCTAATTATTCTCCCAGCAGACTATGGGGCTTGTTTGGCACTTCTACAAGTCTAACAGAAACCACAGCAGGCCTGCTCCTGCAGAGGCAGTACGGGGAAGAAAATCTCTCTGACGTGCTTCTGATGTCCGAGATAGTCCCTACCTCGTGTGCACATGCACACACCCACGTCCCAGCCTTGCTCCAACAGATCGGAGGGAAAATCCACAGGCTACAGCCTTGCACACAGGGGCTGAATTCCCCAGGGATGTCAGGATTGATGTGTTAAAAGACTGTGAGTCACTCAAATCTGGTGGAAAGAGGGATTCTCAAAGCATCTTTGATGGTGCCAGGTGGGTCCTAGCCAGGTGCCAGTTGCAATGTGAAGCGAGAAGGGAGCTCCTTTCAGTGCTGACTCTGACCCCAGACCACGGCCGGGGACTGAGGAGGCCGCAGAACTTCTTCTCCATGGCTGGGCTCTCCTTTCCACTCTTCCAGGCAGGACAACCCACGTAATAAAGTTTGTTCACAGCTCAAGATCTTGGATATGATGTATGATGATTCATATTTTGTATTTCTTTGGACTTTTCATTTTTTTTTTTTTTTCATAACTCTTAGTATTACTCCCAAAAGTCAACTTAACCCTGAGATTGTGAGTATTTATGTGGAAAGAGTTTTTGAGCATATGTGCTTCTTCATGAGATTTGTTCTCCAGAAAGTCTGTCAAAATTCTGTTGGACAACAGTGCTAGTGGCTTGATATGAGGTCAATGAATGAGTCCTCATACCTCATCCAAGAAATTAATGAATACTGTGCTGATTAATTAAAACCAGAAGTAAAATGTCTCTGCTGCTCAAAGGGTGGGCTACAGCCACGTGGGCCTTCTCCTGCATGGAGTGCAAACACGTCATCTGTATTATGATGTTTAAAAACAGAGGTCTACAAGGAGGAACCATCACCCCTCTAAAGATGTGCCTCCATCTGCAGACCTCAATCAATGGATTGGTTTAGGAAATCACAAATGTCCAGAAGGCTGGTGTCCTTCTCACTAAACTCAATGTTTTGAAAAACAGTCTGACTGTTTGGGTTTATCTTTTTCCCTTTTAGTTAGCAAACCATTGCCAAACTCTTTTTGTGTTTTGTTGTTTTTTTGTTTTTTTTTTTTTAAAAAAAAAAAACAAACCACAAAACAAAACAAAAAAAACCCCAAAAAACCCCAAACAACAAAAACAAAAAACCCAAACAAAAAGATTGTGAGTGCAGTGGCTAGAAATATATTGAATTAATTTACCCAGTAGGCATTTGTCCGCTGATTTACCTGTTACAGATCTCCTTCAAAATACAGTATTGTGTAATGCATTCCAGTATGAAACATGAGGGACAATAATATAATGATTTCAGCTTTCAGCCAAAGATAGTAATTATACACTATATAAATAGGAGTGCCATGAAGCAGCTTTGTAATTACAGTGTAACTAATCTGTAGCTAGAGTACTTGTATTCTGAAGTGCATCTGAAGTTAGCAATTAGGGCCAGTACATGATGAAACACTGGCAATATACTTACCTTCACACTGTGTATTATTTTTCACTCGTATCTATCATGAACCTAGATATTTTCCAGGGATTAATGATAGGTTGTGAAAAGTTGATAGCCTGAAGTTCAGCAGAGAGCCATTAAACTGGCCTGGTCATTAATCCCTAGAAAATACCCTGCACCAAGGTTGTTATAAGGTGAATATGGAAAATAACTTTCCACTCATGTTGACTTTGCCTTGGCAGTTATGTCTTTGACAGTGTACAGAAACAACACCCTAAATGCAGGTGACTCCCTCTCCCTTGTATTTGGATGTACTTGGTGTTAAGATGATGAATCCCCCCCTAAGTTCATCTTTGTACATCACTGAGGGCTGCCAGTAGAAGACCCTGAACAGAGAGCTTGGATTCCAGCAAGTCTCTCAGCCACAGTTGTTTGGCAGTGTTTGGAGGTTAATTTTAGATTGAACCACCATTTTCTGAAATGTGTAATTCCAGCTTCTCTGAGCTGAGAAACAACACTGGCAGCTGAGTAAAAATATCCATTACCTGGGGAATATGTAAAAACAGTGTTTCATCAGTCATCCTGCTCACACAACTCCCTCCCAGAACTGAGGGTGGTAATGAAAGTAATTTAACATACATCTATAATTAATTTACTACATTATTCCTGCTGATGGCAATCTTCTTAGCTAGAAAAGTTCATGAAATTGATCTTAATGCATAAAAATAGAGATGGAAAGGTGTTAAAGGCAGCTAAATGTGGTTTACTGCTAAGCATGTAAGCAGTTAAGCACTGTTTGGAGAAATGTTTTGGGGCTGATTTAGCAGGAGCCATTGCCTGTGAGAAATGACGGCGAGCACACAAGCTGAGCAGGGCTTTCCCCTCGACACATGCAGTTTGCGAGCACTGATGAGAACAGCAGGCCTTTGCTCCTGGAGGTGCTTCTGTTTTGCATAATATGAACAGAAATGAGAGTGTAGGTTCAAAGAGGCTTTGGAGAAGGGGACAAAGCTGCCGGACTGCTAGAGGTAGCGCCATAGACGCAGAATGCTCCAGCTCATGGTGTTACCCCGGTGCCATTCTAAGCCATGAGCCCAGGCCCCCGGCATCCAGTTGGGAGGGCAACTCTGGCCAATGGTCAGAACATCCAGATGTGCAGATGTGTCTTGGGCACTCCGCGCCCTGCACACACAGACTTACCTGTGCACACACTGCATGCAGAGTACAGATGCCGTATGCATGTGAGAGAGTCCTATTGACGCGCGGAAACAAACTCTACAACTCAGAGAGAGTTCTAAAGCAGGTTATGTTTATTCCGGCCTGGGTGCAAGGGGATTTCTCCACAAAGCTTGCACACCATCTCTGGCAAGTAGCCAAATATTCATCACACCAAAACATACATATTCATTAGGAAGGGCTGGGTTATTACAATTAGTTCGGGGAATAGGTGTGATTATTGTAATTATTCAAGGGGAGAAGCACCTGATCTTCTTCAGGGCATGCTAAGCCGAGTCCAGATGTCTCCTTCCTAAATCGGCAAGATCATCCTCTCTAGATAGCATCTCTGAGTCCTTTTGTTCCAGTTTAAATTTGCCTAAGTGCCCATTCAGGGTTTTGCTTCTGCTATTGGTGAGTTGCCCTTTTAATTCATACCCCCGGGCTACCTGCTACTTTCTTATCATAGCCAGTCCCCAAGTTATCTGGTAAACTACACTGAATCCACAAAACAAGTCTGGACAAGCAGGATGCTTAGATGAAGTTCAGAAATCATCATATGTTGCTGTAAGTAAATAATTTGCAAGAAAAGTAGTTATTCTCTGTATCACTATGCGACTGTTTCTAGGGCTTCCTAGTGGCTTAAAAGCATCCTGGGGTTGCTCAGACATCACTGGGTCCTTGTCTACCAGCCATTATCTTTTCACCAGCTGTGGCTTTTCCGCACATCCATGTGCCCCACACTCAGTGCCTCTATGCTCCTACAGCAGCAGAGGACCACTTGAGACCGCTGGGCAGACAGAAGCCCATACACTTATCTACAGACCATGATTTGCACTTCCCAGAGGTCTGCTTTAAAATGAAATCATGACATTATGGCATTAATATGAACTGGAAAACCTAGAAAAGCAGAAGCCCGTAACAAAGAATACTTCAGTGCTCTCATAGTAGCTACGTAAGTATGTATATAAATAAGTAAGAAAGCTTTTAAGTGCGTCTTCCATCACTATGACCTCCAAATGAGGGAGTGCAGTAGCCTTACATGGATGGGGGTCAGAGGACGAAGAGCCACCATTCCCTTTGGTGACCCCTTCAAGGTGGAACACTGCCTGTCCTGCCTGCACTGCAAGGGGGAAGGAAACCCTGCACGGGAAATATCAGTCCCTCTGTGGAAGAGCCCCAAACAGCATGGAAGCAGGGCAATTCTTTCATTCCCCTACGCCTGCCCGTGCAGCAGAGCTCACCAAATGGGCACTTGGCCTCTGTAGCCGGGACTGCTCGTTGCAAGCATAGCCGAACGAGGAGGCATTTTTCTACAGGCTGCTTCCTCCAAGTGCAAAGCTGCTGACTGGCTTCTCCTTAACGCCAGAAAGAGCAGGATGTGTCAGGCCAGTGCTGCCAGAGAGAGAGGCATGAATCAGCCTAAGGATCCATACAGACAGCAGCGGGTTGCTGCAGGACTTTTATTGCCCGTTGGCTGTCACGCAGCTCCTCATCACAAGGCAACAAATGCTTTTAGTGCTGGCTGCCAGAGCCGTGAGAGGGACAGCCAGCTGCAAAATGTAAAAAATGGCTCTGAAACCATTCAGGATTGGCTTTGAAGTGCTGGGGCATGAGCCCTGAATACCTGCTTTTCAGTGTCCCCACAGCAGGAGCCTGGGAAAGTGTCTGCCCCATTAAAACCCTAACTGCTCTCCAAGGAACTACTGTTAAGGTGCCCAAATTGGGGAGCTTCCTCTGCACAGGTTTCTGCTCCCAATTTATACTGGCATGAGCATATTAGCCATGCCCTCCTGAAGAGCCTCCAGAGGCCCCTGCCCAGCCCTGACCAACTCATGGCATGAAATACTATGTTGTGTAAGACCTGGACATCTTCTTCCCTCTAACACCGAAGTGACATGAAGACCAAAAATGCCCTGTAGTAAATCCTTTCATTATAGACATTAAGGAAATTTCAGGACACTGGCATCATATGGAAAGACTAGGACCTGCCCTGGCTCAGGGATGGGTGGGACTTGCCATCCCTCTCTAGAGGAGCAAGGTCTCGTTCTTCCCATAAACACTTGTCACATAGTGAAGCTGCAGGGGACAGCCCTGCTTTTGCCAAAAAGGAAAGATTTCAGCAAGAGGCAGAAAAAAAAAATAAATCCTGGGGCTGAAAGCACAATCTGAGGTGTATAGGTCTATCTCCAGCCAAAATATGGGCATTGACTATGGCAGCACAGGGCAAGCCACTATCCCTGGCCAAACTCCACTAGTGAGTGAGAGCTGCCCTAAGCCATGCTAATAACTGGGATTTTCAAATGTGAGGAGTATCAGAGGGACTGTAGCCACCTAAGAAAGAGGATCTTAGTGGTGCAGTTGGTGGGAGGAGAATGAGACCAATGTTGGACACTAAAACCGCAAAACCAAACCTGCCCTTTCTGTAAATTCCCATATCGCTCAGCTTGGCTCCTTCCCACTACATTACAGTTCGGTGCTGATTAGGTGTTTCTGTCTTTCCCTGAAGTTGTTGTGGCTTTGGTGATAATATTATTAGCTGTTGTTGTGAGAAGCCCAGCTGGGGAATAGATCACGGGGTGTTAGCTGCTGTATGGGCAGAATGAAAACCGCTCAGGATGAGAAGGATGTGATAGGCAAAGCACCCTTGAATGAACTGTGCTAGATCAGTTTGATAGATCAGTTTCTTCACAGTATGTTCTTTAATTAAGGAAAGGTAGTATTTTATCTGGAAAAGAAAAAATGCCCAGTTTCAATGGACAGCGGTGAATGAAATAATTTTCTGAAGTTTGTAGGCTTTTGTCTCTAGACTCATGCAATGTTCATCGGCAAATGTTATTAAGCAATGACTGCTAATGGAACATACAGAAATATACAGCCCTGCTGTGTGTTTTATCAGCTAATAAAAGAAAGCCCATAGATTAAGGATGTGTGAGCATATAAAAAATCACATAAGTGATGCTCTGAATGTGTGGTTTCTGCTTCAGAGACTTGTCAGCATTACGTAGAACACAAATACGTACAGTGACTGAAAAAACAATAGTACTGGCACTATTAGTCTTGCAGCTTGAGAACAAATTAGTGGGTTTAGGTGGTACAGCACAATCTAGGGGGACATGACTTGCCTGACAAACCCAATATTATATAGCTCTTCAAAGTACATAGTGCTCATCATTTTTGTCTATTTTGAAATGTGTTTTGGATTTCTTCTTTCCTCTTGGTTCCTGTGAGAGGTGGCTAAAAGGTGTCTGATTTTCCCAGTTGCCCTTTCAGAGACTCTGAGAAACCAGAATACGTGGACAAGGCACTAATCGGCTGGTGCACATTTGAGCAAGGACTGCTTTGCTGGCTGGATGACGGCAAGAGCGTGTGCTTTGCTTAGTGAGAAGTTGCATTTTCCTATTGGACAGGAACCATCGTTTTTTCTTCCAAAGAAATATTATTTTTTTCTTTTTATTAATAGCACTGTAAATATGCATGAGAGGCGATCACTTTTTTTTTTTTTTTTTTATTAGAACAAGGAAGAAAGCTGTTTCAAACAAAAAATACTTTGCATCTGACTTTTACCTCTCCTTTTCCCACCTTTTCTCCCTTCACAGAATCACACAGAATCATCTAGGTTGGAAAGGACCCTGGAGATCATCTAGTCCAACCATTCTCCTAGCACAGTTCCCACCTACAGCATATCCTTAAGCTCTAAATCGACCCTACTCCTGAACCCCTCCAGGGATGGGGACTCCACCACCTCCCTGGGCAGCACATTCCAACGCCCAACAACCCCTTCTGGAAAGAAATGCTTCCTAATATCTAGTTTGAACTTTCCCTGGCACAACTTGAGGCCATTCCCGCTTGTCCTGTCGCTTTCTACTAGGCTAAAGAGGCTCATCCCCAGCTCTCTGCACTCTCCTTTCAGGTACCTGTAGAGGGTGATGAGGTCTCCCCTCAGCCTTCATCAATCATAGGAGGAACAAGAGTGGATACCACAGAGAAAGTAGAAACAAAGCAAGTGTTCAGCTGAGAATAAAGCAGAAACAATTGCTTTGAACAAGAATCTAAAAAATTGTAGAAATATCTAAAATGAACGTTTTCCTTTTTTATCTAAACAGATCTTGACAAGAAACCCAGTATGGGAGAAAGAGCTCTGCTCCAAGAGACCCATGGTAGCGCTGCTACAGAAATTTTCTCTTAGAGAGAGAAAATACATTCTAGAGTGCTATTTAAAGCTGGGAAAAAAAAAAAAAAAAAAAGTCTGGGAAAATTTTCCCTGCTCTGGCTTGCAGTGCTGGGAGTGAGACCCCCACAAGATACCCCTCACCTCCAAAAAGCAGAGGGTGTGGGAGCATTTAAGCAGCAGCCGCTAGAGATCAGCCTTGCCCTGCTCTTGGGCGCCGCACTCCAAACCCTTTGGTTGCGTTTGGCTTGCTCAGTCCCCGCCCGACCTTTGGCTTTTCACATCCGACTTTTTTTTTTTTTTTTTCTTCTTCTTCTTTTTTCTTTGGAATGTACATGCCCTTTCCAGTGCGTTTTCAGCTTCCCCCGTGCTTTTCCCCATCACTTTCAACTTCGGTGTCATTAATTAGCCGACAGCATGACAGATACATTTTCTTGCAGAGAAATTGTGTGCATTTCTCTGCAGCAGAAATGCACAACACCCTCTTTCCCCTGGCTGTTTGCTTTGTTTTAACTGTTTTTTTATACTATGTTATAAACTTTTAGAGTTCTGTTCCCCCCCTCTCCTCCCCCCTTGACTCCTATCTGCTGTCAGATGACTGTGTTAGTGCTATGACTGACATTTTCCTTTCTTACATACATGCAAATATGGGAGGGGAGATAAAAACAGACAAAGGAAAAAGATATTTTGCTTTTCTACACGGGTACTCCCTCCCAACCCCTCTCTGAGATTGGAGGCAGCAGGCAGCATGACAAGCCCAGCACTACCCTCTACGCTCGGGGCAGGGCTGGTGGACATCCAGCCTCCATCCAGCCCCGCGCCCACACCATTCCACTTACACACCGGGGATACCGGGGGCAGCGATATCGCACTGTTCAATAACCAGTCTGCAGTGGTCTCCATAAGGAGCAGCTCGGCAGATGCTTTCCCTGGAGCAGAGCTCTTCCAGGTCCTGCTTAGTGCCACGCTCAGTCTTCATGCTGCAGTTAGGCTCATAGTTTTCCTGCTTCAGGTATTTCAGAACTTCTCTGATCATCTCTCATTTTGCACCTTGAAAATAAATTGAACATGATGTGCCGGCATAACCAGGCATGACAAATTGTCACATGGATATAAGCACGTGGAATACAAAAGGATGCAAACCGCCAGGAACTGGGCTTCAACTTCATTTATGTTGTAGGACCTCAGTCATAACTTTGTCTCAGGCACCCTCAGGATTTATCCCAGTGCTTTACTAAATACTTGAGATCATCTTCCTAATGAAGAGCACCAGAGTTAATGTACATGTCTGTGTGTGCACATGATGTGCATATGTGTTGGGTGCACGCCTCCCTATTACAGTGAAATAGCTGATCTGCAGTAAATATTTTTAGTTAACTACAGTCTCTGCTGGAACAAGGTATAGCAGTTCTCATTATGCCACAGTGCAAAAACCTACTTATGGGTTGGCTTAAACTGACAAGGCTGCTCTCCTGGTTCTCCAGCTAAAATGAACAAACTGAGAATGAAAGCTAAAATGAACGATGTGACTGTGTGGTACCCTGAGGACGGGTGTGGGCTCAGCCTCCTCCTGCTCTGAGCTGGCCAGATGTGGCAGCCCTGAGGAACGTGCCCGCCTGAGGTTATTGGTGCTCTGGAAACAAACCTGAATGGGTAAATTTGAAAGCCACTCTCTTCAGGTGCTGGGAACTTTCCTCCTCCAGCTCATCTCTGGGAAACAAATTCAAAAAGCACAGGAAGATGGGACAAAACTAATTTATGAATTCTGCAGAATTTTAGGGCTCGGAGTTTTCTGGAGGTGGCAGTTGGTGTATATGGAATCAAATGTCTCTTTTCACATTAGGACAGTTATCAGCCAGCCAAAAATTCAGATTCTGACACCTGTATCTACCTCAATCTTGAAAGCCTAAAGTGCTAATATCCACACATTAGACTTGTGATGATCAGGAATGCTCTCTGAAGAGCCAAAAGTGACAGCATGTGTCTGCTCGGTGATGGAAACCAGACAAAAAGAGGAGCCAGCCATTCTGGAGGAACCACAAGCCACTAACCCAAAGTGATCCCTGCAAACTGGGATGGAAGCGTGAGTCAGAGGCAGACTGGGAAGAGAGAAAGCTGAGAGAAAAAGGACTAGTGCAAGAAATGTCAGTCCAAAACAACCTCCATGGCTACCCAGAGAAAGAGCTTTATTCTGCTTTCACACATGGTATGTAGGCACATATTATTATGCATTCATTGTCACTAAACCCCTTATGTCTGCAGGGGACAAGAATGGGCCCAGCATTATGATATCCATTCCTGTATGTGCACAGTACAGAGGGTTTTACAAGAAACATGGCAATATCTGAGAACCTAATCTCTTTCAAAGAGAGAAAATAACCAGGAAACACTGGAGCGAGTCCCAAAAGAGATGTCACTGCATTTAATGTGCATTTATGCAGCTATTTAGAGGCAAACGAGAAGCAGTGATTATGTATAGAATAAAATGGAACAACAAATTGAGATTGTTTTAGTTTCCGCTCTATCTGATTAGCCAGGAAGAACAACAGACTGATACTCTCTGAACAAACAAAAATACGCTAAGCCTAAATGCTCTGGTCCTTGGGGGATTAATTTTTATTTACTGCATGAAACAAAGAAGGAGAACAGAAGAGATTTTTTTTTTTTTTGAATCAGCTGGGAGGCTTGTCAGCCCAGGCTGAGCTGGTCCTTCTGTGCACCTGAAGTTAATGGGACTTCGCGGTGCCACTTCTCTGCTCTTCAGTGAAGGAGGAGTCCTCAGTTTATTGTAGCACCAGAAATGGCAGCTTTGCAAGCCAGCCCTGGGAAATGGTGGGAAAAGGGGCATGGGAAAGGGCTGCAGCACAAGGTATTCCTCTCCTAAACACGTCTAACAGCAGAATATTAAGTTAAACAGCTGATGCGTCAGGGTCCCCCGGCTCAGATGTCTGCTCAGTGCTGTGAGATGTGAGCCAGATGCTGAGAGAATGAAAACCCATTATGGCTAGAGCCAGACAGAATGGAAAGTGGTGATTTATGGGGAGAGCCAGCGATCTTTCCAAACCCTGCAAACAGCTATCAGGAACAGCGAATCCCTGAGACGGCTGCCATGATCAGGACAAAAGATGTAACTGGGGAGACTCCCAGAAGGCAGGTTTTAAAGAAGGAAGCAAATTGTAATTGGGCACGAGCTCCTTGCTAGATCTATAACATGACATCTCAGAAAGACCAAAGTTAGTAACTTGTAGCTTTGCTCTTGTACACCCTTGACAGGCACACAAAAAGGATGTGCTTGGCTTGAACAGGAGCTGCTGGATGAGCTCTTTGGAGTTGCATGATTTCATTCATCTACCGTGGGACCACAAATTGCTAATGAGCATGATTGCTCAGTGCACCACGTATTATACATTACCAAAGCTTAGGTATGACATTGCAAGGGCAACATGTCTCAGATAAGCAACAGAGAGGCTGGAATGACTAGTTTAGTGGTAAAGGTGAATGTTTAGTAGCTTTTTCATGCAGCAAATAAAATTCTACACCAACAGAGTCCTCATGACCTAAGAAATAAGTAACACTACTGGAGCAAGCAATAAGACTGCACAGAACAAGTATTTTGTGAACATGCAGCCATCAAGCAAACCTTTCATACCACTGGGAAGGTCAAGCTAAATCTTGTTTACCCTCTGTTCTCTCGTAGGGCCATGCTGGTGTGGGCATGTGTCAGGGTGAAATGCAATACAGCAGCAAGACATTCAATTAATTCATCACTGCCGGCCATCGGAGCCCTGCTCCCTCCGTGCTCTGTGGGGAGATGGTGGTGCTGTGCATGAGATAGGAAGCCTGAATATACCACAAAAGCTGCAAAACAACTGAAATATGGCTTAATAAATGATAGATTTTGTTCTCTCTATTCAAAATACAGGACACCAAGTACTTCACTCTATTAACCTATCCTGTGTCATCTCAAATGTTTTAATAATATTCTTTCAGTTTCTCAGTTATGTTTTATAAGGAATGAGAAAGTGAGGTTTCCCCACAAAACATGTTGTGCTATAAAAACCATTACAGATGTACTTAAGAAACAGTCGAATAGACACACTGAATAGGAAGAACTGTCCCTACTTAGAGTCAATGGTATGATTTTCAACTTGCAAAAAGATCCTGTTAAATATAAAGAAAGGTCAGCAGCATAATTCTTTGTTCCTTTCCTCAAAAAGGGACTATTCATCAGAAAAAAAAAGAAAAAAGTCTATGGTTTCTGCAAACACACTTTAGCAAATTTCTAAATGAAGAATGGCAATAGTTTTACAAAGCCTGGCATGGAAAAGGTCATTCGTGGAAAGGAGAGCCAGTAATGCAAAACCTGAGTGAAACAGAAGCGACTTAATAGAATATGTCAGAAAGGACTGTTCAGCTGTGATAATAACGAGGTTTCTGCATTTTACTATTTTTTAGCCTATTTTCCCAGGCAAGTGAGGTTCACACAATCATACTCCATGTACCTCTATGTGTCTATGTCTGTTCCCCCCATGTAATTTTTGAATCCATGGGGCAGTCCGCACCAAATTTGAAAGGGAACAGCAGTTTCAAAGACAACTGAGATCCTCTGGCTGTCATGAAAGCGGGCGCTTCTATCCTCACTGGTGGAAAGGCTGCAGCCAGACCTCATCCTCACTCAGCCACGGAAGAGTCCACACAGGGAAAGATGTTCTCAGCAACCCAAACCCAGGAAAATGTTCACCTGGAGTCTTCCCCTTCCTGGCTACCAGAAAAAATCAAACGACAGAGTACAAAACTGTAAGAAGTCAGCTTTTATTAGTCCCACTGCTGAAGGAACTACTCATTTAAAATTCAACTTTTCTGAGCCAGTTTTGTAAGGAGAAATCTTTTTTACTTCTGACTTTTACACAAAGATCTCAAGGCCATTGCAATAATCTGTTAGGCTATTCACTGCTGAAAGCCAGATAGGCAGAGGACACGGCAGGAGAGGGACAGGCTGTGTAACTTTTTCTGTAACTCGTGAAGCCCAAGAAGATGTTTCACCCCTTGAGCTCAGAGGGCAGGCCGTCACTAGGGAGAGCTGCAGTCCCTCCTCTACCATGAATTTAGGAATGCAGGGTGCCCCCATGTGACTGTCCCCATGATGCCTTTAGAAGAACTACCTCTATGCAAAAGGTGCCTGAAAGATTTTGAGCTAGAATCTTATTCTCCATAATGGGGCAAACCTGTGGTGGAGCCAAGGGAAATCGTATGATTTACTAAGCTGGATCAGTGTTGGGAGATGATGGACATGTGAGCAATCCTACACATGTGCACGCCTCGGCAAGGACATAGAACAAAGAACTCAGCAACCAACTCCAGGAGATGGGTTGGGTGGAGAAAGACATTGAGTGTTGTGCTTATTATCCAATCGTGAGAAGGCTCGAAGCGTGTGGACAAAGCTAACTATCCAGTCATAGGGATTGTACCACGTACCGTTCGCGTGCACGGGAGAAACCTATAAAAGGGCTTGCTTACCTTCAATAAATTGGCATTGCTTGATCATACTGGTCGTGTGCGTGTCCATATCTCCCGCAGATCAGCATAATGTGTCTCTTCTAGGCTCAAGGACCCGGGCAACTCTCTCTCGGCAGCACAAGGTCTTGGCCTTCATTGGGCATGTGTTGGTCTTTAGACAGGTATGGGAACCTGATTTTGTATGGAGGAAGGATGCTCTAACATGGCTTTGGATAGGTCTGTTCAGTTCTCCCTTAAACATGTCACTTAGTGCCCAAGCTTCTTAGCAGATGAACATTTGTATCTCACATTTATCTGCACTGACTTTATTGAAGCTACTCTGCCATTACAGGCAACCCCCGTGATCACTCAGCTTTCCACCACGTAATGCAATTCAATATGCAGGGCAAGTTCAAAGCACAGCTGGGGATGAATGTCTCCTCCTCAGCGGGTGTGACTGTGAGAGTTTGCAGAGGAGAGGTCTTGGCCTCTCTCACCCTCCCTCCGACTATCCCTTCTTCATTTCACACTTCACAAGTGCATGAAGTGCCTTTCTCAGCTGATAGCTGAGGGTCTTCACTGTGTGACCCTACGTTTCCCTGTGCCAACAGGCTTTGGGGTGCATGACAGTGGAATGCTAACAGCCAAGTAAAGCAAAGCCTCCCCCTAAAGAGCCTCTCCCTCCATTCCCCAGGTCCCAATCTGACATGCAGGGGTAAACTCATGAAAGACTGAGATATTTAAATACCACAGAGCAGAGACAAAACAGGTAGGCCAAAGATCTCAAGCAATTCCATCCATACAACAGTATAAATCCCAAGGCCATGTATGGGAAAGCAAGCCTGTCCTGTCCTGAGAAACCCTACTTCTAGACCCTTTCTACAGGGTGTTGCATTACCCCATACAAGAGTTCCCATCCAAGTCCGTGCTAGGTTAGGTTTTGTGAATGTCAGGATTCGTTTTATGCTGTGAAGTACAGATATCTCTGACATGGTTCTCTTTGTCCCAGCCTCAGTTATACCTCACATTGCCCGCCCAAATTTTGGAAGAATGAAGGCAACCATCCTATTAAAGCTTCACAGGACTTCTGTGCTATCCTTTGCCAGTCAGGGGAGAGGGCTGGGAATGTTATCTGCATGGGTAAGGACAAGACTGACTGAATTGAGAAGCAGCATTTGTAATCCTGATTTGAGGAAATGCCTGTGTTTACCAAGGCATTATACCCTCCATTTATCTGTCATCTCTTCCCTTCTTCAGCTGACCAGTGAGGTTTTACATCAGCCAAATTTGTCAGGCTTCATTTTGTGTATTTACTTTTTCTTTGTCATCCTTGCAAACAAATGCATACACCACACACTGACTAGTTTATCTATAGAGCGCATACAGACTATCATCTCTTATGAATGCACCAAAAAGGTCAGAGTATTCAGCTTGCATTGCAAATCAGCACCAGTTATGTACTCTGACAGCACCAGATGTCAGCTCCAAAATGAACTGCATCTGTTCAGCAGTACATGAGGAGCAATGCATGTGAGGATGAGACTAGACTCTCGAATGGCCCCTCAGAGCCAGGGCTATGGACTTGCATTGCAAATGCAGCAACGAATCCATCTGCAAAGACAGGTTGAGACTTCTCTCCTAGGACTTGTTGCTCGGCTTAAGCTGAGTTGAGTATGAGAACTGTGGGTAAAATACAGCAGTCAGACAAAATAACTGACCTTGGGGCTGGCCTGTGTGGCAAGTCCTTTCTCTGGCTCTGAGCAACTCAGGTCTGCTCTTACTTTTCCATCGGTTGTTCACTACTCCAAATCCTGCTCCCCACCAGCTAGGTGGTGTTCCAAGACGCTCCACATTACATCTACAGCAGCCCCTTGCTCTGCCTGTTGGCTGGAGCAGACGGCTTCTTTGCTGGGTTTTTGTGACAAAGGGGAGCTCATTCATCCAAGCTTTCCAAACTATTGCACAGGTCCCTCGCGCCACATCAGTGGATGGTCAAGTTGAGCTTAAGTTCAAAGACACTGTGCGTCAGCCTTTCCAGCTCAGTTGCTTGTCCCCATCATCCTGCTCCTCCAGAAGGAAGATGGTTGGTTCCTACCAGGCTACTTGAAACACATTGGAAGGACCAGTCCTAACTCATCCGCTGCTGATAAGCAATCCGAAGGATCTAGGCCTGCAGTGTAATTCGGGAATCAGCCAGTTGAAGGGGCACTTGGGCTACACCATTACCCGTGTGTGAGAGTTTGGGCTGGTTTTTGCAGTGTGAAGATCCTTGTTTACACCTCATTTCATGGCTGTTTCTATCTAGATCTGACCTGACTGTGGCTACGTTGACGAGAGCAGGGCCAGGGTTTTAGCTGGAGCCACGAAGCTCTGTGCTTTGCCAAGCAGAAATTCTAATTAAAACTTTTCTAGTATATTTGCAAGCCAAATAATTAGCACCCTTGAGATATCCATGGCCCTCTATAGATTCTCAATGTCTACATTTACAGAAAACTTCTAGAAAACAGGTAACCGCTACATTCAACAAGCATTTCAGAATAAATGCAGTAGCACAAACAAAGAAACACATTATCTGCCTTAAAGTTATTTGTTCATAAGTATTAAAAATCTTCATGCATTTTAATAGCTGCGACACACTTCCTGCCACCCTTTAGAAGAGGTATGATGGTACAGACTCAAAGTGGTTTCCTTCGTCTTGCCAAGCCCTCAAGTAGCATCTTCCTCGCCGAGGGCCAGTTTTTTACCAATGCCGGGGAAGAGCTGGTTTGGAAGCAACAGCTGGGGCAGGGCTACCTGCCCTACTCTCGAGCATCTCTCCTGGAAGGGCTCCTCAAAGTCAGACCTTCTGAATAAATTGTGCCCCTTGTGAGGCTTGGCAAAATACATGCTCACTGAACATGATGAGGATGATTTGGCTTATTTTGTCTGTTTGATTTTTTTTAAGGTAAGGGCAAAGAAGGTTTTCCTTTCCTCCCTTGCACATTGCACCTGACATGATAAATCTTAGAACAGTAATGAGAACAAGTTAATATGGGACTATATTTTCTCTTCTCATAATGAGCTTTGTCATGGAAATGGATTGATTTTATGTCACTTTCTTTTCTCTTTATAATTTTTATGGGTGGAACGAGGTAGCAAAATTTTATCTCTCATAAATTCAACATAAATTTGCCTTAGCCTACGTAACTCCGTGTTTATTTTGGCTACCTATTTCACTGCTCCCCTGTTTACAGCCTGGGAAACAGAGGAAATGGCCAATCAATCAAAATCTGGAATACTGAAAAGGTCACAGCCATCCGCATGATATCACTGTCCCCTGCAGCATTAGGCATTTCCCAGCTACTGCATCACTCCAGATGTGCCTCACTCTGTTTTCCCTGTAGTTTCCACAGGCCCCGGAGAAATCGGGGAGAAGGCAGAGCTTACCTAAAAGAAACCCGAGTACAAAGGATGGGAGTGAGAGGTTTCTGCCTCCCCTCCAACCAGAGCAGATGTCCCGTCTGGCACATGGCAAGCAGCGTGTCGTGCTGCGATGAGCCACCGCGCTCACGTATGGCAAAGCTCCTGTCACGCTGCTGTTATCCTGTCACTGATATTGTCAGCCCCTCAGAGGGAAAAATGGATTAACTATTTACCAGCTTCTTCCAACCGCTCTTCCCTGCAGCCCCAAAGCTTGGATCGATTCTGAATCATTTCCCCTTGAATGCTGCATGGCTTTGTCCATCCTCTCCAAATTTCTTGCATACCACTTTTTAGTAATCCTCTTTCCCTCCAATTCAACAGCTGCCACTGTGACAGAGAAGCAATTTTCTCCCAGGTACACGTGAATAAATGAGGGGCTGAACTTTAGGTATCCCTCCTTATAGAGATAAACTAGGCAGCCATATATTCATCAGTGCTCATCTTTCATTGCACAGACTAATTGAAACTTGAAAATCCTCACTCAAAAACGGAAACATGGAAATCAAAAGGGATTTTCACTTTGTGCAGCTGAATATATACAAAAACAGTTTTAATGACTACAAGTAGGACAGTTATCTTCTGCTGTCCACAACAGCAGGGCAGAATGTATGGATGGCTGGTGTGTACCATGGTAGCCTCTGTGCGTACTAAGGAGTTGAACAAGACCCTACCAGGTAAGTATTTGGACCCTAGAAGTCACAGTGGATCAATAATTTGGACTCGTGAACTGGCACAGAGTCAGAGGCTAGCTCAACTCTCTGAAAAATGTAACCCTTCGCAGTAAAACTGCATATTCCCATAATAAGAGACAGAAAAAATGGCTTAATAGGTTTTTGGATGATAATTCTTTTAAATGGGAAGACTATATAGGAGAAAAATTAAGCAGGGGAATTGTAATTTTGCATTTATGTGATAAAAACAATGGGGGGATGAAGGGAACATGTGGCCGCTATTTTACAAATTGAGTTGTGGAACCAAGCTCCAGCTTTGCTCCCATTAAGGATTAACATCTGGAGATAAGAGTTTAAAATCCAATATTGCCTTGAAAATGATGCACAGACACAGCTTCAAGTCGCTGTCTTGGCTACATATTCACAGCTCACCAATTTTATACCCCTTGTTTCCTCCTAAATTATTCATCCTGAGTATCCTTTATGTTTTCTTTACATCGTGTCACAGCTGGAAAAGGATGAAGATCTCCCGCATGTACAGTAGCTCCTTTTATCCCTGCTTTCACCCTGCAGGTGTGGCACATTTCCTACCTACTTTGCTTCCCTGTGATACCACCGTTGTCAGGTTTGGGGGTCCCTCTGCCTTCTCAGACAGAAGAGTTTCACACCTGTCATGTTAAGGTGGAAATAAGAAGTGGGCAGGTTCATACGCGGATAGCCACAGAAGGCAGTGAAGGTGCTGTGGATTGTGATCAACCCAGGAAATCAAGCACGCTCTTACTTCAGCTCCTCTCCAACCTGCATTGCTCTTCAGATAAAAATTACACTCCACTCCAACAGAAAACAACATCCCACTTCAACTGCGTCCAAGGCTCCACTTGTGTGCAACGCCCTCATTAACCGCTCCCTGCTAAACTGCCAGGCAGTTGCTTCTGCCGCCTTGCAGTGACATCCAAGAAGTGCTTCCAAGCATCCATCAGAAATTCTGGATATACCCCTGAGCTCCCATGGACCCTGTCAGGATACACAGTTACTGTGGGCACTACGCAACCGCTTTGTTAAACAGCCTCATCAAACACCGCAGAAAGGGAGGGAAAGCTGAGGCACAGACCCAGGGACGTGCCAGGGGAATGTGGTGGGGGAGTGAGAATCTTCCTCTCTCTTATCCTTCAACATAACTGTCCTCTATCAGCATCTCAAAACCATCACGCTGACAAATGAGAGAAGAGAGCCACTCACTGTTGAGAAGGATTAATTTTTGTCTTTACCCTTCAAGAGAAACTTAAGGCACTGTGAAAAAAATAAAATTACTGCAGCAAATACTGTTTTAAACCACTGGAAAATTTTAAACTTCATTATATAAGTCCTAGACAAGGAGAAAAACTATTTCAGCTATTGAACAATGCCAGCATGCAGACAAATGGGTATCATATGGCTTTCTGAAGGCACGAAGCTAGGCAATTAGAAGTCAGCTTCCACTGAGAGAGAGAGAGAGCAAGAAAGGAGTATATTTAAGACTTGCAACACTAATATTAGCAGGTTTGCGTCCCTTTTCCTTCCACAGTGTAACTGAATAAACAACCATTGTTATAGGGAATCAGCAATCTGTAATGTATAACTAATGCATAAGAAGGAGATCTGACTGTGTGTTACATATTCACAGAGGAGAAGGTAAATAAAGAACTCAGGGTACTCTATTTAAAAACCAAAAATCCTTATTATTTTACAGCAAACTAAGTGTGTCAGTTTGCCTTAAAATTGGTGGAAATAAATGTAAATAAGGATTACTAGAAATAATGTAAATAGGACAAAAAGAAAAAAGCCAACTCAACAAGCAGTGGTGGATTTATGCTGAAATCGCAGCCACTCTTGCTACCATGGGTTCTGAAGTTTGGCAAAGTAAAACTTAAAGAGAAGCAAAAACCTTTTAAATCCACCCAAACACAAGGCTGAGGGGTCAGTGCAAGCGCAAAGCCCGGGGGGACCCTTCTTTACCAAAATTTGTTCTACTCCTGGTAGAATCCTCACAGCCGCTTACAAAGAGCAGGACAGGAAGGTGTGTGCTAAAACTGAACTCCTGGCTCCAGGACTGTGCCAATTTGTTCTGCTGCATGGTGTTTAGCACTGAGCATATCAATCAGCTAACTGACAGCTAATTGGCTTGTCAGCTCAAAATATTCCTCTCTGCCACAAGTAGTAGGGGTGGGGAAAAAGCCACCTGGGAGTCAGTATAAGTTTTTCTGTATGCAAAGCTTTTGGATAAATCGTATTTTCTTGGCAGCTAATACAGAATTGTCCACAGAGCTGTTCAGCACAGCTCCACTGCTTAATACAGGGGCTCTAACATATTGTTCACATATGAACGGAGTTACGAAAGCGTGCTGTGATTTATAGGCACCTTTCAATTTATATCTCTGATTTAGCTAGGCTGGGATTTGATTCTTTAGGGAGTTTTTCACTGGCAACTGCGAAGCACCAGACTACAGCAAGTTGTGAAGGACTTAGAAGCTCAAGAACAATTGGTACTGTACATCCCTAACAGAGCCAGAGCTCTCTGAACGAGGACGGTAAGAAATGTTTACCCTGCAAATGCTCTTTCAAATCCTTCTTCAAAAAGCCTGGTTCTTCTGCATTATTGCTTTGTCATCTTGGCTTTACAGCATGCCTGTAAGGAATAGCTCAGGGGAAAAAACTTAGAGCAAACATGTCTTTTGTTTCCCAAACAGGGAAAAATACCTGTTGCCCTGGTTAAATACATCTGAAAAAGGTAAAGTGATTTGAACATTGTCCTCTTTCAATCACCACCTCCTTGACTTTGCTTGCCATCTGTTGCCCAGCCTTTGCTGCAGGACAGAGCAGTCCATTGGCATAGGAAAGACCCAAGAGAAAGGCCTTGTTTTGCAGGTGCTGAGTAACGTCGACACATCACCTCTCCTCCTCCTCCCTCAGCTTGCCCACTTGGAACTGGAGGACAATACTGATCTCCTTGGAAAAGCCGTTTGGGACTGATGGCTGATATTAATTTCAAAGCAGCAAAACAAACAGCTGATGGCTTATGAACCAGGCGGGATGGGGCAGAGCAATGCGCAGTGGTGAGTGACAGGGTTCATTGCACCTTCTTGCAGAGCCCCCTGGGACCCCTTGCAGCTCTGTTTTCTGAGCTGACTTGCCTCAAGCTCCTCAGTTGTCAGCAGTCCTCAGGGTCCACAAACTGCAGAAGGCAGTCAGCACGCTGTCACATCCATGTACCTGTATAGTTGTGTTCGCTCCTTTGTTCTCTTCTCTCACTGATTTGTGCTGTTCACCCAGGTCTCACCTCTCTGCCCAGCCAGTAAATGCTTCATGCTGGGGCCATCCAGAGGAATGGGCACACACACAGAGAGCTGATACCTTAATAAATGCAGTATTAACATGAAAAGAAAAAGGAAAGGACTTTGACAGGGAGCATGGAGTGTTAACTTGACAGAAACAGCCAATAATGAGATTGTATAATTTTAGTTCTCTTTGCTGACTATATGGCATGAAGATTCCTCCTAGCTTCATGTCATCAGAGCTGAAAATTTAAAACTTACATCATTTAACACTGCCTTGAACGTGGGTGACATTTATTTGCCTTCCCTTTTGCTTTCGTTAATGCCGGTTTTGCTGTTAGATTTTTGTTAATCCTACAAATGAAATTAAACTAAGGCTGTTATACATAAAGGGTTTGCATGGATCAGATCTAATAATGTCATGTTGTGTTATTTTATACAAAATGATTAGCTAGTAATTGGTTTAATGGAGGAAAAAAATAAACAAAGCTTCCATGAAATGGGTGTTTCATGTGCCATGCATGGCTGAAGTTGTGCAAACTGCGCAGAGCATCAGCTACTTCACCGCCTTGTTCCCACTCGAATCAGCAGAGACATTCCAGTGTCGGGAGCAGGCTCAGAGGCAGCGTGTCAAGGACTGGACAATAGGCAGTGGATGTAATTCACTGTGGTTTACTGATGCTGGCACTGCTGAGCTGACAGCAGCGTATTCCAGTGAAGAGCACATCTTTTAGAAGGTGTTCTGAGTGGCGCAGGAATATTCCACATTTTGTTTTTCTGTTTGTGTGTGTACCAGCGGTCTCTCCAGACTTGCTTTCCTTTGCCACAACAGCAGCTGTGATAAATGACTGTAAACCTTTGAGACCTACAATTTTGGTTCACCCCCACGATCATCTCGGCACAGCTCTGTGGTCTGCAGTGGCTCAGGTCTCCCATGGCTGCTGTGTCCATCCACCCGCATCACCCTGCAGCTTCAAGTCTATCACAAATCCACTGAACACAAGTTTAGATGCTGCACAATGCCAGAATGACAGCAGAGGGGCAGTTGAGGCTTTCTGAAGAATCTTGCATGTGTAAAAATCTTCTACATGCTGCATAAAAATTTTAAGCATCATTTTGGTTCTGTGTCTGTTTAGAAATTCTACTCCATTCTGTTAATATCAAGGGAACTATGTTCATTTGCCCCAGAAGAGGATTTGTCTCTTGTTTTCATCAGTGGCATGACCAGGATATTTGTGTATTTTCTCTTCTAATGTCAGAGTGGCTTGACGACATGCACAGGCTATTATTCAATAATGATGCCTAAATGGAGCTATCAGAATGGTTATTATCAAGGTTATTAAAAAGCAATTCTTTCTGCCTTTAGTTTTAACCATGAATTGCAGAGCTAACCATCATCTAGGTGAGGATGGGGGTATTAATCAAGAGGCTTCCTATGGTCTACCTAGATATCCTGAGCCTGGGTAATGATTGATTTACTCTACTTTTAGATTAGCACACAATCAACCAGGGGTGTTGAACATCTGACCAGCAGAGTTAATTCATAATGCTTGGCAACCATTTTGTAATTTTCTCACATCTGTTCTTTCTGGCTGAGACACTAGATTTCTTTTAAGAGCCCAGAAAATGGCACGTAGAGAAATGTTTGTGGTGCAGTATTCCCTGCTATCAAATGGTAACGGTCTTACTAAAACCCCTTTCACTTCAACACTTTTCCATGAGAAACAAGCCTTCCATATAATAACATGCCAGATGCTAAAGTATGGAAAATGCCAATAATTTTTAGTAATCGTTTGAAGGTAGCTGCTCATAATTGTATGCCTGTGCAAACCAATTTTGATCAGGTAAATTACTCATGAGCCTGTGAGCACCATTTGGGCCGAGTCACCAACTTTAGGGAAATGTATTTAATCTCCCTTCTTGCCTTGCTTAGGTAAAGAGCAGCTCCATATTGCTCTCACGTGCTTCTAGCAAACCCTGAAGTGCAACACAACTTCCATCTGTTGCTGCAATTTCTTTGAACGCAAGCACGGCAATTCAGCTGGCTCGGGTCTTTTCTGCTGACTCTGTGCTATCAAAGCATACATTTCAGGTTTGGCAAAATTTTTGCAGTGCTGTCAAGCTAGCCAACACATCTAGTATTAAATGGTTTCCCATTTGCTGTTATCATCATTTTCACAGGCTACACTTCAGCTTCGCTGTGCACTTCTAACATTTTCAATATTGCTTTTTGCAAGTGAAGAGACCAGAGATGCCAAGACACAGACACGTCCACTCCAGCCCCTTTCCTCGGCAGCCTGAGGATGACGTAACGAAAATTAAAAATGGTCACTAAAGGCAGACTGACTTCTCTCTGGGCTATCCCCCAGTTATATTATCAAAACTGTTCATCCTGTCTTGGGAAGATGTCAAAGATGAATAAAGAGTCTTCTGAGAAGTATCGCTTGCACAAACAATAAAAAGCTTTGGAGGGGCCCTTCAAAGGGACAGTGGGCAGTCCCAGAGGGACTTTTGGACAGTGATCTGAGTACAAGGAGCTGGGCTTCAACAAAATGGGAGAGACAGGCACTTCACAGAGAGCACCCAAGATTCACCTACTTAGACTAAACCTTTGCATGGCAGGCGATGGTGTGGCAATGAACCATCCTGTGATGGTTTAAAAAACTTTATTGTGAAGAGTTACAATGATTACACTGATTTGGAATAGCTGCCAAAAGTGAGAGGAAGAGAAGATGTATCATTTATATACAGAAAGACATATTCATCAAAAGTAAAGATCATTCTGAACTTCATATCATTCATGGAGTCACTAGGCTGGAAGCTGGATTCACAGTAAATTGAGTAGGACCAACCAAAACTACTTCACTGGAAACACATGAAAAGCCTAGTGGAGAATCATCTCAAAAACCTATATGCTTTAATGAATAATTCAGTGGTAGGAAACTCATGTTTAGTTGCTTCTTCTGCTTATAAAGCAAAACCTACTAGGACTCTATGCCTCTGATGTTATGGCATAAACTGAGAAGAGCAGCACCTTGCTCTGAGGAAGTTTAGGTATTTCATAATAAATATTCCTTTGTACAAGTGCTCTTCCTGTTAGAAAAAGAGACCTTACTACACACAGTACTATTAGAGTCCTACTTGCCATGTCGCCTCCCCATCTGCCAACACAGAGCTAATTACTTCTGCTAAAGCTTCTTTATTACAAGTCAGAAAGTACTTGAAGCTCCTGCCTTGGAAAAGCCAATTCATCCCCTGGGGATAAATAAAGCAATACAGTTTTGCATCCCCCCCCCCCCCTTTCATAGCTGGATATCCCATCCTGCTTTAAGAATGAAGCTGTTGGATAGAAAGGGAACGCTTCCTGGAGCCCCTGCTTTATGATAAAACCTATTTTTAGGGAGGATTTAGCAATGCCAACAGATGAAGAACACCCAGCACACAAATCTGCCCAGGGTACAGCCTTGTGGGAGCTACAGAGATGGAGTGCTGCCATGACAACGAAATTTAGGTATGTCCAGAAGACAAGTTTCAGGGAATGGAGTTGCTGAAGGCCTGACTACGTGGGGGGCTGAGTTGCCCCCCAGGGTGGACAGCACTGGGGTGGGTGTAGGTGACTTGGTTCTTCTCGCCATCAAGGGTTTGAGCCCAGCTTAGCCTGGTGAAGTGGACTCCTGTGGCCTGATAATTTATGCCTTGTTATGTCTTAGTGCTGTAATTTAACAAAATAAAGAATAACATTCCTGTAACAGAGATTAATGGCTGTCAGGCTGCAAAGTAATTTTTCAATATGAAATGGAGCAAAACTTACATTTTTAGCACAATTTCGCAGTTCAGTGATGCACCTGGTAATAATTATGATTTACATTAACCATAACATCATCCTTCTTATATCAACTTGCCTTAGTGAAGAATGAAATAGGCCCTTGTTAAATGTTTCATGAAATAATTCAAATTACATATGCTAAAATTTCCTAGGTCCCACTAGCCAGGCCAAAAATCAACAGGAATAAAAATTATTTGCTGCTGCAGAGGCCCTGATTCTGTGTTAAGAATTAGGTGAGTAGAGCCCTAAGATCTCTCATGATTAAGTTAATTATAACAAAAGCTGACAAAAACTCTTAAGTCCAAAACACTGATGCAACTGCAAAACCCACACTCAGTAGATTTTCCATGCACTGAGGTTACGTTCAAGCTAACTTTCTCTTGTGAGAATTTGCCTGTAACAAAATAAAAAAGCAACAAAAAGCCTACTGTCCCCAAAGTCGGTGAAGTTCAACCCTTCAAGACCGCCTAATTTATTAACTTCCAGGCAACAGGACTGCAGCAAGGCAAATTTGTTGCTTTGCTAATCGAGGGCCTGAGCGCATCTCTTGTTCTCTAAGGCACGATGGAACACTTTCCTAGTGGAGTTTCCTGCCAATATATAATAAACAAAGCACCTACAACAAAACCAAAACCCAATGTCCTTCCCTTGGCATTTGTGAGGGATGTTAAAACATTACAGAAAAAAAAAAGCAGCGCACCGAAATAATGTGAATTATTTGCCTTAGAAACACAGATAAATGAAATACAGAACTAATGTAGCCCTAAAGAGCAGGTAAATTCATTTGAATAATAGGATTATGATTTATGATTTTCCTATTACAAGAACAAGTTTCAATTCTACAGCCTTTAATTATGCCCTGGCTTGCACAAAAGCTGCTCCAGTCCTGTGCATGAAGTATCAAGACCCCAGACAGGATTCAGAGGACACCTCAGACACCACGCATAGACATGGCTTCAAAATATTCCTTTTCCCGGGGTCCTGCATCTCCACCAAAAGGAGCATCTTAGCCAGCAGTTTACTAGGAATCCAGGGGGCTAGAAGCCCTCGTCCCCCATAAACATGCTCCATTTTACCTAAATAGTCTCTAGAGCACCCACTGGAGACAGGTATGACTTCTCTCCCTTGCGGGTCCCCGATCTAAGACTGCAGGACCATTTTAAACCTCTCTCTCCAGCCTGTTACATGTTAGGGAGCCTGCTGCTCTTTGAAGAGAAGCGACTGGATGCTGTTTGCCCCAGAGAGGTGCAGAGTTACTCTGTAGTACTCCACCCCATACCCATCCCGCAGGGTTGGGGTTTGAACGCTACACCAGCCACGTGCTGCAAAGTGGCTCTTAGATAGCAGGAGCAGCTGCATTTGGCATCGGTGACCACTGCCCACACGATGGGCATGGGTCGGTACGATCTGCCCGGGTAGCAGCATCCCTGCCTCACCAGCCCAAAGGGCTGCTTCATTGCCTCCGACTCACGTGGTCCCTATGAACCGAGATGGGTAATAGCTTGCTTCTGCTGCCACTGCTGGAGTAAAGTTCAGCACTGAATCATTAATTAGGATGACTGGATACTCTGGGATTTAAACTAGTGATTAATGAGCCTTTCCAGCTCCAGCTCCATGTGAACAACTATCTAGTTCATGTTATATTTAATTTATTAAAAAAAAAACCTCACCAAGACAGTAAATCTTGCTTGGAAGAATTAGTGCAGGAAGAAATAACTCACCATGTTTATAACGTTGATTGCAAATTTATATTCACACTCTCTTGCACTAATTCGAATGCCTTCTTCAAAAAGACAATATAACTCATGTTTCAGGGGATTCTTTAAAAATCTATTTAGAAATGGGAAATGGTGAAGGGGACATCACGATAGGGTAAGTAAAATGAGTATTGCAAATAATGCAAATTAATTCAAACTAAGCCAAATTAATTCAAACTCTGCCAAACCAATCAATCTCCTGGCTGTTAATTACCTTTAAAAGTAAGTCTGAATCGTATGGTTTGCGTCACGCAGGTGCTGAGACATCCTAGGTTTTCCTGGTGATTTGTTTTGTGGATTGTTGTTTGGTGTTTTTTTTTTTTTTTTCCCTTAAGCAAAGATTACAGTGCAGAGGTACATGGCAAGTGCATTGGAAATACAATTTTGAATTCATCTGTTCAGAGCATTAATCCACTCCTAAGCTCCCTTCTCTCCTGTATGATACATAATCGAAAGCTGGGATCATGGCTGCTTGAGCAATGCTTTCACTTAGATCTGCATTTAGACACCATGAACTCAAAGGCCACCAGTTTTAATTCTCTTACTATGTATTCAGTGATCTCCCCACCAGGAGTCGGTCCAGGGTCTCTGCAAATTTCCATATGTTTGAAGTTTTCCTCTCCTCTTTTATCTTTGTCTGAAAGCTGTCAAAATGCAGCTACAATTTCAGAGGGTAATGAGGAAGAGATTAAGGAACGTACACATCTGTCACCTAAATACGTGCAATAAGGAGAACATAAAATAAATAAAATTAGGATCCCATAAAATCAAACAGCAGCCGCTAAATAGCTGGTGGAGTTGCCTCCTGCACCCAGCAGTGCACTGGTTTAACTCCTGCACCCCTGAGCTGCTGCAACACTGCATCTGCAAGCCACAGGCCCAACCACCAGCAGCTCTTGGGACATTTGTATTATGCCCAGACTTGTGTCAGGGGGTGTAGATGGGCTGGACGGAGGTGGGGTGGGTAAACGTGCTCTCCAGCCAGCCCACCTCCCCTTTGCAAGTGGGGCGTAACCTAAACTACTTGTGATGCTCTAGCAGGTCTTCCCCAACTGTGGCTCATCTTCCTTGGAACTGAATGGAAAGCCCTGAATTTCAAGCCAGATGCAAAACCCAAAGCAGAGTCTTTATGCAGCAAATTAAATAAACCACCAATGTCAAGCTTAAAATCGTGACCTCTTGTTCTTTGGGCTTGCTCTGGTATCATCTCTGCAAACACCATCAGCCCTCAGTTTCCCTTATCTCTGCGAGACTGAAGAGATCAGCCCAAGCCTGTCCAGGGGCAGGAGAGCTCCAGGTACATGGGGGATGTTGTTAGGCCTGTGAGCTGGGATGTCCACACAGCTTCCTCCTCAGGAGGTAAAGGAGATTGTGGAAATGGGTTTATTCTCTATGTTTAAGCAATAAAGTCCTGGAAAAATTCTCATTTTCAACCTTTATCCAGAAATGGTTAAGCTCCTAAATTGGATCCATTATCACCCAAATGAAGACACGTACCAGTGAGCTAATTATGTTTCTTACCAAACTCATGAATAATTAAATATTTTATTGTGATGTTACAATTTGTATTTATTATCCTTTGCTAAGGAGCAAAATTAAACATAATGAGGCCTGTTAGTGGCTCTCTTCAGAGATGAGCCCATGTTACAGGCACCTATATCATTTGCACCAATGGTGATTAATGGTTTTAATTTACTTGACTTGCATATGTTGGAATCTGTGAGGGGGAGAGAGAAAAAGAACTCAGATTGTTAAAATCCTTTTAATTAGACTAATAATGCCAAGTTTGCATGTGTTAACTAGGGTGCACTATTAATTAGTTTTAGTAGGCTGTTTTCTAAAATGTGGCACTGTAGCATTTAGGCATGTCTTATGATCCCAGGAGAGCTAATAAGATGACAAACAGAGCATGACATTACACATAACTGCAAACAAACAACTTTTAATCTTTCTGGATGAAGAATTGGGGGTAATTGATGGACAAAACACTTTCTGCACTGTAGCTGCCTCCCTCTCATTGCCTTTACTGGGTGTTATTCATTCAGCTATGGCACAGTCGTCCATCCTCAGCGGTGGTAGAGCTGGAGGTTAGTTCTGGGTCTCAGTCTCACAAAACTGACAGCTAAGTGCTTGGCCACAAGCAAGGTGCTCACCCCTGGGGTTTCACAGCTAAAAAACCTCTTCCATCCCTGGGAGGCAGCAGGCTGGGCAGATTGGTCCCACTGGCAATCACCCTTCCTTGCAGGTCCCTGGGTGCTCGGCTCCCAGCAGCACCGCAGCAGCTCCTGTGCTTATGCCAGGGAGCCCGGGTCAGCCTGGCAGCCCTCAAGGCACCACCAGAGCAGGACTCACCATCTCCTCTGCTCCCACAGGAGGGGCAAACGGGGAACAAGAGGCAGATTCTGTCCCTGATCAGACAACAGGTTGTTTTGCCAATTATCAGGCCTAGCATAAAGGGCACAGCCAGCACAAAGATGAACCAATAACCAAATTGTATTTGATACCAAAGGATCAGTACATGGGTGAGTGCTGGGGGTACAAACAAGTCAGATTATACATAATCGACATCAATCCCACTGACCCCAACAATGACATCGCATGACCAACAATGGGTGGAATAAATGGTGACATGCAGTCTCCCATAGAAGGGACAGGAGACAACTGAGACAACAAGCCAAACACATAAGACCAAGGAAGCCACATACTGAATCTCTACACAGCCCGCGTTTACAAAAGCCAGACCTGAGTGGAGCCCAGTCCCAGGGAGGCGGGAGGTCCTTCCCCAACAGGGAACTCTGCACAGGGCATCCACCTCACAGACAGACACTGCCCCTGCCTGCAAGTGGTCCCAGCTTTATCCCTCAGTGGGACACCTGACCTTGGGTTACTCAATGCAGACACCCGGGGCTCATTTACCCAATGGCTCTGTCTGCAAGGCCAGCTGCACCCTGGGGGGAAGCCTAAAGGCAAACTCACCCCCCTTTGTGAAGGGCTGTGGGAATCACCCATATGTCAACTTTAATTTGGGTCTTGGGGCAGAAACCCCAGCATTTCACAGGTAAAGTGAAAGCACACTGCCAGCTGGGCGTTGGGGAAGGGAGCCAGAGATGTCACGGTTGAGGCAGGCAGGTGTAAAGCTCTCTGGCATAGTTTGGCTCCCAGTATCATGGAGATAAGAAATGCATCTTTCCATATAACTCAACTGCTGGTTACCACACTGATTGTCTACCATCAGAGCTCAGCACAATCACTGGGCAGGTAAAATTATCTCCAGTTACCCCACGTGAGCCATCAGCACCATGATCTGTGTGTATCCCCAGCCCAGGGCTGGCAGGCAGGACCTGAGCCAGAGCTGCCAACAGCAGCTGGGTGGAACATAGGCTTTCCCATTTTTTCTAATCCATATTGGCCAAACTGTGCCATCACAAGCAGCCTTCAGGGTGTTCTCAGACCTGAGCAGAAGCAATAAAATCCCTTCCTTTTTACTGTTATGAACCTGGAGTTCAGCTGCATTGTCACCAGGCATTTATAACAGTTAGCAGTTTCACTGCTGGTATGGATGTCTAAAGGATTGAAGATTTCAATCTTCACTTGGCTTTCTCTGTTCGTATTAAATACCTGTCAGTGTACTAATGTGTGGAATTTGCATCCACATCCATGGAGACATTTTGAATGCAGAACAAGTGGGGATTGTGCAATAAAGATCTACAGTGCAGACAGGAACTGTAATAATAGAGGAAAAATACCTCCAGTCTATTCTTTCTGCAGCCCTGTCACACTGTCCCCAAGAAATACAGGCAAGTATGTGGTTCATGTCCCTATAGGCTATAGGCTTACTCAGCTATTATGACAAAGGAAGTTAGCTCCTGCCTCAAGAAAACAGGAGGGGAGGTGTTCTGGCATATGCACCACGTTAGGAGGTTGGAAGCCAGTGTAACCCTGGGGGGATGGAAAGATGCATTTTACATCACCCTAAAAATCCACGTGTAGGGCAGTGGGGTGAGGGGATGTGTTTGGAGTTACCCAGTTGGGAGGATCAGCTTTATAGGGTCAGAGAGATGGATGCAGCTCTAGAAAGACTGTATCTCTACACAGGCCCAAAGGCAAGCGGGGTGGATTTGAGACACTAGAGTCACCACATGGATCCAGAGCAGAGGAACTACTTGGAAGCAAGGAATCTGGGGTTAGTGTCATGCCACGAACACTTTAAAATGGATACTATGACAAAATGGCCTCAATATCATTCATTTTCTTAAAGAGCCTTACTCAGATCACCCATGGCAAGTCAGGAGGGGAGGGGAAAAAAAAGACCATGCTCTTTGATGATCCATGCCAAACAGGCCACAGACACCTGGCTAGGCTTGCTGTTCCCAGTTCTGCTGGCCGTGCTTAAATAAGAGTTATTACTCTGGTCATTTCTTGCTTTGCTGCTCATTTACAGGAACTTCTTATGAAGCTGCTTTGAGCTGGCACCAGAACGAGCCCATTTGGAAGCTGGAGCGGTTGGCGAGTGCCTGCACCTTGGGATGCCCCGAGTGGAAGTGGGAATGAGCAGGTGCTTCTTTCTGCCCCAGCCACATCATCGGGGTTTGCTCAGCAGCACCCACACGTGGGAGAGCTGTAATTCAGCCCACAGCTGGACACACAAGCCTGGTCAGTGCATCTTCTGAGGGTAAATAATTATACACAAGTAATAATTTAAAAATTTCTCATTTATTTCTCCTACCATTTAAAACCATGCAACATAGATCAGAGTAAGACCCTGCCTAGCCCAGTATCCTCCCTCCAAAGTGCCCAGTAACAGATGCCTTATTTCTTACAACCACTGCTTGGTCTTGAGTTACCCAATGTCCCCAGTTGCTACAAATCTGAAAGCCAGAGATTCGTTTAATGGCCTCCAATGGACTTTTATTCAATTAGTTTCACATTGTCTTTTATTCCCTTGGTCCTGCAGCATACTGCAGCTGTGAGTTCCACAATTTCATTATTGATTTCCTTTTTTATACTTCTGCTCAATAGTGACATGTGATACCTCCCTCCCTCTTTCATATTCATGAGAAATTGAGAATAACCATTTCCTGACATTTGTAATAATAAAAAAGGCTATTTGTTTCTCAAAGGGGGAAAACAGATTATATCTATAATAAGATCAGTGACTTAGGGATACTAAATACAAACAAATTATCTGCATAAATAATTGTTTAATGTATGTTGTTTGATTCTTGAAGAAATAGATATTGAATCTTCGAGTAGTATCTACCCAGAGATTCCCATTAAATGAATAGTAGGTCTTAAGCATTTAGTGGAGCTCAAAAGCCAGAAATGTACAAAACCCCCTTTCGATTTAATTGCTGAAGTGTATTGACAGGTTAAATAATGTTGCTTCCTACATAATAGGAACCTATTTATTGTTTTGATTTCTATTTGGCTAGCAAGAATATTGACTAGATATCAGCTCTCTTGATAAAGATGTCTAAAAATTTCCCATGTTTGAGGATGATTTTCCGAGTGACTGATCCCATTAATTCACCTGAGTGGCTCACTGTGCTTTGGTCTCTACAAATCAACTATTATTTAATAACTTTTAATATACCTATAAAGTAATGACATTTAATATTTTCCACTGACAGCCTTCTGGCTCTGCTTGTTAGCAATCTCTATGGTAAATCCTGGCCTTCTTGTCTATTTTTGGGGAGAAAATCTCAGTAAACACAGGTTCATAAATTTCAAAGCCCTACTGGTAGAACTGAAGCTTGATGATGTTTGAGGGGACCAGTCAAGCTACAAACACTGCCCTATTCTGATTTACTTCAGTTTAGGTACGAAGCAACAATAAAACCAGAAATACAGCTAACCCTTCCCACAGAAGGACACACACCTTAAATTGAGCTCTTGCTGTTACATCCCTTCTCTCCCTACTTCAGCTGCTCAACTCAAGTATTCAAACCGTACTCCCAGCCGTGTAGTCTGTTTGCTTAATTCCCACAGAAGACCTGCTGAGTTGTTTTCAGGCGAAGCAAAGACAGATCAGGAAAGCAAAGCCTCAGAACTCAAGAATTGAAAAAAACATCATGTTCCCACTCTCTAAAGCGGGAGCTAGGGCAGGTACATCTTGCAAACTTCACAAGGACTGCCGAATAAGTGAAACATTTGAGGCAGAGGAGTGCACGGCTGGCAATGCTGTTTGATCCGTTTGCTAATCTATCTGCAGCAGGCAGCCCTCTGCATCTCAAGCACAGGTTTTCCTGCATCCCTCCACCCCCATAATTTCATCATCACTTAGATGAAAGCTGGTACAATCATCCTTCTGACTGACTGTTATGCACTGTCAAGGCAGACTGTTCTAGGGAATATGTCCACATTTTTCAAACATTTCCATTCACACTTAGGTCACTTGTTTCCTCCACAGTATCAAGTTATCCTGATTCAAAGCCCACTGAAATCAATGGAAAACCTCCCTGGCATCTGGTCCGGATCAGGCCAGTGGGTTTGGCTTCAGGTCCTAGGTGGAGGCAATGCTTTGAGAATCAGGCACCTAAACCCTGAGCTCATGTACCGTCAGCATCTGTCATGCCTTGGAGATGTTGAAACCATCAGCAGCCTAGTCTGTAAATAACCAGAGGTTAAATTAAAGCCATAGCCTCAAAAGAACAGAACCATAAAAATGCTAGAGAAGAGTGAGAAGTATAAAAAAAATAGCAGAAGAGAGGAAGTACCAGGATCTTTGCAAGTCCCTCTTTCTATGTTTCAGCTCACACCTGAGCAGCTTGGGACTGCAGCCCCTGCGTACCTCTATAGCATCACTCAGCAGAACAGTCACTGCTGAGCACAGGTAAGGATTGCTGCTGAGCCAGAGGTGCAAATCTAACTGCTGCTATAACAAACCCTCCATCAACACTTTATTTCATCTATTTTGAATGAGCATCAAGTGACCATCAAAACATTATCTGACAAGTGACGTGTCTAGGCAATGCACCGGCTGTGTACCAGTTTCCTTTGGTGATGAGTGTAGGAATTAGTGGCAAATAAACCTATCTTTTTGCCATTTACCAACTGCTAGGCTATGAGCTGGCTTTTCAATCAGACCTTGTCGGCCTAAATAGTTACACGTCACTCTGAAGTGGTGTTCTGGGATTTGAAAGGAGGCACACTGCAGATTCTTCAAGGAAAATGGGATACAGGTGTTTGTTTCTGCTACAAGCATATCACTGCAGTTCACACCTGGTGCTTTGCACACAGCCACAATTTAGAACCTGCCTTGCCATAAGAAATGAACTGGTACATTTCTTCCACAAAATAAATATGGATAAAAGCATGGTTTTTTGGCCCAATTTCCTTACCTGGCTGAAGTGAGACTATGGCCATGAAAAAAGTACCCATGGCACGAACAAATCGTAGAATCATGATAAGCATTTCTGGCACATACCCCACCTTCAAGTGGGGAACCTACAAGATTTTCTCCGGGAACATTTTGAGCACTCTGAGACATTTTATCCTGAACTGGGATAAGGTGAACTCTCAATTATGCTTAGATACTACGAAAAGTTTCTGTCCAAGTCAGCTGTTCGTTGACCTTTCTGATAAAGTTCTAGACTTAAAGCCAAGCAAAATGTGGATTAGGTAACATTTTAAGCCACGATGTTATTTCACATTACAGAAATAATTTTAATCTTAAAAAAGGGAAACTGTTATTTTAGTGTATCTTCAATTTCTAGTAACAAAAGACCCATAAGACTCAACAGTTGAAAAAAACCTAAAAACCGCACACACAAACCATAGACTAGACTCTCTTCTCCAGGACCTAGTTTCCCAATAGGTTAAATGAGAGAAATATCCAGTCCTTCGACACAGATGAGGAAATATGCTTACTTTTAATTCTTCCTGGCAGGTAAAAAGTACTTATCACAGCAGGAACAAAGACACCCAAAAGAAAATACCAGAAGGTGGTTATGATAATAAGCTTATTTTCATTATAGTAGGATTATATTTTAAACCTTTGATTAGACTCTTAAAATTTCAGAACATGCTTCTTCAATCCTAGATTTTTAAAAGACAAAAGAAAAACAAGAAGAGAAAGTAAAGTCTTACTCCTGTGGATGAACGCAGTTTTGTTGCACAGAGAAGATCATATTGTAAAGTTACTTAATTACATTCAGAGGACATCTTTAATTCTGATTATGAAGAGAATCACACATGTCTTCATTTAGGAAGTCCTACTGGAGCCTGTGTGTCCTAAGACCAGGCTCTTTGAAGCATTGTTAAGCGGGGTAATTTTATTGTACAAGTTTTCTTGTAAAAATTATTGTCTTTCTGGATGTCTAATTAAAATAAAGATGTAATAAAGAATTTATGGTTTTAATTAGAGCATAGATCTTAAAGCAATTATAGTGTGATTAATAATTCCTTAACAGGCTTTCTTATACGAGATGAAGGAAAAAGATTTGAGCCCCATGAAAAATCAATATGCATTATTCAATTACATTAACGAAGCTACACAAAGTAGTCTAGGTCCCAATTAAATTGCTCCTCATGTTAAACTGGCAATGGAGTCTGTAGTTATTAATGAGTCTTGATCTATTTGTTTAGTCATTGTGGGATTTTTTGAACTATAGGATTTTGAGGGGGGGGGGGGTGTTTGGGGTTTTGTTTGTTTGTTTTTTACTGGAAGGCTGTTGTAACTGAGATGTGCCTATGGCCTCATCCTTCCTGAATATAATTTCAGAGGACAGAGTGAACAAGGTTTGCTCCAGAATCAAGAGGACAGAAGTCAAACCCTCTCTGCCTTGCCTTTACCTACATCTTGACCCAAGGCACAGCAGAGGAGCTTCTCATTAAGGCCAAGCAGAAGCAATACAAGGCACTATGCCCCTTCCCACTGATCCCTGTTCCCTGCACTCAGTGGAGGGGGTTCAGGGAACCACCAGGACTTAACCTGAAAACACCCCCCTGGACCAAACATGCTGTTCCCCTTATTCCATGCATAAAGATCACTGCCAGGAGCACCACAGGGCTGGAACATCAGGAGCCCAGATGCACCCAGTGTCTTGCTCCACTGGTTGTATCTCCAGGCCCTAAACACAGGCACTGCAGGCCAGCAGCACCTCCAGGAGCTCTACATGTAGAAGCTCAGCACAAGGGATCCCTCACTGGACAGCACTTTATTTTTGTGGAGAAAAGGGAGCACAAAGGGTCCTGTGTTAGACTTGCACATCCAAATACTTCTCTGGCTAATGATGATCAGAAAGCTAACTGGCACAAAAGCCTCCGCCCTGATGCAGGCAAGCACTTTACAACATGCTTAATTTTAGGTGTTCAGTGGCCAGTAGCATTACTTATATACCTGAAGTTAAAAATAACTGAGGTAGGACACAATATAGATCTATAATGAAGTACACGATATAGATCTACAATGCATGGTGAATCAAAGCTGAACACGAAACAGTTATTCCCTATTTCTCATAAAAGCAGGAGCTCTAAAGAACCCAATGAATGTACCAGAGAGCAGGTAATGAAACAAACCAAAGGAGATATAATCTCAAACAACATCCCTGAAAAAGTTCCTGCCAAAACGGTATTATAAAAGTCAAAAATATAAATTGATTCAAACGGGGAACAGTGAAGACTCACTCACTGATAAGGGAGATTTTCTTTTAATAGTTCAGATGCCAGCTGCTGGGTGGAACCTCTCATACAGGGATGGCCCAAGGCATCAGAGAACCACCACCTAGACCTGCCCATCCCTTTGTCCTTAACCATTTGCAGCTGGTTGTTGTCAGGGACAGGACACAACTTTGTACAGCTGCTCTCTCCTTCCTTGGTTCTTTTTTAGATGATGGTTCTGTAAGTATTGATAAGAGGGTTTTGTGGGGATCATGATTTAATCTACAACTTCCATGTCATCACTGACATTTCCACCAAAAATTTTATTTTACCTTTTATTAATAACCTATCTGAACTGGTAGAGCAGAGAACTAGGTAAATTCACATTTTACAGATCAAATGAACTTTAAAACCAACACCGCAGCTATACATTCACTCATGCACAGAGAGCTCCTCTGATCAAGCTGCTCAGCAAATGAAGCCATACTATTTTAAATGTACTACAGGAGGAAAACAATCTCACACAAAACTTCTAATCTGTCACTCTGTAATATGGATTGTGGTTTAAAAACTCACTAATTGATCATTAAGTACACACTGTTATAAAGGTAGACTTCTTGGTGCAAGAAGAACAAAACCCCCAAACTTCTGAAAGAAACCACCATTCACTCCGAATAAATCAAGAGGACACAGATGCTTCATTATGTTCAGACCCAGCTATAGCAGAACAGATTTATTTTGGCCCTGTCAGCTTGGGTGCATCGCTGCCTGCAGACCTGAGCCTTCATTGATATCTGTGAGTGATGCTGCCCTACTGCTGCAATGCACAAGGGTAAAGATGCTATTAGAGCTACCTGCAGATTTCAGCATCCAGTGAAACCTATTCATCCAGCAGGATTTAATTTCTTGAGCACATTCTGTGTAGTCCCCTTTAAAAATGCAGCTTCCTTTAGCCAAATGACTGCACAAATTCATGTTGATTTCAAAGAGTTGGTCAGGTTAAAAAATAAAAATCAGTAATTGCAGTGGGGAAGAGCAAGAACTATTTAATTTCAAGTTAATTCTGTGATTGGAGTTGTTTCCAGTTGCTTGAAAATCTGATTCTAAAAATCCTTTAAAACACTTCAAAAGGAGTGCCAAGGTTTTCCTAAGATTTTCTTGTCACGTTCTTGTCTCTCCTGTTCAACCTGAGTTTTCCCAGTGCTCTGTGGCTGCAGCGTTCATCAGAGACACAGAACGGGGAAGTGGCAGCACGTTTCAGTTGCAAGGCGCGCATCCAACCCGAGATAACTTGAGCAGGCCCCTTCCCCTCTTGCCATCAAATCTGGGCTAAGACCACCCTAAATGTGGGACTGCAGGTGCAGTGGAGGAGCTCGGGGTGACAGCCTGGCTCTCTAGATAGATGTGTAGAGGAACCGAAGAGGAAAAAACCCACTTAATGGTCTGGTGCTGGTTAAAGCACTACAGACATAGACAGCCATTTGTATTGAGTTTTGAATCCCTGATGGCAGGATGGGCTGCTGTTGCGTGCCTGGCCCAGACAGACCCTCCATAAACACATGCAGAAAGGCCTCATTTAGGCAAGATCTGAGACAAGAAGGGACCGTATGGGCTCAGGGTTTGATCAAGTAACAGGAGCTTTCAGCCTTTCAAAGCCATGTCCCAGTTAGTGAAGAGGTTTTTCAGGAGATGACATTCTGCATCATACACCAAGGATGACTTTTGGTAAGGTCCTGCACTCAGTCTCCTGTCTCTAAGTATTATCTTCGCTTAACACACACCTTCCTCCTGTTACTTCTTTTCATATATTTTTTTTCCCCATCAGGAAACCGTTTGCCTTGGTATGTTTTTTCATCTTCTCATTTACATGTCTCCTGCAAGACTGAAACTCCAGCATTGATTTTACCACAAGATAATGTTAATAGGATCAATAAACCACAATGACTATATCAAAGTGTCTGTTCTTCACCCTACAGGACTGCAGAAGGTGCTTTAGTCTTCAAGTATATCCAATATACCATCTCTCACTTTTCTTGTCTACCCTTATGCATGAGAGACTGTCTGCCAGGTAGAAAATAAATTATTAGCTTGCTGAAATAATTTAAATCTTAATACCACTTCAGCACATATAAAATATTACTGATGCAATTAAAAAACAGACAATCAGTTCAATGCATCTAAAAATGGGTGCTGTATGCCCTGACAGGAATAAATGAAGTCTGTTGGTAAGACTACTATAAGTACAGATTTCTCCTTAACCTAAAAATTTCTCAGCTGGTAAAAATCAGGTGTCCTATTTCAGACAGTTCAACCACCATTTAACAGTATTTCTAGGGGAAGATTGGGAAAGACTTGGTTCTAAACAAGCTAGATCTTCTGAGGATGCGCATAAGGGTAATTTTCAGTGGAGTAAAGGAAGTTATGTACTCTTTGGTTTCTTTGTTAGTTGTTTCATGTACTGTTTTCCTGGTTCAGCATGGAACTAAAGGTTACAACAGAAAGTTTGGTCTGATTACTTCAAGTCCTGTGCTGTGCACCCCCAGCAAGCACTCATGTGGTCCCAAACTGCTTGTTGCAAGCAGCTGCAAAGTCATAGGAGCAGTGACAAATAATGCCATCCATCATTTTAAACCAAAATATTTCCTTGTTCTTTTTGTGTTTTGTTTTTCCCTTATTCTTATTGATTATAGCCAATATCTGACACTTGAACTCAAAGCATTTTGCAGACAGGATTAAAAGACGTGGAAGTCAATCTAACTACATTTCTCAAGATCATATGAAGTGTTTCAGTGAAACATTAATGATTTTGTTGAGCTTTGACCAGAATAATTGTGACCAGAATAATTTGACATTTAACTAACTAGTCCTGTGGCACTGGTGAATTTGAAGGCAGTGTAGGGCCTCTATACAAATGAAAGTTGGCCTGGGCTGACACCAAAGGACATCTCTGTTTGTGTGAGCAGGAACCAGGTTTCTACCTCACTTTAATGAGAATCATTCCACTGACTGAGAAAGGTAAGCAGGTGTTACTCTGAAGAGACATAAAGCTTTAGACAGAGGATATGAAGGCAGGCTGGCTGAGAAGCAGCAACTAAAAGTCATCCCCTTTCCAGAGACCATGTGAAATGCAGGGGAGGGCTCAGCCTCTTTCCTAGTCAATGCCGGTCTGAAAAAGCCCCGTAAAACTCTACCAATCTGAGTAAATCAAACCCAGCAGACTGCATTTGTGAGACTTTACTGGAGATAAAGGGTGAGATTTATAAAGCACCTGTGTAATTCAGCAACACAAGTGCTACCAAAAATTCTTCCCTAAGGGTTCTTGTAAATCCAAAACCTCTAAAAAGCAGATTTGTGACTTTTTTCCTATTGATTTAAATGGACTCTGTGTTATCCCTAGAGCATTTAAAACTTCATACCAATATATATTTCCAGTTCTGTTTGTATATGTCAAACAAAGCAAACATCATCCCTATACCTAACGAAGCAGATTTATTCTGACGGTTTAAGTTTGCTTAAATTAGAAACAAAGTTCAGGGCTTCAAAAACCTAGTGGAGATATTATCATCATATGATAGAATGCCTCTTTTCCCCCATAATTATCCGTTTTCCCTCTCTATATTAAAAAAAAATAATCTGGAAGCTTGAAAAATATAGCAGTACTTCTATTTAAATATTTAAAGAACCTCATTATAGAAATTCAGCTCTAAATATAAGTTGACAGTGAGGACAACTAGCACAATGTACTCAGTTACACTAATGCACACCAGTAATTTGGAGAGGGAGGGATTTTTAAAGGTCATCTAGAGCAACCTCCTGCTCCATACAAGAGCCAACACTTGCTCAGATCAGCTGTTCATTTGTCTTGCTGAATCTCGAAGACCTGGAATAACTTTTGATTTATTCCAAAGTTACCTTGGGGTAGAACTTTTCTACACAGCAAAACTAGGGAAATGTATCCAAATTAAAACTAGACACCACTGTAAACCAAATTTGTTGAATCATGTTTACCTTTTTGTAGGCATGGTTATTGATGACTGAAAGAATAATAATTTGATTTTTGTTTCCAAAGTAAATTAAGGTAAACTCAATTTAATCTAGTCTAATTCAGTATAAGAGTGTCTTTTCAGAGATTTAACACAGTTCAGCAAGTTGGTTTTAAAAGATATTTTGGAATGGTTTGTCTGAGTGCCTCCAAGTTAGATCAAGGATGTTACACATGCTTAAAAATTTACTTGAATCCTTTTGTGACAATTAAGGATAATTTTGTAGTCTTATGGATCTGCTTTGTTTTACCTTTTTTATTTTTACTTACCATATAAAACCTGAATGGCTGGTTTTAAATTAGAATTTTATCTGAAAGTACCCAATTAAACACTCAAAAGAATATTGCAGGCTTCCTCTCAGTAATGTCCAAGGGAGATGGGAGGAACAGACCCATGCTATTCCATGGGATTAGTCAGGTAACTAGGGACTGGGACTTAATTTCATTATGTAATTATAATTTCTCTTTATTTACTGTGATGAGTTAGCTGTAGGTTGGCTTTCTAACGTCACCTTAAATGGCTCTGGAAAAAAAAAAAAAGAGAAGGATCAAAGAATGAATGTGACATGCCCAGCTAAAAGGTCAAACTCTGGTCTCAGCAAAGCCATTGGCTTCTGCTGTTCCCACCTGGGTGCAAACTTCCCACCAGGACTCTGGCCACAGTCTGGCTCATGGAGTCTCCAAACAGAATTTGGTCAAAGTACAGCTGGAGAAATTACTTTAACCTTTTAGTAAGTGTCCAGCGCTAAGCAGATATGAATGACTTCCAAGGCAAAATGTCATAGCAGAACAACTGTGAACAGTGGGGAAGTCAGTGAGGGAAATCGAGGCCAATTTACACACAAAGAGACAAACATTGCCATTTCTCTCTCTCTCTCCCTTCCCCAAGTAACCATGCTATGCAATAATGTGGGTAGCAGATTAGTCTCAAAGAAGGCAAGGACTTGCCAATGTACTGGCACTCTTAAATGACTGCAGTAATTGCTTTCCAAATTTCCAATTTGTATTTTTACTACACCTACAGTTGAGAAAATCAGATTTTTAAAATCCATTTTCAGAAGTCCTCTAGAGTTTACTTCCAGGCACATTGACCAAATTGTTTTGGTTTATATAGACTTTATAGATTTAATGTCCTTGTATAAGGATAAGGATGTCCAGAAATGGCAATAAGGGTGAGCAAAGGGCAGAGCTGGGGCAGTAGGAGCCCCTGAGAACATGCTGCTCTGCAGGGTGGCTGGACAATCACTGTGCTCCAGTCCAAAAGGAGCCCACTTGTGTGCCAGGGAGGATGTTTTCCAGTGCTGAGGTTGCTCAGTGGGGAAAAGGCTGATCAAAGTAGTGATTAACAGGGGATCTTGCAGCATCACACTGAGCTCCTTTGTTCTGTTTTTTTTTTAAAAAAAAACATTTGCACTCAATAATGCTAGCTCTTCTCTTAAGGACACATTGACAATTAAACCCTTGTTTAGCTAGCTAGACTGTTTCAGATTTGTTTTAGAAATATGTAGGAAAGTGGAACATCTAGATTCTTGTAACCCACATTCTCTCCATGTCATTCACTTTTGCTCAAGCTGAAGTTTCACATTAAACTGTATTTCCAGAAATGTATTTGCAAGAACACTGGATATAGACCTAAGCTAGTGAAAGGATGCATTTCCTCAGCAACTCAGCACACTCATTATAAACATTTGAAAAAATTCTTTGTGTCCTTCAGTCCAAACTGCGGTAATTAAAAAAAGCTAATTACACCATAAATGCAGCAGTCCTCACCATGTTTGAGGGTGTGGCACACACAAGAAACTTGAATCCAAGAAATCTTTACCTGAAGGGAAATTATTTTTCATGACTACACAAACAATAAAGACAAAAATAGGTCTGGTAATCTGGGCACAGGCAGGGAATGAGTTGTGATTTTTCATAGGCAATGTGAGTTTTTTAAGTGCAGTCTTCATCATTTGACTACTACATCACCCTGAGGAGGAAGGTGAAAGAGCACAAACCCAATCCAGCAACTTTGCACCATAAGAAGTGAATTTAGTTCTCCAAAACCTTTGTTTCTCAAACAAGAACCTTAAAATTGCTCCGCTGTAGCAACATCCTTTGAAACTAAGCACCTAAACAGAGCCCAGTCAGATCTTGCTTTAGCTGCCCCACTCCACCTAACTGGCCCCTCAGTGCTGACCCAAGCACTCAGTTGTGGGATACAGGAGGCAGAAACACACACAAACACACATTCTTTACCAGGTTTTCCAAATGCAAGCCTTTCCTATGCGAGTTGACAAGCCTTGGTTATTCACTCTGAAGTCCTAGCACAGGGCAAAATACCAGACTAACTCCCCACAAACAGGCATACAAAAAATTCCAGTATTTTCTAAGTTTTAGCAATGCATTTTGCAAACTTTAACCAAGCAATACTTTCTTTTCGTACTGAGGCATCTCAGATTTTCTTTTCTTCCTTGGTGCTTTTTTGGCAGATTTATACAAACTGCATCTTTGACATAGCATGAAATGTGGAAAGGCTTCATTACCCCACCCTGTTACAAACCATTAAAGAAAATTGATTGTTTTCCCTCTGCGGTTTTACAAAAAAAAGTATTAGCACTAGCCAGAAAGTGAATTTTTTTAAGTGACATGTTAGTTTCAAAATACCCTAGGAAGGTTTTGTTCACAAAATGTTTGACAAGATGAAAATGATACTGCTTCAAAATTCTGCAGAAGAATTTGACCTAGTAATTTTAGTTGCTCAGATGTACTTACACAATAATTGAATTATTCTGAACAATGTAACTTCCCATGCATGTGCATTGCTGTTTGTACAAAGTCTTGAGTCTTTACTCACTTATGGGCCCTCCATAAGGTTGCTCCCACAAGTAAGCAGGTCTCTCAAGGATCATTGATTGCCCACAACTGAAGGTCATGTGGAACCCAAGCAACTTCAATCACAACACTATTAAATCAAATTAAAATCTGACCTTTCACATTAGAACTTGCATCTCCCAAGCGTGTCTATTGCTCCATCACGCAGGAAGAAGCATGTCCAGAAGACACGAGCAAAAGACAGAGACGTTCAGGCCAGAGGAAACACCTGGTGGTAGAGGGAAGGTGCCCACATCCCTTTCCAGCCTTTAAATGACAAAGGGTGGTCAGGAGCTGACTGGTCAGGAGCAGGGTGATTTGGCCACACAGGATTGGTCAGGAGCAGGATTATTTGGCCACACAGGATTGGTCAGGAGCAGGATTATTTGGCCACATGGGATTGGTCAGGAGCAGGGTGAGTTGGTTACACCAGATTGGTCAGGAGCAGGGTGAGTAGGCCACTTGGGATTGGTCCGGAGAAGGGTGAGTTGGCCATGTGGGACTGGTCAGGAGCAGGGTGAGTTACCACATGGGATTGGTCAGGAGCAGGGTGAGTTACCACATGGGATTGGCCAGGAGCAGGATGAGTTGGCTACATGGGATTGGTCAGGAGCAGGGTGAGTTGGCCACACAGGATTGGACAGGAGCAGGGTGAGTTGGCCATACAGGATTGGTCAGGAGCAGGGTGAGTTGGCCACACAGGATTGGTCAGGAGCAGGGTGAGTTGGCCACACAGGATTGGTCAGGTTACAAGTTACTGTCCAGATCTCCACCACCTGACATTAACCGGTGGGGTGGAGGTATAGCCTGTCTCAGGCAGCTTCTGGAGGCAGCAGCTGTAATGTTACTACGGTGGGGTTAATGAGTATGAGCTTGCTCCAACCTCAAAGAAATCAGTAGCAAAGTCCCTGTAGCTGCACAGGACCAGAACAAGCTTAGATAACAGTGTCCTTGGTTAATAGGTGTTGCTGTTCTTTGCACAGAGGGACAAAGAAATACATAACCAAAGGAGAAGCCAGATGTAGTATTAACACTGCCAGCACAGTCTGAATCCCAAGTGACTTGTGCTCCTGAAATCAGTCTATAATAAGCTGTACTATAATGTCTTCCTTTATATATAATGCTGCTGCTCTACCTAAAATGCCTTATATCAGGCTGAGGGACCTTTTAACGGAATAAAGGCCCATCCAGTGGAAGCCTGATGGTATATATTCATCATGAAACCACAACTTAGTGTCTAGAGAAAGCAGCCTTCTTCCAGCATGACTGCACAGGGTGATAAAATTAATTTTTTTTTTTTTTCTCTCTGCTTGTGGGACTCCAGGTGCTGAAAAGCCATGGTCTATGGAGTGCACGTAGGCAGTCCACCCACCTTCCCACCAGATTAACATCATCAGAGGATCAGAACTGAAATGCCATATCTTGCACCCAAGCAATGCATTCAGAAGAGGAAAAAATTAATTAATACCAAGTAATATTGTCACAGGATGATTACATGACACAGTGACTAAGACATTTCCTCAACCAGCTCACAGCTGCAATGAAGACACAGCAAGGTTCCCTTTCACTGAAAGCAAATATTAAAATGACATTCATTATCTTGTCCTGAAAGGGAAAAAAAACAGTAACCTTGGCAGAATTTCTGTCTCTTATTCTCCCTCTTCCAAAATAAACCCAAACCAAGGCAGCACCTCCCTCCCAAGCCCATCAAAAGACAAAGCTCCAGCAGAAAGAAGCAAGCCTTTTTAACCGTTGAAGATGATTTAAGATGGTCTTTTCCTACAGGGATTTCAGAAGCTCCATTGCAGCCACAGCAAGGAAATGAAGCAAAGCATGGGCCACTGAGTCAAAGAGGGAACGAGAGCAGACATACTACAGTGAACTATTTTAAACCATTATCGGAGATCTGTAGCTAAGCTCTCCAGTGGCCTGCTTCTAGCTAAAAGGCTTCCACTTGAGTGCTTCAGATCATGTAAGTTTGTTTAAGATGCATAATTCATGAAGGGTACATAACACCATTCTTGAATAACTTTTCACTCACCACCTGCTTGACAGGGAGAGAGCTGACAGAGTAGTGTGACTTCAGAAACCCAACATTAGCAGGCTATGTGTCCCAGGAAGGGACAGGCATCACTTGACTGATTTAACCCCTTCGCTGGTATGAATGCCTGAGGAAGCCAGTTGCACCAGCTAATTCCATGATTAGGATTATTTCCATCTGTTGTCATTAAAATAAGAGAAAGACAAATTATGTGAGGAGTTATAACTACTTACATTATAGTTCTTAAAAAGAGTATGTAAAGAAAATGCCTGTTTTTATTGGCTTTAAAAAAATATAATCTATTGCACTCCAAAGGCCAAGTACAACCATCCCTACACAAGCTGAGTAGTACCTTACAACTCAAATAGTCCCTCTGAAATCAATTTGAGATTGTATAATGCAAGTAAGGAAAGCACCACCTGGTCTTTTGGTAGCAAAAAAAGATGTATAAGGAAGAAATCTCCAGCTAAAATTAATATGCTTTACCTCATTGTGGCTAATGGAGCTGTGCCCATTTACATCAGCCTGGAGTCCAGTGTAACAGCGTGACTATCGTGGAGCACTTGGCTTTTAATTACCAATGGTAAATAGTACGTCCTTAAACTTTATAGACCTTATATATTTGCCCTACTTTATTTTGTAGATAAAAGCCCAACTGTGGCCTGATAGGCAATTTAGGAATGATTTATGGACTTTGTCTGCTGTTAGTAAGAGATTGGAAGTTTCTCTGTGACAGAAGGGAGGGATTTTTTTCTAATTTATTTTGGGAGATAACGGTTGGAGAGGAACTGTCATACATTGCTTTCCCTTATAAAATTGTAAATATTTTTTTTTTTTAGCAGTGGCTTAGAAAAAGGGAAAAAATGCAGGGCAAGACAAGAAATAAAGAGAACAACAATGGACACAATAGATGGGATGAAGGATCTAGTGAATGGTAGAGAAAGAGCACTGCTTTCATAATTTATGCTGTGGGCCAGCCATCCCAGCAGTGAGCCTTGTCCCACTTCCACCTGAATCCCAGGCTTTTCTCCCTAGAACTCCATTTATTTTGGCTCCTTTATCACTGAAATGAGCCTCCTGCTGTCAGGCTTGATGTGACATTTGGATTAAGCACAGACACGTCTTCGGTCCATTTATAAGGCAGAAACGGCAAACACATGCACAAGCAAACCAGGAGAACTTAATTTTCAAAACCAGAGTATACGGGGATTGTCATCCCCCTGCACACACAGTGTCCAGAATAAACATTTCACACAAAGCAGGATTTTGCCTTCCGTGTACTGCAGAGCAGTGAAGTGAAGCAGGACTTCCACCCAGGGCACTCTGAGCATCACATTTTAAAAGAAGGAGGTTTTTCCTCCCAGAAGTTCAGAGAGGTTTCGTAATTGGTGGCATATATGACCTCACTGTGATTTCTGCCCTATACCAGAGTTCTGAGACTACCTGAAAAGTGATTTGTAAGTCAGAGAGAAACAGTGAAATACATGGTCCTGGTGTATTGACGTGCACTTTATCTGTCTTTGTTACTTTGAAAGCTAGCATGCTTTCCTGCTTTTACAAGGGTCATTTGAGTCTTTTATCTGAGTCAAATCCTGCTCTTGCTTCCTGCAGGGCATACAAGAGAAATGACACCGAACATTATTCTCTTACCAAGGGAAAGAGATTATCCCTGTGACATGGGTGCTTCTTGTGGACAGCCAAAAAAACCTAACTGTAGGAAAAAGCTGTTCATTCATGATGCCGATGGTTTCCTGTTTACTGAGATGTTGTTCAGAGACGAAGAAGTTGAGCAAGCCTATTAACGTAATTATTTTATTTCTCTTCCTGTGCAAACCTGAGCAGAAAGGCCGGTGAGGCAATAAGTACATGCAGGATGCTTTGGGTCAGGATTTCTTTCACGTGTCCCCAAACCTGACCTAGAAGGAGCACAGCTGTGGGGTTCGGCCGCAGTCCTGGGGAATGGAAACATCTCTGGGAGGAATGGGGACTTATTCTGGGTAGCTGGTAAAAGCAATAGAAGTAAACTCGGCACCTTAAGGATTAGGGGCTGGTTTTGTGCGTTGTCGGTGTCGCCAAGCAGGGGCATCAGCTGCACAGCTAAAAGACAGGCTGCCTCTGAGCCATAGACTAGAGGGCAAGCTGGAGAGGAGGGTGGGAGCTCAGCTCAGCATCTTTGGTTTTCAGGTTATCTCTGCTATTGCTGGGCCATTGTAGGATAAGGCAGAGAAACAGCTGTGAGTGTTGAAGTAGCTCATGGACATCCCCCTTTAAAAAAGTGTTTGTTCTCAGCTGTTTCTGCATGTCTCCTCTGACTTGGACCAGGGGCAGGTACTGAAGAGTTTTTTAAACACTTATAGCTCTGACAAATTCCGGGTGTGTGCAGGAGACGGATGCTCATTTCATCCAGCAACTGTCCTGCAAAGGGCCCACATCAACTTCAGCTGACTTGATTCATTATTACCTGCTTCAGTCCCTGTCCTTTCCCTGCCTGCCACTGGTGACCTGACTTAACCGCCTGCTGATGAGACTCTGCTCAAATCAAAAGACTGTCTCTGTGCAGGACTAAACCTTCTTCCAAATGGGCCTGTTGAAATATATATATTGAAATAGTCTTTAAAAGTTTACAGAGTATTATGAGATCAGTACAGATGTGACCATTACTTATTAATTGTTCAATTCAAGGAATAACTATATGATAGAAAATGGGGTGGAGACCTGGGAGAATGACTTTAATGAGATCTCAGTGACTGATATTTGGAAATATATTATTAAGTTTCTGCAGTGCAGCACTGAGATCTCCCAGTGTCTTCAGGAAAAGAAATAGCACCCTGTGCTCTTGTCTCTCTTGCAGGGTAGAGACATTAGAGGTCATCTCAAATGCACTCAGACCTGTGCTAAAATCAAAGGAGGCTTCAGAAATTGCTTAGCAGTGTTATGCTCTGCATTGCCGAGGGGAGGAAGACCCTGGGCCTTTGCCTCTTGAAGCTACCTTTTCCTCCAGCAATGTTTTTCCTCCTGCCTTCTTTTGTCCCTAACTCCTCAGTCCATGCAACTCCACACTGATGTACAAACAGGCTCTTTCTAAATCATCCCCACCTTAAAATTAAAAGAAAGTCAGCCTGCATTGTGTTCCCAGAAATGAACACCCAAGACAGGAGGCCGGAGGACTGCATCTCACCCATTTCCTTCCTTCAGAGATGCAACATGCTCACAGCAAATGTAATCAAGCTTGTGCAGTACCATCCCATGGCTGAGAATTCAGACAGGAGGATATGTGGGGAAGCGTGTATGGAACAAAATAATTTCAGGTACCAAATCTTATACTAGTACACATACATGCAAAAAGCTATTTATAGCCAAGATCAACCATCCAGTCAAAAGCTGCAGACAAGGCAATACAAAACAATAAAAACGTTGATGTGCATTTGTCTCTGGCATGAGGATGTGGAAAGAATTACATCTGTCCTCTCCAACGGGCAATTATTCATGATTCTTAATGGATAAAATCAGAAAGCACAACAAAGCCCTGAAAGCTCAGTGATTTTCAGAGCTGATGGGAGGAGGGCTTTGAGCATGTCCTTTCTAATCACCATTCAACCCTTTAGCAAAAGGATGGGTTAAAGGCCACTCTGTTGGACTTGGAAGGTAATACACAGCCCATCCCGAGTATAGATTTCTTTTGTGACCATGAGAAATGCTTGGACAGAGCTCACAGCAAATTGTCATACTAGTGTCATAATCAGAAACTCTAGAGAGAGATTAGATCATCTCTGTTTCCTGGGGTACATTATCCAGTGAGTAGGCAAAAGCCTATGTGCAACCTCTATTTATACAGGGGTGTTGTACAGAAGAGAGCACTTCTTTTTACAGAAGAGGGGCATAAGGCTCCTCACCCATATGGTAACGTTATTCAGTTGACACTTCAGCAGCTAAATAACCATCCTTCTGAAGCATATCACTGTGCAAACACAGTCAAATTTCCACTGTTGAATGCAGGAGAAGGAATAAATACAAGTAAATGAGAAAAAATTTCCTGCACGCTTAGATGCACAGAGCTTGCTTTTTGGCTCTGCTCCTTACACAAGTTGTGCTCACAGATGTGCCCAGCCCGTGACCTCCTCTGTGCCAGGGGGATGTGACAAATTGCTGTGTTGCTCAGCTATGTGGGAAGGGAATGAAGCCCGTGTCCGACAGCGCTATGAGAGGCGAGGTGAGACGAGACAAGCCTCCCTGTCCTCAGCAGGGCTTCATTTGCAAAAAGAGGCCAACAATGTGGCAGGGCACATATTCTGCACAGAGCACCGGAGGTGCAGTAAACCTTGACGTACAACATATATCCACATAGCCATAAAGAGGTTAAGACTCTCTTGGTAGGAGCCAGTAGGCAAGAGCCTCAGGAATGACTATTTTTCTTTCCTGACTGCCCCATAAGAGAACACAGGGAACAATTCCTCCTGCCTCAGTTAATGGTCTCTCCCCCAAGAGCTTCGTTGCCTGATTGAGGACAATATTGTTTGTACAGGGATGCTGAAAGAATGACCACAGTTTTATGAGGGAGGAAGAGATGACACCCAGTCTCACCACATTAGCATCATGAGTGACAATGAAGCAATTAAATCGCTAATTAGATCCAAATTGTATAGAATTTTCATATGTGTTATGCTGTATTTTGGCCTTTCATTCTTTGTTTTGTTCTTTGCAGAGGTTGCTAAAGATTTATGATTTATAAAAGCATCAGGCTGCACTGTGTTTCCTCGGGTCCAGTTAAGGAAATCCAATAACACGGGAGTTTTGTGTTGAGAACATATATATATTTCTTCCCCTGTAATGTTAGGCCTGTCAAAATGAAACTGATAGGTTGGAAACGAGTCTGCTGAGGAGACAAAAAGGAGAATAATTTTACTAGAACTGGTGAAACCTAGCAGATAAGTATCAGAAAGAAGAAATCAGCACAGTGTACTGTGCTGTTTGAGGAAGAAGAGGAGCAGGGGGGTCTAACTGGCCAAAGACTTTGAGATACATGGGGTTTAGGTCTGCTTCTACCAACTACATGTTGTGTGACCTTGGGCAAGCACACTTTTTCTCTCCACACTTGCTTCTCTCACTGTTTTGTCTTATCCATTTAAATCAGAAGCTCTTAAGATGGGGTTTGGCTCCTAGTGTGTGTTCAAACAGAAGCTGAAATGGAGAGACCTTCATCTCTGTTGTGGGGCTCAAGGTGCTACAGTAATACAAAAAATAATAAAAAAGAATGAGTGATGCAGTATAATTGCATGAATAATAGGGTACTTTTTAAGACCGTTCTTCCTGCCAGATCATCTTTGTGCTAATAAGTTCTGTTTACTCAGGGAATATTCAATAAATAATAAATAAAACCTCAGGCTGAGACTTTCCCAAGCACAGCAGGTAATTCAGATGTATTGTCCATTAAAATTAATGCAAAGGGTGCGTCTAAATCCCTTAGCGCTCTCAGAAAATTCTTAGCTTGAATATTTAATTTCCAAGCTAGGCAACTGGCAGGGTGGTCTCTGTATCCAGCAGACAGCGCAGTAGAAATTAAGGGGAGTAATGGGTGTATCTGGGTGCAAGAGCTCTCACTCACCTGAACAGCTTTACTGGTTCCCTGTAGTCCTGTGGGAAGTCTCTGGGAATCGATCACTACGTGCCTACGAGGGACAGGGCTGGGTGAGTTTTGCTTCCTCTGGACTCTAAAGATGAACAGAAGGGGCAAAGAAAGGAAGATTAAAAGGGAGAAATAGCACCTTCCTTGCATGCAGCGTACCACCTACCTCTTCCATCCCCACTGCCCCAGCCTGAAATTGTGCTCCTGAGAGCATGCAGTGTTGGTCTTGCTTTGGCAAGGGTCGGTGGGGACCCACGGTGGATCCAGCAAATGGGAAGTTTAAAGCAACTCAGAGCCACCTGCTCTCCATTTCTCATCTCTAAATTTCTTAAACCTAGTGCAAGGGGGGAGGAACAGCACCAGACTTATTGTAAATGCCACATCACTATGTAGGACAGAACTGATGTGCTTCGAAAGGTGCTCACTGCAGCTTTGGTAGATCACTCTGTCTCTGTCAGCATGACAGATAACAGCCTCCAGACAGCTATGAACACATTAAAAATATACTTCCATCTCCGAGCAATCACACATTGGTGCAGCGCTGTCTCACTGTGGAGAAGCAAAGAAAACCGTACCTCTGGGAGAGCTTCTCTACAAACATCTGCGTCTGCTTCAGCTCTATTTTTCACTATTGTTCCTTCCTGACAATTGTGCCACCCTTGATAAAAAACAGAGTGAGAGGTAAAAATGAAATGAGTTCTTTCTGACGCGTACATACATATTTAAGCATTTCTGTCACTGTATGTTAGAGTTGCACACACTTTAATGATGCCGCTTAGTTCCTTGCTTCGTGCATGGTGTCTGGTAGTAATATTAGGCTATAAGGTTTCAGAAGCTGAACAAATCTCCTCTTTCTTCCCATTTCATATTGGCCATTAAACTTATATTATCATCAGAATCACAACGAAACAGAGCAGTTTCTATAATCCTGTGAGGAAATGAGGCCAACAGCATCAGAACAAAATACACATCATTAACAGAGCCCTGCTCACAACATTCTTAAACACACAGTTCTGTGAATATTCATACTTTATTTTTGAGGGGCACTAAGCTTAAATTTGGAAATTTTAGTTGCATCATCAGTTCTTGGGCCTTCTGGGATCAGAGTACCAAGGAAAAATTACAGCTCTCACTGTTATTCAGGGTATCTTTCTCTCAATAAATAAGGCAGAGACAAGCTTCTCTGCAAAAAAAGAGATGATAGACCTGCATTTGAATGACTTGTACTTCACCTTTTAAAAGTGCATTGTGAATATTGTGATGCTGGGTTCATCATTAGAGGACAGACCAGATGGTAGAGGCTCAGAGTATAGTCTCATCCCCATGCAGAGAGATTTCTACAATTGCATAGTACTGAAAGTTTCCATACACATGTAAATCCCTTTGTACTGGAATGAGAATATCCTGTAATGCAAAGCATTATGTCCATTACAATAAGTAGCATGAATAGCTAATAATCATTGCAATTAAACTGAAAATCGATTTGACCTTCTGGCATCTTGAACACAAACCAGGAATTTTATATATTATATCTTTTATTTAAACAACACCATTCATGTCAGAGACACCTTCACAGAAACAAAGAGCAGGAAAGTCCATTTTACATGTATGACAGTGAGCCCCAGATAAAATTTTAATGTTTAGGAGGTACTGAGCAGGCATCAGTCTGCTTAAATGTAATTCATATGTATACTAACATCTCATGTATGTGTATGATTATATTTACTATAGTAGATTAAAAAAAAAAAACAACAAACAAAACAAAACACACAAAAAAAAAATCTGTAAAACTTAAAAAATCATCGCTGCAGTCCCAGATGAAAAAGCTCTTTCACTTGCCTTTAGCAAAACCCCACCAAAATGGATTCTCAGCCTAATGACAAAAATGTGTCACTGAAAGTCCTCAGTGCTAGTAGCTCTCCTGAGAGGTAAGGCCAGTTATCATTAGCAGGGTCTTAAAGTAGCCAAATAGTTTCTGAGACCTGTGCTAAACTCTTGGATCCATAGCATCATTCCCTGAAGTCAACCATATATCTCTCCTGGAGATACCTGTGTATCTCAAGCATGATCCTGCACAGAGTGAGCAGCTGGGCCATTCTTCATCATTTTAATTAAGAGATTCTCCTATTTTCATACTGCGCTGAGTTCTTGGGAGGAGAAATTCAGTAATATATATGTTACTACAGCTATGATAGCCATACTGATAGGAAAAATATGCTTCAGACAGTCTTACTGCACCAATACCCAGTTCGCTCAGCCATTTGGTCCACAAATGGATCTGTGGTCTGACTGTGCTTTCTTTTGCTGTTGTCTATGGCTTTACAAACCACCATCTAAAACCAGTTGTGTGACCCATGCTACACCCTCAAGCAATGATTCTCAGTCTCAGAGAAGTCTGTTCTGCAGAGAATATTAATAAAACAACACCCCAGAGAGAAAATATTTAAACGTCTGTTCAGAGCAGTGTGTTTCATAGTCTTCTAGAAAATAGGTGTTTTTATTGGGGTGCTTCTAGAACTACTCCAATAAAATTACATATTTTCCTCATTTCCTCATTCTAAACTCTTCTTGTTGCAAACAGCATTTAGTTACCATTCACTGTACTGCAGAATTTTTCTACATTGAGATGAATTAAACTCTCCTGGAGAATTCACCCAAAAATCAGTCTTAAAACTATGCCCAAATTGAACTCAGAAAATACAAACCATAGAAATTGTCTAGAATGCTTTATCCATGACTTGTCTTGGAAGCAGCACTGGTAAATAAATTTTGCACATGAACTTAGTGCTAGTTCACTGGTGCTGTTTATTCTCAACCTCCCCTTAACGGTATCCCTGGATGGAGCTCAGCAAATGCCCCTGCCAAGTATATCAAGCCCATTGTGTCTGTATCATAATTGGTTTGCTTGGAGCTCCCTTTCCACCCTGCCTGACTACAGAATTTCATGAATCCAAAACAAGCAAAAATTATAGGAACAATGATTCATTCTCCATTATTCACTCCTCAGAAGACAAAGACCCGGCCTCTTCTTTCAAGAAAGAATTTTCCTCAAACTGAATTTATAACAATGAAAATGGAGAAGTTGTTTTTATGGAAAAAGCCTACAAGTAATTCAATTTCTCCCAGTAGCACTATAATTATATACTTTAAGGAGGAAAAAAAATTGCAACTTCTCCCCCCCACACCCCAAAGAAAAAACTAAATCCTTCTAGAAAGCTGTTACTTACAAAATAAGTAAATATATTGAAATACCATTATTTTTGTTCTGAAATAAATTGTCAGGCACAAATTTAATATTAAGTCTACTAGTAACTCACAGATAACAAGGGTCCTATCAATAAGTGAACCTTCTGGCTGATTTCCATGTAGTTGCATGAAGTTAATCCCATTTTCAAGTCTTCTGAAGAATCAAGGTTCTTACTATTCTTCCTCTTTTTTCTCCTCTGCTGTTGATGAGAGGACAGATAGACCCATGGTTGACATCTTCAAAGAGTCCAGACATTTCGCTATGTCACACACAATGCAAAAAGTGATTTCTGTTCATTGCTGCAGAAAGACTGAGTTAAAGTGTGGCTTTTTAATTTTTTTTAAATGAGTCTATAAATTCAATATCACTTGTTGTCTTGTGTGTGTATGTATATGTGTATAAAATGAAGTAGAAACCTCTGTTTCAGTCTAAAAGAGGAAAGGGGTGCAAATGGAGGGTCATTGTAAAGCTGTGCAGAATATGGGGAAGTCAGCCAAACTGCCCTTTCAGAAATGGCAGTTTTCCCAGCTTTAAAGTCTTTTGCGAAAAATAAAATATTCTATTACATTATTTTCCAATTTCAGCTATCTCCCTCGTTGGGCTCCAGGGTAGTATATTTCCAAAAGTTCGGAAATATTTTGCTGCTCACCATCTGCCTCAATAGCTGGACATATTGGACATCAACACCAGGACCAAACAGCTGTGGCCCAAGGACACCAAGCAGCCACCAGTGTCATACCAGTGGGAATATCCATGCTCCAGTCTCTGCAACCTCACTGACCAAAACGTTATGGGCACACAAAACACAAACTCCCCTTCCCTAGACACTCCCCTTCCCTTCTTGGTTAAGACCAACACAAAATTATCTTGCCAAATTAGGACGAACTTGTTTTTAAGCTAAAATGTTTTACTGTACCCTGAATTTGTGAAAATGCACAGTGTTGGTTTATCCTTTTCCCTGTGCAGAAAGTGCTGGATGTTTTCCTCTGTGGTGGTTATGCAAACCTTTGCACAGTCTCTTTTGTGGCAGGCATCACGATGCAGTTAGTCTCTGTATGCATGGCATTTGCACAGTCCTTTCTTATAGTTCAGGCTCTTTCTCACGGATTTACTTATTAAAGAGGAAAAATATTTCAGCACGAGGCTGCACTAGAAGTAGCCAACCAGCTTTACACTTGGCTTAAACAGCCTGGTCCTCATTAACTCAGGCAGAGGCCTGAAGTACTACACACCTCCTGCACCAGGCAGGCAACGCATTACACTCCAGCAAAGGCTTTTGGGAGGGCTAGGCAACGTCACTTCAGAACTTTCCCCTAGAAACATACATTCATGTTTACAAAGGTACGATGACCAATTTTAATACAAATATTTTCTTTCTTTTCCTTTCCCAGATACATACTTTCTCTCTCTCAGACATGCACACACACAGATCTGTGAAAGAAATACAGCTGGTGGTGTTAGTATCTAATGCTTTTCATCCCGTTTTCCAACGTGAATATTTATTTTCAGTTTGTGTGCTGGATATTGAAGAATACAGTCAGTATTTTCAAATTTCATTGGTCGGGGGAATGGAGTTCTTTCAAAAGAGGACTAGATACTTCTGAATCTGAGGTCCCCTTTTAAAGCATACCAAACTGTCATGACTGAGAAGACAGTAATGCAAATTATAATTATTCAGAACTATGAATTTTGCAGATCTCATCCTGGGACTTGATGTCCTAAAAATCCAGAGGTTAATTTAGGAAGAGACTCAATTAGACCAATGTTTTCAATACCAATTACAATATTTCCAATGTCAAATAACAAACAAACAAACAAAAAATTAAAACCATGATTCCTAAGAATTATGGAGCTGAACTGAAAGCCGTGTAATTTAAAAACTATGTCAAAATTTCTGTTTTCCCAGTTTGCATATTTTATTGTGACTTGTGGTGGAAAAAAACTGAACAGTTAGACAGGCTAGTCTCCAGGCTGCTTTACCCAGACAACATGATTTTAGACCAATTATCCTGAAAATGTTTTGGCCTAAAACCCCAGTGTGCTTCATGACTCTTCTAAAAGCAGATGAACAAACTCTCTGAATCTGGACTAAATCAGATGAAACATCTGAAATCTAGATGTTGCTGCCACACAATGTCCTTGCTATGAATTCCATAAATTTCAAACTATTTGCTCAAACCTCTCTTTGTTAGCTTTCACTGTGGGAAATAGTTCCTTAGCACATAGATACGCTCCTTTCCGCTGGCAGGTGATAAATGCCAGAAACGGGCCACTCACACACATATATGGTGGCAAAACAGGAAAACCATGATCTACTGTGGCCACTATAGAAAGAGACGCCTGTACTTCAGCTTGAGCTAGAACAACATCCCTGACTTTGGTGTAGTCAACAAGGCAGGGAAAAGAAAAATCAAAGTTATATCACCCAGTAATTGAACTGAAATGACTCACTGCTTGTTTGTAGTTTCTCTCCAGAGTGTATAGGAAAACCACCCCTGGGATAGTTGTATACATGTTAATTGGCCACGCCACCTTGGAAAGGATCTTCTCTTCCCTTGTTAGATGAAAGTCTTTTGGGGAGGGAGCTCAAAGGATGCAGATAAACATACTTCTTTTCATTTCACTGGCGTTACATTGGCTTACATTAGTGGAGGAGCTGGCCCCGTGGGCTTGCCTGCACATGGCTCAGGACAGAAGAAACATGATGGAGCCAGGTCTGTGTACAACAGCAGTACAGAAAATCTGTATAAAATTACAGCTGTTGCTAGAGGATACTAATCACAAGATTTGAGTAACTGATGCAGGGAGCGTGTGGGGGAAGAGCTGGTATTTTCAGGTCAACTAGAAGCTATTGTGTTTGGAAGTGAGAGGAAAAAATTGTTCACATTGCTTTTATGAGACATGTAATTTTCCATTTCCCTTGCCATGCCTTAAGAGCTTAATTGGACACAGTTGATGTAGACACAAGCCCAGCTCCTGTCTCAAGCTTATATTTCCAAAGGTCACAGATTTCATGCTGATCCTCTGCATTATGCTATCATTTCCATGAGAACCTGAGGAGGGGAACATTAATTGCCTGTGACTGTAATTGGCTTCATGATGGTTGTCAGGCCAGTGGCTGGGAACACACACCCCAGAACAGCTGTCAAACATGTAACCTGGCAGAAAGTCACCAAGTGTCAGGAGCGTGCTCTGAACAGGACTGACATTTTCTATGCCCACAGAGGCTCTGCAATCAAGACAGATCTCTTGACATAATGATTCTCAAAAGTGACTAATTTGAAATAGTTTCAGCTGATGCAAAGCAAAGATGTAAAGCATGCACAGTCTGTTGGCAGCAAGGTTCATCTCAAATTGTGAAAGGGAAATGTGCCTTCCTAGATCTATGTGTATTCAGGCCATGGTGAGATCACTGTGGTGTCACTGACACAGCACTGACACTCCTGGTCAAGGGTCAGTTCAAAAAAGCCAAAACCAAAGAAGGAAACCACCGGATAGTCACCATGTGCACATGGTCTAACTGGCATTAATATCAGACCTGGTTTCTTTTCTGCTAAGTCAAAACCAGTCCCTCCTTTGAAGCCAAGTAGAGCGACTCAGATCGATCAAAATATCATCAGACAGAAGTTGTGTTCTTTGTGTTACTACCAGAAATATCAGTTCTGCTTTCTAAAACCACTGAAAAACAACTATCCTTGATGTAATATGCACCACAGCAGAGAGGTTTGAGTGACTTTTAGATCTGTATCTGCCAGTTATATAACAGCAGCTCTCTGTGCTCTGCAAGCAATTGCCTTTTCTTCCTGCTGGACAGTCTCCAGCTTGCCTTCACCATGATGGCATTCCTGCCTTGGAGTGCCACAGTGTATACTCCTTTCAAAACTATTACAGTAACCATTTGCTATCACAGAATCATTCAGGTTGGAAAAGACCCTTGTGATCATCAAGTCCAACCATCAGCCCTACTCTACAAAGTTTTCCCCTACACCATCAGTGTTATTTCTATTTTTACAGAAAATTCTGGGCTCCACTGAGCTATGTGCGGAGAAAATCTAGAGGGAGTAGCAGTCCATGTCTCAGAAAGATGACAGTTTAAATAGACAAGGTGAAAAGGGGAAGAAAGAGAAAGAAAAGCTTTATTGATGGTGAGCAGGGACATGGGTCATGAACAGAACTGGCCAAGGTCAAAAAGAGAAGCCTGTGCTGGAGCTAGAGAAATCATTCCAAGGCTCTGCCAAACAAATCCAGTGCCTTCACATAGAACTTGCTTCTGCACAAAGAAATACCTTTTGTGAATTCCAGCCAAGAGAAGGATAATTCAACGTGTGGTACCTAGTGAAACAGTTTTTCCCATTTTCTGCCAGAGAATGAGATGGAGTGGGGACCAATGAAACGTTATGACTATGGCTGCAGTCTTCTGGGTATTTGTTCAACTAGAAGAAACATGCTGATGTTTCAGTTCCTCTCTAATGGACTTTCTAGGCATTGTTCTCTTCTTGTGTTACTACAGGATTTTCCCTTGTTTTCAAGAAGCTGTTTATCACACTAATGAAAATGGTGATTTGAAAATGGAACTACTAGTAAAAAGCCTTATTTCCTGAAGCCCAACACACAGGAAACTAGCAAAAAGTCTATTAATAAAATGACTATATATATATAATGACCAAAATTACTTTGAAGGCGACATATTTCTCGATGGTCATGGATTTAGAGGGTTTGCTGCATATTTCTGCTGCAAAACGTAAGACTAATCAGATGAAAATCCTCTCAAAAACAATTATAGATCCGACATGTCAAGCATGCAGGTACTCACATGTACAATTTCAGATTAGAATTATAGCTTCTTGTAATTACAGAACACAGCAAAGCACATCCGTCAGCTATACTTATTTAGAGGTAAAAATGAACTTACTCCTTCACACACCTACATATTTACACAATTGCACGAGAGAAAGTAAATACACAAAACTCACACCATGCATATGTGAATACACATGTTCCCTTGAAGACAGCTGCTGCTAGCAATGCAACAACAGAACACGAGCAGTACAGCAGTACTGGTACATGCTTTTCTCCCAAGTCCCATAAACTGGATCATACAAGTTAAAAACCACCCCAAGCATCCCATATGTTTATGACAGTGGCACAAAGACTCTTCCCTATGTGTGCAGAGCACTGTTCGGAGCAGACCCCGCTGATCAGTGCCACAGCTGTTCAGGAAAGTAACATATAGGACTGAGCTTGCTTTTTGCCTCAGTGAAATTAATTTTCATTATAGCAACTCATTCAGAACATTAATGTGAAATACACTTTAATGCTGAATGTAAATTACAAATTCAACTCAATTTATACCTGCAGCAGCTCTTTTCCACATGGTTAAGGAAATGCCTCTGAAGCCTCTTCTCTCTGCCATAAAAGCAGTAAGATCCTACTCTAACAAGCAAACATACTCTTGGGCAGAGCTAAGGAACTTGATAACTCAGGGAGTGAGGCCAGCAGGAAGATTCCCCAGACTGCAGATGAGGCCATGCATATATTGCTTTGCCATTTGGACCTAGCTTCAAACTGTGTGAGCTGGAAAACAGAGAGAAAGAACAGCAGAGCCATCACAGTGACCTCTCTGTGAACCTGAACTGGGTAGTGCTTTGCTCCCTCCCACACTTTAATTCATATTTCTGTGCTGACTGTAATGCTGTGTACTGGCCCCAGCAAGAATTAAATTAAATATTTATACTTTTGTGATGAGATACTTTGTTACCCTGTAAAACTTGCACATATGGAACTCTATTAATTTATGCAAATTCCTTATTTCTCTAGAAGAGCCTTTCTCCTCATTAGCATTTGATCATTTAATACAACTTTACAGCACACACTAAATTGAAGCCCATAATCTTTTGTAATTGAAGCTTTGTCTGCATTCATTGTCATTTTTCAAAAAAAAAAAAAAAAAAAAGGAGAGGGAAGGGAGATGTGTATGGTAGTATTGCCTTTGAGTGGCACACACGGTTTCGAAAGGAGATCAACTCTGCAGGGAGCTGTTTGCAATGCCAGCTGCAGGGAGCAGGCTACGTTGGGATGGCTGGACCTGCCCTTGTTTGTGTTGAGGAAGAATTTTCTGCTGACCTCAATGAGAGAAAAACCAGTCCTCTGGCATGCTGCCAGGGCCTGCCAGCTGTATTTGAGGATGGTGGTAGGAAAAGATAGTAGAGGTGGAAATTTCAGCCCACAGAGCAGATCTGCAGTAGAGAGAAATTTTTCCAGTTCACCCTACTCAAGAACTTCCCTCTTACCTTTGTCTTCTGCTACAGCCCATTGCAGTCCTCTGTTGTCCTTGCTGAACCTTGCCATTGTGTTGAGACCTGGTGTTATTGGGAAGGAAATTAGTATTTCTTCCCTTGCAGTAACATTGCCTTTCCTTGCCCAGTGGAACAAATTCACATTCACTTACCCACAAGTCTAATGAAATTAAGTTAATAGCTCTGGCTAGTGTAGAATCTGTCCCCCTCGCTGGAAGTGATCTCTGTTCTGGTACCAGCTTCCCAGTTTGTCAGTGGGACTCTGGTTTGCTCCAGCACTCATCTCTGGCCACAAACTGTAAATCAGAAATAAACAAAAAGATTACCCATTTCAGCAAAGGAAGACAGCAATGTTTTTCTTCTAATACCTGGCCTCAAACAGAAATCAGCAGGGAGCAGTGAGATGCAACGCTGAATTTCACATCACTCTATCTTCCCTTTCTCCCATCTTGCCATGAGCAGCTGGGGGTCTTTAGCACATTGAAGAGAGACAACTCGCCAACTTCTGGATTTTTCTAGCAGCTCTACAAAAGAAAGTCTTTTAAACTTTGAACAGTTCTATAAAAATATATGATTTATTGAAGTAACTATCAAATTTATGTCACTGGGCACAGAGGAACAGCTTAGTGCCTCTTGAAACACTGCTTTTTTTTCTTGCAGCAGTGTTCACTTTGTTCTTGATTTAAAGAAACTAGAAGAGCCCCATCACTGCAACAATTCACTGAGTGTTTTGAGGTTTTCAGTGCTTCTGTGTATTTTACACACAGTTAAATGAGGCTCAGTTTTATCTTGCTGAATTCTCTAGATTGTGTTTCACGAGAAGAGGAACTCGCACGTGCTCATGTCCAGATACCATTGAACTTGAGTGGGTAGGAATGGAAGACCCAATATTTAAATAGAGTCTGGTAACATGTTTCATTATGCATACTGCCTGATTTTACTAATATGAGTAGTCTCATTCAGGTTAAGACCTACTGATACACCTGTGTCAAAATTACTTTTGTGTTTTAATGTAAGAGTTGTCAAGTAACTGCAGACCGCAGTCTGGTTTTATACATTCCTGACATTTACAGCAGCAAGGTTTATGGAAAGGCACTCAGCCTCCACCAGCACAGCTGAGTGATAGTTCAAAGCTAGGGCAGGGCTGAAAGAGCAGAAATCATCCAGCTGTGGAAGATTAATAATTGTAATGTACAGAGGCTCCACTACATCTTTGGGGAGGAGTTCATGGGCACTGCCTTAAATGTATCCTTAGAATTGCATAGAGGGAAGCACTGGACTGAATGCTATCATCTGTTCTCAGGAACACATTGACAAAGACACAAACAATGAAAAAAGCTAAAAATATCCATTGCCCCAGTTACAGAAAACACCTGCAGCCAGCAGAGCACTTAAAACTCATTTAAGTCTCATTGAGCTCGGTGAGAGTTAAAAACATGTCCACTGTCTGTTCTTGAATCAACGTGTAAAAGACAACATTGCTATGTTTGTGCTCGCATGTTGTGGACATAAAGCAAGGACTTCACACCAAGTACTGCCGGCTGAGCAAACACATCCTATCAGTAATTTATAAGCAAAAAAAAAGCCTCAACATTTTAAGTTTAAAAACCCCCTTCCTATTTAAATGCCATCTGCCTTCACTGATGTTTATTTAAATTGTCAGTTAATCAATTAAATCTATTTGAGTTAGCAGTACATCACAGCAAATCAGTGTAATCACCTTAATCTTCATTTAAATTTAACTGGACTCATCTCTCAATTCTGCCCCTGACCAGATGCAAGCTAGAAGTGAAAATCAAGAAGTATATTTTTACCAATTGGAGTTACGTATCTATGTTGCCCTCCTTTTGGGGGGAGCACATCCTTATGTTCCAAAAAGCTCACTTCTAGTACTATTTTTCCTAGGGCAAGGAGAGGAGGAGATTGGATTACTCACCTAGAAATTAACAGCACATCCTAAAGCTTGTCTAAATCCTTTATCAAATAGCTCTTCACATTTGCACCTGGCTCGAGCCAGGAACCAACTGTACCAATGTGTCAGCAAAATATGCTCGGGTCTCTATTGAGGTGACTCTCAGCTAATGAAGGCGGTGTGTTTCAAATCAGTGCTCTCAGCCACTTACACTATCTTTTCAAACACTGACCATAAAATTACATGGTAAGTGCCTTTTAAAGACAGTTACCACATGGTTATTGCTGCTTTCCAAATTAGATTGTCATCATGAGTGTTAAGAAGTGAAAGATACAGGTAGGGAACCTGTTAATTCCTTAGCTGTGGCAGGTTGGAGCTCCCAATGCTTATTCATTTTGCATTAGCAAGAAACATCAGAACATCTCAGCTCTCCACACCACGAGGTAAATTACTCCTGGAGCACTGTACTTGGTAGCTTCAAGTTTAATTACCTTGTAATCTGCAGGTCGTGTTATTACTTTGTGGTTACATGATTTTTTTTTCATACCTATTTATATAGCCTATAAAAGAAAGTGACATTGGAATGGATTTTTCTAAATTGGTCCCATGCATACAGTACTTTCGGTGTCTGAAAAAATGAGATTCTGCTCTCAGTGAGCATCTGCTGGCTAAATCTATATGCTGTTTTAAGAATGAAACACCTACTAATGTCTTACCAAGGCACAATGATTTTTATATAAAGCCAAAACAGATACTAGAGTTGATTAGTTTATATTAAACTCATGGGACCTGGGCATGTATTTAAGAAAGAATTCATATTGTTGCCAATATGAACTTCAGTTTTAAGTACAGATAGCTGCTCCCAGCTCAGTTTGGGCAGTATTCCCTGGTGGAGATCATTCAGAACAGGCTTATATCAAAAGATACCTTCGGATCATGAGTTTTTCTTTTATCAATATCTTTTGTGATGTTTCCTCACATTCAACATATTCAGCCTTAAATAACAAAAAAGCACAGACCATTTGGTGGCTGAGAGCTAAAGTCCAGGCACAGAAATATGGTCAAGTTCCGCATCCTTCTTTGTTCAGGAATAGTCCTCTCATCAAAACTTCTCCAAAAAGAAGAGTCCTATATGTGGAATTTCTGCCAAACACAGTGCGTGAGTATTCATAGGGAGAAATGTATCCCTCACTACTGTGCAGAGACACATCTCCATCACTGTGGAGAGATGCCAAAGATCTGTCCCTCTGACTGAGGTGGAACATTTGAAATATAAAGGTGTCTTTTTTTTTTTTTTTTTTTCAAAAGAGTACAGGAAGTCTAACTGTTGCTGATGTCCAGTTCTGTATGGCATTTAACTGCATAAATATTTTACAGGATTTTCTTAATGTACAAGCCACAAAGATATTAACCTTTGCAATAAAGAATGCATCGAATTCTTCTTTGCTCCATGGTACTTGATTAATGTTCAATCAACTCATATTTTTTTAATTGTGGATGACCTCAGTGTGCTATTAAACAGTGTATAATTTCTCACTACATAAAGGAAGAAGTACACATATATTTTGGTTGCAGGCATCATCTTTAAACTTTTTTTTAATCTTGGAATCATTACTTGGTTTTCCAATTAAATGTTACAAATTTGTGCAAGAATATTTTTTTAATATTTTGACCATTTATCTTGTTAAGGGAGGAAGGAATATTTTCTCTGCCCTAGAATTGTCATGATGACATTTTCATCTAGAAAAATTTTGTTTCAAGCAGTTAGTAGTGAAGTATCTAGCTCATATAATGCCTAGCTTAGTCATAGAAAGATCTAGTTATTGTGCCGGAGGAAACACTATGGGAGGCATGTGAGCTCTTCACTGAGAACAGGGCAATGCATTGCACTTACTGGAACACATACTTTGACAGATTAAAGTTTTCTTCCTTCCCTTGTCCTGCTACTTTCCTGCTGCTTTGTGAATCAGGAGTAAACCCCAGATTCCCTTTGCAGTACGAGAAAGGGATGTACTTCTGAAAGCAGAATTTCTGAAGGCACCAAGCCTTGGGATTTCACCAGGTAAATCAGATGCTTGCAAGCAGTTCTGCTTAGTTAGGGGAATGGGTGACTGTGCTTTTTTTGCTGAGAAGATATCATCAAGAGTGATAATTTCCACACCTGAGTGAATAAATATGTAGTAACTACAGCAAAATATGCACAGGTGAAATCCACAGTCAGGACTTTCTGGGTAGAAAGATGACAAACATTTTTCCTCTCTTCAGCTGAAGGGTTCTCCATACTTTTTACAAAACCAAGGGAGGCTTTCCCACTGCATGCAAACCTCTCCAAGGTTTCATCTCTCATACAAAGAAGTAAGAGATTAATAGGAAAATCTTGGAAATACAGCCTTATGAAAACTTATTTCAGGTGCCTGCTAATTGACAAAACAAGCCTCAAGAGCCATCTAGAGGTTGTTTGGCAAGAACCATTTTTATTATTTTAAGAATGTGGCTTATGCATGCCCGAAACAAACCCCTAGTTCCTCCAGGTTTTGTTCTTATGTGCAGCATGGTACATCAAGACCTCTAGTTATATCACTGGAACTTCAGCAGTGTAGAGATGGTGTCAGAGGAATCATTCCCTTCACCAACAATACAGCTATTTTACTAATGAGAAGCTGCATTCACATGCTACAAGAAAAAAATATTGAAGAAAGTGCTACGTGAGGCAGAAAGCATTTGGCATGAGGACTGTGTTCTTGGGAGCCCCAGACACACTCCAGTTGATAATAATGACTCAGTAAGGGGATAAGTAGATTTAGCCAAAACTGGCACACAGCTGGGATTTACTTAATTATGAAGCTATTACAGTCCTGATGGTATTGTCTGGTCTGCTCTGGCTTCTCCTTAAGTCTGTGTCAAATCAAACCGAAATCCCTAGTGCTTTGAACAGGGGCCATAGTTTGCAGGAGCATGGTAAGAGAAACAAGTTAGAATGGGGGGCTGTGAGTTCACTCCTATTGTTTTTATATGGCCAAAATTTGCCAGCCTTCAAATAGAGACACCTTCCCTTTGGATGGAATTGTGGGAGATTTAGTTTTGAGGTACCTCTATAACTGCTTAGAAATAAAGCAGAGAACAGAGGGAAGGGGTCTTTGCAGGCAGTGATGGGAACAGTTCTTCGGTTCCAGCAGATGCTTGCAGCTCTGATCTTTGGTGGACTGCGTTTTTACTCAGATTTCAAGACATCTACAGACATAAGGGTTTTTTAATGCTACAAGTGGAGTTAATTCTCTGTCTCTCGGGTTCACATCTCTATTTGTCAGAAATGAGCAAGTATGACCTTTCACTAAGTCAGACTGAAACCTCTTCCTGACTTTCTCTATCCTCCAGACAGAAGTCCAGTGAACTCCTTCTGGTGTAAGCTGCTTTGATATTAATACATCCTCTGCTTAGCTCAACAAAGAACTTGGACTTGAAGATCTAAATATACATTGCCAAATCAAAACTTTGCACTGACTGGATAAATATCAAGTGTACCTATTAAAATCCTTCCGAGTGAGAAGCATGCATGTGTACAGAAAGTAACACAGCAGGCATATTATGTATTCACATTAGGTTACAGTATATACTTTGGATTTAGAGCAATCTCTTTGATATTTCCTGTGTAATTAATCTGCTGGAGGAAGCACTTGAACACCGGACTGGAACAGCTGACACACAGAGGGGGTGGACTGCTGATGTAGCACCAGTAAAACTGAGCCCATAAAGCTCTCCAGAGATACACAGGACCTCTGCTCTAGGGAAAGGAGATTCCTGCAACTTGGACTTACTTGGATTTTCCACTGAGAGTGAGTTTCTTGGGGAACCAGAATGCAGCAAGCAGCAAACACAGGTTTAATTTCAGGATATTAAAATTTTCTAAAATGTTTCTAAAGCGATAACCCAGACAGCTGCCTAATGGATTCCCAGGCCAGCGTGTGCACCGGTGAGATGTCTGCACAAACACTGCCTTGAAAGCCACGTCCCAAGCACAGTTCAACTTTTGCATTATGCATGATCCTCATCACTCTCACCAGATGTGGGTGGATAGGGGAACTCGTGCAGATGCTGTCGGGGTAATGGCAGAGGTTTTTTGTATCCTGAGAGGGAAAGAGAGGTTTTATCAATACATATTATGGATGAGCTGAACTGAAATGTTTCCATAAGGGATTTCTGGCTTCAAGATGCATAAACTGGCTTGATCAAAATGCTGAGGGTAGGAGGAGACAACAAAGATAAAGACTTGAGGGGTGCTACTGCTGAGTATATGCCAGCTATTCCAGCCGTGTCTCTGAGTGTCAATGAAAACATACAAATAACAGAAAGGTGGAAGCTGAAAAACACAGCTAAAGGGTTTCTCCAACAGAGATGTGTTTTTCTGTACATCTGAATTCAGAACACTGGATACAAAAAATAAGATCTAGGAGTTCTAACCTTTGGACAAATGACTGCACAGTAAGAAAATGTGTCCTTGTAAAAGATGCCAAAACACAAGTTCAGTGTAATGCAGCAGCCATATAATTATCAAAAAGGGACAAGCAAAATATGAGAAAACCAGAAAATAGAACGTAAAAAAAAAAAAAAAAAAGATAAAACCTACATGTGTGCACATGCACACATGCAATATAATATGAGGAGAGCACCTGCTGTTAGCTCTGCTATGCTTCACATTAGATATTGAAATATATGATTTATCAAATGGGTGAGATCAAAAACAACATGAATGATTCTAATAATGTATCTCTGACATACTACAGCCAGGGCTGGCCCATGGAGAAGGGCAGTGCTCTCAGTAGGAGTGTAACCCGGCTTGGACTTCTGTAGGCTAGGGTAATATAAACACGATGAGGTGAATAAGTTATAAATCTGTTTCACTTATGGATACTGATTGAGTGAAACTGTATAAACTTCAAGTCAGTACTAACAAGGTCTCAGAAGAGCAGATCATCCAGTTAATCAGTGATCCTGCTTAAAATTGTTCAATCAGCTTTCATAAAACGCAATTTTAAACTGTTTTTGTGTAACCTGATATCATAAACAGTGGTAATCCTCCAACAGAAACAGCACAGATAGTGCCTCAGGCAGTCCTAGCATTTAGCTCCTCTAAATGAAGTTGCAAATTCAAAGTCAACATCAGAAATCAATTATATTTGTCTAACACATGAATGTTTTTTTTTAAAAAAAACCCAGTTATTTCCACATTTGCCTATTTAAATGGATTTAGTAGATATATTCCTCACTAAAGAGAAGAAAATATTCTGTGAAACCCCAAGTCTGTGAAAATCTAGGCCTTAATGGATAAACCATTAAGGGTTCTTTACTCCACATCCTCACAATAACCATGCTTTCAGATAAAATCCACCTGCCTCCACTGAGAATAAGCAAGACTGAAAAAAACCCCCCACATTAGTAAGTAATAAATTATTGAGAACAAACTAAGCCAGCATGTAAACAGCATGTCTTTTTAAAAGCAAGTTTCTGATGCCTTTTGGAGGTTTGAGAAATGAGCCTCTCTAGCCTAATCTAAGCTGCCCAGAGTCTGTTATAAGTCTGATTGCTTCTGACAGAGGGCAACACTTCAGCACAGATATAAAGAGCCTAAAACACCCATAAACAGCAGTGAAATGCAAGAAAGAAATGCAGATAAGAGATTAAAAAGAACATCTTGGGCTGGGTGTTTGCTTCTTCTTTTCTAGTAAGCTAGCACCTACCTACAGCATGGTCTGGGAGTGATGAGGTCAAGATGTTTATTTAACAGTAAAAAGCAGACTCTTTTCCTTACCCAAGGATCAGTATTGTCGTTCTCAAATAGTCCCACAGAAATGAGTGAGATTACTGCAGAGTGAGGGAGCACTCGATGCGTGCAGGTTGCAGGTGCATTTATGTCCAATTTCAGAGGTAACATTTCCTCAGGAAAAAAAAAAAAAAAATCAACAAATGTGTTGGAGTTTTCCTTTGTGTGACACAATTTTAAGACATTACTTTTTAATGTTCTTGTAACACATTTGCAGTCCCACTCACCCTCCAGAGAATACCGTGGAGTACATAATGGTAAAACTTAAGATATATAATCAAAATCTGCGGCATTCAATTAAAAGTATCCTTTAAAATTTGCCATGCTGCCAGCTACACTTAGCTACACACTTTACATGGAGACCGGCATGCACATTTTAGAATAGCTATTAGTAAATATAGAACCACATCCCGCCTGTAGACATTTGCAATATGATTTTACCTTGTTTACAAGTCCCCATGTTCATAAATTATAGGCTAAGATGTGGTTCAAAGCCAGGAAAGTACTTCAGAGCTTTGCTACTTTCTTTACTTTTTCACTTGAAGAACAGTAGTCTAGCTGCGAGCTCAAAAAGATGTTTAATTTGAATTCTGTGCAGCTCACAGGCCAAGAAAGAGGAAAAAAGACGTAAGAATGAAAATTTCAGTATGTGTCTATATATAAATGAAAAGGTGTCATGACCCTTTCTCTAGACCATGATCTTTGTAACCCTCTTTTCTTGCCACTGTGAACCGAGACTCAAACACTCCATCTTTCCCAGCAGCACGTTTGCACCACACCTAGTTATCCTGCTGAAAGATTTTTATCAAATTCAGATGTTTTCATCTGCTGTTTTTCATCTGTGACACCAGGTTGCACTGCATCAGATTGGCTTTTATCAGTTCACAGTCTTGTTTGTCATGCGAGGAAACGCAGCTCAGATGTACTGAGGAAAAAATTTGTCCAAAGAAATTTGTCAGGAAGTGTCTGTGCTTGGAACAAAAAAATCTGAACCAAGATGGAGGGCCTAGAGGTTTTTATGAGGATTAATTTTGTGTTGTGACACATCAGATAAATTAAACTTTCGTGATACAGATGTCCCAAATTAGTAGTTGTTCTTTTAGATCCTGGCCCGGGTGCCTCCACAGGAGTTTTATTGTTCATTTCAAGGAACTGTTTGCAGAATTTAGCCTGGATTTCCATACCTGCATCTGGTGATAGCACTCTATATTACAGGTCACCTATAGACTGCAAAATTGTAATCGCCATATATGAGATGGGATCCTGCAAACTAAGGTATTTATGATGCCAAATAGCTTGTTTGCACAGCTGCTGCGTGCACGGGTTCTCCAGATTCATGGACTTAGCTTACCAGACTAGTAACAGCCTTCCCAGCAAAACCTGCCGTTATCATTAACAACTCCAATCAAGTCAGTGAAGCTGTTCCTGTGATTACATTAATTAATATACATTAATGTTTACACACTGAACCCAGAATCAGATAAAGAATTACATACATTAAATTCACTCAGAAAATAAGAATTTGAAAGGAGGGGCACAGACCTACTCACCAGTTTGGTATGAGAAATATTTTCAATTTCACAAAAAAAGAGATGTTTCTGAAAATTATGAAACCTTTAGTTCCAGTGTTTTCTTTTAAAAGCTAGAATGCATTTCACTTTGCTTTTCTCATTTTGCCATTTCTAACTGATACTTTTTTTCTATTTTGATAAGATCTTTTTTCTTGCAAAATTTTGTGATTTTTTTTTTAATTAAACAGTCTGATAATAAAAATACACTGCAAACTGAATATTTCAGATGAACCAAAAATTACATTTCTTTTAGATTTCCTTTGTTTTTGTTGTTCATAAAAACCAAAGTAACAGTGAAAAAACAAACAGCCTCTTCTTGTTCAGTCACCCCCAGCTTACATCCCCCCACTCTGGTTTTCAGCTTGGCTGGTGCTTTGCAAGGACACAGGTAGAACTGAAAACAAGAGAGGGCATGAGATGTGAAATCCCTGAACGCAGATATTGCAGGAGGACACATGAAATATGACGCACCAGTTCAACCTGTGAAATCTTTCAGTTCAGCTTATGGATATTAGAATTAGAAAAGGCCACTTGGGAGATCCCATTTTGTACTGAACCAGTTCAGGCCAGTATTCCCATACATTACATCTGCAGCTACTTCTTTACTTTAGCTTTAAAGGTTTCAGGGCAAGAAAGGCTGACCTACAAATGAGACACCTCACTTCACAAGTCTCTCCCTGGTATTATTCTTCAGATATTCCCTGAATTTACCTTTTCTTATTTTCAGCCCACTGCCCTTTAGGCATAGCCAGCTGTTTTCTGTCAAGACCAGAGCATGTATGATAGCCATAACATAATGTTAAACACATTTTATCTATGGATTGTCCTGGGCTATGTCACCTGGGCTCCTTGCCAAACCTTCTGGCACACCTTTTGCAGCATCCAGAATAAATTGATGAGTGAGACAACTTATATGATTCAGTAAAAGTACACTTACTGGAAGTGACAACTGTGTTCAGGTCTCAAAACTGGTTAAGTTAGTTCAAAATCAATTTTCCTTATTAGCCAATCAATAAAATAAAGGTAGCTTAGAGGTCACTGGAGCAAAAATGTCTTCTCTGAGTCATGAGCTGAGATCACAAACAGGCTGGTAACCAAAGCTGTTCATCCTCCCAGTGCTGTGGTTCTCACAGAGAAAATACCCCTTTTGCCTATAAAAATGCAACAAACAGTGCAACAGTACTCTGGGATTCCAAGTGAACAACCCTTGACAGAATTGCAGAGAGAATATTTTTATCCCTTTTTTTTTTTTTTTTCTCTTTTCTCCTGCATTGCTTTCTACTTTGTTCACAATACTCTTTACCCAGTGTTCTCTTTTCATGATAACCCCAGTTTTACCCATGTCAGGAATGGCTGACAACATGGTAGAAGGACAGATAAAAGCAGGAGAGAGATACATGAAGCCAGAGACATTTTGAGAACAGCATTTTCAGTGGGTGGGAGGCATGTACATCACAGGCTTGTCTGCAAGAGGTTGAACTGAAACCAAGACATCTAGGCTTTAAAACCACTGCAGTGTCATGTGAAAGGAACTGAACATCCTACAGAACAAGCCATGAAGGCACAGTTTCCACTGATGTGCTGTATCATTGTATGTAGAGAAATACTCAGCAAGGACTACAGTGTAATTCATCTGCTTATTTCACATTGTTTTTCAATATGGAATCTAAATACCAAATTATTTCATGAATGGGAAGTCATCCTAAGCTTCTGACACCCATAGAGGTCTCTGGAGATTTTCAGTTTGATTTATTCTCTTTCTTGAGCATCTCAGCCTTTCCGAGCTCTTCGGAATTTACAATTTCAGAATAGCTGTAAAGTCATTAAAGACCCAGTTAACCTCCTTTATACTAAAGCATAGGTAGGTAAACTATTTCCACAAGCAAACTTTATAATTTCATTTGATCTTCATGTCCTATTACTGTAGCTATGGGAGGTGTAATGTACATCTGTCCCAGGTACAAGTAAAGAAACAAGTCTTTGTAAGGCACAGAAGTGAAAAAATTGAATCACTATTCTTACACAATAGCCTCTGAAGGAAAGGTAGCTCAGTCACACCTGGAGAGGTCATAGTTTCCTTCACTAGTTCTAGAATCCTTTTTTTTAACTTTACCTTTGGAAACCTACAGAATGATTGGGGAAAAAATGCCCCTATGGGAAATGGTCTTCCACACTGCTAAAATATTACACCAACTGCACAACAAACACTTGAGCTGCATGAAGATGAATGAAGGGGAAAAAAATGTCTAACTTTCCCTGAAAGTTTTCAGAGGTTTTTATGGAGGAATTTAAGCAGTGTATCTGTTAAAATATCTAGTGCTGGGCTTAGTTTACCTCTTTCAGAACTTCAAATGTTCTTTTTATTTTGTGCCAGGGCAGAAGTATTCACACACATCAGTTTTACACACAGACACAATCAATTGCTGCTTTTCTGACAAAAATCCATCACTGTAAAAATGTTCCATTAAATGTCTGGTAATAACATTCTATAGATGTTCTATTGAAAAAACAAGTTTCTCTAAGCCAAACTGCACACAGCGTACCTGTAAAAATGTGAAATAAAATGTTCATGCAATGAAAATATGTCTGAACCGGTAAACACTATTGTAGAAAACATAGAGACGAGCTCAGTAAATAAGTTTGATCCGGGCTATAAAAAGCGAGTGGTAATCAAAAATGACTGGTTCAGGTGGTTGGCTAGAATGATATCAGAGAGATTGGCACCAGGAAAAGGATCTTTGGTGCATTTTCTCCTTGAAAGCTGTTCTCCCTTCTCAATATTTACTCTGCCAGTAGCTCAGCATCCAGAGAATCTGTGTTGGTACTTTTGGGACAATATTTTTGCATGACTTTTCTTAATAAAAATTAATCCTTAAGTCACCAAAGTTCTGCCACCGAAAGTAACTGGGAAACAATTTGATTGTCTCTTTGAAATGCAAAAATGTTTTGGTTTTAGAAGAAAAGCACAATGTTTTCCACAGGAAAAAAAACAAAACAAAACAAAACAAAACAAAAAAAAACAAAACAAAACCAAACAACCCAATTTTCTAGACAGTTCTTCCTACTGTCTCCTCATCAGGCCTCCCCACCTTTCTGACAGCTGGGCTACAGGGAAGTCATTAAAGCAGACAGAACCTTCCCTCTAATTGCAGGAACTGTTTTTGGTATCTTCTCTCATTCTGTTGCAAATTTTTGCGCTGCTATTTGAGTTTCTTCAGCAGTCTTCAGTTCTCTCTAGTATAAATTGTCCCTGGTCTTTTAGTTTATAGTTTGTTCACTTTTTCCCCGGGTGGTTGTTATCTTGGTTTTCTCTTTGTTGGTCACTGAACCTTGGCTCTTCCATTATTTCTTATCTACGGCTACTCTAGTAAATTCCCATATAACCTTTGAATCCTTGAGACAGAAAAACACAGCATCTTTGAGAAGATTGTCTAGGCTGTCACCTTTTGGGTTTAGGCATGTGTGTAACCAATTCCTTGCTCTTTTCAATGGTCTTCAGGTTTGCCACCCTTACCCCTATGCTCCAATTTTAAAGGAATCTTTAACATTATGTTACAAAACTCTGACCAATCTCACTGGGTAGGGTTTTTCATTATCCCCCTCCAAATCATGTAAATACTTTTTCTTGTTTTGAAAGCCTTTCCTTTTTAACTTGGCCCAGGAAAGCAGGGCAGATCTTGAGAGAATTAGAATGGATGTACTACGTAGCACTGGGAAGCTAAAAATGAAGTTCAAGGGGACCAAGGGAGGCACAGGGACCGAACTGGAGGTTCTAGAAACCCTGGACTTGCATTAACAACTTAGACTAGTTCCAAGGCTTCAGAGATTCTTCTTCTGGATATTGCATGATGCAACACACCAGGCTATGGAGCACTCCAAACTCTCCCTTCTGTTTATTCAGCATATAAAACTTACCTCATGAGCCCCCACCTTAAGCACAGACAAACTGATTTTCAAAAAAAAGTTTTACAACTGCTCCAAGGGTGCTCCAATAAAAGCCTCCACACTTGTGAAAAGGAGAAGAAAGTGTGCCTCACTGTCTTAGTTTCCATTTCAATCATGGAATTATATTTATCATACTTATTTTCTTTCATATTTATTTTCTTTCCCCTTATTCATCCCTAATGCTCTTTAGAATAGAGACTGTATGGCCAGTGAGGTCCCTCCTGATGTGCACAGGAGTATGTAGTGATTGCTAGGAACAGCCATTTTAGAGTTATTACATAGAATGTGAGTCCAAACAACCTTCAATATAACTGTCACTACACACCCCTGGAAGCACCTTTGAATTTGATCTGGATAACAAGCCTATTGGGGACGAATTGGCTCTGTCATGCTCAGCAGCACATCGCTCTGGATGGCCCAAGGACACGACTGTGGAGATGCATCAGGTTCCTGGTCTTCCTCAGGCAGAGAGATGGTAATAGCAAATGTGGAGTTTTTTTCCCTATGAAGACTACGTTGGCATGCCCACCCCCACACCGTGCCCTATGTTCAGCATGCACGCTTCCTTCTAAACCCACATTCAGATCAGGGATGTTTGCAGGGGTGTTATGCAAGTGGCTGGTGTAGAAAATAAAAGCAGATCTGTAAAATCACAGTGTATAATATATTAGAAATGGAATAAAATTCTCAGGGGAATCTTCACTGAGGCCAATGGGATGATTCAGCTGAAAATGATGAATGGCTACTGCCCTTTCCTCCTGCCAAATAAACATTTTGTCCCTCACCATTGGAGCTGGGCAGCAGATGCTAAAATACAGCACAGAAAAAGAGCATAATTTGGCCATAAAAATGTTGCAATAAGTGTTGTTATATAACTGAAATGCCATCTTCTTTAGTGCATCCACCCACTCATTTTACAACCAGTTAATATTTTTCTGAACTTTCATGTTGTATTCTATCCTGCCGCCTCTGCAATCTTTTTGCCTATTTTTCTGCCAAAGCCACAAGAATAAAGCTGTCAACATTGCAACTAAGCCATCTTTCTTGTCTGGCGAATTGTCTAGTGGAGACTATAACCTCCTGGCTGCTCCACTGTATAATGTAAGTATCCTGTCTTAACAAAACAGAATTTAAATATTCTTTAGATACAAGATATCTGCAGGCATCTGTGCAGAAACAAGTTAAATATATTTCCTTGACATTTTTTACTTTTCTCCAGTGGGAATGGCACAGACATTCATATTAAGTTGAACACGTATTGACATGCTTAGAGAGATGTTATATGGCTTTTCAACTGAAATACCTCCAGGTATTTGAACTGCAATAATAAATATGGCTGCTCCTGAGGGAAGAAAGAAGCAGCAAGAAAATTCCCTGGAAGACTATGATTAAGAACTGAAGCGAGCCAATGGCATACAGTAGTTATGCTTTGAATGGGATTGGGATTTATGATTTCAATTAATGCTGGAGAACAATTTTAGAAAGTTATTAGCAAGCTACTGGCTATACAGAATACGGTTCATTTGTGCATTCCTCTAGATTAGCTGTAGCATTGTGTTGTTTACAAACACAAGACCAGAGCCTCTGTGGTGTAAACTGGTGTGGCAGAGGCGGTGGCTGCAGAGGAGCTGTGCAGATACACATGGACCAAAAAGGTGGCCTCATCTGTGTGGTAGGTTGTAGAGTCTTGGAGGAGCTGTAATTTTCCGTTTGAGACTGAATAAGAGAAACTCGTATGGGAAGAAAGACCAATCTCTTTTCTCTGCCTTTCTATTTCGTGTCCCAGGAAAGGCCCAGGGCTGTGTGTTCAGCTGATGTAAATTTGCTGGATTTACATCACCAAGGACCTGGGTCCTCCCAAGTTTCACTTACAATTTAGAAAGTAACTGAGGCCTGACATGGCTGTATGTGTAGGTATGTGCTGCATATATATATATATACACATATACGTGTCTCAGCTTGCCTATATTTTCTATAGACACAGCTCTCGCCAGTTGGCTCCTAATTTCAGAATTTAAATGCCATCTGTATTTGTTAAGGGTCTGTTGTCCCTTATAATGTATATGGCAACTCCCAGCCTGGGGCAGGGCGCTGCTCGGTGGGGGACTCTGCACGCTGTGCATCCAGAGAGAGCCCCAGAACCGAGATCTGGGTCCTAAACATGTCTTGGCTCACTGAGCCGAACGAAGCTATTCATAAAGGCAAAGAAAATCAGGTGTGGGCAGCTGAAAGCTAGGGGATTAATGAAGCATTTAGGGAGGGAAAGCAGCAGAGTGTTTTTGAGGCAGTCCTGCCCCGGAGAACTGGGTAGAGGCACAAATACCCTCAAGCTGCTATTGCCATTGGCAACAGGGGCAGCAAGTACAGGAACCTGGCTGCATCCTTGTCCTCCTTCAGCTGGTTCACTCACTGCCTCCTGTTTTCATTTAGCCCCTTCTATACACACTTAGAGCAGTAAAAGTAATAAAGACCCCTTACCTCACTTGTACCAGGTACTAAGAAACACTGAAGCCTCATTTTGTAGCTATGTCAGTGTAAATGCTTTGGTTACTAATGATGGTAATGATCATTCTTCCCCAACAGAAATACTAAAATCTCCATTTAGATAAGGTCTTACGTATATTCTTATGTATATATGTAGATTATGTATAATATAATCTCTCTGGGTTTGTATGGTTGCAGAACAAATGCAAGGGGCAACAGAATTACATCTCCTTGTTTTCCTATTGCCAAGGTGGCAATATTTCCTACAGAGTAGTTTTCTATGAGAAGCATTTTCTCTTTCATTTCAAAGAGCAGCATATCAAAGCTTTGTGCCAGTTTTGAAGCAATACTGCCAGCATGACTCACAGCTACTTTGGTGTAACAGTATTTGCCATTGACTAGAAGAGAAAATCTCAATGATGCTTCAGGCAGAACTCTGTGACAACACTAGAGTCATTAACATTTGATGCTGACCATTTCAATCCATGCATAACAAGAGTAAGAGAAACCTTCCACCTGCAGGTCTGGTATGTTCCTGAACCAAGACATCCAGGCCAAATTGCTTTAAACTTTGTGAATTAAATGACAGAATCCACAGCTGAGCAAATGGAAGAGATTTCTGCTTTCCAGTAAGATCTGTTACTTGCAATTCCTCTTTAAGTCTGTGAGAGGGAAAAGCTCTGAAAAATAATAAGCTTGCTTAGAAATCTTGACATGGTGAGAAGCCCCATAGCAGACATCCTACCTTTTGAAGTTTTGCTTTCAGTGGGATTCACATGTGTCCAGACTACCTTTCAGCAAGGCTCTTGAACACAAGCTTCACAATGTTGGGAGCTCCACTGAGGCTGTGAGCGTGGAGCTAGCAGGGAAGAGGCCAAAGGCATTCCTGCTTCATTCAGATCGCAGAAGTCTCCTGCACAAGCTGCTTTCTATCCAGAGCAATGAGAAATCCAAGATTAAGGTTTTGGAGCAAACTGAGAAACTTGCCAAAGCACTTCAGAAGGGTCTTTTCTCTGGTTGTACCTCAAAGAGTCACTGGAAACAGAGAGGGAAAAGAAAACCACGGCTTGTGAGTGCTTTTAAAGACGGTGTTAGTCCTCCATATTCTCCATCACATTCTTATTATTACTCTACGCTATCTGTTTTATATTTTCAGAAAATTGTGGGTAAAAGGTTTTTGACTTGTTTGTTTTTCCGTATGGTGAAGGCAAAGCTTTCCCCTTTGCTTCCATCAGATCTAAAATTGACAAGGCTGCTCTTCTTTAACAACTCATATAGCACCTTATTCTGCCAAGACGTCTTTGTTTGTGTACCAGCCACATCAAATGCAGTTAGTACAGGACTGGGAATACTGTTTATTAGTTAACCACAGCTGCAGAACTAGCAGATGGAGCAGAGCACGTTCTTACTGAAGATCACAAAAGTAATTACTATTGTTCTTTTCTTTTTCCTTTTATTTTTTAATCTCTCATTTTTTCATGGAGTTGTTGATTTCGTTAGAGACTGCACATACTTGTACAGAAACCACAATATCCATTACATTTAATTACTCCCCCATTTGTTTAAACAGTGAGTGATTTTATTAAATTGAATTATTTTCCTCTGCAGCTTACATGAGAAAGGGGCATTATAATTACAATCAAGTTGGCATTTTAGAGCTATAACATTTGTAAGCTACAGTAAAAGTTGCCAAAGCCCTGTAGAAATTACATGCATATTTAAAGGACGAAAAAGGTTTGCTCACACACCACCTTTAAAAATTTCTTTCTCACTTCTGTGAGCTGAAACTGAGATCCCAGCTGAGGTGTAACATATCAAAATGACCGAGTGGCCAGCAAAATCTGTCTCCTCTGAGAGCCCCCAGAGCAAAGACAATGATGCAGTGCAAAGGAGACAGCAGTAAGACTAGGGCTGCTGGGTCTTACTTAGAACATTTCCCACTGGCTTAACTAAGTTCCCTCCAGTAAAACTAACAAACAGAAAAACTAAAAGTAAGAATTTCTGGTCTTTTAATTTCTAGCATCCTTTCCAACGAAGCAAGTATGCTGCCATTGTTCGTAATCCCCACGGTTTCAAGTCATACCAGTTCCCTTTTTCTTATAAGCTTCCCCTTCTCTTTCCAATCTTTGCACTGGTGCCTCCACACCTCCAGCTTCAATACCCAGACCTGCCAGCTTTAGGAGAGATCAGCACGAAGAATCAAGATGTCTGTCCCAAGGACCTGGTATCAGACCTGCTGTAACAGTTACAGTCTCTGAACTGGACTTAATTTTAACTGTGGATCCATAACTTTTCTTTCTTCAGCAGGAGAAGAGATATAATTGGACACTCGTGTTGCAAAATGCTAAGAATGCTAATTGCTACATCCTACAGTGCACATAGAGCATAAAGCTTATACTCTTAGCCTACACGAAGAAATTAGTTTTGTCAGGGCTCTTGATCCAAAAGACATCAGCAGAAATATGAATTCCATTAAGGATGGAAAACTAGCTCTTCTACACATGAAACATGGTTATGAACAAAAGGAATAACAACGTGGTGTGATTTTTCATTGAGGCTAACAGAAAAGTGGGGTGAATAAGAGGAAGTTTTCTTTTGGTTGATATATCAAAAGAGCTTTCTACATGCTGTTTGGGGTGGAAAAAAAACAGAGGAATGAAGGCTGGGTTGAGCAGTACAGTCATGAGATGTGTCGCTCAGTGGGTAACAGAGTGGACGGGATGAGAGGGATCTTCTTACACCTCTGCTCTTATCCTGATGCTTGCATCTGCTAAGGGCCCATGGGGCTCCTTGTACCTGTGCTCTGCTCTCCTGTTTGGCTTTTTAGATAGGGGACTGCAGGCAATAGGTCTTCGCATGTAGCACCACCACAACGGAACACCAGCCTTGGCAGAGGGTTATAAAAACTACCAAAAAAAAAAAAAAAAAGCCCCCCAAGAAACCTGAATATGAACTATTTCTGATGATAGTGTTAACACATTCCCAAGATGCACCTTATGGAACGTTGCCTGCAGAACAGACTGTTCCGACAATGGCATGCAGAGTGAATTTATGGTGTGTGCCATGATTTCATGACCAAGCCTGTCAGTGCTTCAAACATCCAAAGAACAAGTCATTTTAGTGTTTTGAGTCCTCAACCAGACTAAGATGTTGAGAAATAAATGCCAAATGACAGCAGTCATTCTAGCTAGAGCCAGGGTTGAGTGTCTGTCTAGAGCAAAGCTTTTATAAAACTTGAAGGAAATGAGCCATGGTGAGCAGAACTATTACAATGACAATAAAATTCTTCATTGCCAGTTTGTAACTCAGCCACTGGACAAGAACCACTGAGATCAGCAGTGGGACCCATCTCTGTGGACAACTTTTATTACACTGAGATCTATTACACTGGTCAGGGAAAGTGAAGATTCTCTCTTCTCCAGAATTTCCCCAACGTATTCCTTACAGCACACAACAAGCCTGCAAATGTGGTTCTGCACCAACTAAATGTCCCTCCATGACAAAAGAAACCTCTGCTGTTCATTTAAAGCAGCTTTAGCCAGCACCAAAATATAGGCCTTTCTCCTCAATAAGAAAACAATATACAGTGCAGGTTCCTTCCCTGAGCAGCACTTTTCAATCCGAGTACATTGCTCTGCTTGAAGTTATTGATACCTTGAAATAAAATGGGAGACGTTTCCCAGATTCAGATCTGCTGGGAACTGCTAGGGCTGAGACTTTCTGAAATCAAGGCTCTGAATACACAGATTCAGTCTGCCAGCAAACACTGCTGCTCTGTACCATCCTAAGGGTGCTCGAACCCAGCTCAGACAGTCAGTTAACCAGGGTTAAGTTGCTTTGCTGTGCAAAATAACCTGGCTTCACCTCTGGTCCATAGTGCATGACTTATCTCTGATATTAATGTGTTATTGATGTGAAGTTTCACACCAGTGATAAAAAATGTGGACATTTTATCACCCTGATTGATTTGAAGGAAGAATGAATCCACCAATATATCTCTACCAGGCATTACCCTGCACCACGCTCTCTGACATACATATTACATCTGAGTCAAGTGAAGCATGAAGCACACAGCTGGCAAAAGGTGGTTAATTCCATCAGACCGAGGCAGCCCCACTCTAAGCACAGGGGAAATGCTGCAGATGAAACCCTGTCACAGTGTGTCAAGTACAGGTTGAGCAACCTAGCTTTTACATCTGGGAAACATCCTCAAGCAGCAGTTGGGCATTACCTTTGCTCTGGAGAACATAATGATGGCAAACTCAGTAGGAGGCTGGACCCATCCATCTCTCCAGGATTATTTCTTCTCGCAGAAACGTGAAGTTCTCTCAAGCAAAAAGCAGAAAAAACCAGCATTAGGGTCAGAAAATGAGTTAAAGACTCATGGAATTCAGGCACAGCGAAATTCCTTCTGTTTCTCCTCCCCATGACAACATTTGTCACAGACACACTCAGCCTACATCTATTTACATACTAATCTCTGCAGTGGGAATTGGTTTGCGTTCTAGCAGTATGTCCTCAGCAGATACGTCCACCCTTGACTAAACCAAAGGAATCCAACAGAACAATGGATCGACATCCAACTGAGAAAGAAGTTCTGCATTTTTCTTCCCACAGACTGCTTAAAATTGCCACCTGCTTTCTAACCTTTTCTGTTTCAAGCCAAGAAAAAAACACAGTAGCCTGTCAATTGAACTACAAAATAGTGAAATAAGACAGAAAACTGCAAGGCATCATTAAGCACAGAACATTGTGTGTGACACATGAAATCTTTGATGCCTCATTTTCATGACAAAAAAATGTGCAATCCTAACATCATGCAATATTATTTCAATCCATATAACTAGAATAATGAGTACTGGGCACTTAAACTGTTCTCAGATTGGATTTCATACTAGTAACATAACCAAAAGGGTTATAGCAATTTTCTCAGAAAGAAATTGTTTGCTCTGAAACAAGCACATATGCAGCGGAGAAGGGCAAATCCCTTCCATGTAGAAATCTGTAAACAATAAAACCAAAATAGTCAGTTTAAAATTATTTGCGTTTTACTTCCGTGTCTAATAGGATCTCATAATCTCCAAGTGGTTGTGCAAAATGTGTTTAGCAGTTTAAAGTATCTTTAATTCAGGAATTCTAGAAACCGATCAAAAACTAACTCAGTATCTAGAGCAGATAAATCTTAGAGGACATTTACAAAACTCTCTGCTCTTGAAATAAAAATCACCTTGTATATCCACACTCTAAAATAGGCTACCATGTATCTAGAGTTTATGAGCCCTTAGTAGACAAGGTAATCTTCCAATTAAAATATTTATGTGTATCTATAACAGATATAGATATATAGATATCAGATATGTATATATATATATGAAAAAACACATGCCCCAGAATTTATTAAATAATCCCATTAGCAGTTTTATAACTGCTCAGTGTTATGTACATGTGTTATGTACTGTGTTATGTACTGTGCCATGCACAGCCTGAACATAAACCATCATCTAAACATTCTTTAAAATTCTTTAAAATTCTTTAAAAATGTTATTTTTTAATTTGAAACTAATTACTGGTGCTACACTTTATATGATTTTAAATAATTTAGGACACCAGTTTAAACTTCTGTGCTGTCTTAAAAGTTATAACTCTGGTAATTTCTAATTCATTAAAAAATAGTTGAAAGCTTTATTACACTTTAGGCTTCCAAATATATAGAATCTCTCCTAGCAGAAGGACTTAAAGGATCTGGGATGGATACAAGATATGTTTGATTTATTGATTTACAGGGGCGTTTGTAAATGGAGTTTACATTTGAGAACCACTCCATGAATCTTAAGATATGACTGGACAGCTTGGGAGAAAGAGTTAAAATAAGTAATACTGTTTAAATCCAAACCCAGACAGAGGAAGAGGCCTCCATCACCTTCATCATTGATCATTCCTATATAAAAAAGAAAAAGAAAAAACAAAAAAGAGAGAAAGAAAAGAAAAAAAAAGAGAGTACATTATTACCACAGAGTTTGGAAATGAGTGTACATAATGGGAAAGCAGGAGCATGGTCGTTAGGAGCAGTAATAACCGGTCAGAGACCCAGAATGGCTACCCAGGCACAAGCAACTGCACTGATTGCAGATATGTCAGGCGGATACATTATTATTCTCAGAGGCATCCCCAGGCCTTCAGGTTAAAAAGGGTTTGAGCCAATTTCTAAATGTATTTCTTACCACTTATGCATGCTTTTGGTTACTTGGAATTGCTGTCAAAGAAGGGAATCCTTGAAGGATCCTTAAACAGTGTGGTCTTTCATACAGCCCAGGCTCTCGGAAGGGAACCTATTATCCTGTCACAGACTCAGTGGCAGATGCTTGGCTAATTTGCTCTTGAAAACCTCCAACAACAGAGAGTCCCATCTTCCCTAAGCAATCAAGTGTGATGTTCACCCTATCTTTGTGAGAAGGTGGCTTTTCCTAGTACCAACTTGCCTGGCACTGATAAACCAAGGCTTCTTATTCCCACAGCACAAAGAACATTCTTTTGGTTTGTTTTGGCTTGGGTTTGCTTTGCTTTGTTTTACCCTTATTACATGTTTGCAGGCTACTCTGAGATGTCACCACACACGTGTACATGGATGTGCATCACTGAGCGGGAGAAAAACTCTCACAAAAGTAAAACAGTTCACCTGCTTGAAAGATGCTGCCTCTTTCCCTTTATTAGTATCTGTTAAGGTTACGCTGATTACACATAGCCTGGGAGATGTGAACCCACAGTAGCATCCAAAACCAACTCAGGTTGTGCCATAACCTTAACAGAGAACCTGAAAAAGTCTTCATTTTAAAGCTATTTACCAAGTCTTTCACTACAGGCATTTTCAGAAGGTCAAAACTCTTCGAAGTGACTCAACCTGGGAACCCCAAAATGCAGATCCTCAGAATGACACATACCTCTGGAGAGTGTCAGCCAGAGAGCATATAATATGTGCTCAAGGAAGTCAATGTTCATTGAGGCAATTAAATATCATGCCTTATATTGCTGTCACTTGTAATCTAGTTAGACTGGAAATGAAGAATGGGTTGTCTAAGCAATTGCTATGATAAACATCACAGAAACTGTGTGGAAAGATTCACAATAAAATACTAAGTCGCTATTATCTCGATGGCAGGTCTGTCCTCTTACAGAGCCGTAAGTAATAACTCTTTCGCATTTGCAAAGGAAAGCAATATTTGCACTGCAAGGATGTGTCCTGTTAGTTTCAAAATCATGTCAATAAGGTGCTCTCCTTAGAAACATCTCCACCATCCAATTGTTTCCCAATCACAATTCATTTACTCAAGGGCTGCACTCTGCTAGAGAGTAGGAATGATCCTGCTTTCATAATTACTACTGCTATGTGCAAACATTGACAGCACACAGGCAATCCTGGCTGATTTAGCCAAGTGAAAGGTTAATGCTGGGTAAGTGCAGCCAGAATATTTCTTCCAGCAGGAAGGCTTTCAGTGGGCAATAAAACCTTCTCCCTGGCTACTGTTAAGCCATTGTGCCAGGCCTTTGCTAAACACGGCTTCAAAGAGAAAGGGAGTGCTGAAGCACAGGGCCATTAACTTGCTTGTACCATGCGTATCTGACATCGCTCAACAAAAAAGCTTATGCATGGTGAAAATCCTCAACACTTCTGAATCCCCTTATTGTGCTGAACTGTACCCTCTCTGGCACTCCACCAAAAGGGATTTAAGATAAAAATAATTATGTTTTATCCACTCCAAGAGGAATTGCAGCTGGAGACAAGACATTTTATCAATTACTGCTTTTTTTTTTTTTTTAGCTGTGACCTCAAACACAGGACTCTCACAATAACAAGGTAGTTACTGCATACTAGCTTAAACTCTTCAAGATGTTCCATCCAAAGGAAAGCACTCAAGGGAGTCAAGTTCCAAATTTCTCAATGGACAGTCATTGATCTTTCTAAACTTTTAAGAACATCACTAGAAGTTGCAAGGTATTTATCATATCTGATACATACTAGATAAAAAGACTAAATTGAATGATTTAAAGCAAAATACAATACCTAAGGTCTTGTGCTATCCCAGACTAGAAATAAGTTGAACCAACAGTCGTTTAGATAGATAGATACGCACACACATTGGCAGCGCTCCCATATTACATGCTGTAGGCATTCACATTCATACTAGAGCTATATTCACCTGAGACCCACACTGAATTTTAGCTGCTGACTTCTTAGGATGCTAGATACAGTCCTGGCCTCTGTGAGGTGAAGGATCCATTGGGAATTTATTCTAGTCAACATTTGTGCAGGTGACAGGTGGTCTAGGGTGCCCCATGTGTGTTGGTTCGGAGGGGACTGATCTTTATAGAATATTATCCAGTCCTCCAAAAAAATCATACCTTTGTTTCATCTCTCACACTGAGCAGCTAAAAATGGATGCAGATGAACCACTGCTTATTGCTGGTCTGCCTTTTGAAAAACAGAGGTTGAATCACATATAGCTTCTGAAAGTTAATTCAGAATGTTTTAAACAAACAAAAAAACAAGGGTAGAGGTCTAATAATTTGCTACATTTATTAAAACTCTCAGCATCTATTCAAGGAGGCTATACACTCCTTTGATAAAAGACAACTTTAATTGCAATAGGTGTAGGTGGCCACCTGGTGTATCTGTTGCTCTCTCCTCCAGTGAGATAAAGCAAAGGGAATTGAAACTGTTAATGGTCATGCACATGAATACATTAGACAGCAACTAAGTTAGCTCTCATGCACATGTACTGCAGCACAGCTGTGAGCAAAATGAGTTTGTTTGGGTTTTTTTAACAGTAGCCCTATTTACTCTGTCATCAACCCAGTATTTTTTTATCATTCTTCCATAACCACTGATAATTACCTAATATATTTTGTAAGCCGCAAGTCCATTTTCGGAGCAGAAATGGCACTTAGACACGGATTGACTCCAATTGGCTCTGCTGCCTGCTCCACAGAGGAACGGCCATCATATGACTTTTAATCTCATATGAAACAAAAAGATTAAACTGTCAATATTAGGATGAGCCACCATGACGGCTGCCCTGATGGAATGGCGCTTCCGAACTGCTGCTAATAATATGTATGCAAGGAATAGATTTTTCTTTATAATGCATGTAATTAGAGTACAGGACAAAATGTTCTGTTCAAATTCATGACATGCACAACTAATAGAGAAGGAGAGAATGAGGCCCTTGGCTATTTATTTGCATGAAAAGGCTTCAATATAGGCTATACTTTAGAGAAATTAGTTTTTAATCTAGGTGACTAGATGAGATTTTGACCCTGAACTGTTTTTGAGTTGACCTGGGAGAATTTATGCAGAAATAAATGTGATGCCCTGGAAGCCAGACGGGTGTCACTTTTTTCATTAATTTTTGAATGTCTCATGTAGTCAAGAGGAGCAGAAAATCACCCCTTTCAAAGGCTCACCTTATGTGAATTTGCTTTGATGAGACACAATCAAAAAAAGCAGATAGAAATCTTTGCAGGAACGTATTCTTTGTAAATTTGGGCATTGAAGGCGTTAGATACATTGATTCAGCAGCGATTCCCCCTGCTTGACCTGTATAAAAGAGAAACCTACAACTGTAGCTTTCTATGAATACATTAAGTAGGGCAACTTACTCTCCCAGCACAAGCCTATTACGGAGAACTATTGTTTTACAATTTTAATAATAACTGATCCAACAGGTCCCAGAAGGTGGGTTTCAGAACACAACTACTTTTTAAATACTGTTGCTCATTTAATGGTTGATACAGGAAAGGTATGGCAACCGCAGGTGAAGATTTTGTGTTGGGTCAGGGTACAAACCTCACATCCCCACGGAAAAGGTGCTCTGGGTACATCTGAGAAGGACCTGCATCTCAACCACCTCACACCTTGATGAATCACTGTTTAACAGCATGAAGTAGGGACAGCAGTTATTTCTGATGTGTCAGACCATTGAACTACTGCTCTTTCTGCATGTTATTAGTAACTCTTATCTTGAAGTCAGACCTTTCAGGTTGGTTTTTTTTTTATACAAAACCAATCTTTTTGGAGAGGCACCCGGGTCACAGTGCTGGTGGGCACTCATTACGGCCGGTTTTTGCTTACCTGTTCCTCTTCAGCCAGAACAGCACACGAGCTCCAGCAGAGACCCAAAATCCCAGAGTGGCATTCAGCATCTCCTCAGCATCCCACCATTGGGCGTTAATAGCACTTTTCTGCTGAGGGGAGTGCTGGCCACCCCTGCAACCAGCTGTCAAACTGCTTCAGACAGGGAAGGAGCAATGTAATGAGCACACAAGCCTCACAGCAATAAAGGACACAGAGATATAAATTATTTCTGAAAAAATCACCACATTAATTAGGGATAATATATAATTTCTTTATTGTGTTAGGCTTTGAGGAGGGCAAAGAAGAAAGAACCTTTGATGGCTGGGGAAAGGCAAGGGCAAAGTATCTTCTAGTAGCTTGATGAATGAACAGGTCACAGCAGCAGAGGGGAAGCGAGGGTTTCTGTTTTAGCTGATGAAAGGGGTGTTTCTGTGAGCAATTGCAGAGGTTGGAGCCGGCCAGAGCCATTTTGGACTTTGCCTAAGGCTTGGGCCGTTCAAAAGACAATCTATCCACAAACTTCTGTGCTAATTGCTAAATCTGCTTTTTAGGAAATACCAGTCTTTGCTCCTTCATGGTCTCCTGTGAAGCATAGGCATGCTGCTTACGCTCTCCATGCTGCACAGTCCTGCTTGCAAATACAGGAGTAGTAGCCATTGAGTAATATCAGTAATAACTCACAGAGGCACTGTGAAGTGGCAGGTGCTACAGTAATGGAAGGAGGGGTAGAAGGCAAGGATAGATATCCCTTCCTCCTGTGCTTCCTTTGCATCTGCAAGTGTTCTTCTATTTTTGGAGTGTACTTGGAACTCAACATCATATAAAACTGCTCTATTCCTGATTACTGCTTGTCATAACTTTCAGTAAGAAGAGCTGGTAGACGCACAGCTCATTAGATGAAGCTAAAGGAGTCTCCCAACTTCCTTCCTCTCATCCCACAGCCATCCCGCTGTTTATCTGCAGAGTTTGGAAATAGGTAGAGTTGCTGATGTGCACATTTTTCTGCTAGCAAAGATACATCTGCCTCTAGATTTGAGCCTGATGTTGTTTCTCTTTTCTCAGAACTGAGGAATTTTTTTAAAACCTTAGTCCATTAATCCCTCTCCAGTCTACATCAAACAGCAAAGTAAAGACACGGACTTAAAAGAAACTGCACTCTGCATTAAACAAGGGAAATATGGGGACAATTTTATAGCTGTGGCATTTAAGAAGGCCTGGGAACATGATAAAAATAATTGGCTTTGGGGAAAGGTTCAACAAGACTTTTGTTGCTGGAGGCTTTGCACCCAGGTTGGTTTCTCAGCTCAAGTACAAGCAAGGGAGAAGGAGAGATGTGGAAGGTGCACCCTGGAGGGGAAAGAGCCACGGGAGGGGTTTTGAGTGAAAGGATGTAGAGGGCTGAACAGTATGCATGGGACACGAACTGCCAAGGAAAGGACAGCTGAGCACTTACACCCCATGTCATCCCCTCCAGCAACACCTGGACACTCATCATTCATACACAGCCCCAAAGTACACTTCCTCCCAGGCCTTCCACACCCAACATATTCCTCAAGGACATCACAAGGGTGTCCAGTAGATCACCACTCTCAGCACAACACACAAGCCCACCTCTGCCAGAGAATGTGCTTATAAACTAATTGGCAAAACCTTCAGGCAGATAATATTTCCATTGCAACCTGCCCTACTTCTAAATCTGAGAACAGGAGTGTTTACAGTGAAATCTTACATCACCTAGGCTTTACCCAGGTCACTTCAAAATATCTATGCCAGCTCCTCACAAGATGCATACAAGTAGCTGGTGAATTGGATTACTTGTCAAGTTGTTTTCATACTCATTTCCATGCCACTACTTTAATAAAAAATTTTGCTGGTATTTGTCACTTACCCAAAGACTCTTTCAAGCCAAGTTCTTCTGACTGCTCAAATAAATGAATGCCTTCAGGAATGACTGTGAAAATATTTCCAGAAAAAATGTGTCAATTTTCATTGCCTTTCCCAAATTTATCCTCCACCATTGTCAACAGCTTTTGTGAATATACATATTCTTAGCATGGAAAAGAAAAGCTCATTAAACTCTGTATTGGTGGAGAAAATAACACCATGATTGTGAAACACAACATCACATAGATGAGACAAGGAAGGCAAGATAAGTCCTGAAAAGTATTTTTTCCTTCTCGTAGAATTGGGTCATGGCTTAAGTAAGAAAAAAAAACCCAAACAACCCAAAGTAAAGGACCATCAAAACTGACCATGAAAGAAAAGTGAAGAATCTTCCTCTGACATTTTAGTTTCAGTACCTGTGAAGAGAATGAATAAAACTAAAGTGCAGAATACTAAAATATGTGAATTCAGAAACAAAAAAAAAAAAAAAAAAAGGAAAAAAAGCCCCATGAGATATGCTGTTCGGGTGTTGCAAGACCTATGCCTGTCTAGAGCAGGAAGTTTCAGTTAACCCATGGTGCCTCTTACAGCATACATCCAGCTCTTCAGACTGTGTCTCTGTGTGAGCTTATAACATTATCTCACCTGCTCAGAAAACACTTGAAAAATCAGTTCAGCTGAGCAGTTCCCATCACCTGCGGAACTAAGAGCCAGCATGAGGAGAGGGGCCTCATTACAAGTTCCTTTGATGACAGAGGTATTCGGTGGCAGCATCTTCCCAGGTCAGTGTTCACCCTCTATTGCTCTAGAGAGAAAATAAAAAAAAACCTACCAAAGTTATTTAGGAGCAAATCCAAATTGTGCTGGAACTAATGAGAATTTCCCCTTGGTGGGGGGAAGCCTGTGAAGGGTAACACATCCTGCGTGGAACAGAACATTTTCTGATTGCTGTGAAGTTCAGAAGCAATGGATCTGTAGGCAGCTCAAGAGTTTTCCTGAGCACATCTGTAGAGCACCTGGCACATCTGGGTAGTGTATTTCCTGCAGCAACCATGCTTGTTCCGCTTGTCACAGTCTCATTTTTGTTTTGTTTTTCTAGATAATCTTGGCTGTTGAAAATGGGAAATGCAAACAGAAATGCATTTGGAGAATGGTAATGAGGGCCCATAAAGAGTCTGTACGTTCATTGTGTCCCCAGCTTGCTTTATGGGCTAATTACTATGCAGGCTCATGTTTGGTTTCTGAGCAGTTGGGAAACTAGTTGGAAGGTGTATGCTGAAGCTACACTGTCTCATTATGCTACTTGCTTCCTCAGTTGGAAAAATCATCTCTGACAAGCCACTTTCCTGGGTGCAGAGCTCAAAAGACGCCAAGAGGCTTGGGGCTCGATGAAAGGTATTTGATGTCAATAGCATTTGACATATGCAGGTTTGATATGTTCCTGGCTTCTAAGTGATGCCAAAAATGCAGCTTATGAGAATAATATAAAGACAGAGGACAGAGATCTAACCTCCTTCAGATAATTGCTCTGAGTTGTTGCAAGGTGACCTTCATCCCCACACAGACAGCTTATTGGTGAGAGTGCAAAAACATTCATTTCTCCCCATTTTCCACTTGCACATGAGAGGCAGTCAATGCTGCTGAGAAAACATTGATGACCCTGTGTCTGCTGCGCAGGTAGGTTAGATGGTAGCACAAGGGTAGCTGTCCTCAGACTTCCCAAACAGTTACTGTCTGTGATGCTTTTTAGTCCCCTTGGTAAGACCAAAAAATTTGGTTTGTAAGCAGAAACAGTCCTGCAGCATTAAGCCTTCCAAAGGTGTAAACTCACCTCTCCTGTCAGCGTCCTCCTTCTCCTGGGCTCGTGTCTGGGCATGTGGGAACAGAGAAACAGGTGACGAGGGCCAGCACTGCTCTTTTTTCCTCAAAAAGCAGGAGATGAGGCTTTCAGGGGTAGAATCCTGCACAGCTTTGCCCCATCCCTCACTTCCCGGAGAGCTTGGTTCATGTCTGCATCCCCTTCAAAGGCATGATTTACTGCAATTAAGCGAGTCCTGCACTGGGCTGTTAACTGATTATAATTAAATTAGAGGTGAGGCAGGACATTAATAGTACAAAAAACCTCAATGCCTGTGTGCTGAGCGGGAGGCTCAGTCCTCCCCCTGGCAATCATGCAGAGACACACAGTGGCATCGACTCGAAGGGCTCCATTTCCCACATCCTCCTGCAGCCTGGCGCTCACCACCTCTCCCCAGGCACCTGCACAAGGCTGAGGAAACACACTGGGGCATGGCACAGAAGGGGAAACCGGGTCTACCCATTTTCACAACGATATTTGGCTGTGGGTGTCACGCTCAGGGGAAGACATGCTTCCTGCCAGACCTGCGTCAGTGCCACTCACCCTACCGAACAGCCCTGGGCAGCGCCAGGGCGGCTCAAGGCAGAGCCGACAAGCCACGTGGCTACTGAAATCGTTGCCATGTCACCAGATGGGAAGGAAGGGCCCCCAGCTCGCTCCTGCCTGCATGGCTCCAGCCTGCCGGTCAGTCAGCGGGGCCCCAGCCGCCATGCCGGGCCCTGTCGTCACTAGCGCAACCGTGGGGCTCCACCGTCTTGGCCCGGCACCCTGCTATGAGGAGAGGCCTTCAGGGAGCCTGAGCGCCCCACCACCGTGCAGAGAGAGAAACCCAGGGGATGTGCACATCCCCCAACAAACGTGCCATTTGCTATTTCACCCTCCCAGTCACACGCTGCTGAGTTTCTACGTCTAAGTCCTCAATTACCTTCTCTGTGCAGTCCCTCCTGGTGTACCTGTGCCAGGACAGGCTTAACCCCATGCTCAGCAGGAGATGCCACTGCCCAACACCCCTAAATCCCCTTCTTCTGTGGCAGTTTTAGCAGAAAAACCCATGGCAGGAAAAATGAGATCACTCCTCGCGCTGAGGGTGAGGGATGGCTGAGGGCCCCCCTGGGACAGTACGAGCTGCCCGCTCAGACTTGGGTAAATGAATACCTGTAATATACAGAGGAAATCACACAGAATCTTGTTGTCTGGACATTTCCATGAAATTTCGCTCCAAGGTAGAAAACTGTTTTTCACACCGCGCTCCCAAATGTAGAAATAAACAGGAAAAACAACCTTCTCTTTTACTGATTCATTTTCCTCCATGTCAAAGCAGCACAGAGCCACAAGTCAGGAATATTAATGACGTTCGGTCTGGGCTGGGCAGCACTGCATGGCCTCAGAGCCCCTTATCAACACGTGCATCAAACACCAGGAGGGGAGAGCAAATGGGTTTGTGCCTGCATTTGCTCACTGAGCACTTTTCAAAGACTTTTCATTCCTCCTTTCGGATGTCCAAGGGTGACTTACCCCTCCCCAAATGTCACCATTGTAGTTGGTTCTCAGCAAATTGCTCTGTTGTTTAACGAGACCAATTTCCATGCTTGCTTAGATTGTGCGTCTTCTACTGTTGGAGCCAAAATTAATCTGTCCTTTCTTTGGGAAGAATTCTTTCTGTCTTCCAGCTGCCCCTGTTCAGGTAAAACTGTCTGCTGAAAGCCCTCACAACCATGTAAGATGCAGTTGTTCCCAGTAAAGACACAGACAGTTTGAAGAAATCTTTGAAGCCTAGGTGACTTAAAAACTTTTGAAAACTGTCACCCTAAATCTCATAGCCAGAAGTCATGGATGGAGGCAGGACACAGCTGCGATGGCCCCACAGCTGCTTTTTAAAGCAGAGTGTAACATACCACAGCACACTTCAGAATCAAGCCCTGGACATACAGAACATGGTATTGCATTGTATTCCCAGGGATATCTTGATAAAATCTCCAGAACAGAAAATTTCTAATTTCTACCATAAAATTCTAAATCCTGTGTAGACTCTTTTTGCAAGCTGCATTTCCCATCTATTCAAATTCATGCCTTTTATCCATTGCTGCAGTATTTTACTGAGAATTTGTATACTTCTAAATACTGTAGATCATATAACCGTTAAAATTCCCTTTGGGTTAGGAACTGTATGTGCACATAGTAAGACATAACACTAATTTGAGAGATGCAGACAGATAAATGGTAGGGTACAAAACTCCAAAGTGGAACAGTTTATACACTTCATATGGGTCATACAGCAGCTACCCAGCTGGGAATCCAAACGTCAGACCTGGAAATCACTTTGGAAAACACAGGCCAAAGACAATGAGTAATTTGCCAAAGACATACAGGGAATCTGCAAGAGCACCAACAACAGGAGGAAGATCTCCCAAGTGAAATCCAAAATGCTAGTCCTAAAATTCTCCCTGGTACAACACTACACATCTGTTTCACTGCTTTCTTGGGTATCTCATACCTGCTTCTTAAGTATCTTTTGATAGCATTTAAAATAAATTATATTTAGATATTTAAATAGAATAAAAAAATATGCAAGTGCTTCTATTTATGAGTAAGAAACTTTCTTAGAAGTTCACAGGAACAAAAAATCAATGTGTGTTCCAAGGTACAGTAAGATTTCTGAGGAAGCCTTCTTTGTCATTCAATTTAAGCACAACTAAAATATATAGCTGTTTCAAATTTGGTTCCTATCTGAAGCATGCCTTGTAGAACAATGTTTCTCTCTCCCTGTAATTCTGGCTCCACAACACTGGTTTTATTTGCCAGGTCTAGCAAACAATGATCTATCCATCCACGTCATGCATATTATGTCGAATTTATTACGGCAGCTTTTCAGCATATTTCCAGTCAAGGCTTCTGTCTTCTTACAGATTCTGCAAATGAACAACAGTTTTAGTTACAAATGCCTCCCCGTGAGGCAGGACTCCTGACAATAGAACTGAACGTACTGTATTTCTTGCAGAACTGTGACACCTGTATAACCAATCATTGTGACACATTGCTGAGAAACACCGTTTTGCTCTGCGGTTGATATATTCCCAACTCAAAACGAACAGGAGTGGTACTGGGAGTCATTCAAGCCTTGATTAGTACTTGAATAGATCAAGCGTATCTCTTCATGTCCGGATTGAAGAAGACAACCTGAAGAATTAGCTGCCCGCAGTCAAGGCCCTGAACCCTGGGAGAGGTTTGTCCACAGGACAGATGACACATAGGTGGAAACATGAATACCAAATATGCACGGAGCCCACTGCGAAACAGAGAGAACTGCAATATGTTCTTGACAAATGGCGGCAGTGCTAATGAGCGTCTGGACTAAATTATTATATTCCCTTTTTGATTGAAAGCACTTATAGATTTACAGTAGCTCTGACCCAGTAAAGCATTAACACCTGTTTATAGCGAGGCTCACTGACTGCGACGGCAGCACTCACATGCAGGTAGATAAATGAAGTGGGTTTTGGGCAGGAAAATGCCCTGCCTGGCTCTTCCCAGCTGGCAGAGCGAACACCCAGTAAACATGCCAGTGAAATACTATTTTCAAATCAGGATATAGAGTCCAGTCCCTGCTTTGCAAATTCTGAGCTGTGAACAACGGTGCAGAGACCAGCTCTGAGCTGCCTTGGGAATAAAAGAGCAATTATAACATCCCCCTGCGACACTCATTGCCTTCTTCTCTGTGCAGTTCTCCCCTCCTGTGCCTAAGCAAGGCAGCTATAGCCTCACCTCTCCTTCAGTTTTGCCTGCAGAGGAGCCTTGAGCCAGCCCTGGGGACTTCTGCATGCTGAATGCAGCATGGAGAGCTGTGTTCGGGAGCCAGGCAAAATCAGAAATGTTTATGAAAAGCTCTTTTTGATTTTGCTGAAGGTTTAACTATGGTTTCCCAATCCTCTCAACTCTGCAAGTCTCACAGTCCATGCAAATTGTAGCAACCCTGGAATTTCTGTTTGCAGAGGCAGAGCAGGGGGCTAAATGCTTCGGAGCATTAGTATACATTACATTCCCTGCTGCGCTGATAATCTGCTTCTCATGAAGAGCACAGGTATGGTGTATTATCAGTATCAGACCCAGAGAACAAGATTAATGTGATTAGTCATAAATGGGCTGAGGAAAACTAATTTTGGAGTTTAGGAGAGTGCTCTTGGTTGCTCTTGGAGAAATTGCAAGTGCAAAGATTTGAGCATCGAGTAACTATTTAACCTATCATGCCAGCATTTCTCTGTGTTGGAATTTTATATCAGAAACTGAAAAAAACCATGATTTAAATAGCTGTCAGGAAAACTGAAAAGGCTTCACAACTCCAAAGGTTTGAAGAAAATAAATGCAACCACTTAGAGTATTTTTTAAATCACGGACAAATGACATTGGATAAGCTAACAATGGTGAATTTCATACAACTGTAAATAGGAATATCAGTCTTCAACCCTAGGTTTTACTAAAGAAAGCACTCTCCTTTGGCAGATAGCAACCTGAAGTACAAAGAAATAAAAAGTTTCTTTCTTTTGATCCCCCAGGAGACTGGCTGGGAGTCATGAACAAAAGGGAGGTCTCCTGCACAGCATTTCAGTGTTTCTCTTACTAAGCAACACTGCCCATCAACACAGCTTTGTGTCTGCTACTGATGATGTTAACCAAGACAGCAGAGCTCAGTTCTGCAAGGTGCTGAGCTCCTTCATTGCCATTGCAGTGGGGCGAGCCTGTGAGTCCTGGTTTCATGCCAGCTGGCGCTCCTCTCTCTTTGGAGAAAGCATGAAGGTTAAACCATTCGAGTTCTGACAATTGCTAATTCTCAGCCACACGGCAGCATGAATTTTATCTTCTAAATCCCAGTTGTCTCAGGACCTGCACCAGATTTTTCAGCTCACTGGGAGAATCAGCCCTGTGGATGTGCTTTGAGGGATGCCAGAATATGTAGAGTGCTGCGCAATGGAGGACCCTATATCATGAAGAGACTCCCTACCAGGTGAGGTTACCAAGTATTAAATCATGGGTGTAGTTTACCAGAACCTGTCCTCCAGCAAAAATAGCCCCAGGTCTTAATCCTAAAGCAGCAGTGTTGGGTGACAACACTTAGAACCAGATGCAGGGGGCCAAGGCACTCTTCTGGGGGGATGCAAGCAATAAACTCCTCTGCACTCAGCTACAATACAGCTGGAACCAGGTGAAAGTCTAATAAACCCCTCAGAGGACAAAACAAACTCACAAAACCATCAGGATCCATCCATCGTTTGTCAGGGATCACAACTTCTGTCTTCCATCTTTGCTTATAGCAAAGCACATGCTTAAGTGGTTTCCTGCAGCGGGATGTCTTTGCTGAACCAAGGCCTGCAGGAGCCATTGATCATTTCCACTGGTAAACAACCTTGTTTTTCACCAAGCAGAGAATACAGGGATGCAAAAATGCAGGCTGTGGGCTAAAAGGTTTTGTGGCAAGCCCAGAATCTCAGGGAATAACTCTGGCCTAAAATTTTAAAAGAAAAAAAGGAAAGAAAAGTTTGGACTCCCCCTCCCTCCGACATCACTTGGAGACCAACAGATTCTTTTCCAATAAAGTACACAGAGCAGCTTCCAAAATGTAACATCGCAGGTAGAGTACAATCTGTGCATCCAAAATTTTCTTATCAAAACCAAAAAACATCCAGGGAAAAAATAGATGTTAACTCTGCCACGGGAAAGCTCAGGTTTTGTCATGTGAATCAATCAAAACCAGCACAACATTCCTTTAGTTTCAGTATAAACTGTTATTTTCTAACTTTCAGTGAAAAACATCCATTCCAAATAGCCATTTGTCTTCTAGCGCAAAAACAAATCTTCAACCACAGCACTTCAAATGAAGATTATTGTTCTCATAGAAAAAAAATAATTCCCTTTTCCAGTCACATGTGAGTAAAACTCTTTGCTTTCTGATTCTAGGTAGGACTCTTCTGAGAAGAAGGTTATCTGTGACTGCCAGATTATGGATTTGAGGTGCTTTAGGGTTGGGTTGGTTTTTTTTTTTGCTTTGTTTTTGCTTTATTTTTGTGGCCTCTAAATGTGGTGGTACGTAAAAGATATTAGCATTTCTAATTAAAACTCCCACTGGTAGAAAGTTAAACAATTCCAAGGTTAGGAATTTTTGTTTATTTATTTTCTGAAGATAACCAGGATCATTCAAAATATTCTCATTATCCGAAGCACTGGAAATTTCTTGGCCCTTGCCTCTAGTAAGATTTTTCTTTTTTTTTTTTTTTTTTTTCTCCAGATTTCTATATTTTTATACATATTTCCAAGAGTGACCAACATTACCCAACGTGTGAGGGTTACAGGAAAGCAAGGCCAAGGAAAATAGCTTAAATCAGTATTTTTCACGTAGAGATTTTTTTTTTTAATTCAACTCGAGTGAAAAAAGCAGAATGACCTCTTACCTTAGTAACTGTAGAGTATTTAAGATACCATCAGGAATATAACAAGCCAGTGCTGTATTTATCCCAAAATTAAAAGCTTCCCTTCATAGGGCTTTAAAACATTCTTCCTTGAGCACACCATTTTTTTCAAAATACATATCAAGATGTTATTTTCTCCTTAAATTTCCTTTAAAAGTGTTCCCATCTGTCACTGTCTGTAAGTCTCTTACACCTTAGGGAAATGATATAGCTGTGTTTTGGTTATCCCTAGTTACACCGTAATCGCAATGTGTTTAAACAGAAAAACACTGTGATTTTCTGTTTCATACAGAATTTGGAACCTGTGCTAGAGCTTACCCATAGCATTATGGCCAGGTTCTTCCTGTTGATGCCACATCTCCTTCCCTTTCATGGAGGTAAGGCAAACATGGAGATTAAAAAAAAAAAAAAAAAAAAAAAGAAAAAAAAAATCACTCTTAAGTTTCTTGAAATACATCCCACCTTGCTTTAGGCTGGTTTTGATTGGCTTCTGTGTAATTAGTTCCTGCTCACAGTTTCTATGATAATTGCACTCTCTATTAATTGAGCATATATTGTACTCAATGCAGTCAGCAAGTGATGAAGCTGTCAGTATTTTGTTAGCTATTACACTGTCTGATTCTTATGGGCTGTTTGATATTGGTAACAAATTAGCCAATTTATACGTCATAAATAAGATTCAAGCGCCCTGCTTTATCAGCTGGAGAGAAAAATACTGTTATCTTGGTTGACAAAATGCTTGTACTAAGATTCCCAGTGCCTTTTGGCAGGAATTCATCAGAGCAGATGTATTCCTTCTATTGGGCACCGTTTGGTTCAATTATTCTTAATGTTTAATGACAGAATAATTGGACCAAATGGTAATATATACTGCAATAAAATACTTTCATCAAATGCTTTACTTGCTGGATATCTTTAACTGCAGTGCTGAGCTCTTTATTCTGCTTATTGACATTTGACAGACCATGATCTTAATAAGTTACTTTCATAAATCTCTTGATGAGCTTTATCAGAGGTGAGAACTAAACCCATGGAAACAGGTCCTCCTCTGGTTAAATGGGCTGGGGAATTGGAACAAATAGGGAAAAAAGCAAAGTGACAGAAAGGTGCTCTGCCACGACCCCAGGTACTTCTGTGCAGACATTTGAGGCAGGAGGAGGAAGGATGAGGGTGGCCATGCTCATTCTGCTCATTCAAGACACGCTCCAAACATTTTTTCCCTGCTACTGAACAGCTCAGTCTAAGTGGCAAAGCAGCTTCTAATTCTCTATTTAGTAGACATTTAAAGTGCTTGTGCTCAAAGTCTTTCCTCGGGCAAAACTCTCACTAAACCGATGAGTTGTGACAGCACTAACATGGGGTCTCATCCACACTCCATGGAGTCAGCATAGTCTGAGGATGGAAACAAAGGTCTAACACTCCTGACCCCCCATGGGTATTCTGGATTGCCTGGTGACTAGAAAAAAACCAGCAGGAGGATGCCAGGAGACAGAGTGAGCAGAAAGGAGGTGAGCCAGGGGAGAAGCTTTAGGAAGGGAGTGGGTAACTGCCTTCACTCCCTCTTCTACATGGGAAATAACCATCTGTCACCAAGGACTAATGGGGAGAAGGAATGGCTTACAAGTCAGGGGAAGACTTAGAAACCAGAAGAGATTCACTGGCTCTCCCAGGCACTGCCTGACTTCAGTGTTGCCTATTTGGGTAATGCTGGGTACAGTGGGCCCTTGGTCACTGGTTGGGGCTCTCACTGCCAGGCAAGGGATGCAATAATCCATTTTCATGCATCCTGAAATGGCCAGAAGGCAGTGAGGAGGAGATGAAGACACTTTCTTCCTGTTTCTGGGGAATTCTCAGGCTATCAATAGCGACAGATTTTATTTTAAAACTGATACAAGGGAAAAGCACAGAAATACCTGCCAGTGTTACCTGCTCTCACATAGCCATGACCTCCATGATATCCACACTACCAAAATCACTGGAGGCACTGGAAACCAGTAAGTGCACCAGTTCTGGGACCTGGACATGCCTGTGCAACAGGTGACATCCCAGTTTCTACAAAACCAGGGAGTGCCCAAGAGGACAGAGCAGCAGAAAAGTGAGTCCTTCCTGGGTCCCCAAACAGCCCTGCTCTGCTGAGACACCTGCTTTAACTCCAAACACTAAGCAAACAGTAAAGCAGTGCAAAATCCCTTGTGAAGAATTCTGCTGGGGATTATTAGAGGATTAAACAGAGCAGAAGGAATGGGGAAGAGATGCATTTTTAAAGCTTCTCAATTAGTTTCTAATTGCTGGCATCCAGCCAGTCTGGAGAGGCAGGGGAGGGATGGGAGCCGAGGGGCCGCGGCAGCTGCTCCCACTGCAGAGCCCTCGCCCGAGCAGCAGATCAGAAACACCAGGGCTGCTCCAGCTCATAGCTGAGACCTGAGAAATGAAAATGACACTCTTATAGATGTATTTACTGCACCTAATTAATAAGTAGAATTTTATCAAAATGTTGTTGTTTTTACTAATCTGGTTTCTTCTGTGCTTTCTGAGGAAAGACAGAACTGATTGAAAATTGAAGGGGTGAAAGTCTGCGGAAAAATCCTACCCATTGAAGTTTTCGTCACAATCTTGCATTTATGTGTACTACAGAGAAAAGCAGGAATCTTCTGGGATCTTTTGTCTCTAAAAATCAGTTCTGAGCATTCAGACATCAACAAATCTAAAAGCTGGCCAAATTCTCACACTTCAAAATTTTCATTTTACCAAGAATCAAAACTTCTGGTGAAATCCTTCAGACAAATATTTCCAACCAGCAAATCCACCAAATTTTGTTACACCTGACTGCGTGGGTCACAGAACCCTTCAAGGAGTCCCATTAACAACTCCATTGCTACCCCTTGATCGAGTGCTGCAAACCTATCAGGACACAGCTAATATTGACCCCAAATGCCTTTGGTATCTTAACAGCGCATTCAGAGTAAACTCTGCTGTCTGACCTCCATAGCTGAAAGGCCTGTTGTGTCCATTCAATAGCACACAGCAACTTAAACACTGTTTTTTTTTACATTGCAGCAGAGATATTTGAGTTTGAGATCTGCAACCGGAGGACATATTCAAAAAGCATCTTTCCACAGTCTCCATCACCAACCCTGTAAAAATATCAGGCAGAAAGGCCCAGCAAGCACATTTCCAGTTTAGACGCAGCTCAGCTTCACTGAAATAGGAGGCATTTACAGACATGGTGGGTCTCAGCCACTTCTCCCTAGTGTTAGAGCAGACATGGCACTGCTACGCTAGGAGAGGAAAGGGAGTTACTGCAAACCATTAAATAGCACCTACTCTTGAGCTGTCGAATTAACGTTTCATTGTGAACCACATACACCGAGTTAAGGATGGGGGAGCCTGGGATGTCTGTAGAGGCACTACACAGCTGGCCCTGAGGGCTGGCAGTGACACAGGCACTTTCTGAATTACCCACTTTTAACACCCATCTTAGAAGAGACTTGAACACAGTGTGTGGGTGGTTCTGCTACACCAGCAACAGACAGCAGAACAAAAGGGACCGTTCATAAAAGCCCTGCTGTACAGGCTGCAAACATGGGCTTTGCTTCTGCTGCTGTTGCTCCATTTTCAGATCTTTGCAAGATCTGGAAACAACTGGGGAAGAACTCGAGCCGTGATGTGAAAAAGCTCAAGCTTAATGATGAAACCTGGAAATCAATTGTTAGAAGGAGGCACAGCTCTGGCAGGCCCCTCTGTGTCTTTTGAAAGCAAGACGTTTTCAAAGGGCAGCCTCGCGAGGATGGAGATGGGAATTTCCCAACTAGAAAAGCCAATGCAGCTGTCATGCAAGAACAGGCTGGCTTCAGCAGATGGAGCATGACAGAAAGAATTCTTCGGGCTTTCGAGCAGCAATTTCTACAATGGGTATAATCCAGTGGAAAAATCAATAGATGTATAATGTTAAGGGAATCGATAGGATTGAAGCTCTAAGGCTGAGTTGTACACATGGAGAACTGACACTGACACTAGTCTGCTGTCCTCAAAACTTTTGTCTTGATGAGGAAGCACTCAGCATTCTGGACATCGGCATGAGAGCAGCAGTATTCTGCACCCATCATGGTGATAATGGAAAAAAGATTCATTCTCTTACAAGTGACAGTCTGCATGTCTGAGAGAATTTACTTTCTGCTCTGACTATTCTCTGAAGTAAATTTAAGGACTGATTACCAGATTTTCAGCAGACAAGCTGCTGGAGGTGTGTTATGTCAAACATTTCACCAGGGCTACAAGACAATAGTTATGGAAAATTAAATGCAAAATAATGTGTCGCTTCATTTTTCATGTGTTTTGCACATTCATGTTTAGAGCACAACTCAGAGAGGATTAACATCTTCACATCTGAAGTGTTATTCCTCCTGCTGTACAATATGGGAAAAGCACTTGGGAAAACAATAGAAAAAGCCACTGGCACTAAGGGCTTTCCAGCATCTGAGGACTGAGGGTTTAGGCGGAGAAGTGCTCATCAGTGAAGCTGCACTTCAATGAAAGGACAGGTTAAAAAGGTCCAAGAAGAATCTTGGGAATTTGCCTGACTTCCTATTAGTACCGTTTTCTTTGGGAAAGCCCTAGCAATTTCTATTGACATCAGTCAGGAATGCTCCTATGAATGCTACAGTCAGAATTCCTAAAAAGTCCTTCTTCTCATATTTCCCTCAGAAAATGGAAAACTAGAAGAGACAATGAGAAAAGTAACCGATTAACCTCAGCGTGAAGAAAAAAAAGGTGAGTTCACAACTTGGCTTGTCCAAAGATCTCCAGGAGCTCCCTGCACAGAGCTGCCAACACGGCCTGGCTTCCCCGGCACCCTTCTCAGAGAAGAGTCAAGCTCATCCTAGTGACCAAAGCAGGAGCAGAGGGTTTTAGGCCTGATATCTTCTAATGATAAAGAAAGGATTTACACCCTCATAGTAAAGTTTGAGCCTGTCTGCACATGGCAGAGAGGTGCGTAAGGCAGGACCACGTTGGTCTGCGTTGGCTGTGCGAGCCCCATCTCACCCATTGCCTGGCGGCAGGGGGAGGATGAGCCCTCTGATGTTCAATGGCAGCGCTGCCGCTCTCCTATTGAAACACAGCATGAATCCCTCCAAAGCTGCAGGCTGGCTGTTTTCACAAACCTGGCTCCCCTACAGACCAGGATATTACAGCTGTAGGAGATTAACACCACGCTGCTGCCAATATCCTTTGAATGAAGCCTCCGGTCCCATGTAGCTGGGGCAAAGGTCGGTTTTGCTAAGCAAGCAGCCCAGGTAAGGCAGGGCACCAAGTACCATTTATTTCCTGAACTGTGCTGCCTTGCAGGGTAAAGTCCTTTAATGGAAACACAAGGAAGGAGAGCTGTTACGGGGACTCTGCTGCTGAGTATTGGCCAGTGTTCAGTCACGGAGCCAAAGCAAGCAGCGCTCCCAAACAAAATGGCATTTTCTAAACCCCTTTACTGACCCGTCTGTGAAACAAAGGAGGAATGTCTCTCCTAAGTACTTGCTGCAATGCCCTTTCTGACTGATTTTTTTTGTTTGTTGTTTCTGTTTTGGAGTGGCTGGAGAGCAGCAATTGGCATCTAGCTGTAAAGAGGCTGCCACATGCAATTACAGAGAGAAAGTCTTGAAGGACACGGTGCCGAAGCAGAGAGACATTTGAAATAAACTTAAAGGGAACAGCTTTGTATAGCTGTGTGACCTTTTGCTGCCCTGTAATTCTTTATGTTGATTATAATAGAAAGATCAAATTTCTCATTTTCTCATCTCTGTATCTAGAGAAATGCAAAACCCCTTACACTTGATCTCTCCAAGCCCTCCTTTCCCAGATTCACTTACCAATACTTTGTCACTGTCACCTCTTTGACAATGGCCTGCTTGTATGCATGTGTGTGCTCAGAAGAGCTACTCTGGTAAATACAAAGGACCCAGTTTCCAAATCCCATCTTGCTGCACATCCCAACAGCACTTCATTCATGGAGTAACCTATTTCTGTCTTCAGGCTTGGCTATCCCTGTTAGATTTCATTTCAAATTAGACTGGATTTAATGGGGAAGGGAGGGCCAGCCTATTCCCCCAGCTTTGCAAACACAAGGAGGTCCAGAATGAGGCATCTCCCATCCCAGGATGATGGGAGAAGGGAATATTGTCCTCATGGCATTGCTTTTGCTTTCTCCTTCTTGATGATGTGCGAGCACTCCAAGGACACAAGGATGGCAGATGTGGGAAACCATCACAACTCCAGTGTGGAGTTTCTTCCTTGCAGAGTGAGATAGAGAAGACATGGAGCAGAGCCTTCCCTGAAGCCCAGTGAGGGTCCACCTGCCATCCCCATCCGGTTCTGTGGGCTCCCCAAAGTTTTTTGCCCTCTACACACCCATCAAGGCCACTTTGTACTTACATAAAGATTATGTGGAAGGGGTAGCTCATTGGAACCATCCAGCATCTATCTACACACCAGAATGTCTCCAGCCCGGCACTGCGATCTAAGACACGCAGAAAACTTTTTCCTTCTTCAGTGCTGTAAGTCTCATAGAAAAGGAAGGGCCCCAAGAAATAGGGAGCATCATATGCTATGCAGTGTTCTACTATTACTGTCCCTACACCACTCAGCACCCATAAACATAGGCAGATCAGGAAAATGCAAAAGGCCAAATTCACATATGCCCTAAAGAGCCTTCTGCAGTCTGCAGGAGGGGGCTACCAGAGCTTGTGCAGGTCAAATCTTATCTCATAGTGTTATCTCTGGAGAGTGGAGTAGCAGCAGACACCCTGCGCTCCCACAAAAGGGCAGCCCCAGGGAGCCCCAGTGACCAGGAGCACAGTGACCAGAGCGGGCAACCAGGGCATGGCTGTTGGCAATGAAGGGTTTGAAGGGAGGGCACCTCTTCAAAGGAGGGACATTCCACTGGTTGAGTGGAGAGACTTGAAGTTCACACAACCCAGCAACAGGGGACCATTCTGTGCCCATCTGAACAGCTGATGCCTCCACCCAGAGCTGCTGAAGGGAGCGACTGCAGCGCAGTCCTCAGGCTGCAGGAAGTGCCTGGACCTTTCTCCTGGGGCAGGGACAGGCGGCAGACCTGCCTGCAAAGGGTGTGCCCAGCTGGGGGACCTCCTGCAGGAGGGGGCGAGAAGGATGCATAGCGTCAGGGAGGCTGAGAAGGAGCTATATATCTGGTTCCAAGAGCAATCTGCAGTGGACCCACGACGAAACAACCAAGAACTCCCCCACCGGCACACACAGGAGGGATGGGGGCCTATAATGTAAAATAATGGAAGTTTTCAATGGCAAGGACCTGCAGGAGGAAGAGACTTCCCCTGCAGCCTGAGGTGCCCTTGCAGAACTGCTTCACTGCTCTGCAGAAACTCTTCCCTGCTTAAGGATCTGATTGGCAGAGTACGATGGGATAAAGTCCTGGAGGGAAGAGTGGCCCAAGAAATCTGGTTGATATTCAAGCATTATCTTCTCCAAGCTCAGGAGTAATGCATGCCTACAAAGAGGAAGTCAGGTAAGAATGCCAGGAGACCTGCATGGATGAACAAGGACATCCTGGATAAACTCAAACATAAAAAGAAGCCTTCAGAGGGTGGAAGCAAGGACAGGTAGCCTGGGAGTAATACAGAGAAACTGTCCGAGCAGCCAGGGATCAGGTTAGGAAGGCCAAAGCCCTGATAGAATTAAATCTTGTCAGGGATGACAAGGGCAACAAGAAAAGCTTCTACAGGTACAGTGATTAAAGATTAATCGGTGATTTAAAGAAGACTAGGGGAAACACTGGTCCTCTACAGAAGGAAAAGGGAGACCTGGTTACCTGGGATATGGAGAAGGCTGAGGTACTCAATGACTTTTTTGCCTCAGTCTTCACTGGAAGCCACACTGCTTCAGCCACACTGCCCAAATCCCAGAAGGCACTGGGAGAATGAAGACCTGCCCATTGTAGGAGAAGGTCAGGTTTGAGACCATCTAAGGACATTGAAGGTGCACGAGTCCATAGGATCGATGAGATGCATTCACAGGTCCTGAGGGAACTGGTGGATGAAGTGACTAAGCCACTCTACCCATCATATTTGAGAAGTGAGGTTCCTGCAGACTAGAAAAGGGGAAACATAACACCCATTTTTAAAAAGGGAAAAAAGGAAGAACTGGGGAACTACAGGCCAGCCAGTCTCACCTCTGTGCCTGTAGAATCATGGAGCAGATCCTCCAGGAAACTATGCTAGAGCACATGGAAGACAATGAAGTGATTGGTAACAGCCATCATGGCTTCACTAAGGCCAGATTGTGCCTGACAAATCTGGCCTTCTGCGACAGGGTTACAGAGTTTGTGGATAAGGGTAGAGCAACTAATGTCATCTGCCTGGACTTGTGCAAAGCATTTGACACTGTTCTGCGTGACAACCTTGTCTATAAATTGGAGAGACATGGATTTGATGGATGGACCACTCAGTGGATAAGGGATTTGAGCAACGTGGAAAGTGTCCCTGCCCATGGCAGGGGTTTGGGACTAGATGATCTTTAAGGTCCCTTCCAACCCAAACCATTCTATGATTCTATGACCTCTAAGGAATAACATGGAATAATCCACGTACACTTTTATTTTTATTCTTTAACTGGTACTTTGTGAGGCTGAACAAAGACACAGATGTGTTCAGGATTCTACCAAGGGTACATCTATCTCCAGATGAGAGGATTCTGACATCAAACTGACTGCAGCTGAGCTAGAAAAAGTTTTAAATCACTGCGATCAACGCAAGTTTTGCACCAAAGTACAAATACATACACAACAATTTCCTCTGGGTGACAGACAAATCCTGTTAGTCTACTTATGAATGGGCCTCATTAAGTAGAAAAAAAAATGTTGGTGCAACCTGTTCCTTTTTAAATTAAACATATTAAAGTTGATAGATACCCTAATTCTCTGCTCAGCCTTTTATGCATTGCAGTAACACTGCTCCCATTGTTAGGGAAAGTCTTGAGTTTGCATAATCTGCTTCTCATTTCCCTGGCAGCTGCAGATCATTCTTGGTGATGAAATTAAAAACAGTTTCTTTTAAGAATCCACCAGATCTGTCCTCTGAACAGATTTTCCTCCCTGAACCTGAAAGCTAGGAAGAAAATGAGAAACCAAAACCTTAGCAACAAGCATTAAATCCTATCAGATCAGGTTGGAAGGTCACCTCATCCATCCCTCTGCCCTGAGGCAAAAATCAACTCCTCTTAAGCCGTCCCTGAGAGATGTTCATCGAACTCTAAAAAACATCCATTGATGCTTTCACAGCCCGTTCCTTGGCTTACCTCATGGCTACAAGTCTGACCTAAATGTCCCTTACCGCCATCAAAGCTCCTCACTGCTTCCCCTGTCCACACCAGACTTGAGGAAGACTATTGCTCCTTGAAGAAGAGTATTGCTTGTCTCTTTGAAGCAGCCCTTTACATGTGTGTCCAGCTTTGCCATGCTTTTCAATCCTCTTATCTCTTATGAACATACCCATCTACAACTTTTCTGAAACACAGCCCCATTTCAGAGCCCAGCATCTTCAACAGACAAGTCAAACTGCTCCTCAGTCCACTTCTGCTCCCGTGTTTATTCCTGTTGTATAGAAGTGAGCGGAGAACGCAGGAGGTTGAGGTTTTAGCCTCCCAGGAGAGCAATGGACAGGTAGGGAAGAGGCAGTGAGAGAACTCTAGGATGGCTGTGAGCCTGGCGTACACCAGCTGCGCCTGGTCGCTGTTGCGTGCTGGTAGCACGGTGTTAGGCTGGGGCTAGCAGATGTGCTGATCAGAGCACACCCAGGTCCCAGGCAGGCAGCTGGGTGGTCACACAACGCGTCCAGCTCCAGATCAACCACACAAACCTAGCACAACCCTGCAGAGTGGACTCTGCCAGTTCTGAGGATGACACCATAAGTAGTGAGGAAGCACAGGGAGTGAGCTGTGTGGGTGGAAAAGTGGGAGAAAAAACCAGGAAGTGTAGTAGAGGCAGGGGAAAGAATCTGAGATGATAAATCAAAACATGCAATGACCTGCTTTCTGCCACTTGACCCTTGCTAGAGCTGACCTTGGCTTCAAAAGAAACTCCAGTTTTCTGAAAGGCAGCAAAAAGAAAAATGAGTCATGAAATCTTGCAATCAGTTCAGAGGCTTACAGCAGCATCTAGTACCAGCATTTTACGTGTCACTTAATAAAGCACTAAGCCTAGGTAGATTTTGGATTTCTGTAACTAAGTTGACAGCTTTAATTGTAGAAGGTGGTTTTGCCAGCACCCAGCGTTGTGCAGACAGACTTCCCTCCCCACTCTTCCAGCCCAGCGAGGCTGCTCAGACCTGTGGTTTGGGCCACTCTTGGTGCCCTCAGCTAGCACTGTGCTCAGCTCTCAGCACAAGGGAACCATCCGGGACAGCCCAACATGTAATACCCACAGGGGATTGTAGGTGCCCAGGTCTGAAATCCCCAGGGTGGCCAGGCAAGGCTCACCTTGGAGGGTAAAGCAAGCGGCACAGCACTGCTCTCAGCTGGGGAAGCAGACTGCTGAGAAGGGCCTGCCCTGCTTGGTATCTCATCTGGTGACTGATTTGCACTGACATGCTGTTCCAATCACAGCAATTTTGGATTATACCAGCTGCTTTTCCGGATGTAGGGAAGAACAGGCCTGACAAATAGGATAGTAAATGCACGTGAAGGACATTACTCCAGAGCTCCCAGCTGCTATACTCTCGCTGTGAGAATTTAAAGGTATCTTGTTAAAGATGTTACACAATGTCAACATTAATGGTTTCCTCCTGTTTTGGCTTTTAAGTGCCTCACCCCACAGAGGTTTATTACTACCTACCTGAACTTGTGCAAAACATTTGACACTGTCCCACATGACGTCCTTGTCTCTAATTGGAGAGACATGGATTTGATGGATGGACCACTCAGTGGATAAGGGATTGGCTGGATGTTCACACTCAGAGTTGTGATCAACAGTTCGATGTCCAAGTGGAGAGCAGTGATGAGTGGCGTTCCTCAGTCTTGGTGTTGGGACTGGAGCTATTTAACATCTTTGTTGGTGACATGGACAGTGGGATTGAGGCACCCTCAGCAAATTCCCTGATGACACTGAGCCTTTTGGTGTGGCCGACACGCTGGAGGGAAGGGATGTGCCATCCAGAGGGACCTGGACAGGCTGCAGAGGTGGGACCGTGTGAACCTCATGGAGTTCAACAAGGCCAAGGGCAAGGTCCTGCACATGGGTCAGGGCAATCCCAAGCACAAACACAGGCTGGGCGAGGAGTGGATTGAGAGCAGCCCTGAGGAGAAGGACTTGGGGGTGTTGGTTGATGAGAAGCACAACATGACCTGGCAGCAACGTGCGTTTGCAGCCCAGAAACCCAACCGTGTCCTGGGCTGCATCAAGAGCAGTGTGTCCAGCAGGTACAGGGAGGGGATTCTCCCCCTCTGCTCTGCTCTTGTGAGACCTCCCCCTGCAGTGCTGTGTCCAGCTCTGGGGGGACCAACATCAGAAGGACACAGACCTGCTCGAGTGGGTCCAGAGGAGGCCACAAAGATGCTCAGGGGACTGGACCCCTCCCCTGTGAGGACGGGCTGAGATTGGGTTTGTTCAGCCTGGAGAAGGCTCCAGGGAGACCTTAGAGCGGCCTCCCAGTACTGAAAGGGGCTACAGGAAAGGGGGGAGGGACTCTTTATCAGGGGGTGTGGGGATAGGATGAGGGGTAACAGCTTTAGACTGACAGAGGGCAGATTTAGATGAGATAGAAGGAATAAATTTTTACTGTGAGGGTGGTGAGGCCCTGGCACAGGTTGCCCAGAGAAGCTGTGGCTGCCCCCTCCCTGGAAGGGTTCAAGGCCAGGTTGGACGGGGCTTTGGGCAACCTGGGCTAGTGGAAGGTGTCCCTGCCTGTAGCAGTGGGGTTGGGACTAGATGATCTTTAAGTTCCCTTCCAACCCAAACCGTTCTATGATACTATGATTAATAGAGGCTGAAATGTCAAGATTTAAAGGCTAATTAAATCCTACTTAAAACTTTCACAAAGGGAATTAACCAGAACTTACCCACCGGTTACACTGCTGCTCACTTTGTGCAGGAGGGGCGATTCTCATGTATGTGGTTTAAGCTATAAAAGCTGGCTGGAGCCTGCACCCATCCCCGCTGAGGTTGGGGAGGCACAATCAGGTAGACAGCTGCCGAGGACAGCAAACTGCACTCTTGCCAGGTTGCAACTCTGCATGCTTGAGCAAAGACAAAAGCACCCCTTCCAGGCATTGTGTTTACCTGCAATTTGTAACAGCTAAAAATCACAGGAAATGTAACTAAAACGCCTTTGCAAGGGAGACCAAAACTAACTTTACACATTTCCATACACAGAGAAATGATCCACGCAAATAAAAGAAACCAGTCCACATCGCCACACCAAGCAAGCTGAACACAGGGAGAGCTTCTGGTTACAGAGACCAAACAGTGCCTTGGCGCAAGCGAAACACCAAATGTTCAGGAAATACAGACACAGAGCTTGTGAAATTTTCCATATGACATCTGAAAATTAAAAGTTATACTGTCCTATTCTGTCCACAGATTAAGAGGAATAAAACTTGTATGTACTGTCATTAGCCTATGTATAAGAAAAGATATGTCTAGAAATAAAAGATCTACTTTTTTAGATAAAAAGCACATATATAACAGAATACCGGTGTTACCCAACTGAAACTAAATTCCTATGCGTTTGATTTCACTCACCTGTAATAAAATGGAAGAATGGAGAATACAATAGAGAAACAATTCTCTGTTCTATAGAAAGGACAAATTCATTAAATGGGTTCATTTTCACATTTATTTGATGAAGTGGTGTACATAGCATTAATCTTTGCAGAGTAATAATCATGTACACAGACAATGAATGGTTTTGAGACCAGAAGTTCGATACACAGTGTGCGACAACATTGAATAAACAGTTCTTCCACAGAATGCTTCTATTTCCAGTATTAAAATATATAAAATAGAGTGTGACTTTTTTATTTGTTGCAGTGAGGTAAACATTTTTTCCTTCAAAGCAGTGTGCTTCTATGCACCTTTACGAGAACTGCTAACGATACCTTTCTCCTTCATTCAGTCAATAAGTACATACCTAGTGGTGTATTTATTGCTGTTCTAATGGTCATACATTTTTTCCTTGAGCAATATGCAGAGAAAGGAATGGAGAAGAAAAAGCCTACAGTAATTGATGATAGCAACCCATCTATACTATTTGTGTCAAGAGCCAGAGATTAGTGCAGATAATTTATTTTGAATGTAACAGTTTTAATGGAAATGTCAAGAAAAATTTATTTACATTTTTCTAAGCAGAACACGGTATTGATTAGAGCTGCTCAAAAATCACAATTAAGAATTTATTAGACAAATTTTTACCTCTCTGCCCATTTACAAGACCAGATCATAATATGCACTCATTTGGTCATTGTTCAAATTTACTGATGATTTTCAGCATGTAATTCCTGGGCTGAGTGAGATTTGTACCAAATTCTTTAGTTACACAAGCCATTTGCTATTGCCTTCTGTTCCCTGAATGAATGATCTCTGTAACTAACAGCTTGAATTTCAACTGTTACAAAAGAATATATAATCAAAATAAATCTCGGTCAATATCTGAGTACTGAAACTTACTTTTTTTTTTTTTTTTTTTCTCTTGTATGTATTTTTACTGATGCCTGAGAAATTAAACACTTTAAAAATTGAAATGTTCATTTGCGTTTTATTCCCAATAAATCAGAAGTGGGTTTTGGAAGTTAAATCAATTGAAGAATACTCCATGCTCCTGACAGAAAACTGCTTTAGGTTCTCATCTTATTTTAAAACCTCACAGAAGTGACATACTCATGAAAGAGGTTATCTTAAAAAGTTAGCAGCCATTTTCTTACTGGCAAACACATCCTCCTAGAACTCTCTGTATGGCACTGTTAGACCTAGAAATACTGCACGTTATTTCCAAAAAACTAGAAAATAAAATGAATCACATTTGGCCGGTTTATAGGCACAGTATAAGAATGGAAGGTGTTTCCACTACCAACTGTTCAATCCCTTTTCCTGTTGTGAGGTATACTTTGGCATCTACAAAAGAAAATAACCTTAAGGCAAAATGTGTGATTTCTAAAAAAGAAAATAAACATTATTCATTTGAATAAAAATAGATATTGCCAGCACACTTTTTTACATTATTGTAAAATTCCATAAAAAATATAAACCATTATTAGTTTGATGACTCTTTACAATATAAAAAAATGAATGAAAATACTGTGAAATAGGTGAACTACGTATGTTTGATTGAAGAACAATCCTGCTAATAGAAGTCAATTATTAATTATTGTATTTTATCATGAGTTTCAGAGACAATTTTGGAAGAAAAGCAGAAAGAGAGCTTTATGAAGTATTACTTATTACAATTCTGAGTAACAAAATTACCAAAATCAGATGAAGACATACAAACTTCTCAAGAATGTAGCTGCAAAATTTCTGAAGCCTAACTTGCAAGCCTATGGCCTGAGTTTGCCATGTATCACAAATTAAGTTCACCAATGACTGTTTAAAAAGACTCCACTAATCCTCTCCAAAACACCAACAGGAATGACATCTTGTGAAACACACACACACATTCCATGAGAATACTCTTCCAAGTTGTTATTTTTTGGCCACACTAGCCACTGCTTTCTTCGCTGCATCCTCAAGGTCATTTGCAGACGTGATGGGGAGCCCGCTTTCATTCAGAATACGCTGGGCTTCATGAACATTTGTTCCTAAAAAAGAACATTGCCTATAATTAGTAATTAATATTAATGAGCAAATGAGCATCTTCTATTAAATCTCTATAAAAGTAGCTAATGCTTCAAACTACACATCAGTTTAACAACAGATTCAAGGAGTGGTTTATACTGAGCTAAGAAGGCGGCACTCTTAATTTCAGTGACAATTGACAGACAATGCAATCTGATAATAGCACTTGATTCCACAAGAGGGGCTTTGTGGAGATTAGAGGGTCAGTCCAACATTCACCAGGGTCAGTAGGGACATCCAGCAAGAGCAGTGGACAATGGACCACATATCAGGCCTTTAACACACTCTCAAGATTTAACACAATTAGCAACAATCAGCTACAGCTAATCAGCAGTCAGCGAATCAACAATAACTAGAATTCACCCATGTTAACTGAAAGCTGCAAAACGGGCTATTGAAAGACACAGATTTGGGTAATCCTGCACATCTAGCTGCTTTTGAGCTGCTCTTCCAATATGCTTTCTTGTATTTCTGCTAAAAAGGGGGAACATAAGAGATCTCCGAAGCATTCAGCATGACACTGTTTCCTCCTCTGCTGCTGCACTTAATTATCCCACATTGAAGGAGACTGTGCAGTACAAATGCTCCATTTTGTATATAAAAAGCTCAAATTTAGTCAATAGACTACATGCACAGTAAAGGAAAAGAAATCCAAAATGAAAAAAAAAAGGTATTTCCGCACTGTTCACACTTGTATAAAAGACAAGTGTACCACCTTCCCGTTTACTCTTGCTCATTCTTTTCGGAAAACAAACAGAAAACCTGAATTCTCCAGAGGTTTCTCCAGCAAAGCCAAGTGACAGTTTTGATCACGGATATGCTGTGCACCACAGGGGAACACGGGAGTCAGATATCCTGCTGGGGAAGGGGAATCCACACTTGGGGATCACGCACTGACCACAGGCACAAGGCCCTGCGCTGATCCTCTTTAGGAGACACCCTCTCCCCCCTCCCCCCCAATCAAGTTCATTTGCTTTGTCAAAACGCTTAATTACTTTGTAATTCATTCTGCTGGTTTTGGCCGGGATCAAGTAGCTAGTGCGGGGCTATGGTTTGAATTTGTGGTGGAAGGAGATAAGGCAGGGATGTTTTCGTGACCCTGGGCAGGGCCTACACAGAGTTGAGGCCTTTTCTGCTCCTCACCCCACCCCACCCGCGAGGAGCCTGGGGGGCACAAGGAGCCGGGAGGGGACACAGCCGGGACAGCTGACCCCGACTGACCCAGGGGCACCCCAGACCGTGTGGTGTCACGCTCCGCTTACAGAGCTGGGGGAAGAGGGAGGAAGGGGGGGACATTGGGGGTGATGGCGTTTGTCTGCCCAAGTCACCACTACGTGTGACGGAGCCCGGCTGTCCTGGGGATGGCTGAGCCCTGCCTGCCCGGGGGAAGGGGGAAGGAATTCCTTGTTTTGCTTGGCTTGTGTGTGAAGCTTTCCTTTTACCTATTAAACTGTCTTTATCTCAACCCACAAGTTTTCTCCCTTCTACTCTTTTGCTTCTTTCCCCCATCCCAACATAGCAAAATGATTTTTAATTATATTTGGAGCTATACACTAATTACATGCTTAATTATTAACCAAGCAAGGAGCATGCCCTTTACTGTGCAACTTCCAGAATGCTCATTTTAAAGGGCAATTTTCTTTTTTTGGCAGACTATAAAACGTCTGAAATTGTATAGCAGAAGTAGAGAAATTCAAAGGTCTGTTTCATCAGCAGGCTGAAGTCAGGATTCCCACTCCCAGCACTGAAAGAGACCAAAGACATCTCTGTCGCAGCAGGCCCCAGCACATTGTGATAGGAGAGGCAGGTGTCTGGAAGAGGAATGTGGGACCCCATCTGCTAGTTGTTTAAAAGCACTGGCAGAAGAGGTCATGCTTCCCATCGATATGCAGAGGACACACCGTGGGACTTGTGTAGGAAGGTCAAAGACATCTGAAATCTCTGACAGAAGGGGGATTTGGTTGCATAGTAACATCCAGAACTGTATAGGACTTCTCCGACAGAAAAAAAAAAAAGGGTATTATGGGCAAAAAAAGCATAATATTTAATTCTTTTCCAACCATCCTATATAATGTAATGTGGAAGCTGCTAATTGCCAGTACAGAACAGTGCAGGGAATCTGGAAGGCAATACCAAAGTTCCCTTCTCTATTAAGTTCCTCACATTTGTGTAGCAATTCCCATCAAGTGTTGAAGATTCTGTATATTATTTAGATACAAATGTGATAAGCATTTAAAACCGTCAGGATTGTACTAATCTCTCAAACAGGATTCTAAGAGAAAGTGGTGTGAGGAGAAAAAAAAACGGGAAGAGTGAAATTTTCCTGGAAATTTTCCCACAGAGAAAAATATTGCTCTGTTTGTGATAGCCATGTATTTAAAACCAACTTCTGCTCTTCTCTAAGTGGCCAATATTAATTTACTAACAGGCCAGAGTGGGAACAATACATTGGATGTATTCTGCACTGCAGCGATTGCTCTACAGACTACTTGTCTAACACGCACCACAAAATCAATACAAAACACAGTCCGCTGAGAAGGGAAGGGGGTATTTATGCAGGCAAATTAAAATATGAAAGCTGAAAAAAATCTCACTGCAATCAAAAGAGTAAGGGTACACTTTATATTTATTAAATAAAATACTATTTTATAGGCAGGCCATACAACTAAATGTATTTTTCAGCAAGCATTTCCTTTTCTGTAATTTTTTTTTTTTAATGATAGCTTTTTATCCCATTGTGATAAGCATTTTAGGTATATGGAGAATATGGAAATTATAATGAGATCCTGCTGGAAGCAGATGTAAGAGTTTTAAAATTAAACATTCCGAAAACACTGGAAACATTTAAGAATCTACAAAGGGTATCATCTTATTGTAGTAGATGTTAAAATAAACAAATAAATAATCCCACTATTCTAACATTAACCTCCTGCCACTGGATGGTGTCAGAGAACTGTAAACAGAATCCCATACACAGGCTATCAAAATAACTTGCCCTTCACCTACACTGTCGCCAACTGAGAAACTGAAAATTCACAGGACTGAAGGCTGTAAGGCTTCTGTTGTTGTTGCTGGGTGGGGTTTTTTTGTTCATTTGTTTTAATTTTCTTTTTTTTTTTTTTTAACTGGACTCTATTAAGGGAATGGCTTTCTAACAAGAAGTTTTTTCCTTCTGACATGTATTACTGTCAATTACACTCCATGGAAAACCATGTAATTTTATCAGCATATACCTCAGGCTTTTTAATCTAAATATCCTCCTTCTGAAACCTGGGTTCTGAAACAACCTCTCTGTCTGTGTACAAGCAATCTCTCACATTTACACTTTTGTCACCTTGAAATCTCTACTATCACTAGCAAAGTGGATCTATTCAACTCATTACCTAAAAAGCCTAACAATAAATATTCTATCTAAGTGTGCTTCTACAAACTGTAAGATTCTACTACCACACATTGTCACAAATGAGTCGAGAGGACTATGTAGTGAATGAAAACAAAGCCAATCATGCTCCAACAGGATTCTGATAATGTTCATTTGTTCACTTACACTGTCATAAATCCATTAGGAACAGGATAAATTCCCCCTGTTTAATGCTGATGGCTGGAGAGGATGCAAGACGCTGCAATGCCATTTCTAGATTTTCAGGTAAATAAAATATAAGGGGAGAAGACATATTTGGTATATCCTAACAGTTAGAAGACTAAAGAATCAATCTGATCTACCTAAAACATTTTGCTATGACAAAGTATTTCACAATATGCAGCATGTCTGAAAATTGTTGACATGAACACATTGTGACCATGTTACATTATCAACAGCAGTGTTTCAGCTTTGATATGCTACACTGATGAGTGTAGAAAGAGCCAATTTCCACATGCACCTGCCCCAGCATGGATCCAGGTTACATCATTTTTCCTAGCCCAAAAGCTGGGAACTCACAGCCTCTCAGGTCTAAAAGACAGAGGTACTGGAGAAAAAGGGACAAGATTTGAAGTTCATCACTAGCTAACCTTCAGTCAACAATATCTGGTTTGATGTTTGGCTAGAGATAACAATCTTTAAAGATCTTCAGCTAGGGAACCTATGAAGTTTTGGTGGCTTACACAACTCTTAGCTGTTGGCTCTGCAGTCAAGAATAAATCAACTTTCACTGCCTACTTGTAAGAAAAATGAAAGCCTTTCTATTCTATTCACTCCATTTGGCCTTTTTAATCTCAAACTTTTCCAAAAGAATATTTTAATCTTTTCCTCTGCCTCATATTTACATCTTAACTAGGAAAGACACATTTAAATTTGCGCTGAATGTTTAAACCCAGTATGTCTGAAAAGGTTGATGTGATAAAGTTCTAAGTGTGACTTTGCAGGACACCATTCTTCTCTCTTGGTAGGCACTTTGGGATACTAAAACTTACAGACATACCTACTTATCCATATCTGTAAGTAAGATATACAAGCTGAAGCTATATTTCACTTGTGTATAAGATTTCTGAATATACTAAAAAAAAAGATTCTGAAGAACACAGATGGTCACGAATCATATGGCTGAAAAATATAATAGAAAATTTTTGATTCAGACTTTTGAATCTGTCTTCACCAGTAAGGACTCCAGCCACACCACCCAAGAAACAGAAGGCAAAGGTGGGGGCTGGGAGAATGAAGAACCACCTATTTTAGGAGTTTTGAGACCATCTAAGGACATTGGAAGTGCACAAGTCCATGGGATCTGTGAGATGCATCTGTGGGTCCTGAGGAGCCGGCAAATGAAGTAGCTAAGCCACTCTACCCATCACAGCTGAGAAGCCATAGCAGGCTGAAGTTCCTGTGGACTGGAAAAGGGGAAACATAACACCCATTTGTGAAAAGGGAATAAAAGAAAACCCAGAGAACTACAGGCCAGTCTCACCTCTGTGTCCGGCAAGCTCATGATCCTCTAGGAAACTATGCCAGAGCACATAGACAATAAGGAGGTGATTGGTGACAGATAACATGGCTTCAGTAAGGACAAACTGTGCCTGACAAATCTGGTGGCCTTCTGCGACAGGGTTACAGAGTTCATGCATAAGGGAAGAGCAACTAATGTAATCTACCTGGACTTGCGCGAAGCATTTGGCATGACATCCTTGTCTCTAAACTGGAGAGACATGGATTTGATGGATGGACCACTCAGTGGATAAGGGATTGGCTGGATGCTCACACCAAAGTTGTGGTCAATGGCTCAATGTCCAAGTGGAGAGCAGTGATGAGTGGTGTCCTCAGGGGTCAGTGTTGGGACTGGAGCTGTTTAACATCTTTGTTGGTGACATGGACAGTGGGATTGAGGCGCCCTCAGCAAGTTCCCTGACAACACCCAGCTGAGTGGTGCGGTCGACACACTGGAGGGAAGGGATGTGCCATCCAGAGGGACCTGGACAGGCTGGAGAGGTGGGACTGTGTGAACCTCATGGAGTTCAACAAGGCCAAGGGCAAGGTCCTGCACATGGGTCAGGGCAATCCCAAGCACAAACACAGGCTGGGCGAGGAGTGGATTGAGAGCAGCCCTGAGGAGAAGGACTTGGGGGTATCAGTGAATGGAAAACTGACCATGAGCCAGCAATGTGCACCCACAGCCCAGAAATCCAATCGTGTCCTGGGCTGCATCAAGAAAAGCGTGGGCAGCAGGTACAGGGAGGGGATTCTGCCCCTCTGCTCCGCTCTTGTGAGACCCCTCCTGCAGTGCTGTGTCCAGATCTGGGGGCACCAACATCAGAAGGACACGGACCTGCTCGAGTGGGTCCAGAGGAGGCCACAAAGATGCTCAGGGGGCTGGACCCCTCCCCTGTGAGGACAGGCTGAGAGAGTTGGGGGTGTTCAGATGGAGAAGAGAAGGCTCTGGGGAGACCTTAGAGCGGCCTCCCAGGGCTCTAAGGGGCTACAGGAAAGGGGGGAGGGACTCTGCATCAGGGGTGTAGGGATAGGATGAGGGGTAACAGTTTTAAACTGACAGAGGGCAGATTTAGATTAGATGTAATGAAGAAATTCTTCCCTGTGAGGGGGGTGAGGCCCTGGCACAGGTTGCCCAGAGAAGCTGTGGCTGCCCCCTCCCTGGAAGGGTTCAAGGCCAGGTTGGACGGGGCTTTGGGCAACCTGGGCTAGTGGAAGGTGTCCCTGCCCATGGCAGGGGGGTTAGAACAAGGTGATCTTTAAGGTCCTTTCCAACCCAAATTGTTCTATGATTCTGTGAGTAATAGCCAAATTGATTCTAGCTGCATTTCAAGTTATTAGGTAATTCTAATTCCTCCCAATTCTTCTTGTCCTATGACCAAAGCAGCATAGAATTTGTTGAAAAAGAGAGAATATAAAATCTCCAGCATAGGAAGAAGACATCTACTTCACAATTCTTTTTTATTCTTTCCTCTTTTCATCTAACTCTGAGCTACATAAACGAGAAAAAAGGTTTGGCTTCCATTGAGCACTCCTACTTAGTTTTCACAAAACTTAATAGAAGTACATTACACTGTAAAGTGGAAAAAATCCTCCACAAAACCAGCAGAAGTTAGCTTTCTACATCTGTAAAAGATAAAATTTGGAATATGTGGTTTCTCCATTTGTCCACGAGCCTTTTAAACAACAATAATCCTGCATCTCAGCTGATGAGTTCTTTACTGATAAGGCAAGTAAATACATGTAATTATAAAGTTACCATTTTCAAAGAGGAGAGTAATCCTTTCTTTATCCACTGGTAAAACAGCTTGTAATTATTATACAACTGAGAACAAAGATTTGTCCACAGAATCCTGCTAAATCAAGACAGATTTGACTGATTAAAACTCTAGTTATCAAGACATTTGTGCAGTGCACGCGGGCAAAGAGTCTTTAAAGTGCAGGTCACAAATCTGTTAGATTTATGGGAATAATCATGAACCTTCTGTGGAAAAATGTTCAAAATAGAAATCCAAAAAAGTGTTTGTCCTTTTTTTTTCTCCTTTTGAAGTGTAAAATGTTATCAGTGTTGTTTTAAAAAGTCTTGGGTGGCCTTATTACTTCCACAGTACTCATTATTAATTAAACAATCCTTACATGTTTAGATAACCCAGTGCGAGTTCAAAGAACAACAACGAAGACGATTAAAGATCCAGAGGGATTGAATTCTGAGGAAAGATTAAAAGAACTAAATATATATTTATTGCTTGGTTGGGTGATTAAGGAGGCAGAGAAAGCAGGAGATACAAACTAACAGTTTCGAAGTACAACATCTGAAGGTTGTAAACATCATAGCTCTTCATTTAGGATGAACTGATGGGTAACGTGAGGAGGGATAGAAGGAATTAAAAGACTTTTGTGATAAATATTATGCAAAAGTGGGAGTTTGCTGTATTATTCTGGGTCAGAGTTTCCTACAGAAAACGTGGTATTGCTGTCTCCAGAGTCAGCAGCTAGTCTAGGAGAAGCATTATTACAAACCTAGTAAAGAGTAAGCAGTCATGGAAAGATGGTCCACAAATGATGCTTGCATTAAAGCCTGTCTTTGACATTCTGAAGATTCAGCTTTGATCTCTGTGGGTGAAGCAGCACATGACTCAAAGGTCGCAGGCACAAGAGTAACTGGCATCATGCAGTCACCTCTGCAGGGCTTTCTGCAACCCCAGGCAGAAGCACTCCTGCTCCACACCTCCTCTTCCAAACTCCACGGTGCAGTAGCACTGGGACTCTCTTTATTCAGCCCACGGACTGCTTTGCCTTTTGCAATCTCCCAGAAGTTGCATTAAAAAAAAAATAATTCACCCTTATTTGTGTACAGTCATGGAAGTATCAAAAGTACTAAAGAAACGTTAAGAAAACCCAGTGGCTGACCTAGCAGACTACAGTTTAAAATGAGCAATTTGATTTTCTTGTTTCTCTCATACAGGTTTCCAATACTGCAATAGAAACAACTTGCAACTACCTTGTTCATAAGGAAAAGTAGTAGCTTCTCCAATATCTCCACTTAAAAAAATCACAGCTACAATAGAAGAGAAGTCTTGCAGATCTGACAGATAAACTTTCTCCCAGCCACGACAGACAGGAAAAGGTTTTTGCTATGACAAAAAGTTATACGACATTGCCTAGAGCTGATAACAATGAGATTTTATATTATGAAACTTTCCTGCTTCCCACCAACATACATCAGTCTCTCCTTCATCCATATTAAACTACCTACTTACTATCTTTAGGTGTTTAGTGGTGCTGTATCATCCAAAGAAAAAGTTCACAATTTGTTTCTAAAATCCATTTTAGTGTATTTTAATTTTCCCGCACTTAACCACAACAAAAATCTATTCATGTTAAACCAAGAGGGCACTCTGGAAAGAATTCCAACCCTGCAGTGAAATGCACAACAGAACTTTTACAGGACAAAATTGCATGTCACAGGCGGTGATCTCCCCTAACGTGAACTACGATACATGGGTAATGTAGCACGAGAATGAGGGATGGGAAAACCCTGCTTTCTCATGAAACGCAAAACAAGTAACACCCCCCCCCCCCCCATAACCAAAGGGCATAATGAGTAATCTGTATCTTCATGAGTCCTGGTGACTTTATTTTTTTGAAAAGTAAAAAGTCTGGTGTATTCAGAACTTTTCTTTCTCCCCCGTCTATCACAGTGTTAAAAACCCCTTTGTTTTGTATCTTAGGCACATAAAGGGATGCATTTCCTCCTTTCATCACCAACACTGAGCAACAGGACATTTTATGCCCTTTACACACACTCAAAACATGAATATTGATGTTTTTGAGGAACAGGCCTTAAAAAACACCCAAACAGAAAAACCTCTATTTTCCAAATCTACTTAGCAAAAAGGAAATGTTTTAAGCTCACCAGACTTGTGTGCTGATTTCAGTCAAAGCACTTTTTCATTCAGTGGCAGAAGAATAATCTTCCTTCCTCTTTCAGGGTATTTCTCAGAAATTAGAGATGGAACTCCATATCTACTGCCATTATATTAAAGCCAGTAACTCCCAAGGAGTGCTCTTCCTTACCTCTCTATTCCTTTTTTGTTTCCAGTTTAACAATGCTGGATGTACTACAAAACCAAAATTCCTTACCATTACCAAATCTTCTGTTTTTTAATGGATTTTAGCTGGATTGGATATTTGGGCAGAAGAACATGTTACAGCGATCCCTCTCTCACAAATACTGTTTCTAACATCTTTCTTTTAATTAAGGTATTGGAGCAAATTTAAGAAACTGTATGTTGCTGCAGGTTTAGCAATAATGGAATTGCATTCAGTAAAAAAAAATAAATTGAAAAAGAAATACCTTCCAGTAAACAGAAACTTGCATCAAAATAATTTCTATTTGCATTGCGAATCTTACAAACAAAACCGTAACACTTTCATTGCAAAATTCATTGCTTCAAGTACCACCAGGGATAAGGAATACAGAAATACGTAAGGAAAGAGTTAACTGACTTCAGGTCATGCTATGGATGAAAATATGGACATATTCTTATTGCGTGGGACTAATCTGTTTAGAGATCAAAGAAAGCCAAGGCGGATTACTGTGCACCCAAGGGACAATTTTTGTCTGAAACTATTAGCACTCACCTTCCAGTCTGACCACCAGAGGTACTTTCAGCTCAAGCTCTCGGCAGGCTTTGGTAATACCATTGGCTATAATGGCACAGTTCACAATCCCACCAAATATGTTTACAAGTATTGCTTCAACCTGTAGGAAAGAAACAGAGTAGGAACTATGTTGGGGTTTTTGTTTGTGCATTGTTTTGGCTTTTTTTTTTTTTTTTTTTTTTTAAATAAACAGAGGTAAAAGATGCAAAGCAGGATACAAATTCCCCTTTGTCAGGCAGACTCTCATTTATAGAAGGTACAAGCTTCAACTCTATCAGCTTCATAGAAGTTGATTCTGAGTCTATTGTTTCTGTGGCATGTAGCAGTGATTAATTGCCTTGGTCTAAACTGGCATGGTAATTAATGTCATAAACACATTATTACACACAAAAAAAGGGAATTTCTATTAATAGCTATAAATAAAAAGAGATTAAACAATCTGTATTCTGGAGTTTTTTCAATGTATTGAATAATCATCAGAGGTTGAAGCTCAGAAAAAACAGTGTGGATGCGCATGCAATGAAATATTCATGTGGAAACTTCAGAAAACAATCTGGATACGCACTTTATCATAAGCAGTAGGGAGGAAAAGGTAATATACTTGCCCTGACTTAATAAAGAGGAGTAAAAATCCCTTCTAATAAACAAGGAGAGGCATGTAATGAAGAGCATTCATTACAACAGATTAACTAATAACCTCAAAATCTGCTATTCATCAGTTTCTGGAAACTCCTGCACCCAATTCACAATTAAATTACCCTTCACAACATGCAGGACATTAATATATACAAGATATAGTTTCTTTCCACTTGGTAAGGGAGTATAATATTGAACCCAAGTTTATATACCAGTCTTCCCACCATGGCCTATTAAGTCAAGGGGGACACAATATAGAAGCAGCTATGCTGTTTCTCATTTCACATTGGGGCTAATCCACAACATTTGGGGTACTCTACGATAAGCTTCACTGGGTGCCACAAACGGGCTTTGCCAGAATCATGTGGACTCAAAAGACAAGAAGAAAAAGAGGGGATTAGGTTTGAAGGAATGAAATATCACTGTATTTCACTTGTGCATGATGTCAACCACAATCATCCTTAACTCACTGCACACGATGAACAGATCCACTTTGCCCACCTCCAGGTAGCCAGATTCATACCAGTACTAAGAAAATTCCCTGCAGTCATGCACATTTATAGCTCTGCACAATCAGGTTTAATATTTCACTGCAGACAAAACGTGACAATTAACTCCCGTGATGTGCAGCCACACACACAGATTGAAAGCTCACCATTAGTAATACAGCCATGCAGCAATAAAAAAAGGAAAAAAAACCACTCAACAAACACTTTACTTTCCACTTTATCATCTCACTCCTTAAGCAGTACCCTAGACGGCAAAACCATCACTTGCTAGAAGCATAAGCGGTGTTTACATTGCACTACCAAACTCCAGTGCTAGCACAACAGCTGTAAAACGAAGACAGCAATGGGACCACCTCACCAGCAGCTCTCTCATCACCTGCTAGCTCCAAGACTTTTCATGATTCCATCCAAAAGTGGTCAGAACAGTTCCCATCTGACCATATGGGGGACAGCCCCATTTTCTCCTCTCAAGCTTATTAGACACCAACTCTTTCATCCGAGTTTTCCAGTGCTGGTGTGATAGGATGCTGCCTGCCCCTGCTACTTGTCTCTTACTATTTGCAGCAGAGTCCTCCAGTTAAGATTTGCTCACTCTTCTAGACATCCTGATACTACAAACAGAATTCTCATGTGCCTTTTCAAAGTGCGAAGCATCTTTAACGCTACATAAATAGAATAATTATTAATAATAAACTCCCTTAAAAATCCTGCTATCCAAACTTCTCCCACTGAAATTAGGTATGAAGATTCGGTACACATGACACCAACAGCTTTGGTTCATAAAGCCTGCACAGTAACAGCCCACATATGGCTCATGATGTGGCTTCCTCCTCACAGGCACAGCACACTAGGTACCAGAAGAAAATGAATAATCCAGTCAAATCAGAACATACAATTTAATTGATTTTATAACTCTTATAGGTTAGACATGGGCCAACATTTTAATGTCATGTTAAATGCATGAATTTACCAGTTTAGGGTTTTCCAGACATTCAGTTGGTGATGCCATTGCAATTATTTACTTCACTTTTGCATTGTTATGAAATCCTTAACTCTGTAGAGCCTACCAACAGTGAAACCTTAGAAGGCCCCTTCTCTGCCTTGTTCCTCCTGCTTGTGCACATGCAAACGTTCTTGGTGTTAGGAGGTAAAAACACACAATGAAAAACATTGAGCCTTATCACACTAACCCTTACGGTAGAGAGACATCTATGCAAAGCACTTTGATGTTAAAATACACTAGTGATGGATTCTAACAGTGGGAGAAGCCACAGACACCATTCTGCCCTTTCTAATGTATGTTCCTAACTCGGGGACATTGCGCTAGGCATGTGACAGATCAACTTAACCAAGTGTGTTTACATTATTAGAGATAAGGAGGAGGATTTTATGCCCAGTACAGATATTTTAATTCCTAATGCAGACATTCTCATTTAAGGATTCGCTTTTCAGCTTTCAAGCTGAATTCTAATCAGGTCTTCTAATCCATTGGCAGCAAAAGGAAAAAAAAATGTTGAAGGAAATTAGATGCAGCTTGGATAATTGATGTTTGTATGCTTGGCTTTAATAAAAATACACTGTTAAATTAGAGAGAAGTCTAAAAGGATTCAATCAATAAGAAACTGAATCGGGTATAGAATTCAATCTTGGGTTTTATTGTAATCTTCCAAATAAGCCAAAAGATCAGTCCAAATGATGCTGAGATTCACTTTAACTCCGCTGAAATTTGTGAACATTGTTTATATATGCTTCTGTAGCCTGACTAGATTTTGCATTTCCAGCTGAAAGAACTTGAACATTCAGACCCAATAGATGGATGAAAAGGTTTTCAGTATTTCATGTGCACAGGGAACGCACAAGCTCTGTATTATTTAAGTCTATAAGAAAAATGAACCTCCCATTGTATAGTAGAACCATTACATGTTAACATGCTCTGTATCTGGTGCATATGGACTATTAGACATACCAAGGAGGGCAAACTGTCTACATACAAGGCAGGTTACGTGACAGCATTATTATTCTAATAACCATTTTTACCCAACAGCATGCCTTATAAAACTATTCTGTATTTCAGCAACATTATTAAGGAAACTAAAGACAGCAGTATATCCACAGGTTAGGGTTTTTTTCCATCCACCAAAACAATTGACAAATGTGAAATCCCCATCAAATGTACTCTTTCAGCTGATTGTGGACTCCTCTGGAGAAATAAGGGAACCCACAGCAGCATGAAGACATCACCATCAATGGCAGGAACAACCTGCAGTCTGTCAGGTCTAAGCACCAATGCTGGGCAGCAAAAGTTCTAGAAACTAGGTGAGTGCTGCATTATCACTGTCCTCATGATAGATAAGGTATTGAATCTTTGCAAATACCCATTAATCCCACAGCTCCTAAATACTATATGAATATATATGCAGACATACAGCCTATTTTCTCTTTATATATGAAATTAAATGTATGTATGTATTGCTATATCCATATAAAATCTATCTTGCTTTATTAATAAAAGTAACAGTTTTAATTTACAGTGACCTTTTGTTAAAGTGAGCCTGGACAAAGCCTGCAATTCTGCTTTGAATGTTTGGTACCAAAAAAACCCCACCCCAAATAAATGTAATTGTATACTACCTGAAGTAATGGTGTCAGGAGATTACTGTTGGAATTGTATTGGATCACCAACATAATCCACAAGGCTGCCAGGTTCCACACAACTAGGTGCATTCTACATTCAGCAGAAGCAGCTCTAGCATACCTGCCTGCGCTATGGTGTATGTGCATGTATTCTATTTTCTTCCTTTTTTTTTTTTTTCTTCTAAAATCTTCTTAGCCTTAACAAAATGCACACTGACATCTGATCATCATACACTTAAGGATTAATACTGGCAGCACCTATAAAGCATTCTACCTTTCCAACAGCCCATTTATAAATCTATAGAAAGGACGTCTCGCTGTCTGCAGCCCCTGCTTTCCAGTCTGCTGTCCGTCAGAGTCTGAACACCACAAATTCTGTACACAAAAAGAGAGAGGACAAAAACTTGACACTTGCAAGTTGTTATTTCTCTTTTATTTTCCACCTTTGTTAATACCACAGAACAATTATTACAGGCTAAGGATAACAATGCACTGTAGCACTGAACAATGGCAGATACCTCAATACAAGGTAAAGCTCTGAATCTTACACAAAACAGAAATCCAAACACAAATGCAAATTAACTTTGGCTGAGGTTTTGTAATCATTTGAAGTATGGGCAGCCACCAAAGAAGCTGTTTTGTCTTCCCCCTCTCTCCTCCTTCCCATGAACACCCCACTCCTGGGCTCGTACCAGCACTGGGGCCGGGCGATGCCGAAGCAGCTCCTGGATCTGACTGACCCTGCAGACACACCACCACTGGCCCTGAAGTGAGGAATAAGCCCCAACATACTGTTAGGACCTGGGATGAGGTGGGAATGTGTAAATCAATTGTGAAACCATTTTCTTAGCTGTTGCCTTTCAGGTTCAGAATGAATATTAGTTATCTACAAAGATGTGAGGCCATTAATACAACTAGAGAAATTTCCCCAAATCACCAAGACCGTAACTGTACAAGCGTACTCTTCTGTACTGTACTCTTCTGAATACTACTGAAAATGTATACTGGAAGATAAGTGTGTGGGTTTTTTAAAATATGTGTTTTAAAACACGTTTTAACAAAATATTTCAAGATGACTCAAAAACATAATTATTCCAACATTCAGATCCCTTTAACCAAAGTTTCTGCTACTCTATTTTTAATGAGAAACTCTTCCAAAAAACCCCCCACATTATCTCATCTGATGACAGTAGGGAAGACTTGCAACAGTTCTCCAACTATTAGCAGTGTCAGATGCATGCCCTGTGACTTTGTATGCATCGCTCCCTGTTATGCACACACAGATGCATGAACACTCACACAGCAAACTATAAATATTATTATAAAATCACCAATATAATCTCTGACCTTGCTGTAAATCGTTGCTCTGAAGCTCAATCCACTTATTTTAGTCAAGAACAAGCTATTCAGCAACTGTCAGTAAAACTACATCTGCAGCAAATTAAAAGCTACACTGGCAAAGAACTTGCTTACAGTTTGCTTTGATTGAAATCTGAAAAAAACCCACCTTTACATTTCAAGCTAACTGAATTCATTCATTGACCACTCCTAACTCTTTCATCAGCTAAAAGTGTACTCCAGACAGTATGAAGCAGACTATATTTGTCAAGGTTTCTTCTCCAGGATGCCACAGGTCACGTCTACATGGAAGACAGCGGCTTTGCGTGATACAGCTGGCAAACATGTTCCTGCCTGAAGGCTTCTCGTATTTTTTAGAGGTTAAAACATTTACCATGTCTCCCAGTCCTTCTGGTCATCGGAGTCTAATTTTGTGTCTCCAAAAACATTCTTTTACCAAACTAAAACATGAAATTGCCAGACATTAAATAAGAAAAGCAAGCCAGCAGCATACTGCCAGGCATCTGTTTCTTTTCTCCTTCCTTCAACATAGTAAACACCAGAGAAAAGACGGTATCTCAAATTGCTCAAATATACTAAACAATGTGAGGAAGCTCACACTGCAGGATGCTGGGACACAAACACTGAAGATGCAGATGTATTCCCAGCTCATGGAGGGAAAGTAAAGGGGCTGTAGCTTACAGCTGGATCCAGACATCCAGTACTGCAAACATACACAAGCCTGAAAAGGACAGTCACCTAAGATTTTATATTCCCATTCTGATCTTCAGAGATGGTTAGCAGCTCAAGTCCCTGGGAATCCCCATTAAGAAAAAGGGTGTTCACCACTTCTAAAATCAGATGTCCAGACTGCAGTTTGGCCTCGCAAAGTTTGGCCTTCGTAACAATGACATGCAAGAGCTTCTTTCTGACAGAGCTGGAAGATTGTGGGAACCTTTACCAACAGCAAAGCATCAAGAGCTGCTGCAGTTTAGAGATGTTCAAGGCAAGATACACTTACATGAACACAACTTTGCCAGGATTAAAAAATCCCAGGAACATATATTTAATTAGCTGCAGGTACAAGGAACTTTCCTTCATTCAGCCTCTTAGAGTCTACATACTGCTTTAATTAAGTAAGAAATCCTCAGCATGACAAGGAGAAAGTGAGTCTCCTTGTTATCTGTTTTGGAGACACAGACACTGAAGCAGAGATGTGGGGACGTTTTCCAAACCCTTTGGAGATGGCTGAGTTTACCTGGATTAGAAATCAAATGTTCTTGTGTGCCAGACAAAGATCACTACACTTTTTAAGAGGCAGGTAGCAATCTAAGAAAACCCCCCAAACCACTGGGTAAAGCGAGATGCATTATTCTTCACTTTGAATCTAACAGGGTGTATTCAATCCTCCCTATTATTTCACTGGTCTTTACTATTCATCCACTCACAGATTACAAAATTTGTTTCAATGTGAAAGCAGCAGATTATCTCCAACTCTCAATACAATGTAATAAAATGTAATAAAATGCAGATGCCATACACTTGCATCTTCACTCTGTATCTTTCTGCTCCAACTGATAAATCAGATACAGACATTTTAAAATGTCTCTATATTATTATAACTTGGACTTCAGGTCAAATGTAACTTTTTCTTATCCAGTTTTGAAATATTACTCTAATCCTCTAGCTTTTTATATCAGACAACATTTACGGTTCACTTGAAAATAAAGATTAAACCTACTGTATCAGAGCAGTATGAAAGATTTACAAACACGAAAACAATTGCTTCAAATATCCACTAGAGGACAGTGCAATTCAATGTGGAAAAGGAATATAAAAATCCCCTTGGAGAGAAGAGCAGGGTTATTTTTTCTACTTAAAGTCTAACTATCTCATTTTACTTTATAAAATGATGCAAAATATTATTTTGCCTCTTTGGGACGGAATTTTGGAAGTCTGAAGGTGATAAATTTAAGGAAGTTGAATCAACAAAAAGCAAAGTAAGAAAGCTTGCAGTCAGGTGAAGAAATACTGATACAATGCAGTTTTGAATGTTTTATACTATTCTAAAATAGGTCAAGGTTTAAAATTCACTAGTAATGCACCCTTGTGTCATGGCAGGAAAGGAATGCTGATGAATCTCCCAAACAAAATTGATATTTTTCTGTCTGGGGGGACTGGCTGACAGGAAAAGCAGATTAATGATTTTCTGCAATGCTATTTTTTGGCCTGTATTCAAGAGGTTCTTGAGGAACACAAGTCTCACTGAGAGTGAATGTCCTGTTTCTGTTACATCCAGCTGTTGTATGTTAAACCCTTTTCCTGAATGGCTGGTGAGATGGTGGTATCTGGCCTGTGTACCAGCCCAGCACTGGAGGAAGGCCTTTCAGAAATGTGACTCCTTTGGTGCCACACTAAGAGTCCCAGATGCCACATTTTTTCAAAGTCAGAACTTTGTGGCTCCCGTTTCTGATGTGCTAAACCAGGCAGCCTACAGTCTTCAGTCTGTCCTGCTTATAGCAAATTCAGGATCTAGAACAAGATGCAATTTTCCCAGCTTTCGCTGATTTGAAAATGATTCAGCAACAATCCTCCACTCATTGACCAGATCCAGGTCGTGGCCCTTCAATGGGGTAAGAGACACATGCAGGTAAGGAGGGTTCTGCAGCAGAGAGCTCTGGTGCCCTCCAATACCCGAGAGCTCCCCGTATGGACCACCAGGAACATCTCTGTCCTGGGATTTTGTCTCTGTAGCACTGAAAAATAATTAAGGGTTCAGAGCTCATTAAATTAATGGTATGAAATGAAATTAGGACTGGCAGGTTACGCACTACAGTATGGTATTGGAAACAGTCCCTGGAGGCCTTCCTTTGCCCAGCTTCAAGGAGCCCATATTTTGAGAACAGACAGACTCTCCTTCAAATTCCAAAGCATCATGGCAGGCAGCAACACGACCTCAGGAACCTTCGGTTCACTATTACTTTTCAGTGAGACAAGTCTCACGTTGAGCTAGTTTGGGGAACGTTTCCTCCTCATCTGCAGTACACGCGCTCTGCACACCCCGAGCCCTGACACAAGCATATTCATCACAAAAATGCAGCCCTGAGTATGTGATCACACTTCAGATGTGTTTATGAAGATGCAAACTGTCATGTCCTTTCTATGCCTGTGCTACTGCCTGGCAAGACATCAGTCAGGTCCTGTCCAGAAACCGTAGACACCATGTTAATACAGTCCAGAGTGTGAACTAATTAACCTCACTTCAGGATACAGGCAGAGCAGGCAAGTGAGTGTTCCTTCACTGACAGGAAGCAAAACTACCTCCTAATGCAATCCTTACTGATGATAATAAGGGACAAGAATAAGGAAGAGAGGGAAAAAAAAAATATTGACACCACAAAGCACTATTCTAAAGTATATCTGAGAATCAGGACAACAGCTTTTAGTATTGTTTGGGGGACAAAATGCAGCTGGTAGTTGCTAGAACAGTTGCATTTTTGGTGCCAATATGGGAGGACAACTCTTCTACCAGATCATGGGTACAAGGAATAAAAGTACATAAATTTCTTCTGGCTATCATTTAAATATTGAAGCTTCCAGGAGACCAAGACCCTGGATGAACAGATCAGAATGCAAACCAATAGAAAATTAAGAGCTCATGACAACATATTGCAAGACAGAAAACACACACATGATCAGTTCTTGGGTGTCAGATGAGTTTGCAATACTTCAGATTTCTTTTAATTTCCTCTTTGTGCACTCAGAACTAAGGGTGGTTGCATGTTTAGGTTTAATTTGGGGGATTTTATTCTAGCAAAATCAAGGTGCACACACGCCACCCCTCCTGTAGGCATAAGCAGTAAGCTCTTGTTAAGTACTTAGGGAATTTGTGTTATTTGACTGTAGCATAATAGGATGATAAGTTACAGATACCCTCCAAATCCACTCATCCAAGATAGTTTATACATTAGCATGACTACAAGTAGTTCTTCCACAACAGCCAAGTCTGTAAAAACTGATCCAATATTTGCTGAATTTTGCCTCTGCACCACTTCAAATTAATTTCTCAAAGGCACATCGAACAGTTTCTCTAACATTCTTAGTATCTGAAGCTCAGATTAGATTTTTGCTAAAAAACAATCATCTTTCTGAAAATGTAGCAATGTGGTCATCATTTAAGCAATGTGAGAGATCAGGTAGCCTGTGTTCCTGTTGTTTCAGCAACATGCTATGCTCTGGGGTGCATCTGTGTACAGTTTCATCATATTTTATGATGTGCTAAAAGGCCAAACAACTTTAAAACATTTGAACTCAATGCAATATTCCTCAAAAGAAGAAGTACCTGGAGAACACGGATATATGATCAAAAGGGAACTGGTGCAGTACACAATCCACAGCATGGGTTGCTGTCAGATGAATTATTCCAATAGTAAGTTACACTAGTCAGTGCATTGAGGTGTGTTACAGACACTGGGAAAATTACCCAAACCAATACAATTAAATGATACAATCACAAATACTCACAAAAGAGCTTGACTAAATAGAACTGTTGATTTGATGGCTAGATCTTCGTGTTTATTTCAACAACCAGTTAAAAACGTATGCATTGCAAATTTGGAAACATCTTAAGGTGTGCCTTCTTTCTACCTGTTGGCCATTGGTTTGACTGATACAGATAATCCAGCCAGAATGTGTCTTACTGTAAACAGAGTTACTTCATCTAATAATTCAGGGAAGAAACAAAAACCTAACAAAAACCAAAACCAACACTAGGATCTGAAATCTTGATGTGAATAATATTTGAGGATCACTAGTGAAATTTCCAAACAAAGCACAACACTGCAACATGTCACTTTAATTTAAAACATTCATTTTTTGTATTTGTTTCTGGATCCCTCCATACTTTATGTAGCCTTCAAAAGGCACATGGGATCCTATCAAAGCAACCTATCTAACTGATCATGGGAGACAGCAGGATTTGTGTGAATACAGCCACTCTCTGAAAGAAGGCCCATCTATGGCTGACGAGAATACCCACAGGTCTACTAGGCATCAACACCTCATGCTTGTGCTCTCAAACAACTGTCATCCACTATCTGGAAACAGTAAAAAATAATTTGTCCTGCAAGATACTGAAATTATGTTTGTTCATGGCAACGTTACTGAACCTTTCTCTAAAGTATTTGGTTGTGGCTACTTTCAAAACAACAGCTAATGCAAAATGAGTTTTGTCGGGTCTGTTCGAGGTCTGGCAATTTTTAGACCTCTGAGTCTTCACAATAAGAATCGTGCTCTGAAAAATATCAAGTATAAAATTAAAAGGTCTTTTTGTGATCATGCTTGATGCCTACACTTTTCTTACATTATGACCAAAACAAGTCCCAAGACAAAAACAGGAGTCAAAAAAAAAGTAACATAACCTTGAAAATTATTTGCAAATGAAGCATCAGAAACAGTTTCCACAGACAGAAAAATGAGGTCCTAAAGGAATGGCCATGTATACAAAGGCCATGTATACAAAGTTAGCAACCAAAGAGTCTGATGAATATTGCTAATTCTCAGGAAGACCAAAAAAAAAAAAAAAAAAAAAAGAGCAAGTCAATAATCATGACTTTGCAGTTGTGCTCAGGAGAATATGAAAAAAAATTCTTAATCTTTAAAATAGACTTTGATTTCTGTCCCCATATTGAAAGCTGGATACTCACTTAACATGATTTCATCTTCTGTTTACAGAAGGCATAGGAACCTAGGAGCTGGCATTTTAAGAGACCCCACATGTTGAAAGATTGACACTGTAAGACTTCCCAGCACCACAGTCATCTGTCGTATCTTTTTCCCATCATTATGTGTCCAGCTCTACACCTTGTTTTGGGTAAGGGACAGGCCCAACTACCACTTTTCAAGCCATCATGGCAAGGGATTTATTTCCTGAAATGAACAGTCATCAAAACCTATCTTTATTCTCTCTTTAGAAATAGCCTCAGAAATATAAAGACTATGTTTATCTAGAGTATCAAGACACTAAGTGATTGTAGACATCACAAGGGAGAAAAGAGATGAAGAACAGTTATTCTTGTGCTCTAGAGAGAGACTTGGGATCTTCCTATTTTGTCACCTGAGAAACATCTCTGACGTATTCCCCACGCAGAAGAGAATGAAATGCTACAAGAAGCTCCTATCTAGGTCATGCTGCTTTTCTTACTGAGACAATAGAAACTTTCAAAAAGGAATTCTGTACTTCAAGAAGCTTAATTAAAGTATAAAAATGCACTGTCATGGGTACTGAACTGCATATACACATCTGAAATCTCCAAATAATTAAAATCCCTTCTTTTCTGGTAACATTGTAGTCATCAAAAAAGTGAATTACTGTGCTCATTAGGTTCTGAATTACTACCACATAAAAATCAGCTAACTATTAACATGTAAGTAAATCAAAATAGGAATAGTTGAACTGAGAAAGGTATGAAGAAGAGTGACAAAGATACTGAACAAGCTTTGTATACAGAAAGAGTAAATAAACTAGGACTTCCAATCTTAGAAAAGGAAAGCTGAAGCAAAACAGCAAGTAACAAGAGAAAAATAGGAACAAGGTGCAACCATTTTGTACCTGCCTCCGGGTAATTTCTTAGTCTTTAGTTCTAAGGTGAAACTAATGCAGAGAACCAATGCCAGAGATGGTGAAAATACAGAAGGGATCCTTTTACTGTTATTTTAAAATACAGCATATAGTTATGGTGTGAAACTCATTGCCACAGGATATGTTTATGTCAAAAGCTTACACAATTTGAAAATATACAGTAACAAATTCACGGAAGGAAAGCCACCAAAGACTTGTAAATACAAGGATATCAAAGATCACTAGAAAGCAGGTGGAATATATCAGGCAAGTGTCCTCGCACACCTGTTCTATTCTTGTGTTCTTTTCTAGGAAACTGCTTTTGGCTACTCCTAGAGAAAAAAGATCGTATCAAGACAGATCCAAGTCTAACTCAATGCAGTTACATTCCTCCATTAAAACAAAATGTATATCCATAATTTCTTTTTTACACCTATGCACCGCCCTCGCCCATCTAAATTAAATCACAAAATATGATTGAGTCATATGTTCCTTTATCAGTTTCAATGATTACAACACTGTCCAATCTCAGCAGTTACCACTTAATATCATCCAGGTATGTGGCACCGGACAAGTGATCGGAATGGGTGATTTTGATTACTTCTCGTTTCATTTTAATACAATTAATTTCTCGCTCTTTCCTATCCTTTCAAGGACGGGAGTCCAGTCAGAAGATGGGAACTGAAATTCATACTTATGATTTTGTGCACATGGGGAACAAGTTAAAGAATAGCTTATGTATCCCCTCTTCCTCTTGCTTCATTAAGCCTACTAATTGAGGAACTGATGCTCAAGTAGAGGGAGAAGAGCTAGTACCCTGGGATGTACCAATCCCGAGATGAAAGACAGCATACATAGAATTGGGACATTCCCCTCCCACCTTGCTGAACTCAGCCTGCAACATTTCCTGACCAGCAGAAGGAGATGTGGGGCAGATTACTACCCATCACCTCAGACTCCTTCCCAGTCTGCACCAGCAGAAAGCTATCACAAGGACTTCCTACCACCTAAACGTTAGTGAGAACTTTTATTCCAGAAATGTCTCTTCCAAAGACCGGCTGCTCTGACATTATGTATTAAAGAGATTCAGCTCAGAACAGGACTGTTGAAAGAGAGATAATGATCTTTATCTTCCGCAAGGTTTATATAAAGTATTTTAAACTAAAAAAAAAGTGACAGTTTAAAAATTAATGACCAGTAATAACATCCCCACAAATAGGATGCTAAGCTAAGAACTGTATTATTGCAAAATGGGATGACTCAGGAGTTGACAAAGTGGATCTACATACTTTTTGGACTGTCTTGCTACTTGCAAAATCATAAAATGCAACTTAACATTTTCCCTTATAACAAGGGGGAAAAAAAATTTGGCCTGTCTCTTTGACAAGTACAGATTAGTGATGTCACTTTACTCTTCCTAATAATTTAACCTATCATCCTCATTTTGAGTAAACCTTTTTCACCTATTTTCTGCACTAAAAAAGGGAATCATCTTCAGAGAAATAATTATTCGATAATGATCCACTAGCCACTTTTCACAAATTTATCGAAGCATCTTATAATAAAAACAGAGCTGAATGTATTACCACAATCCCAAAGTGATACAATCAGCAAATCTGAACTGTGAAAGAAGTTACAGAGCTACATTAAGAAACAGATGGAGTGAGCATAAAACAATCAAAGATAAACCAGCATAAAGGAATTTAACTTCAGATTAATCAAGGTTGAGATGCTCAAGGCAGCCATAGGGAGTCATACACATTAAAATTAACAGCAGAGGCTTGTAAATCACAGCCTGCTTCTTACATCTCAACCCAGTTCTGTACAGAACAACATGTGGAATCATAGGTCTTTCTGTTAACCATATACTCTTCTTCGCAATTGATTTTGCAGTATGGGCAAGAAAAAATATATATCAAAAAATGGCTCTCCTAGATACCTGTTAACTTCAACGAGAATTAGAAAAATCTTATGAGGATTTAAAACTCCTACATTAAACTGCAAAAAAATGGCAGAATGAGCCTCAAATGTTTGCAGTTGTACCACTTTAAGCATGATGAAAACAAACAAATAGCCAGCAAATACTCAGTTATAAAACCAACCATCTATTACACAGTCAAAAGCTCGCATTTGGCTTCAGTAGCAGACTTTTTCTAAACTCAGGTTTTCTGCAGTGATCAATACTGTATTATATTGGCAACTTAACAGTAGCTCCTCGGTGGGGGAATCCAAAGATAGAAATAAAGAGCCGACTCCCAAACAAAAACTGTTTCAGAATCCTACTATAGGGCAAAACTCAAATATGTAATGCTAAGCAAACAGGTAAGTCCAGCAGTGTCTCATACATTTTGACCTCAAAATCAGATAAGCAAGTACATCCAAAGCAGATTACTTATAAATAAATCTGTAACTTCACTTTTATGCCACCAAATTGTAGAATATCTTCTTAGGGCAACTTTTTTATTATTTTTCTTTTTTTTTTTTTAATTTCATTGCTGGATGATCCACAGAAAGGAAAAATTTCTTGTGGTCAGAATCTATTTCATCACCTGAGAAACACACCTTGCTCTCCAATACACATGATACCAAGAACCAATCATGATCTGGGCTAAGCTGTAAAAGTATAAGTGAATTCAAAGTCTATATTTCAAAAGAAAACAATACAAATGGTTATAAGCAAGGAAATTAATGCAGGCAGAAACAGTTTAATGCATATATTGCATCTAGTTTTCGTTAATTACTTTTTAAGTACTTAGGCACAGTAGTAGTTAAAGAGAATATGGAAGAGAGATTACATAAAAATGTTTCCAAGTGGGTGTTTCATGCTGAGCCACAGTCTGCCATAATAGTGTTGATTAATCAGGAAAGCCTTGCCTTCACTTTCAAGGCCCTTAATGGCCCACCATAATCTCATTCCCACCCTCTCTTTTCAAGCATCAACAGGGCAGGTTCCTGCCTAGATTCTGTCCTGCCAGTTGATGGCAGCCACCAGCTACACTGAAATGGTCATCTCAATGCACTTTCGCATGTCTGAAAGAAGCTTTCCACTAAGATTCCCCCCCTGACACTCCACTGACACCTTTTAGTCATGACATCTACAACCTTCCAAAAACCTCATGGGCTGACAAAGGTAAGACTCTTAGCAACCTGCAACCACTGTGATTGTAGCTTTCCATCTCCATTTTCCATCTTGGATCCTACTGGAACCTCGGGGCACAGGTTCCTCTAATGGATTTAATTCAATTAACGCATGAATGGAAGGAGAGGAGTAAGACCTTGCCTTTCCACCTAATATGACTTAGCTGTAATGCAGTCATGTCTTCGGACTGTGAGCTCCCTGAATGAGAGACTTGGTTTTTATGCTGTGTTGATATACTGTCCAGCACAATGAAGTCCTGGCCCATCAAGAGCCATTATAAAAGGAAAAAAGCTACCAGTAACAACAACAGTAACGACACTGCACTGTAACAGCAATTAACCTAATCCAGCAGCTGAAAAATGACAGTGGTTCCACTGCGAACTAACACACTGGCCCTGAAAGCAAATCCACACGGGCTTCAAGCTATTGCCTTTTAATTCACTGTAGTTGCCATTGTAGTGCTACAATTCACCTCCACAGGAAAGCACTTTCAATGAGCGCAGGCACTTGCAGCCACCCACCACAGCGACGTGTGGCTGTACTCTCACCAGCGCTGGCCCTGAACACAGGTTAGAGCTCGGGGAAGCAAGCAGATGACACGTGGAGGTGTGCTCTGACCACCTTAGCCACGTCCTTTGAAAGGGATGGGGACTCAGCGGTTCTTGAAAAAAAGACAACAGACCAAATGAATACCTCTGCAACAAGTCCCTGTTCTAGAAGACCCTTATTTTTTTGGGTGGAAAACATCACATTTCTGTCAGACATCAGTCCAAAGTACTCCACCACATTTGGTCTTTAGGGCACTAACAGATAGTTGAAGAACTTTACCTGAAGAATGGTTTCTTTATTATTTGTTTTGATAAGGCCATCTATCAATTAAGTGTGGACATACACAACAAACCTCAAGCTGAGTACATTTCAAAAGCCAAGATATTCTGCAGCACTCCCAACAGCTCTCACCTCCGTGACACCTTAGAATGTTTACAAAGAGCAAACGAAAGGACTCTGGTTTACGTCGGCCTAATTAAAACGTTTTAAAAGAATTTAATTATAATATGCCAAACTATACAAATGTAAAGATCTTTCCTACAGAGAATTAGTGATGAACTGAATGATTTTTTTTTTTTAATCAAACTCTTGGCAAGCGGTGTGGGTTTCCTGTTTGTAAACAGCCATACGAATGCTAAACATATTTATTCACAACTTGACACGAAACACAGCTCTCTAATTAATCATTTCCCTATCTAATTCAGACAAAATAAACCCCCAAACTTGCACCCCTCTCTTATTATGAAATATAGTCAGTTACACATAAATGAATAATTATCTGAATTATCAACTATCTACAGATGCGCGGCCCTTTTCAGTCCAGACAATGGCATACTCCTAATGCATGCTGGTAATCTCACACACATTCACTTATTCATTGTTTTAAGTGAGAAAATTTCCTTACTTATTAAATAACCTCAATCATGGGCTATTAAAACTATTGTTTCAGGTTATCTATTAATTGCAGACTTCTCTATCTATATGCAGCACTAAGATGGCAGCTCTCTTATTAATTGAAAAAATACTTGCATGAGCGGGTAAAATGTTAAAGGCCATGGGTTAAGACTAATTCTGTGAAAATAAGGTAACTTAACCTGTGAAAAGTTGTCACTGGAATTAACTGCTTGAAATCCTGTCTTATTTTGAAAACATAAAGGCTGAGTTTCAGATATAAAATAAAAATATTCATTAGAGACTATTTAATTTCACAAGTTTAAATAATTTGCAAGAATAGTTTGCTTTCCGATTCAACAGATGTTTGGATCTGAAAGACTATATGATTATACTTCCTGTAAAACTTATTTTCATCTTCTGAAATGCAACAATTAAGAGTCAATACGAAAACAGAGCAAACTATGTTGCTTATGTTAAAAGATTAAATTCTTTGTAGGAATGTTATATTAATCCAAAATAGACCAGAAATGTAATCCGCTGCTTGAATGTGGTTTTGAATATAATGGCAGCATTTGTGTGCTTTTTTCTCCACTTAAATGAGAAAAGTAAATTTACAAGATCTTTGCAAGCTCATTACATTCAAATAGAATAAAAATAAGATGCAGGCATATTGTACAAGTGACATCTTTGACAGACAAAAAACTTCTGCTGGTAAAATAAACAAACAAAAAACTATAAGGACACAATAGATGTGCCAAGTCCTAGACTAGTATAGCATGATGCCACTTCTTTCTAAATGCTCTTTTTCATTGTATTTAACCTTTGAACTAATAAACCACCAATTTCTTAGAGACTTAATCCAAGACTGTTCCAGAAGTCTAATACAGGCACTTAAAAATCAGCAACTCTGTTTAGATGCCTGTAACTCATGTATAGGATTGCAAAACAGGTTTTGGTGGTGTGATGGAAAGAGGAGTGGGAAAGGAGAGGAAATAATTTAACTTTATAATCCATGAAGTCAACTGAATAATTCTTGAATAACAACAGATAATAATACACTCATTATCAAAGTTTCACTTTGTCGTTTGTCTTCAGTGTCTGCATCTGACAGATATACTCATTTATAATCCTTTGCCAGTTGCAGACTGGCAAACTCTTTTGAATTAGTCCCTTGACTTGAGCCTATGAATTTAATTCTTTCCACAAACGACTGGGCAATGTTTCAAAACTTTGCTTCAAGACACCCAAAAAGTTCTATATTGTACCTAACAGAAAAACCAACAGGCTGTTCCCTGGTGTTTGACAGAATGCTGATTCTCTTCAGAATTAAATACAACCTGGATGAAAAACTTAAGAAGCATCAAAAGTAAAGTATCAAGAAAATCTCTTTGCCCTACAAAGTTCTGAAGGGTTCCAATTTTGATCCAAATTAGAAGCATATCTAAACCTCCAAGGACTTTCACTGAGTTCAAAAAAAAAAAGGAAAAGCTTAATTTTTAAATCTGTTCCACTGCCTATAATTTCTTCTCACCATAAATGCCTGAAAGAGTGAAAATTGCTGTTTGTATCAATGAAGAAAAATATTCTCCTTTTTAAAGTTACAAACTCTTCTTTGTTCCAAAACCAAGACTGAAACACTATTGAAACTGCATAAAGAAGAATATATACTTTAAAAAAAATTCAACAAATTAAAGCCAAAGTAAATGGCACAGTGATTACTGTATCACTCCTTTGATTTGGGATTATTCTGATCATATGGAATTAGATAGATTGTTCACCAAATCCTCTATGAGCACATGATCAAAGTTATCTCAGAGATGCGATGATTACTAATCGCAACTCCAGGCAACACATTGCTGCAGACAAAACGGATGCAAATCAGAAATGAGAAGCACTGGAAAAGTGTGATAGGTCCTTGTTGAAACAATCAGTATTTCTCTCATAAACACTGAAATACTTTACAGTCACCATTTCTTGATTTTTCAACTAGCTGGATGACAAACCCCAAATATTTGATTAACAATATATATCAAGAGGCTTTGGAATTCAGAATTAAAGAAAGAATGAACTGTGTCGGCAAGTTATGGCTATTCATGCATTATAATTAAAATACGCAAGCATTTGTCAAGATTCCTTTGCAAGAGATTATCAAAGCAGTAACCTGATGTGGAAGAAAAAGCACTGTAATGGATTAAGAAAAAGGCAGGTCAGATTCAGAAAGCAAAAAGCAGAATGAAAGGGTCAGTATTCATTTTGGCAGATTTCTAGCAATGAATGTCTTAGGGTTTCAGTTAAAATATGTACAATTTCTCTAGAAAGGTGAGGAGTCATACAGCCAGTGGTCCAAAGAAAGCAAATTAACTGGTTAGAGTCAACGAAAATCAGAAGAAACAACAATACAGCAATATTGAAATGATCCAATTTACCAGTTCCTGCACGCTTTCATCTATGAATACATTCCTCTGCTCAAATAGAGCAATAAGATTATTATACATGGTAGTGGTTTATTCATACTGTCAAAAGAAAAAACCCAATACCTGCTCAAAGTCCAAATCACAGAATCATCAAGGTTGGAAAAGACTTTGAAGATCATCCAGTCCAACCAACCATTAACCTAACACTGACAGTTCCCAACTACACCAGATCCCTCAGCGCTATGTCAATGCAAATCTTAAACCCCTCCAGGGATGGGGACTCCACCACCTCCCTGGGCAGCCCATTCCAACACCCAACAACCCCTTCTGGAAAGAAATGCTTCCTAATACCCAGTCTAACCCTTCCCTGGCACAACTTGAGGCCATTCCCTCTTGTCCTATCGCTTGTTACTTTATTAAAGAGACTCATCCCCAAATAATCAAGTACAAACCACCTAAATACATGTTTCAAATTCTTCACTTTTATATATGTTCTCAAATATTCAATAAAACAGAGTGTAGGAAAAATCTCATGCAGAACTGTTTTGCAATGGATTCGAATATAAACAGGCATGGTACTTCACAGACCAATCAACATAGCTACATTTGTATTTCATTAATCCGTGTGCAATGAGTATATTTACTCATTCACATAAAGAGAACATTCTTTTATCATCACCACTATCAGATGTACAGAGAATATATAAAACAATTTAAAATAAATCACTGCTATTGAAACTATATTCTCAGAATGACCTTTACAAATATGTTTAACCACTTCAAGCATATGGATTTTATCATTGAAAAGCCAATACAAAGTTTTAGTAAATTTAAAAAAGATATTTCAGGAAAACTTGAGTAAGATTTTTTTATTTCTTGTCTGTAAATACCTCTTCCACGGTTTCTTTAACGCTTCTCTTTTAAGTAGCCATCTGTTAAAAGGTTACGGTCAGAGATATAATCCCTAGCAGAGATGACAATTCTGATCCAAACTGATAATGCTTTTGCTTGTGTCCTGTGTTTACTAATTTTGTATTCTTTTCCTTGAAGGAAGGCTACTTGGGGTACAGAAAGCTCACTGTATTGGTGCTTCAAAGGAGGCTTACTTGTTCAACATCATCATTTAATGCAAATTTTCAAGACAAGACCAAGGACATGACATATCACTATCACAAGGATGTTTAGATTCTTAAGTCTAAACAGTTATGCCTCAAACTGTCCATTGTTTTTTGCCCTTGTTTACAATAAGCACTCAGTGTCATGATCTCAATTATTCACTGGCCTGGATTTTGAGTTCCCATAAAATTTCCTTTCCTGCAAAGCAACTGTGGTCCAGTTAATCACCATCATAGCCTGCCTCTATTATTACCTGCTAGGCTTTGATTACCAGAACCTTAGCAAATCCAATATCACTGATTTCCTCTTATGGCTGCAGCTGTGATGATGACTTATAGAAAACACTGGAACTGGCAGAAAATATGGAAGTAGTTCGACACCGAGAGCTTGCTGCTTTCTCTTTGCTATAAAATTCATGCATGAGTTACTCTTTAGGCTTTGAAATCAAAACCCAGTAAGCCCTTCTGAGTCCTACTTGTATCTGTCTGAACTCTTCTACCATACCCAACACCGTGGAATTACAACCCTCCTTTATACCCCACATTTATTATTTGATGAATAAATTCCACACACCCATCTAATGGCGGACGTGTGAATGCTCCCAGTTAATAACGGTTCACATGAAGGAGGCACTGAAATTCTTTCAAACATTTTAAAGCTGAACAACTAAGAACCATCTTACTGTCAACTTACAAAATCAGACAACTGGCTTGGTCAGGATCTACATTTACAACCGCTGGCTGTAGCACAGGCAAGACAAACTCTTTTAAAACACAGAAGTTTGCACCATTTCAGCTCATATATTGCTGGATACGGATGACACCAGCATGTTCACTTACTGCTTGATTTCAGGCCTTCACTTCCATGGCATGCATTTGTAAACTTTCTTCTAAAATCATGTTGGTTCATCCATATGTCAAAAAATATGGATGGACACAGTTGAACACTGCACACAACTGTGAATGTTAAGACTCACATAAAAGCCCCCAAAGAAACAAGAACCGTTTCATTGATTTCGGATAGTGCTTTTGGTTTTCCAATTATGAAAAAGCTACAGGTAGCAGTTTCCTTCAGTATAAGATGGTGCTGAAGTTGTCGCCTGTTTCTCATTAATTTTTCATTTCTACAAGAAAAAGTCTTTTCTGGAAGCACTCAGTGGCTGTACAAGTCTGTTTCATTCACTTTTCAACACCAGACACGCATTTATTCCTAAGTTTTCAATTTCATTGCATAGCTTGCTATGCAACTTGCACATATCAACCACAGCAGCAGACAGCTTTTCACCAAAAGCTTGTAACTTGACATATACCTTGTCTTGCCTTAGGCTTAAATTGATTAATTTATCTTTCACATGTGGTAAAGTCTTCCATTTAAAATGTTTTAGTAGGAAGAGGCAGATTTTACAAACTGAACCAGAAAGAGGACTTCGAGCATCCTCGTCACACTTTCAAACTTGGTATTATGCACAGCCGTTAAGTAAGTCTTTAACTTAATTTTGGTGTTGCTATCTACATAAAGTTTCTGGTTTTCAGATACTCCTTCCTGTGCAAAATGGGATTATGAAGCAATGGTTGTCTCAGTCATTCCTCCTCTTAGAGTTCAGTTTCATTCTCACGTTCTCAGATTTTTGGCAAGAAAATGGAGTCAGAGCAACAATAAGAGTTACTCAGAATCTCAAAAATTCACTTGACTTAATCCATTACCTACTGAAGGGAAGATTACAGAATAACTTGACAGGACATAGCTAATACTTTAGAAGGTAACAACATACTACAATAGGAAGCACAAACTCTGAAAATTCAAATGGATAAAAAGGAATCTCAAGCATAAAACCAGATTAACTATGGAAGAGCTTACAGTGGTATGCATGGTATGTGCCCAAACTAATGATGTATATGAAGAATGAGAATTTCTTCAAAAAAAGACACATGTGCTAATTCAATCACAGGACTTTGATCTCAAGGCAGGAATTTTTAGTCAAGAGTTTGCAGGAAGTCAGACTAGATGATCTTAAAGGTCTTTTCTAATCTTCAAATCTATCTCAAGGAGCACATACAGATTTGGTTTTGTATAACCTCCATGTACCTGAACATATTGAGCGTATTACAGATATATGTTTGTTTTTACTCTAGAGTAAAAGGGTAGCTTTTGCTTAGCCTTCCCCCACATAACCAGTTATTGGTGTAGAACCAGCAGATGCAAGCCTGTTCACCTGCATTCATGTTCACCACGTGAACAGTTGACCCACAGTTTTTGAAACAAGTTTGTCTCGCTGAAGTACTGCAGGTATACAAGGTATACAAACTGAGTTCAAAAAACACTGTACTGGAATGGCAGATAATTGACATGATGCAAAAAGAACATGTACCTTAATAACAAAAACAATAACTGAAAGAGATTCTCAAGCAAGTAAAGTAAATCAGAGCTAGCATTTCCCTGGATATACATTCAAAGTCATAGAAACAGAAACAACCAGGGTATTTTCTGCAATACTGATGCTGATGGTGTATCAAGAAGGAAACAGAAGAGACTACAGTAATTTCAGGGTTCATTAGAAACACAGAGGGTGGGGAAGAAATCAGTGTTTGCCAAATAGAGAAAGGGCAAAATCACTGAGAAAAGAAGCTTTAATTTCAAGCTCCTAAAGTAAGTATTATGAATAACGTAAAGTTAAAAAAAAAAAATCCCAAGTATTTGTGTCTGTATGCTCTAGAAATGCAGACACTAAGTTATATAAGTACAACCTTCTGCAAAACATAAAGACAATGCCCCAGAAGTTTTATCTCAGTGATCCTTTTTCCTACATACCTTGAGTATCCTGCCCTGCTGGCCCTGAACATTCCTAAGAGAGTGATATCTATGGACTGGAGCACGTAACAGGTGCTTCCTGGACTGAGACTAGGAGAAAATGAGCTATGTAGCTTCTACATGTCAGTCCAAAAGCTCATCTGGAGCTTCCCAAAATCCACAGAGAATCTTCTGTTGACTTAGATGAGAGCTGGGTGTGAGCAAAGGCTAACCCATTTTCTGGCAGCAATATTATGCCTAATAGCAAAAGACGTCCCTTCGAATTCTTCTGCTGGCCTTCAGTAGTCCTAGAAAGCTGGAGACATTATCGATAGGCGGCACCTACTATAAAGGAACACACATTTTGAGTGATCATCTTTGCAAAATGTAGTAGCTAAGAAGTCAAGAGTAATTTAAGGTGCCGAGAGTAAGAGTGACATAGCATCGTTCTAATGAACACTAAAAGCTGCGGCAACCTACAGACACAAAAACCAGATGACTGATAAATCAGTATATCCATCAGCTGCTCCCTTGACAGCTGATTGCGATGGTAGGACATGAGGTGAGAGCAGGGGAGTTCAACCTAGAAAACAAACTAAGAATATAGAGAAAGCTATGCTGAACGGAGCAAAGAGATGAACAAAAACCCCCAAATATTTTGCTCATGCATTTGCTCAGCTTTGTAACGCTCACAATGATAAAGATGAGCTGATTTTCATCTGACATTACCCCTTTAATAGCACAAAGTGTGGTAAAGAATCAAAATACTCCTCATGGGATAAATGCTGTAGAAACAGCATATAAAAGCCGTGCATTTTGGAGGTTGAGGGAAACACGTGTTTCCAGTTAACACCATGCATCTGCTATTCCAGGTGACACTGTTCTGTCTTGCAGCTGAAGGCCACTTGATTTTCACTTGTGTTTGAGGCACACAGAAGACCACTTCTAAACCTTTTCAGACACAAAGCGAATCTGATTAGCAGGAAATAAAATGCTACCCCATGCTACTCTGCAAAGAATCGTAGAGAACACGACTGCTGAACACCAAAGACAAGGACAGGTATGTTCCTTGGCAGGGAAATGAGACAAGCATGTACCTACCACGTGCCTTAACAGGGAATGGGGCTGTTATTGAGCATCTCACTTAAACACGTGAGCAATGTTAGAAGCACCATTACACAGCCTGTTCTATAACCACGCAGCTGTACACACCTAACATTCACATTTCTAAAATTGTATTTATCCTGATGTCAATGGACTTTACAGTCTGAATTAGTGAATAAAAAGCAACCTCAGCACTGGCAATTTAAAACTGTTATTAATCCTGTAGATTAATAATATTAGTGACTGTTCACCTAGCATGACATATGATAGACAGGGTGGCTACTAAACCATTCAAACCATGTATTTTAGAAGTCTGTATGATCCTTCCTCTCTCCTCCTCCTCCTCAAATATTTATTTTCTAATAGCAATAACGACCTCAGTATTCAAGGCAGCCTTCGAAGATTAATGACCAGTGGAGGTTAATGGTCCTCAGCTATTCTTCAAGCCATCAACTCCTCCCAGCCAGTCATTAATCCCCAAGAAATGCCTTAATGCTTCACTTATTACTGCTTAAGCATCAAGCCTGTAAATTTTCACGGCATTAAATCTCAAAAAGTAACCTTTTTCTCTTCATAGGCCACTATTTCAACAAAGCAGACAGATGAGAAGAAATGAAAGTGACTTCATTTTATGGGGATTCACCTCAGCTTTACAAAACAATAGCATTTATTTGTGTTTATTTGCATTTATTTGTGTTGGACACTAATAAATAACATCTCCTTTCTTGTCAATTTGGTAAATTTCCTGACAAAATGCTGATATCAAACCTTCTTCAGCCAGCATGTCAGCAGGAAAAAGAATCTTAGCGAGAACAGTTTTTATTAGTTTCTTTCTGCTGCAGGAAGAACATGAAGAATCTACCACACTTCTGCTGCATATGTTATTGATCTATGATATCTATACGTACATATATTCTCTCCCCCATCTTAGCACCTGTGACATCTGCAGCAGGAGACCACACGAGAGGATGTGGCACTGCACGACTCAAGGCCACAAAATCTGGTGTCTAACACAGGCTCTGCCACTGACTGTTGGGTAAGCCTTGACACTTCCACAACCCTTTTTTCTTTTCATGCTTTACCTGTTTAGATTAAACTGCTTAAGGAAAGGAAGAGCTCTAGTGTAGGATGCTTAGAGACCTTGATTTCAGTCCAAGTTTCTATTCTGTACTCCAACACAAACAATTACAACAAAGTTCTTCCAAGGGCCTGTTAAACTCAACTTTCACCTAGATGCAATTTTGTTCAGTAAAGGGGTACAGCATGTGAAAATTACCTTTCATCCAAACCATTTATTAATCTTTTGGAAATTTACGATACATGGTAAAGTACTTGTTTAATTGTCTCTGGATGCCAACAGAATGAAACAGCAAAAATGGCAAAAAAGAAAGTCTTTATTCAAATAGTGACATCATCAATCAAATTTAATCTATATCCATTCAGAAGGTCAATCATCCAAATGTGTCTAATTTAGACTGTACCTGATCTAGGCAGCCCATCAATCACTTAAAGGGCAGCCTTTCTTTGCCTTTTTCTTTCCCTTTCTCTTATTCTTTTAAATGAACATTAAGTTATACATTCTTTTTCTATACTCTGGCTAATATGACCTGTTTTACAAAGTGTTCACAACTTGAATTCTCTGACGTTCAAAGGAAAAAGAAAAATCCTCTGTAGGGTTCAGTGTCTGCAGATATGACAAGCAAAGCAAGATTTCATTATTTCTCATTCATTTTCTTCGAGGAAAATACCGCAACAGATTCAGAAAAATGTTGACGTTACATTTAGAAAAAGACTAGACATAATATCAGACTATTATCATACTCGTTTATATTGGTACTTCAACTACCATTAGTTGTGAAGGGAACAGGGCTAGCTGTCAAACACGCACAAATTGACAAGCTATTAGAATGCCAACTGGATGTATTCAATCAGAAAATTTACTCCAGCACTGAAAAAGCTTGCTTTTAAGATAAGGCAGAAACGTGGTGTGTGTTGACCGAGGAAAAAAAAGATAGAAAATTAATAAGCATAGACAGAAATTTATCTCTTCCTTTCTGCAGTAAAAGCTACAAAGAGATTAACTCCAAATATTAACTCTAAAAAAGGTAATATCCAAAATGAGTCAGAGGAAAAGAGCATGGGCAAGTCTATGTCATGGTTCTGCCCCAGGGACTGACAAGGTCTGTGACCTAGAAGCCACTTTGGGACCCTGATCTTGGGACCCTTCAGCCTTTGACACTGACTTTTTCCCCAAGTATTGAATAAATTTGGTTCTCAATTTCAAGCAGAGCTGGTTTGGTGTTTTTAGCAGCTCTGAAGACAAAAGAATGGAAATCCCACAACTCGAGTCTTGAACACCAGTCAACCCCCACCCAGACACAGCTTGGCATTAAATGACACCATCCCTGTTTCCTTACTCTTTCAGAGTAATATATATTTCCTCCATCAGCGAGGTACTGAACCGTGGAGATGTACTCTGTCACCACTTCCTACCAGGAAGGTGGATAAAGCTCCATACTTGGAAGTGCCAGTGCAAGCTAGCTGAAAGGAGAATTGATACAGGAGGAATAAAAGGATGTTAGGAATACAGGTTCCCATATAGGAAAGGATGAAGACGCAGAGGAAGAGGAAGGAACTGTAGAGGTAATTCCTGTAAAAGTTTAGACTTACTGAGCGAACAAATTTGGAGCCAGATCCCATAACCAGATGTAAATCTGGAATTATGCCACAGCCTTTAAAAACAGCACTTACCACCTGCCATCTTCTGTGCATGCAACAGGATCACCTATTAAAAATCAAAAAAATACCTGTAAGGAGTTCCAGTTACACTCTTGACAGACCATGAAATGTCTTTCCTTTTGCAGTCTACTTCCTTTTAAAGTTTTCCAGAGAGATGGCTTCCATTTTACTTTAGATATTAAGTGCCCTTTGGCAGGATTTTGCAAACAGAAATGAAGACTTGTGTAAGTGAGGAACCTACTCAGCAGGCTCCTTACCTGCGTTAGGAAGGGCACATACCAAGCTAATTTCAGGATCAAAGTCTTACACTATAGCTCTTGTTGTTAGGAATTTTTCTGATGATATTCACTGCTCTTTGTTTTTTAAAAATGTTTAGTTCCAGTTTTACTAACATTAAATAACTATACTTTCTCCTTCATGTTTACACCTTTTATACACTTCAAAATGCTCAGCATGTCCCTCTTCCCAGGGAGTATAAATTTTTAACACTTCCCTATAACCCTTTCACCCCCTGCCTCCACTATTTTTGATGCTCTCTTTGATTTATTCAGACAAGAACTTTTACAGAGGGAGAAAAGGAAGGCATTTATGCCAGGTCCAATCTATCAAAACCTACATGGGAATGATTTCAAAGGGTAGGAAATAAAAGTTTTCCCTATTCGCAGATTTACAAAATGCAATCAAAATTCACCACCTCCTTTAAAAAAAAAATTAAACAAGAAAAAGAATGAACACTTTTACTGTACCTCAGGGTAGGAAAGGCACAACAGAGCTTAAAAAACTCTGTACTGGTGAATAGCAGCAAGATTAGGAAAGTTTACTTGAAACTGTTATGATTAAAAATGTGTATGGAGCATGCATGGGAAACTGGTATGTGTGAAAGAAAAAAATAGAATAAGAATTAATATGAGATGGTGTGGGAACCTCTAGAGGTTTCACTCCTGTGAGTTTGGAGTGACAATGTCTTTTATGGGTGCCAGAGATAGGAATGTCCTACATGGATTTCCCCCTATGAGTGACAATAATCATAAAGATACAGCATCTGCACCATCACGTTTTATTTCATGCCATTTATTCGGTTTCAGCTTTTTGATATTGGTCTTTTGAGGAAAACAAGTTTCTATACAAACAATTCTGTCACAACTTTTCACGTGCTGCATCAGTATCAGTGAAAAGTTAGTTTATATACTATTCTGAAATCTGAAGGGTGGTTTGGGTAAAAAAAACCCACAAACCAAATTATACTGAAATGTCTGTTACATCTGTGGCTGCACCAACTACCTTTACCCAGTGGATGGTCAGTACTTCACTGTATGTACCCATACAGTGGGTATGTAATGTACCCAACCTATGGAGGAACCTTTTCCCTTCACTCTGCAGGCAGCCAGTTGTTGAGGAAGAACAGTATCTCAAAAATTTCCAACTCCAGTAGAATTTGGACCTCTCGAACACCCTCCCAAAGGATGGATTCTGTCTTAGCATCATCCCACCTTATGAGGAGCCCTGCATTCAACCAGTTATCTGCCTTTGATCTTAAGTCTCAAGAAGCACATCATCCCTGTCTCATCTATTCCTGATGGGTTTTCTAATCTGAATGAAATGACTCCAGTTGCTCTTCAAAGGTATGAGACACCTCCTCATGTCCTCCTGTTAAGATTTTCCAAGAAGTGATGCTACAGAGCGGTCATGACCATAAGAACCCTGTTGTGTCAGTAACGTGGCTGGAGACCCAGTCTTCCACCGAGGCAGCAAGGCAGTTTTTAGTAACTTCTTTGTGGCCCTACTTCATTGTCCCTGCTGCAGTCTATTTCCTCCTGGAAAACTGAAGCTGTAAAAGCACTATAAAATTACAGTCACAAATGCTATTTGGAAAATACAACTGAAGAGGCATCTACAGTTTATGAAAACAAACCCCACATTCCCAAACTGTCACAATGCCAGCAAGCAATATTTGGCTTCAAAGTGCACAGAGGCATGTGAACACTGCTTAAGACTGTACACATGCACGTACCTAACTGCCTACATATATTACCTGGGGAAAAAAAATCATTTAGTTCACTCTGCACAAGAAAAAATCTGAACAGGTATTAAGGCCACAATCTGATTTTAGTTGGACTAATGCAAAACAGCACTAACACTCCAGTACCAGGAGATTTATAACTAATAGAAATATCTCACCAAGAGGAAAATCAGACCTTGACTGCTCACGGAAATAAATCTTTTCTCTTCCTATGACAGTTTTGAGATTTCATCTATAAGTCTGAAAAAAGAAATTTGAAAATTATTCTGTTAAATCCATAGAAGCACTGACCTTCAGTATATATAATGTTCAAAGAAAAGATACTTCCAGTTCTGATTGACAGATACATTGCAAATACAGTCTCCACAGCTCCAGAACGAGCACTGAGAAATGCAACCTGAGTGTCCATAACTCATTTTTTCTAACTTATTCAAGCAGTTCTTCCTCTGTCAAGAGAATTGCACGATTCAAGATTCAGCCCTACAGATAACAAGCAATCAGGAAAGCACTCTCATGTACGAAGTGATCTCAAGCATCAGTGACAAAATAAAGCACATGTTGCTACAATATTTCAAATCAATACGAAAATGCATGTCTCCAAATCTCAAATTATCTTTCATATTTACTACTTTGAGAATCGGTAAGTGGTATATACTAAAAATACTAATTCTGAAAAAGCCCATTATACCTTAAAATAAATTCCAAGCTGCTAATCAGACAAAGTTCAACACAATGATTATGCAAGTCTGGTTGGTGTAAGATAAACCTATTATGTTCCTTCAGGAGAACTGTCCCATATAGAAACTGTACCTGACATCATGTTGAAATATTTAGCTGAAAATAAACATTGTACTTGATCACTTTTCAGCTCCTGGCCCACTACAATGAAGCACCAGGTATGTAGATTCAAGCTGTAGAAACTGCTTTCACATCAGATTTTTCTAACTCCATAGGAGCAGAGCTGGGACCAGCAGCTCCACTGCCAGGAATGAACACAGCTTTCTACCATAAAAACTCTTCCCTCAAGAAACCTTCCTTGAATCTTTTCAGCTTGAGATTCCAGAATTGACTCGGACAAACTAAGAACAACCTTTTCCAGAACAAATCTCATTTCTTTGATACGCCATCCCCCGCGCAGACAACACAGCACTAATACGAATGAAAACCAAAGCACACAAATGTCACAGCCCCTTACCTGCACTCCTCAGAGCCGTCTCCAAACCAGCTCAAACCAGAAAAATACATCCAGGTTTCCTTATGGGCTAAAGATTAAGAAAAAAAGCATGTGATTCTACCTGCCTCCGTTTGCTTTAGTGAAAGGTACTCAGAGACAGTGGAGAATTGCTGTAAAACCTTTCCAGAATTGGAAAACATTGTTAGAGCTCTAAGCGCTTTTGCCTCAAACCCTTCAAGACCCTCTGTTATCTAAAATGTTAGATAATGCCTCAGTGCGTTACTAAGTTAAAATCCCCTAGTTCAGGGCTGAAAAGCTCTTGAATACATGAGCAAGATCAAAGCAGGTAAGCTCAATAAACTGTGTACTCACTGTTTAGAGGCTTGAGGAGCATCACTTCCACACCATGTTGGAAGTAATTTTCTCTGGTGACATGCTATGTTTTGTCTTACTGAACATTTAACCTCTAGATCTGGACAGCACACATTTGGCACAGGAACATTTCTTTAGGGAACACCAGAATGGTTACTTCAAGTGACAGTTTTCTAATTATTCTGTCAAGCATCAATCTGTGAAGTTCCCAGTTCCTCAGCGCCCTGACTGACAGGGCAATCAGTGCTTTACTTAAAGCCTCTAGAGCTGTTCTGTCTTGTCAAATGCTTTTTAAAAAAAAAAACAACCAACCAACCCCTCCTCCCCAGTGTTCAAAAGGAGTGGAATATTTGACTTTCAAAATAACTCCCCACTTTCTGCAAATACAGCTCCCCAAAGTAACCCAAAAATTGCATTAGTACATACAGCACAGTTGGGTAAAGAACAGATCAAAACAGTGTTTTCTTTTATATTACAGTAATTCATTTCAGGCATTTTATTCTGGAGCAAATCAGCTGATAAAAGCACATCAAAAACAGAGAAGGAACTGAGATAATACAATCATCTTCACTATGAAGTTTTCCTTCTCTTAGAAAGAAGAAAAAACCCCAACTTCACAGCACTTTCAGTTCAATTCGAGCTCCCCTTATATCTGACAGATATCATGTTCTGTTGAGGGTGGTATTGTGACTTCTCTTGGGGTCTTACAGCACCACTGACTGTAAGAAGTGGGAAAATGAGGGACTTTGTGAGTGATAATCAGCCCTGTACCAAGTTCAGGGAATAATACAAGCTGTTTAGCACTCATGACCATCATTTCCTACATAATGTGAAAGTACTTCTTGCTCTGAATCTACTGTGTTGATAAATTCAACACCAGGGCTGAAATCTTGACCAGTAAGTTGGCACTACAGTCAGACAAGGGTTGATTTATATGCCAAGATGCTGTACCTGAGAATTCAATAGTGGTGTTGCTCTTCTTGGCTTGCTGGAATAATCTCATATTGGCATTGTTCAACCTAACACAAAGAGGAGACTTCTCACTGTACAGAAGAGCAGCCTCAATACCAGCATGCCACTAATACTAATTTCTGTTGCAACCAAATTTGTGCCAAAGTTGTTCCTTCAGTTTTAAAATGTAAACTATGAAAATGCAAGTTTTGTGACTAGCTCTTGATCATGAGCACTACTGAGTGCTCTGTGGTAAAGCACACTGAGACTAACAAATGAAATACCAAGTCAAGTGTCAAACAAAGGGTGGAAGCGTACAGCACATTTGATCACTAATTGGGATGAACTGCAGAAAATCTCCCCCTAGATTTAATGCTTTTTAAAATTTTTTTTTTTGAGGACATTAAATATGTAAATATATTCACACACACAAAACTCATTTTTTTCTTGGATCTGAGTCAAAACTCCCAGTATACAGACTTTCTGTGATTTATGAAATGAAGAAAGGAAGTCTGTTCTAATCAGAGATCGAATCTAGTCATAGGCCAGCAATGGCTGCATAATTTTGGGTTGGTTTGTTGGGTTTTGTTGATCTTTTTTTTTTTTTTTTTTTTTGGCTGGGCAGTTTAACACTACATGATTTTTATATATAAATCATCACCCTCATCAATAATATCAAATGTTTACTTTTCATTAATGGACCAGATTCCTTTTGGAGAAGATTATGACAAAAAAACATACGACTAGAAAGTAGTTTCACTGAATTCAGTAGGAGCAACCAAAGATGGAAGCATTACGCAGTACAAGAAAGAACACGAGAGGCTGGTGTGAGCAAAGGACCAACAGTAAAGGGTGAAGGACTGCAGCTTATCTAGACCAGCACTGTCCTCCAGGAGCTACTCATGACCTAATAATGAGCCAGATCAGGCAGCCAACCTATTTCTGTTTCTGCTGGTTTAGTCTTCTGCCAATGTAGCTCACTGAGCTTTTTCACTAGGGTGTCAGACGAGCATGGGTGCAAATGGAGAGGCAGAGGGTGCAGCTATGGAGCCCTATCTTTGATACACTAAAAACTGCCACAGACCCGACTCCCTGACAGAAGGGAATGACTGAGCTGACTCCCGATACTACAAGTGGGTGGAGGAAGGAAGATCTTCAATAAAAAGCCTAAAACTGCAGTGGTCAGTCAGGTGGAACCTGTTCCACTGGCAGGGGGGAAGGCTGAACCCACCTGCTTTTCTTACTGAAGTTCAACAAACTTTTAGCATTATTAAGGGAGTTAGGCAAATGTTGCTGAAAAGTAGGCACCATCTTTGTTTAAATTGCTTTTATTTTATCTTTTCAGTTCAATTACTTCCATGGCTTGTATGATTAAATGAAAACAAAAATGTATTTGAGATTCTCTCTAAGTAATACACACAAAAAACCCAAACCAACTGTATAGGGCCCCATGGAAGTTTTGATTAAAGGCAAATCCTTCACAATTCAGAGAGCACATACTCAATCAATGGTTGAAGAGGAAAAGCTCCAGGGAGCAGCAGGAACTAAACAATTCTGATAAGGTTTCTGTGACTTTCCAGCAAATACTAATTTGCTCTTTTATATTTTTTTCTATGAGAAGTCAAGCACTGCAGTCCCAAACCTTTAAATCAAATGATTTGCTGGGCATCAGGCATACAACTTTCACCACCTACTATAAAATATCGACTCTGCACATTCATTCATTTCCACCCAATAATTGATTCTTCTTTTTTTTTTTTTTTTTTTTTTTTTTTTCCCCCTGCCAGTTACAGGCCTGTAACAGTATTCTGGGAGGTTGACTTAATCAAGATTTAGTTAAGAAAAAAAGAGAGCTTCACCATTTTCAAGTTTTAATCTTGTCTACACCACATAAGCATGTATGTAATCTATTTTCTTAATGAGACGCTTTTACTCTTTTCCCCTATTATCACTATTAATTCCAAATCTACCATGCATGAGAGCCACCCATGAAGGCTTCTGCTTTAATCGCCAAAGTCGGCATTACTCTGTCAAAGGACAGAGCTTATGTTAACTTTTGCTTAAAGACCTTCTCAGCTGGAGCCTGTCTGTAAATACAGCTCAATCTGGCCAAGCTGGCTCAACAGAGATTTCATTCCCTTTTCTGGTAAAGTGAATACTGGCTTGCATGGTCAGCCCAAATGCCATCCACTCAGAAATGCAATTTTATGGCACTGGTGGCAGGATTGCTGTGTTGCTTACACTGAGGTACTTCAGAGGGTCTTGGTCTGAAGCAGGCAGTGCTCTGCCATGACAGCTCCAGCTGCCTGCTCCTCTGCACCGAGCAGCCTGCCAGCAGCCACAGCGTGCTCCATCTCCCCCACGCTCGGGGGGAATGCACATCTGGTGCTCTGCAGCTCTTTTGGTCGTTCAAGCTTACCCTTAAATAATTAGAAACGGTTCCTAAAGTGCAGCAACACCCAGCACTGCATATAAAAAAGGTTGTGCAAACGTGAACACAAGTTACGTAAGAGCATCAATCATATATGCATATGCAGATCCTCATACACGTTGCCATTTACACTTCACTGTAGCAAACTGAATGTATAAAATTAAGAAAAAAAATCTAGTTCTCTTTTCCTCCTACTTGTTCGATGAGTATAATATGTATATAAGTGAAAAAGACTAGAATAAGGTATTTTTAAGCCATAGCAGAACATTCAAGGTGAAAATCGTGTTGCATAAGCAGTGAAATATTTTTTATTATTCATTAGGAAGACCTGAAATAGTACAATACCTGCTCCACGCCAAAGAGAACAAATTACATAACACTTTGCAACAAGTAAGGCTGCCTTATTCTTGATCCTCTAATTGCTTGAAAAAAGTCTTTAAAATGTTTGCTTTTTTTCTGCTGAAAACTTCTGAATGGTTTTTGAAATTTCAGAAAAATCTAGCTGGTCAGACACTGTCCATCCGTCTTTTCACAGACAGGCACTTTTTTTTAACAGGAATTTTCAAAGACATTTAGCTCAAAATGGTTAAAAATTTTCCCATTAAAAAAAAAACCCACCAACTGATTAAAACCTAAGCTTTTTACATTGTCACTCCTCTTCCCTTGAAGGAATGTGTGGTCTTCCACCAACCATAAGAAAAATCAACAGCTTTCATTAAAAGAAACTCAGATTTTCAATTTAAGCCCTTCAGTTAAAGTGACAGTTTCTGTTATCATTTACGTGCTACCATAGCAAAGAAATAGCTTACCATTTTTATTCTGCTTTACAACAGAAACATAGGAAAATACCTGAGAATTGGGGCCCACTTTTCTCTTGACAAGCAGAGCCTCTATAGGATCCCAGGTTTGTAACCTATGCTAAAAGACAGGAGCAGGCCAGTGTGTAGCTTCTAGCCCTCATGGCTACCTGCTGCCTTCTGCCATGTGCAATCCCTTCCTTGGGCATTCAGCACCCGAGGCAACTCCCCTGCAACTCAGTGAGAAGTACCAGCACCAGAATGAGGTATGTAACAGTACTTGTCAACTTGTAAGTACACGTCACCCAATTAAAAAAAAAAAAAAATCTAATTTTGCTTATAGATTTGTATGAATGACTCAAACCACGTTGGTAGAAAGAAGGTTGAATTACTCATTTCAGTATTCACTAGACTTTCTGTCCACATTTTAGAAAGGGATCCATACTGTCATTTTAATAATGGAGAGGGAATGCATTTCTTAAATACAGCCATTTAAGATTACTTTCCTTTCCAGTGCTTTAGAAGGTACCCACATAGCAAAAGAAGGCTGGATTCTATGCAATAAGGGGTCAGAGGAGTGACACCCTCTGAACTGTTACAAAAAGGAGGGGAAATACTGGGGAGAGAAAATTTTCTGCTTTCTATTCACCAGAGTTAAGCCAGAATCCGTTACAGTGCTTGGGAGTGCAAAACAAACAAATGTGGATTTCTAAAATGGAGAGAAAAGTTTAACAAATAAACAAACAAAACCACAGGGAAACTATTTCCCTTCCCAAAAGTTATTAGCTAGAATCCTAAAGAAAATTCAAAAAGTTAATTTAAGCTCAGGGCTGCACATTTAATTCAAGTCAAAGTCACTGAAAGATCAAGTGAATAAAATGCATCCACTATCCGATATAAACAGCACAAAATGTGTTTTTTCTCAAGGATAGTTCAAGTTTGATGTATGAAGATAACAGTGTGATAACCACAAAATCCAATACATTCACACAGACAGTTCCCAAGTTCTGCCCCGTTTTTGAATGAAGTGATTATTTCTGTAGGCCTCATTCTTTACACCCTCATGCTGCTTTACACAGACTGTATGCACCACTCTTCCCCACTCACATTGGCTAACAAGAATATTGGAGCTATCTAAATTACTTGAACTCCTCTGCCACTGAAGGAACCATGGTGAGATGCCCACAGAGTCTGTCTGGAATATTCCTCCTATTCCTCCACCCCACCCCAGACTACATATATAAAAGAATTGGGCACTGGGAGATGGAATAACTCGTGTTTTCTGAAGATTGCTATCCAAAGTATGAGCACTGAAAGAGATAAGCTCTCCACTTTTCACACTATTCTAAAGAAAACACCTGATTTCAGAGACTTGCCTAATACAGCAAAATTGAAAGGAACAACACAGACAACATCTTTTGAGAAACTGGACTAATTTCATCTGCTTAATGAGAGGACAGTTTTTCTATTAGAAGATGAAACTTAAACCTCTAGCAACAAGAGTAAGAACTACTCATTTGTGGTAGATGTGGACTTGATTTGCCAAGTACTTAAGTACATGACAAGCTTTAAAAGTGAATAGGCTCATTTATTTCAGCTTTACCCATCCACTCAGAATAATAGATAATAAAATATTAAAATCTGAAACAGGTTTGAATATCTTGTTGAATTGGAGCATGAATAATGAAGTTGTGAAATAATTCAGTCCTACCTGAAACAAAACAGAGATTCAAGGGAAAGAAATAGCTTCTCTCGCTTTCATTAAGCCATATTTCAAATAATTTTTGTCTTTTCCAAACCTTTTTTTATCATCCTATGCTCAGCTATGCAAATGAATGGATGAGCAAAGGCCAAGGAATATTTTTCTTATTCAAACATAAATTAAATAAATTCCTGAGACTGGAAAGACAGAGTGTATCCTGCTCCAAAACCAAAGTTCACATACTTTAGAAAAATACAATCCCTACCTCAACACTAAAAAAAAAGGCAGAAAAAAAAAAAAAAAAAAAAGGCATCTACAGTGGAATACAGAAATACCAGAAGATACACAGCACCTCAAAATGACATTTCCATAGAAATGGGTGGATGTTCTAACACCTTTTTCTTAAAAAGATGCCAGTGAATTTAAAAGCTACATATTTGCCAGACCTACACATTATTCCTGATCACATCACTGTGCCAGTCATTTCAGATGGCATATGGGATTAACAATAATAGGTTAGAACGAGATCACCTATCATAATCTCTTCCTTATATTAGGATGCAAACCAGAGCACAAGTGCTCAGCAGAGACAAGTGCAACATCTGTATTTTTTCATGCAATTCTCCCCTCTTCCCCAATAACCACATTACTGAACCTGACACTGCACTTTTTTAGCTTAGAGACAAAAAGCTCATTTTAAAAAAACTGCTTCAAACCTCCCTCCACTTTTTTTTTTTTAAAGTATAGACATATCCTTACACTAAAGACCTTAGCAAGATCAGGCCCTCTGTTCTTCTGTCTTTAAAAGACAATTTTATGATGGGAAAAATGCTCATTAACTTTGTCATGTTTCACCAGGCTTTTTTTCCAAAAGTTGTCTTATTCTTCAACTAACCTTTGCTCTATCTAGCTGTGCTCCATTCATCAAGGGTGCTTCTGAAATTACAAGTAAAAATAGTTGATATTCATTTCACTGTCAGAAGAAGAGCGTGTCTTACCCAGTACAAATGGCTAAAAGCACCTACTTGAAATATACAGTTCATCATCTAGGCCTGTTTCTATCAGGAACAGATGGAGGTAAGGTGATTAAATTTCTTCATTTTGATGGAAAGAACAAACACTTTCCTAGACAGCCATAACACCTCAAAACACTTGAAAATAATGAGTATTAAAATGAAATTTTAGTCTTTCATTCTTCTGTAAGTATGCTAGATAGATGATCTATAAATAGATCCATAATAAATTACTCATCTCATCAAGATTAATTACCAAATTGAGATTCCTAAAATATCTTCCCTTTTTATCCTCACTAAGAATGAAATAGTGAAATACAAATTTTCAAAAAAATCAATTTGTAAAGTACGGTAAAGGATTAAATACTTTTCTGATGTATTATGCATGGCATTTCCTTTAACTAGGCAATACTGACACACAAACACAACGGCACATTATACAGCACACTCTGGATATGGCACCAGGCGTTTGGCAGTTAGAGGTGATGCTGGCAAAGTCTTCAAGATGGAGATTTACTGCCTGTCTCCGTCTCCCTTTCTTTTCTCGCTCCTGGTTTGGAGCGAGACAGTGATACCACGCTATGACGTTACAAGAGACGTACCATCCCATAACCATTACCATGTACTTCTTTTAAACGCTTCCCACCACAGGCTCAGCTATACTGGCTCATCAGTAGATGTCTCAGAAAAGTCCTGATTCTCCAGTCCCAAGCATTAATGAACAAAGAAGACAATTTAAAAAAAAAAAAAAAAAAAAAAAATCCTTTATCACTTTGATAATTAATCAAATGTACCTCCAAACAAACAGGAAAATGCAACAAGCTTTGACCACACAGCAGCTATCTCAAGAGGGTAAGGCAGACTGTCTTCTGAGGAAATGGAAACGTCTGCTCTTCTGTCCCTATTTCAGAAGGGATAGCACTACAGAGAGGGTAATTGGCACACATTTCAAAAACCATCCAAACCTAACAGCTCAATTTTTGTTGTGGTTCTTCCATAGATTTTTCAGTATTTACCTTCTAAAGAAATATTTGTGATTTTCCCTTATTCTGCCACAAAGAAAGTGATTACAAAACCTCCGCAAGTTTTCCTCTTGCTTCGTAAGTTTATTTTCATATCCATTTTTTAAGATTCATTACAGCCAACTTTAAAATGCCAAAAGGCGTTCAACTTGTGAGTGCCTATAAATAATGGCAGATTCCTGTTAAAGTATATTTACATATCAATTACTTAGGACTCAATACTACACATGCTGTTGAAAAATACATTACTTTTGATTGCAAATCAAGACAATTCAATTATGCATTTTAAATGCATAACTGTCCTCACATTTTCATAAATATTGGCAATACGCTATCAGTCTCAAAAAATGCTTCAATGAAATGAAAGAATGACTTTTCAATACTTTAAGTGCTCTAAAAGATGACTAGTCATTTCACATTAATTCCTGCCAAACTACAAAGACACGTTAGAAGAAATCCTTGTTAAGGTTCTATTAGTCTGTATTTTCTCACCAATTCAGTGCTGATAAAAATGTGGGGAAACTCCTAAATTACTCCTATAAACACAAATTCTACAGTATCTATAAAAGAACTATGAGCTGTTCAAATACCCTTGGTTAAAGGTGAAGTATTCGTACATATCTCTGGGGCAGAAAATACAACTGTGTCAACTTCTCCCAGCTTTACAAGAGGTTTCTGTGCTCTAATAGGTCGTTTCTACCTCTACAAACTGTCATCCCACAATAGTAATCTTAAACTTTGAAAAGCTTCGAAAGCCAAGGCATTATTGCCCATATAAAATTACTAATCACAGCTTTAGGTTTAGAGTTGTTCTCTGAAAGAGGAAAAGAAACCTCCAGTCCATTTGCTAGCCCCAAGGCAGGATCAACTGTTCCTGAAACACCCTGGATAAATTTTTGTTTTCCCAGTTCTTAAAAACTTGCGGTGCTGGATAGCCTATAAGTTTCTAAAATAAACTGCTGTAGGACTCAAATATCCTTTCTGCTGGACAACTTCCACAACAGCTCACCTAAATTTCTCTGCTGCATTTAAACCTTACTACTTCTTGCCTTACTGAGGGAGACATTGACATGTAACCACTGGGCAGACTACCCAAGTTAACTGAAGGTTTCCTTCACCTTTTTGTGTCTGCTTCCTCTTTCAACCCTTGAATCTTTTGTCCATTTTTAACAAGAGAAAAGGATGATCTCTCCCTATGTGTTTACAGACCCCCAAGGCAAAAGGGTCTCTCTACATGGTATGAGGAGATAATATTACAATGACTTAGTAAAATCCAGCTTCCAAAAATCTATGTGGTATACTTTAATGATTGATTAGACATCGTCTTACACAAACGTCAAAATTGCAACACAACACCAACAGGTTTATTGATTATGACTTTCTTTTTAAAAATTTAATATTTCGCTCCTACGAAACCAATGCTGAGGACGAAACTGCCAGTAGGATAGGGCTCTGTAATAAGCAGGAAAGGAACCATGATAACTTTTATCATTTCCATAGCACTTAATTTCTTTAACGGACTATATAATTTTTGATCAGTGTTGAGAGCAGTCATCTACGGTAGATGAGTATTATAACCCACAGTTCACAGAGAGGGGGAAAGACAGAGCAGTCAAAGCCTGAACTTTCAAAAGCACCCACTAAATTCCGGTGCCACTGTTTTCAGATACCCAGCTGGAGCTATAAAGGGCTGTGCAGAGGTGTGAGCACTGGACTACCAGTTAGTGCTTGTGAACAGCATACCGTAACACACAGATATTTTTCACTACAATAACTTCAGTTACAGCTTTTAGAGTACTCAAAACAGAATATGATGCTTCACCCTCTTGTGTGAATCAGAAAAACACACAAGGCGTAAAGACTTTTCATGCTGTGTAAAGAAGAGCTGGGTAATGAAGTGTGTAAAGGGCGCATGATATTTGAATGAGAAAGCAAAAAGGTTTCTAATGACTATGTAAGGATAGGGTTCCTCTACGTTATCTGAAATGACATACAATCTGACAATTCAAACAAATCCAGTGCTAACACTCGTATTATATATCCATAACTGCATGCTATTTACATTTAGTTTTTTTCTTCAACATTACACACCCCCTGACACAGGCTGCATAGGTTAGGTGGTCCTACTGAATTATCGTTATTGTAACACTGAGAAATCCCCTGCTGACAAAGAGTCCATTAAATGCAGAAAATCCATGACAAACTATTTGCAACCTGCCTATGCTCTAACTAAGGTAAGACTCACTATCACAGCAATTGCGGCCATTTTAGTTTTTATATTTTTGAAACCTCTACACACTATTTTTTATTTATGACTTTTAAAGCTTAATAGTTCCCCTCCCACTCTCCAAATCACCCTTCTCTCACTCTACACAAAACTTCCAGGATTAGCAGCAATAATAACCATTCTCATCAATGGGCAAAGATAAAAATCAAACGAGTTGGTTCTTTGTTTCTGGATGTTGCCTTTGAAGTTCTCTCTCCCTTAGTCAAGGCAGACTTGGTAGCCTTGGCTGATTGGCATGTCTAATGCTGCAACAGACATTCTGCAGATCACATTAAATAGCTGTGCAAACTGCCCATTATTTTTGCCCGACATTATTTTTATTTTTATTTGATGTGATTAATGTCTCAGTGCCCAGTCCTGGATCAGAAATGCCATGTGCCAACATCTCCCTCTTCTTCTTCCACTCTCTTTTCTCCCAGACTGTTTGAAACAATGCCTCAGTGGGCAGGACACAGGGAATAATTGGTTGGGAACAGAACAGACACCTGGCAACTCCTAAGGAGCTTACATGCCAACCCCCTTTTTCGCTTAGGCTTGTAACACAACAGTCAGACACTAGGCACAGACTCATTGGGTAAGATAGACTTTTGCAGAACTTCCAGGACAAAACCTTCAACTATATAGTCAAGCTTAGTTATAAACCCTAAATAAAAGAGCTTTTTCACCCTAAAACTGGGAGCAGGTCCTTGTTTGAAGTTGCACAGTGACAGCAAACAGTCCAGTAACACACCAACATAGTCACCACACTTTAAACTGAATGTTTGCAGATTTTCTGAACTGTCTTAACTGAACTAGCTCACCCAATTTTGAACTAATTCACCCAAAATAAAGACCAAATAAATTCTACAAGGCAACGTTTCTTTTATTTCTGTTATCTGAGAAAATAATATGCCAAATCTTTCCTCTTGGTATAACGTTATCCCTTCTGTTGCCACATAAGGGACTGCAATGTTAGGAAAATGTAACACTAAAAAACCCTCAAGCCACAAGGATAAAACAGCAATAAAAATGTCTTCTATAATAAGGATGGATACACTGTATTATTTTTACAACAAGCAGAGCTGGAATATAAGTGAATTGCAAAATTATGATTATGATAGCCTCTTTCAGAACTCCGTTCACTCTCTCAGATGCTTGGAAAATAAAAGCCTCAAGACCTCTGCTTCACACACAACTTAATGGTGAGACACATCAGTGCCATTACTTTTCCCATCACTGAGGTGGACAGAGAGATGCATCTGACATAAGCAAACAGGCAAAGCAAAGTGACATGAATAAGAATGCCTATTCCGTATTAATAAAACAATAATTTGAATCTGGACTAAAGAATAGCTGAAGGGGAAACAAACAAATTAAGTTTTGTGTGTGTTTGATATTAATTATTCCTTGGATATGAGTTAGCAGATGTCAATATGGAATATTTTTCCAAAGAGATGTTTGTCAATCTGTCAATAGTATTTTGCTTAAATGACAAGCAAACGCTTGTTAACATCAATTGATTTGATAAGTCTTTAGTCGTATCATCAATGACAGATTTCAAAAAAAGGATGTCAAGTGAGCTTTAGGGGGAAAAGGAGAACAAGATCAACAAACAGTTTTGGCCTTTAACTGCCTGTATTTCAGTGAGACTTTCTAATAGGAGTCAACTGTTAAGTTCAGGACTAGAGCCAGTCAGTGGTAAAACAAACCTGCTTAGAGCTTAGTTTGTTTTACTCATATTTCTGTAGTTTAGCTTCTGTTTGGGAGACAGAACAACAAAGGAAAGGGATTGTGTATAGCCAAAAGCCTGAGGAAAGTCTTTGTAGTACTTCATCTGGGTCACATCTCAAGTACATATTCCATTTATGTCAGTGTTAATAGGCAACTCCCCTACACCAGTAACCTATACAATATCTTTATTTTATCAGGAAGGCATGGGAGAAAAAGGTAGAGGATGTGACTTACTTCAGGTTGTACAGAAGATGCTCCTGGCCTTTGCCTAATTGTAGTCACTAAATACACCTCACCAAGAGCCTAGTCATTATGGGCTCTCGTATTCACTAGGGTCTTCAAAAACATGATTCAGCCAGCCCAACGTCTGAAACTTTATGTTGACTCTCTCTGCAATGTGTACAAAAAAGCTGAGAGAAAAACCCACAGGAATTTAGGAGTGTCAGATATGTGTGACAACTCTAGGCCAAAGGAGAGGGCTGAGATGGCAACCAAGCTCCAGTGCCTCGAACAGCAGATTTATTGACAAGACTGTTTTTCTCAGCTTTAGCCTTTTCAAAACCTTGTTGAATCCTACAGACAGTCACCAGACACTAAATATAACAGTCCAGGACTTCAGCATGAATAGAAACGAGCACCTCTTGAGCTTGGTGAGGATGTGAGAGTACTCAAAGATGAGGACTTCAGTGAGGATGGCTGAAACAGCACTTCATGCAGGGAATAGGCAGGCATCACTCAGAACCTCTGAAATATTGAAGGAAACAACCTCTTCTACTTGACTGTGGGACAGAGGAGCAATGAAGCTCCTGCAGTGCCTCCCAGCAGTTTGAACGCCCAGAATCGAGCCATATTCCCCTCTCCTGTTACTACCTGAAAAGAGGGAAGATGGTTCATTTTCTGCCAAAGCAGGCGCACAGCACAAACTCATAGAAACAAGACAGGTAGGAAGGAGGGGGCAGGGGGGAAAGTCTGGAATTTAGATAGTGAAAAGAAAGGAATTCAGAACCATTGCAATGACCTGTCTGACCTAGGAAGTATTGGATATGGCAGACTGCAAACAAGACCAGCAGAGTATGGAAAGGGTCACTGACTCCAGAGACAGCATTTCCATCCAAAAGTCAGTGGGTAACCTTTTGCAACAATTTTTTTTTTTTTTTTTTAAGAATTATAGACACTGACTACAGCCAGATTAAGCTAGCAGCAAACCAGCCAAGATCTTAATTTTTCTCAAAAACAATATCCCCTGCTTCACTAAATCAAATCATGGCATACCTGTAGTTTTTTGCTTTAATACAAAATAGACATTTTAAAATCAACTAAAGAGAGAGAAAGACATCTATTTCAAAGTGCAGTTAAACATTTCCTTCTGGAAGATTTCTTCTCTTGCAATGTCCTTAACACTACCAGTGCCACATTTCAGCATAAGTAAAAGTGCTGCTCCATATTACAGGCCTCCAGACTTTTTTTTTTTTGTTCGCTTGTTTGTGTAGTCTTCCTCAGAGGCTCAATGCTGTTTGGAGACAATTAACTATCCCTCAAGTTCCCAGAAGCAAATTTTTATCTTCTCAAACAAGGTAGGAAACAGGTTAAAGGTTACAGAGAAATAACTAACCAGATACAAACTGTGAATGCTGCATTAGCCACAACGACTCTTAGGACTGAAAGCCTACTATTAGTTAAGAAAAGAGAGGATTCATTCAATTATCTTACTTTGTATTAGTGAGTTAATGGACATGGTGTATGAGGAGAGGAAATAACAGACATTTACTATCTTTTTTGAACCGAATGAAATAGAACATTAAATACTTCTTTTTTAATAGCTATTAAATTATATTAATATTCAACTGCAGAGCAGTAAGAAAAACAAGTGCTTTGATATCAGGCTGATATAACTGCCAGGCTGCCACAGTCTCCTTTATGTACTGGGATATCATCGTATTTTCCCTAATCCTAATTTAATCTCATACATACTCTTCAACACCCTTAAGAAAAGTTTTTCACCTGATGTCACGTGGAACTGAAACAGTATTGCTGATGGTCACAGTGACATAAAAGCAAAATCAGTCAAATTGAAAGGGTTGACAAGAAACAGTTCTGAAGTGACTCAAACCTGGCAAGCCTCTCAGGGATAAGAACTGAGTGATATGACTGGCAATGTGCAGGGCAAGGCTCAAAATAACTTAAAAATGGGTGACAGCATTAAATCTCAATAAAAACACAATGTCAGTGGCCAACAATGCTGTCACTTATGTACATGCATCCAAGTTTGCTATGGATGACAATCCCTGAAGCACCCTCTTCTCCCTGCACCACAAAAGAACAGAGTTTAGTGGGACTGTAAGCAGTCATCCTCCCTTTTTTTTTTCCTGGAGTGCAATAAAGAGAACAGGAAAAAGAGAAATGCAGTGTAGCTGTTCTGCGATTCTTCCTGTGAACGGAGAGAATATCAGAAAATGCATTCAAAAGGAAGAGAAGAGGCAACAAATTAATGAAGAATGAGTTGTGTTGCATTTAGGCTAAAGCCTTCTGCATCTTCAGCCAAAGTCATGAGTGGCACAGCCATAGCTGTGCATAGACACAAGCATAAATGACTATTTCAGGTCCTTTCCACGCTACCTTTTACTTTGCCCTACTGTCTCAATTAGCATAGCTCCACTAGCCCTGGTGTAAGCAGCTAGTAGCAGTAATATATAAGCAGTAATATATAAGCAGAATATATAACAGAAGGATGCATTTACAAGTCAAATGTTGGGCATGCAGGTGTTATATAGCTGAGAACTATTGAAATGCCTTTTTTGTTTTAAAATTGTTTAAACTCAGTAAGTTTCATCACCAAAATAATACCTGCTGTTTGTGCTGTAGCAGACAGAAAAAACTATTTAGCCTAGTGATAATCATCAGCTAAGTTGTGCATCTAAGACTTTACTGTACTTGCTTCTCCACCACTAACACAAGTTTCAGAACTAAATTACATCTCAGCCAAACCTTGATCATCATACAAAGCTCACACTGTAGAACTCACAACACGCACAAACAAATCTTCCTGTAATGTCCTGAGAACAGCTAAAACTCACAGAAATGAAGACAAACATAACAACTAGCATCAGAAATGAAGGAAACTATCAGATTTTCTAGCACAAATCTCAAGTCCTATTCTTCTTCCTTCTGCCCCAGGCAAGATATCTTGCTTCTCTACTTCTCCAGGTCTGTGCTCTTCAGGCATGTTAATGACTTGAAGCTTATAAAATCACTAAGTAGAAGATGACAACCAGTTCTCTTCCTGCGGGTCTGGGTAAGAACATAACCTAGACTTCTACAAACAAAAGGTCAGCACGACCCAGGTCTATGGGAGTGCAAAAAGATCCAGGAAGAATGTTTTAAATATTGCAGATGACTCTCTCCAGGTACAGTTGAGCTGTCAAGATACTACATGCCTTAAAATAACGCAAGGAGAGTTACAACTGCAAAGATCTTACAATATGAAGTTGACCTTTGCTTATTTTGTACTGTAAATTTTCTTCCAGATTTTGCCTTGAAATTTTGCTGCAAACAATATCCACATCTATTTGAAAAGTCACAACATTTCATCAATTTGCTGCTGCACAGGGTATACAATTACAGTGACACAATTTTCACAGGAAGGTGGTATTTAGAGGAGCTAATATCACAGACACAATGAACATGAGGGAAATGGATGAAGGAGCAAAAAAAGAGAGATAAAGAAGAAAAAGCCAGATCCACAAAAAGAAGGAAAATATTGAAATTGGGACTTCAGCAGAGATGCTTAGGTGCAGGAGATGGAAAAGATTATCAAAGCCCTTGGACAGATTTTCATCTGTAAAAAAAGTCTACAGCAACTTAAGTTTTGGCTACACACAAAAACATATCTGCATTGGCAGGGATGGCCAGCTGGCACCGCTCCAATGCCTACGCCTGATCAATATTCTCTCAGTAGATACTCTACTTCTGTCTGCAAAGGGGACCAATGACCTCAGCATGCTAACATGCATCTCTAGAAATAACTTCTACTCAATACACACAGACTAATATCTTCTCCTGTTGTTCAAAAAGAAAAGAGCAACTGCACCTCCATCTGCAAAAGGAAGTGTTAGAATGTACCAGGCTACAATTCCAGCCTGTGAATGTTAATTAAACACAGACTATCCTGCAGTGCAGAATCAGTTATTTTAGAAACTTCAAGCTTAAAGGACTACAAATCAGCCTTTAGAATTAGCTATTTGCTTAATTCCCATTTTCCTTCTCACTCCACTGTGGCACTACACTGTTAGGAATGATATTTTAAGTAACTCAATCACCTCACAAACTCCACCGGAGCAGCTAGATGTTCAAAGTTCAGCACTGCAATGCCCAGCATTACCACATCTGTATTTCTGTGCTGAACTGCCTTGAGAAAGTACCCATTCAAGACTGACCAGCAAACCTGAGTGTGGATCAGGAACAGAAAAATCAGTCCAGTGGCTCACAGTGAAATAATTTCCTGTCCCCAGAGCACCCCTTCAGTAACTCATCCTCGGTGTTCACGCCATTATCTGTATTTTTCAGCATACTGTTCACAGTCCTGTAACACAGCTGTATTGCTGCACTGGGAAGTTTCTGCTCCAAACCTAACTTTTTTTTACCTTTGGATCAGCAGTCAGCAGCTTGAATGCTTGATATACTTGTGCTTCTTTCACACCTCCACCGAGATCCAAGAAGTTGGCTGGCTTTCCACCATTCAACGATATTATATCACATGTTGCCATTGCAAGTCCAGCTCCATTGACTGTAATTGTAAACATCAAGTGCTTATATTTCACATAAACGTATGTGAGATTTGTGAAAAGTCTTAAAACGTATCAGCACAACCACATAACACAGCTCAAAATGATACATAAATATCTATTTCTAAATAGGTCAGTACCTATTCAAGGATATCCACTGCAAAAATAATTCAAAATCTGGTGCATACACACCAATATTCAGGTTTCTTTATGACTGTATCAATTTTAGGACTTAGAAGTGCACCTTAAGATTGTAGGAGCACTGGAATGATAATTGTGGAGATGCACAAACTGATTTAAAAAAAAGACACGCACACAAACTTCTGGGAATAACGATCACATCACAGGATGTGAAGGACAAAATGACTCCTTCAGCTCCCCTCCCATCATTCCGATAGCAGTAGATGATGCTTTGTATTACTGTAAAGCAGACAACTAAATTTTGGGGACAGATATCAGATGCTCCTGCAACTGCCTTTTATTTTGCGTTTTCACCAGTCTAGAAGCATTCCCATGGGCATGAACATCCTTTAAACTAGGAAAAGTAAATGAGAATTGTTTGTCCCCAGTAAGTTGCTCCTGCTGGACAAAGTAAGGGTTCTGTGTCACCTGTAATTCAACAGTGATATCTACGACTAAAAAATACTGTAGCATTGACAATTACTGTTTGGGTTTTGGGGGGGGGTTGGGGTTGGTTTGTTTGTTTCTTTAAATTGGGATTAAAGTCTCACTGTCACTTACTAAATCAAATGCAACACATTATCAGTATCTTCTAGATCTGTGGTTAGACTACACATCTAAACAACGTAAATGTTGGACATTTTCTTACCGAGCTGAGACAAAATGACTAATTCAATTAGATGCATAATAAAATGTTGTACTGGATAAAAGAATTTGTACAAAATGAAAATTCTTTCGAGCATGCCTGACTTTTTTACTTATCTCTTCTAAACACAAGAGTAATTTCTGTTCTCCAGAAACTTCAGGAAAATAAAGCACTGGTATTTTCCTTTTAACAATTAAGCAGCTTCTTTAGCAGCTTTCCTTAAAGGGAAATGGAGTTCAATATTCAATTGTAAGTGGGAATACCATGTTTTTACACACATGCTTTTGCAGTGTCTTTTAAATAACACAGTCTCATTTTTGAAAGTTAATGATGGAATTTTGATGACTTTTCTTGCTTTGTCTTAATTACTGGAAAGACCAATTGCATCAACTTAAAAATTCAGAATGTAGAAACCCCACAGGCCTCTCCCTTAGCCTGCCTTCTCTCTGACACCACATGTGCCCTGCCTGTCTGCGGCACCTTTCATCACAGTTTTTACACAATTTTAGTTTCATTCCTGCAAGAACTCGTGGAAGGACGGACAACCTCAGCAAAATAAACTGAAATACTGTCAAGGGTGGATTGAATGTCAGAATGTAAACAAAGTCTATACACTGAACAAGTATGAATTTGTCTTCAAATGTCTTTTGGATTTATTTGTTCTTACCAAAGCAAGCAATATTTCCATCCAGTCCTATATATTTTAAGTCATATTTGGCAGCTTCATTCTCTATAGGCTCATTTTCAGACTTGTCATCCATGGCAAATATTTCTTTTTGCCTAAATTCTGCATTGTCATCAAAGTTTATCTTGGCATCAAAACAAACAACTAAAGAAAAAACAAAACAAAACAAAACCACAACATATAGTCATTTAGAGAGATTACACTTAGTCAGAGCTTCTGAAATATTACAACTTCTACAGCAGGGAGGGGGAGAAGGTTGCTTAGGGACTGATGCCACTTCCAGCATATGATCAGCTGAAGTTCTACCATTGAGTCCGGTAGAGAGGGTAAGTTTTCCTTAAATCCTATATTGAGAAAAGGTACAGCAAGCAGCTCCATACTACAGTCACATGCGCTTGTCACAGGATGATCTCCTGTGTTTGCTTTAAACAAAATTCGTATAAGTTATGAAAGCAGTTTTTATGAGTTGGACAGGAGGTCCGTAGTAATTTTGTAATATTCTGAAAGTATGACAGATGTAACAGATTAGCAATCCAAAACAATGTTTGGTAAGACTCATTCGTTTATAGTTGACCAGCACAAAATGCTTTTCTTAATCATATTTTTAATTTGTAATGTTATTAGCTATACACACATTATTTCCTTAAATATCTGAATTAAAACAACTTTAAGCCAATGTAGGTTTAAAATGATCAAAAGATGACTTTAAAATAAAGACAATTTTAAAAATAAATACAAAACTTCTCATCAAAGTCAACACCTGCTAAGTAGCTAAACCTGACTATATTAAATAATAGATACAAAAGAATAGGTAGTAGACATAATATTCACATAAAACTACCAGTAACAGAAATGCACGTAGACTGAACTGGTTATTTGCCTATTGACTGACATTATTTCTATGGGTTTGCACAGGCAAATACTTCGTTAGATTAAAATGTTTTAAGTAAATGTAAGACTACATACTCATCATTTCACTATTTAAGCAATTTGAGTTGTACTATATCCAGATTATAATTACTGACAAGTATAATTGATTTCTCCATGCAAACCAGTCAGATTTAAGTGCCTTTAAATGCTGCCATCGAGAAGAATCTAATAGTTTTGCTTTCTGCTGTGTTTTGGTTCATATTGCCATTGAAACACATGCATGGTATGTGTGCATGTGCTCATGAGCATTGTACATATCTCTGCACTAGAGGTCAATTACAATTAAAAAGACAATATTTAGTCTTTGACATAGATACTCATCAACTAAAATAGCTAATCACACAATCTTTTTTGGTGGACAAGTACCAGTCTCTCTAACAAATTATGTAATTGTCTAACCTAATAGAAAATATCTAAGCAAACAGCAAACAAAACATTTACAGAAACGGGAGCATCTCAACTGTGTGTCTTGATTTGCATTGGATTTTCTTGGCTTGGTTTTCTGATGTTGCTGGGGTTTTTTGTTGTTTTGTTTTGTTTTTTAATACATTTGGTTTGCAACCAGTACCAGATTAAATTAAAACAGGATCAAATTTCATTTCAGTAACCGCGGTTTCAGAAAACTATTCATGAGTGTTTGTGTATAATAAATCTCTCTTGGAAGAGTCTAGATCTCACCCGCTCGACCATCATGTGGGAATCTGCCAAAAAGAGAAATGTCTGAAGTTCATAATATGCTTCTACTGCACTACAGCTGATTTAATTTTTTTTAACAATGAACTAAGACCCATACCATTTTTCTTCTTCAAGCCTTTAGTTTCTTAAATTGGTAAAACAACTCAAGGCTAGAGTAAAACTGCAGTTTCAGAGCTCTGTATACCTTAGACATGAACATGCTCAATGTCACATTAATAAAATCTCATTTCTACAGAACATTCATCTTTAACAAAGGACATGCTGTACAAAGTAGCAGGAAAAACACCTATTAATATTTATCAAACCATTTTCACCATCAAAAGCACATTGTTACATGCATGATAGATTATACAAATGAATTTTTCTTCTAAACAAATATCAAAGACCCAACACTTATATTCATGAAGTACTTCTGTTGTTTTTGCTAGCAATGTAGGATTTTTGTCATCTGCCAATTCAACAGCTTACACTGAGAGCAAACAAAACAAAAAAACCCAAAGAAATTGGCAGTTACAGACTTCTGACCCAATAGTGCTAACAAAGAATTTCCTACAAAATTAAACAAAAGGAAATACATACGACTAAGTATTTTCTAATGGAAATTAACCCAAAACACAGCAAGAAATAAATCCATCTTAACTGTTACTTTGACAGGAGTAATAGTCTTCTTACAGAGACATATTTTATCATTAGAAATAACTCCATTAAGCTACTCAAATGTTCTTCCATTTGTTTTGTCTTTATTCTTCTTTAAGACATTTCAGATGGAGAAACTGCTAGTAAAAAAGAAATAAGCACAGGAAGACTTCTGTGTATGTCTGCTAGTAAGATGGCTTTCACAGCTTGAAACTCACTCTGTTTCTGCTCCTCAGCTTCCTGGATGTGAAACACATGGGGAAAAAAAAACCTTGGAGAAAACAGCATTAAAACTCCTACCCTCCCTCAAATTAAGCCCTCCTCACTAAATACGTACAGCCATTCCAGAAAAGCTGAGTTAATAACTTAGCCAAATCCGTTCATTTTCTCATCTCACAGAACTCCAGCAAGGATGCAAAGTTAGTACCACACGGTTCTTTCGGACCTTTTAGGACCACCAGTTTTGTTTCCTCTCATTTCCAACTGCCCTCTCCTTCACTTGTCCCTACTTGTCTAGCGATCTCCCCTCTGTTGGTACCCAGCCAAATACATCTTGAGCACTGTAACGATGCCCCTATTCTGCTACCCAACAGTGCTGTGTCTGCCTTTGTCTACACACACATTTACAGCGTTTGCTCACTAACACCCAAGACATACTTAAAGGTCTTCCCTTCAGGATTACATGGCTGAGATGATGTAGTACTGAACTGGAGATTTTGTCCTTTGCTTTGCCAAAATAACAGAATAATAAAGTGCTTCAATACTAGTCATCTGAGTTAGTTTTGAACCAGCAAGTGTGAATACTAAAACACCCTAGTCCTGGCACAAATAGTTCACCTCAAGCTCACTTCTCTGCCTGACAGACGGCAAGTGTCACGGATGTCCCAATTTCTACCATCTGACTGAGCAAAAGGACTACTGGGTACCTTCCACACTGCCCTGCAGTGTTAAGGTATCTTGGTCAATTATTCTACTACAAAAAATATTGCAACTTTTGAGGAAGGAAATTTTGGTTTTACAGTATTGGTGGTCCTGAACTCCCAAAATAAACCTGGTAAGTACATCAGTCACAGCAGACAAACATACCAATGAATCTGTTTTGAAGTGAACATCGTAATCCTCAGGAAAGTTCCGGCAGTTTTTGTTGCACCTATTTTAAAGTTCCCATTCATCTTCAGAAGGTCAAAAGTGTCATGTATTGCACACTGCTAGAACTTGAAAAAATCCAGACCATTCATTTTACAAGGCCCTATTTCTTAGTTCTGCTTTAACTTCACTGTGCAGCACAAAATGAAAATGTCCTTCTCACCTCATTCCCAACTGGTTATAATGAGGCCAATGGATCTACTTAGACGTCGGGGAAAAACCAACAGTCTATTGGGTTCTGAAGGCAAATTTTCCATTTCCATTTAAAATACAGCCTACAATAGAACTACATGGGTCAACAGCAGGGCTTTTTGTTTCTCTTCCCCAGTACACACTTCACAAACTGCATAAGAACCAATGGAGCTACAGTAGTTGCTTAAGAACTTGACTTACATTTATTAAGCCGAATGAGGTTTACAATGCAGAAAATATTGATTCAATGTACACGTTATTATGGTACTTCAAAGGAGCTGGAAATCTGAGCACACAATGCTGTGAAAGATTCTCAAATAAAAAGAGTTAAAGCATTATTTTCATGGGGTAAACTATCCAGAGAGCTAAAGGATTTTGGTGGCAAGAGCACCAAAACAACCCCAACCAAGCAGGAATTGGAAAAAAGATCTGTCCTTAAAGCAGAATTCATACATTTAAGTCATAAATATGTTCTTCTACCTTAGCTTAACCTGAAAACAGCTCATTATGACAAAAACAACAAAAAAAAGAGGACACATTCGATCATTTTTATCATTGTCTCATTTAATAGACAAGATACTCCCTTTATGCATTTGTTTTTAAAATGTCACTTTACAATAGGGCATTTTACTGTCCCAGGGCCTATTTTTATAACAAAGAGCACTATCTTTTAAGATGTGTTAACCAAACAGGGTGTGGCTGCATTTATTTTACATCTTTTAGAGCTTTTCAGAGTTCGTTACCAGCAGAACTTTCCCTTTAAGCTGTGGACAATTCTCTGCCAATTATTTTGCATTTGATTTTTAATAAAAAGGTTGGTCAATTGGAAGAGACTGCATAGTTTCTAGCCCCAGTTCAGCTTCTGAATTCCTAACAAACTGAGCCAGAAATATGGATTTTTAGTGAAAAGCTGTTTATTTTACAAACTAGCTGTGGGCACATAAAAAGTATTGTTAAAATGCTATTTCTTTCTACTGGTACTGACTCTATGAGGAACTCATATTCTTAACTGACATAGGCAGTGATCTCTTTCCAAAAGTTTCCAGAACAGCAATTAAGCATCCACATTCTTAATGTCTGTTAAAATGGGTAAAAGCTTTCTCTTTCCATTTTCTAATTTCCACTTTAATCTGTAGGTATATTTTACAAAGTTGGTAAAAAGTTGAAGTTGTCTTTCTTGACAAACATTGATAAAGGCTACTCAAAAAAACACCCACCAGCACTTCCCAATGACAAAGGCCTCTCTCCAATCACAAAATGATACTGTAGGTAGGGCCTCTACTAGGAATTCACTAGTGCTTGTGAGCACTTTGACACTGAAGCCTCAGCTAGCTCTCCCTGAGCTCCACAACCTCTCATATTTATCCATTTAAATCAAAGACAAGAAATAAAAAGGGAGGGGGCATGAATACAATAAAATATTGGCATTAGGAATGAATGCATGGGTAAAAATGCTCTGCCATCAGATGAAACAGCAAGGTGATAACTATGAACCACCTGGATCAGCACTACTCTGTTTCAATATACCACAGGCACCTTCAGTTCCTCCTCTCGTCGCCTTTGTCCAAATTAGTTGGACAAAAAAATGACAAATGGAAGGAAAGTTTTCAGCTGGAAAACCAACTACTAGAATTATGTGAAAGCTAACCCAGCTCCTTATTTTTACCCTGTACCTTCTTAGCCCTGTATCCATGGTGGAAGCAGATTGATAACCCTTGTTCTTCCCAAAGGATGTAGCTAAGTGTCAGTTCCAGCCAGAATTTTTCCTGTGCTCTAGTAGGCTGCAGAGACATCCACTTATAATTTTAAGTTACCCATATGTTTACAAATGTAAAATAATGTTTCTTTCTGCACAATCTTAGTAATTCTAGCAGCATTAACAACAAAAAAAAAACCCTAACCAATAAAACTTCAAACCAAAACCAAGAAAAACCCGACTTCATACAAAGAGCAGAAGAGCAGAAAATGTTGCTGTTTCTCATCAAGCATAACATGTAGAAGCCAATACTTCCAGTATTTGGATGAAATAACAAAAGGTATTGAAATGTAAAATCTGCCATGGGAATATTTATGAATGTTGCTTAAATTACATTACAAAATGAAATTAATGCAAAGCTGCTGCTACAGCCTTCTATGCAATTTAATTTATAGTTTGCATAAATAAAGAATTATAATGCATTCATTTGTTTCCTTCAATTTCTTACCTTGCCCTTCTGGAGTTTCACCAAAGGGATTCACTTCAACTTGAGTGGCATCAATTTTCAAGAAAAGATTATACAGCTTCTTAATTTGATCTGCTGCCTAAATTTGATCAAGCGATTTACAATTACCACACAGAAAAATAAAATTTAATGTTTTCAAGGCAAAGGTAAAACACTATTGATTATTTTTAATGCATTAAATTGCACACTAGCTCTGGATAATTACTGCTTTTATTTCTGCTTTCTTAATCATATTTACATAGTATCTAAAATAGCTATAATGTAGCATTATGATACTGCATAACATTTAGTAAATGTGCATTTAAATACTACACGAACTGGAAATTTTCTACAAAGTAAACAGCGTGATTACTATGACAATTTCAATTTGAAAAGTGACTAACAGTTCATAGTGACATATTCTCTGGTATGCTGAGGTCAAAGTTGCATTCATGTTAATCAGTCTAAATTCAGAAACCATAAAGCAGTATGTGCACGTAAGTGACTTTAGAAAAAAATACACTTCTCCTTCCTACATCAATCTGAAATGTTTTCTTGAAAAAATTATGTCAGAAGCATGCTTGTTTACTCTTTACAAATACTCTTACTTGTTCCTTGTTGTTTCTCACCATCTATCTCTGTGAGTGCTTCTGCGGCCAAAAGTATTGTGACTGATTACTAACTTCCAAGTCTTTTGTTCTTATATAATTCTTAAATTAATAGAACAACTTAAACAGCAGCAACATGGACGTGCATTTAAAAAATCCCTTTGGTTCATTACACACTGATAACCCATTAGCTGAAATAAGTCTGCAGATGAAGAAGTGCAGTAATAAAGAACCATTCAAATTTGTTCCTTCATTACCGATCAGTTAACTGAAGTACACAAACTAAAAATATTTGGGATCTCTCCCAATAAGCAAAGTGAATGAGAATAAAAAATCAGAAGTCAGCTTTCTCCCACAAGGCCATTCATAAGAAAGAAAACATTACAAATAGGAAGACTCAACCTGCACTTCATCAGGAAGAACATGGTGAGGGATGTTCCTACCGCCCTCTACTCAGAGCTGACACAGCTGCACCTGGAATGCTGTGTCCAGTTTTGGGACCAACACATCAAGACTCTTTTTGAAGAGTTACAGCTTGGAAGCAACATACAAATTGCTTATGGAGTCTTTTCCCTGATCAAAAAGTCATCAGCTGAAGTATTCTCAGTGGTTTTGACTTTAAAAAAAAATTATCAGTTATAAATCTGCACCCAGCAAGGCAGCAGTTTGCTCGACGTGAACGCTCCGGTTGGCAAACTATCCTAATACTACGTGGGCAAGGCTATCAGCAGTGATGCTAGGAAGTCCCACCGTGTAACCCCACATTGATTCTGGGCAAACTGAGAAGCTGTTGTTTTCCTAGCACACTGCTGAAATTTTCATAGATCACCAGAATTGCTTAACTTTTATTAAGGGCTGCTCTATCTTTCAGCACCTCTCTGAACCAGGCAGCTTAATGTCAACATTTCTCTTTCTCAAGGTCTACAAGTAGTGAGCCTCTTCAAGGCAAAGCATAAAATCCTAATCTAGAAACAGTGAATGTATAAGTAAATACTAGGATTTGTCTGAATAAAAACTATGTCCCTATGCTTCAGTAATTTCCTCTGAGTTGATAGCATAAGGAAAGAAAAGCATTCACTGCAGCATTACTTAAATGTATTGTTAAAAAGTCCATATATTGCTGTTAATTATTAAGTACCAGAACTCTTCAAGGGTTGAAAGGTTCTACATAATCATTCCTCCTCATTAGATATACAGCTAAATCTTCAAATGTGTGTTAATCAACTTAATGATTACGCATTTGTTAATTGCACAGTTGGGATAGAAAATAATTAAAACTGCTGAATTAAAAATAATGGAGTTCTACAAAAATGACAGTTTGATACTACGGAAAAAAACCACGCAAAAGTAGCTTAAACAAGCTTTCACTTCTCTGCAAAATGATTCATAAAAGCAAAATATCTTGCATATTTGTGTACAATATGGAATTCCAATATATATAGAAAAGAGATACACAAGCTGGCAGCTCTTTGGTTTTGAGTTGAAGATAGAGGGAAAAAAAAAAAAAGGCTCCAATTACACAAAGAGATACACTTTTACTTCTTCCCATATTCAGGGCCAAATTTTCAAAAAAAAATCTCCACCCAAGTAATTCACTGAGCTCCAATGGAATCCCAATGAAATCAAAAGAATCCCACACAGTGTAACAGAATGCTGTCATCAATTCCTTCAAAGACCAGGGGCTTTCACTTTGGAACAGTAAGGACCTTATTCAAATTGCTAAAGCCTGATGACAATTATGTAGGTGCAATTTAGTATTTAAAATGTCAAAATGGTCCTGATCTAATGGACACTTAGCCTTTCATGTTTATTTGGAAAGCATTTATTGTATAGCTGGGCTAAAAAGTCTTTAGTAAAAAATGAGGGAGTAGAGTCAAGTTACCTGCTGTTGCAAAGGTCCTTTGAATCCCAAATTTTTTGCCATCTGCAATGCCTGATGATCCTTTATGCCTTCAAAAATATCTATTTCCTCCTGTAACAATAACATGCATACATATAACTAAATATTCAATCTGAATGGAGATTTATAGCTTCAAAAGGAAAACACTTAGTATACATTTGCAAATTAGTAATTAAAGCATGGCTGTTTGCCAAAGCTCTCTGAGACTGAGGCTATAGCAGCTGCCTATAGGGTATGTTATAATTACCACACCAACTATGAAACAGCCCTTCCAAAAAATATATAATTCTTCAGGGTGGCATGCTGACAAGACAATGTGACACCAGTTTTCACTTTTAATTACTGTACAGATGGCGTTGACGAATATTTAGTCTGTTAATTCTTATGACATCTTCTGGAATATTTTCAAGTCAATGGGTGTCACTGCCCAGTAACACTGTGAAGTTTATATAATTTAAAAATGCACATTAAATATTTTTACAATTTAAAAAATAATTATACTTGATTGTACCCATTTTTTTCCCAGATGAATAGCTTGTCTACTCATTATCATGCCACAGTAACATAAAAAAAATATTTAAATGTAGTCATTGTTAAGAAAGCAATTACAACAGTTGTATTTCAGATGTAAAAGTCATCCAGGTACAAAGAAATAATTAACAACTCTGTCAATTAGAAAAAAACAACCACAGAAACAATGATCGTATTGGTACTAACCCACTTGTGAAAAAAATGTGTACCTTCCTGAACGTGAAAATCACTGATAAAACATTTCAGTTAAGTCTAATATATAACAGCCAGATTTAAGTTCTTTTTCTAATCAAGCTGGAGACAGAAACACTAACATAATCAGATGTTAAACGTGCTTCATTCATTCATCTACTAGATGACAGGTCTGATCCCCTATCTGGTGAAACACATTTTTGTGGTTTGTATTGTCTTCTTTCCATACATGGAAGAAGGAAAAATGGAAAGAGAAAGGGGGGTGTGTGGAAATTATATTATTTCGGATACCTAACAAGGAAAATTTTAATGTAAAATATTATTTTAATACCTTAAAGATAAGTTCAGGGCTAGTAACTGCAACTTCTTCTATGTCAACACCACCCTGTGGACTGCCAACCATAACAGGTCCATTGCAGGCTCTGTCCATCAAAATTGCAAAGTATGTTTCCCTGGAAATATTCAGTGCTTCTGCAACCATCACCTAAAAATAAATATTGAGAAAGAAAAAAAAGACAGAAAAAATTCTGACTGGTACATCTAGCTGGTGAAGCAGAGAACATTGTGGCTCATGTTTTCTGCATTGCCTTAAAATGCAGCAGTTTGACACTTGCTAGCCTGAAAAGAAACGTTTGTTTCACTGCTTTTTTCAAGATACCACAGCCCAGTGATCTTTTTCCCAAGCAATCCTCTCTCCCTAAGAAAGAGACTCCTCTGATGCTGCTGTCCTCACTGGGGCATGTAACGACCAGTATAAACAGGAACATCTAATTCTTGGAGTTTTTCCAAGAAGAGAATCTCAATTGCTGCTGTTTCCATAAAGGGGACCTCCATATCACCTTTTTATTCCCAACAGGCACTTTAACATGCTACCCCCAGAAGAAGATGAGTCACAAGGGACTACAGTTTGCAAATCACACTGATGTAAGAGAGGGTACGTTGCCTTTCAGAAGCATCATGTCAGTAGTGCCGTTCCTCACCACTAAAGCCTCAGGTTTATCTCTCTGACAGAAGACCATCCTACACTTATAATCTCAGTGCTGAATTCTTGCCCTGCTGAAGTATTTCCTACGGAAACAGGTTTGCAGATAATTCTGCCATCCGGTTTTTTACTTTCAGTTTAGAGATACAAGCATATGTGCGACCTTCAAATACTAGCACAACCTAGAAACACAGAAATTTATTGTTCTAAAGAGCTACTAATTTCTATTTATTACTATAAACTACAGAACACTTTCTTACCAGTATCTTATGGATAGTTCAGCACTCAACAAAAAAGATTATTCAAATCCTACATGTTCAGAATCTAGAAGTACTCACATTAAAATTGGGGGGAAAATAGCCCATATAAATTCTTTGTTACATTTTTTTCTCTCCTCCCAAAACCATGCCAAAGTCAAAGTTCTTTCCATTACGGTATTACAGTAACTTCATTTTCATCTGAACTGTCAATTTTTGCAACACTTCAACAATAGCTATTGAAGCAATTTCAGAGATTAAGTAGTTTTACACTTGGCAAAGGCCTCACAGAACTATGCTTTGATGCAAGAACACTAAATTCCCCCAAAATGTTCTTCATTTTAAGAAGAAAAAAAATCTGCCTATGATCATTACTAATTTTTCCTTGTGATCATAACAGGTGCCATAATCTCAGGTGCAAAGACTGTAGTTCTGCTCTGCACTACAGTTTTGCTTTTCAACCTGGAAGTTGAGCAGCCTCCTCTGCAATTTAATTAGCACTATAGCTTCTCCTTACAACAATCAACTATATTCTTCCTTAGCAGAGCTACTCTTTCCTGTCTTTCAATGGAAGTAGTGGAAATAGGAAAATCACTTCCCTAAGACTAATATAATTAAGAAGGATTCAGTATCAATGTCTTTTGAACATGGTCTGTTTACAAAGTGACGGTTTGGAGCAATGATTGTAGACAAAGATCATCACTCTGAATGAAACATAAGGTGAAATTCATTCTATCAGTCAGCAATTCAAACTCTTCAGATGCAAGAGGCATGTATACATGTGCAGTCTTAAAACTCTGCCTACCCGGCAAGATGTATTCCATCAAATAAATATTCCTGGGCTTTTTATAGTTCAAGGACTATGAACAAGCAAGATGCACTATACTCTTACCCAAGTCACTTTTTTGACATTCTATTCCGGAGTCAGTAAGAGAGAAGGTATGTACCTTCTGCCTGGCTGTACATCTTAACAGAACAGAAAAAAAACTAAGAGACAAGCAATTAAATAAAGCCCTCTGTGCTCAGAATGGAAGGAAAGATGCTATTTCTTTATGGGTTTGGGGTTTTTTTTGACTTGGAAGAAATTTGCTGTATAGTAATTTTGTTTCCTTCTACTTCTAACTTGCTTTATTCATAGAACATAGGGTGATGTCAAGGAATAGTTCAAATAAGTAACTGCTCAAAAGCTACAGAAATCTAGGGTGAAGGAGACAACTAAGAATGTAGAAAACTACTGTACTACTTCAAAGCATCTGCCTATTTTAGGCTACTATAAAGGGAAGCTAAAAGCCAACTTCAGAAACATAGCTCAGCTACCTGCCAAGGTTTGACAAATTAACAAGCAAAGATATTGCAAGCATCACTCATTTGCGACTATTAGTCTTTTTACCTGCATGCATGTTTTCACCTTCTTACATATTCTGCATCAACGTATCTGAAAAATGTGAGTTAATTGCTTTAGACATAGGTCAAATAAAACCAACTAGTCCTACTGGACCTTGTGTGAGCTGTTCACACAGTTTCCACGGTGCTCAGGATCAGGGCCAGACTTAGGATGGGAATCCACTCAACGACTCTTGAGAAATACATTTGCAAGCACAGCAGGTGGAACTTACATTATTAAATCAGGTATCTTCAACTGCTATTTCCAACCCAAGTGATTGTCCTCACTATTGCTAATTAACCATGTCAACATTATCAAATACATCTCTGTCTTAATTCACAAAACTATTGAGAGTCCAGCTACTTTGTAGTAGGCAAGCTGACTGTAGAGTAAGAATTGTCAGACTGTGCAACATCTCTTATTTCTCCCAACAAAACCCAGTTACTTGCCTTCACCATCCTCCCTGTTTGATGCAGAGCAAAACCAGGGAAATTGGTGTTCAAGGTCTTTAAGTTTTTTATGTTAAATTCTACCTATCATTCACCTGACAAATCTAACACAAACACATTAATGAAGAGTTAAGAGTACTGAAATTGAATCTACAGACTATTGACTCTTCTCACATTTTGTCTGTTTTGCTTATGATAAAGAATGTGAAGCATCATTATCTGTTTACCCCATCAGGTTTATATTTAAAATGTCCTGAGGAAAAATCAGTTTTCTTTAAAACTTCCTGACAGCTTCAAGTTTTCCTTCATAAAAACAACTCATAACCTGAAGTTTAACTCACACATCTGATTTCATGAGGGTAACTATAACAGCTCTTTTATACAGAATCAAATATTCAAAATGTTAATTCTGTTATTGCTTGGAGAGAAAACACAGGTTGCAAATTCTCAGGTTGTCATGATAAGAGAAGAATGTCTTCTCAGATAACCAGGCTCTCCAAATTCCAAGCTGCCATAAGAGGATTCTATGTAAACTCACAAAATAGCTTCCAAGTTACAAAGGAACTGAGGAGACTGCTATTTATCTAAGAATAACATTTAAATCATGCTTTAAATTGTGCAGTAGGTGCACAAGCTGAGAAAGCAAGCTGAAAACTCCATTTTCTGTTCCATAATTACTCTAATTCTAGAAAATTTGTATCTTTTATTTCTTTCTTAAAAATACATGTAAAAGACCTCCACTCTTTGACTTGACACTAGCTTATTGATCGCCTCACAGAAAGTGACTTAATAACTATTTTCCTTCTGAAAATATATTAACAAAATTTTTTAAAACATGAGTTCACTCAAACTTTCCAAAACACCAAGAAGTTTTAAAAACCAAAACCCTACAAACGTGCCTTTTTTTTAAATTCCTGAACTGTGATTTTCTTTAAGTGCATGTACACACACATATTCTTATGCACACATGCAGGGAAAGCATATGCCTTGAAACAGAACAAAAATGCCAGCTATTAAGTCTCAACTTCCCACTGCTCCTAGCAAGCTTGATGAGTCTGCCTGGCATTTTCTGTGCACTGCATTAAATTATATCCTAGACATGGTTAAACTTAAAATTTTTATCATGTTACTGTAGTCTACCCCTTGATGAAAATTTCAGTGTTTGACATTGCAGTCCTTACACTACAAACCAGAATGCTTCAACTCCTTTAACTACTTTGAAGATCCCTGAGTGAGCTAACTTTGGAAAACATAAACACTTTTAAAAGACCTTAGTTTTTCTGGGAAATGGTCTTTTAATGACCTAGATGCATAATTTTAAACATGCTTTCTTCACTATCTAATAAGCAATGGTGAAAACATTAGCATACCATTGGCCAAACTGTTATATAATTAATTTAAAACAGGGTGTATGCTCTTACCATAAATTAGCAAGAATGAAGATCTCGACACCAAAAATATAAAACATACTACTAGTGTTACATGTGTGCGTGATGAAGATATAAATTGGCTTAGGGTTTTTAAAAACCAACTCTATATTCAGAATGGAAGTCTGTGACAATAGATGATCAGCTTCTCCCAATGAAAAGCATCACAATGGTTTACCATATATTAATGTTCAAATACCTGCAAGCTGTGTCCTGAAAAGCTTCCATGTAACTCTATAGCAAAGGAAAAATGCAGAGTCTATCAAGGCTGTATACTTTCCTCTACCACCAAAACAAATATCCGAAGTTCAGTAGTGCAAACTTCACCTTAAACTTCACATATGCCCTAGCTGCTTACTCTTCGCACATTGTTTTTCATACAAGCAAGGTGTGGACGAGGAGGAAAGCAATTACAAGTTAAGTCTTCTATAGCTATTCTATACATGGTACAAAAGTCATCTTAATATAAATCCTCTGAATAATCCATTTCAAAAACTCCAACACCCATACATTTCTTTCATTTATATCAATTTCAAAGAAAATCAAAGTTTCTTTTTCAGAACTATCTAAATCAATGAACAGACTTGCACTCACACAAAAGAGTGAAATTTCCTGTATTGATATATTCAAAATAAGGCAACTAGGGCAAAATAATAAACCCAAAGAATTTATAAAAGAAAGCTGCTTTCACAATACAAACTTTTCAAAGCAGAGTGCCTTAATAGGAGAAATGTATATCCTTTTTTAATATTCTTAGTATTATCATGATCTCTGACAGACATGCCTTAATGGTAATACTGGTCCTTCTTTTTAATATCTAGTATTTCTTTCTACAAAACAACGATGAGGAGTGATGCTAATCTGCTCTCCTTGCTCCCCAAGAGAAGAACCACCTGATCACCTTCCTCCAGTCCTCATTAAACAGTACCTTTCCAAACAGGTGTTCCCCTTTTATGCTAATATACCAAGCTGTTCACAATATATTAAAAGTGAACTGCAGCTCTTTTCAGCTCATGCCAAATTATCTCCTGGCATCAAACAGAGTGTGGCTCTTGACTACGTACCTGTATGAAGATCCTTGCTCAGTAACACAAAGCAAGAGATAAAAATATATAGAGTAGATAGGCAAGGATTTCCTCACTTAGAGAATTTTGCTAATGTAAAGGAGAATCTTGCTGAAGGGCTATCTACATTTCTCTTATTTAGGCCAATTATTTAGAGCAATACATTTATGCTGAAGTGAATCTTGGCACCCTGCAGCATGCACCATCCTAGGTAAGTGAATGACCACATACTAGCTGAGCCACTACCATGACCTCATTTTACTCCGTATCCGCAAGAAGTTAGGAAGAATCTACTTTTAGGCACCTTTTTTTAAACTGAGATCATTCTTATGCAAATCTTTCGATACATAAAGGGGGCTTATAAAAAAGATGAGGACAAACTTTTTAACACGGCCTGTTGCGGTAGGGCAAGGGTAATGGTTTTAATGTGAAAGAGGGTAGATTCAGACTACATGTAAGGAAGAAATTTTTTATGATGAGGGTAGTGAATCACTGGAACAGGTTGCCCAAAAAGGTAGTAGATGTCCCATCCCCAAAAACATTCAAGGCCAGATTGGACGGGGCTCTGAGCAATCTGATCTACTTGAAGATGTCTCTGCTCATTGCAGGAGGCTTGGACTAGGTGATTTTTAAAGGCCCCTTCCAGCCCAAACCATCCTATGATTCTATGAAATTCATCTGTCACCATCTTTAATAACAGTTTCCCAAAGCTGAGGGTGAATGAAATATGGATAATATTATTAGTACAGGTGATCAAATATATATTACTCCTCTAAGCAAACTGTTCATAAACATGTACTGTTAATGCTATATACAGTTATGCTAGCATTTAGTACGTATTTGATGAAGGATGGACTGATGACAAAGGATTCCCTTCAACACAGGTAGCAGAAATGAATTTATTTTTTCACCAGTAGGTATGCTGAAATTGATAGACAAAATACATACAAACAAAGAAAGAAAAAGTAACTTTTTTTTTTTTCTTCCATCAACTAGATGAAATTAATCAGGCATTGGAGAAGGAGTGAAAAAAAATAATCTACGTGATACATCCCAGCATATTAATGCAAAATTGCAGCTGAACATAGTTCTTAACTTTGAAGAGGCAAAAATCTTACCTTTTTAACTGTCACACCATCCTTTGGAGTCTGCTTTGTTGACAGATTGTACCCAATCATCTGTTTAGCAAGCTGTTCAACAATCTTAGGGCTATAAACAAAGGAAAAAGGTTAGTTTTTTGAAGGGTATTAAAAGAAGCAGTCACATCGCTATTGTAAACAGCTTAAATATTACAACATAAGTAATTTATTTATAGTTTCTCAGTTTTAAAGACTTACTCTTTAGTTAGATGAACTCCTCCTTTCAATCCACTATTGAAAATACCTTTTCCTCTCCCTCCAGCCAGAATCTGTGCCTTCAGAACAATTTCCTTTGCCTCTATAAAAGAGAAAACACATTGATATTCTATTGTGTGTTATTTATTGAGCTTCTTAGTGTAAGTATAGAAAATATTTCCAGGTTAGACTCTTTAAAAACAAGGAGAAGCTCTCCATAGCTAGTGAGCAATGAAACAAGAGTCAATTCAGCATTTTTTATAAAACAACCTTGCAGAAAAGACCAAAACCATGCCATTAATGCTACATGGCGTGCACATCAAACCACATAGCCAGCATAGAGTATGACAGCTTACACTCTGGCATTGTTTTTAAAACATGCATCAGATCATGTTTTGTCTTGAACGAACAACAAAGAAATGGTCATGAAGGAAAACAAATTTCATTCCTTGCTCTAAACCCATGTAAGCGTGTCCTAAAATGTCCTAAAAGAATAAATCTCTACCTCCAAAGGGCAGATAAGTGTACCGCAAGGGCAGTAGTTGTGAAAACATATTTATTTGTTTCTGAAGCATCAGTTGAATCTTTGGCAAACAGAGTGCAACAGTACCTTAGTAAAAAGAAAGTGCAGCAGGACAGTGACAAAAGCAATTGCACCACGACCTGTGTTCCAAACAGAAGGCAGTCCTGACATCCTTACGGAATAAAACAGGGGAGAAAATGGGAACAGAAAAAAAATACAAACAAAAACATAACTCATGATCTCTGCAGCTCCATATACACCACAGCAGCTTCTTGAATCATAAAGACCTGCCAGGTGCCTGTGAGAAGTTTACTGAGTACTGTCACTTTGCACATTTATCGTAATACTGCCAGGTATTTTGCAAAGTCTGAGATCCCAATATTAAAGATATCATTAAGCATGCCTAGAAAAGGCTAACGCTGTCACCCTTTTCTGAAGTCTGTGGAGACCTCTGGTTTCAGTGATGTTTGGACTAGGTCACACCCTGAATCACAATATTCTATGCAAGTATGCAAGAAAGCATGAGAATTTGTTGCTAAATTGACAAATTTCCTGTTTAAGTGGCACAGAGGATATGGATACTTTCATTCAAACAAACATAGGCTTTCTATCTAGGCTTGTATTACATAAAAACATTTTACAGATGATTAAATATAAGTTTGGAGGCATGGCAATTTTTGGTGCAGACCAGCTCTGACACAGCCTCATTTCAAAGTTCCATTATAATAAATTTCAGCAACTAGAAAAAACACTGGAACTTAGGATAGAATAAATATTATGAAATACATATTCTATTTCCTGAATTAAGACATAAATGCATTTTTAACACAGCTGTTGGAGGTACTGTACTAAGAGATGCCTGATTTCCAAGCTTCTCAAAGCAAAATCCCTCCTCATGTTTATCCATTTAGTAACATCTGACATGTATCATTCTGAACCGTAGAAACACTCTCCTTGAAAATGCTTCATGCATTCCAATATATTCATATTCTGGGCTCCCTATTATTCATGTCAGTGCAAGGCAGATAACAAGGAAATTTAAATGCAACAAAAAGTTTTATATCACGTGTTTCCTAAGCATACAAATTATTAAGATGAATTAAAACTCTAAATTACTTTCCAACCTGCATCAGCAAACTCTAAAATCACAATAGCTACTGTCATAAAGAATCTAATATAATATTGTTAAAAGATGCTACAAGCATTTAATTAGATCAGTTTTAGGTGGCAACCATCCCAGCAAGGTGAGTTTTGACTGTCAAGTGATATGTGGTATCAATTAGTGATTGATCATTACCCTCACTGCTAACCAGCACACTACATCAGTGCTGATCATTTCTTTGGCTACAACAAATGAAGTTAGAGAAATGAATTAATGTGGACATTCTGATAACCCATTAGAGGACTATCAAGGCTGTACAATAACTTCAGAGAAATAACTATCAAAACATAAATAAACAGACTAGAAAGTAGTATAACCTTGTAAAGATTAGACCTGAAGAACTAATCAATACAGCAGCTCAGCAGAGCACAGTACAGCAGGTTCGTCTTGCCCTGGGGGAAACCAACAGGAAGCAATTTAATTCAATAGTTATTTGCCCAAGCTCTGTAAAATGAAGTAAACCAGCCAGATCTTACTTTACAATAACTAGGCTTGATCATTTAGTACTTACCAAGCTGATTCACTACTTAACATCACCATTTTATTTCAAGAGCTGATTTCTAGAAATGCTCACACAGTTTTTATGCTACCTCCTGCCTGAAATCTCAAATTATGTTATGAAAGACTATCCCAAAAGAAAAATGTGGTTTTAACTGGAATATATGAAATTATTCACCTCCACTTGTAGGCTCTAATAAAAACAAATAAATAATCTAAAAAGCAGTATGCAAAATCAGTATTAAACCCATTAAAAACAAAAAGCTGAATTAATTTCCATTAGCACCCTTCCAAATTGCCGTAGTAACACTGGAAAAAATGTTTAATCTGGGCTGTGTAGTTATAAATATTGGATTTGAAGAGAACCTAGCACAAGCAACATGTCTTTACATCACCATGAAGTATAGTATAACATTTTCAACAGCACTGCATTTGGTAGTTAAGGCTCCAATGAACTTCTGTTTGTGTCCACTGACTGACAAGCCTTTATGTAAATTAAAAAACAAACAAACAAACAAAACCCCAACAACAAAACAGACTGCTTCTTAAGTGTGCATAGAATTTTTTTGTCAGAGTTCTAATTTTTTTTTTTATCGTTCAAAACAATACAAAAAAAGAATGCTTTTAAGTGTCACTAATTCAGCAGCAAATAGCTGCAAACTGCTCCATGCAGATTAATGACAAATTTCTGGTAACAGCATGTGTTCTTAACTAATTATAACTTGAATACATTAATATCTCAGACTTAAGAGTTTATTCACTGGATCTTATAGTTGACTTTTTAACATTCTACAGAAAAAGAGACATATGAAGATTTCAAAAGGATCCTTTTAAAAAATGGAGCAAAATACATCTTGTCCCTAAGTCAGATGCCAGTAAATAAGCAAGACCTTTACTCCTCAGAAAAGTCCTGAAAGTTTAAAACTTCACAACTATAGATGAGTCTAATCACTTTTCTAAAAAAAAAAAATAAATCTAACCACATAGGAAAAAAGCCTGAAGTACTTTTCTTTTAAATAAATTCAGATGTTTCAGCAGAACAGAATATAACACTCTAAGGAATGAGCATCCTCTACATTGCATTCAACCATACATCCCCTTCCCTTCAGTCAGTGCTGTGAATACAAATGGAAGCGATACTCCTCGCAATTGTAACAGGCTCAGTTGTATAATGAAAGCCTATTTAAAAATCAATAAAATCAGTCCTGCTTTTGGGAGCTATGATTACTCTGGTCCACTGGTACTGCTTGCAGCAAAAATGAACAGCTTGTTCTCAGCCCACTGCTGTGTATATTTAACTACTGAATTCTTGATCATGAAACAATATACTGAGAACCATAGTTCTGCTAGTTATATGGTATGCTAATTTATTACCTGTGAACAACTTTCCATTATTATTGATACGACTGTGTGAGTGCAAATTAGGCGTGTTAAAAAGTACAGTTACAGCTTATCAAAAATAAACTACTGTAAAGAACAGAGTGTAAGACTGCATGGTAATAGGCCTCACTCTTGCCTGTTTATGAACAAAGGATTTTCTATCAGAGAGTACTCAGGACTACTTTGGCAAGGCATCCTACACTACAGAATTAGAGCATGGGACTGAAAGGGAGGAGGTCTCACATGAAATCCTAATCGTGTTTCTATCTCACCATGCAACTTTCAGCAGTTCGGCTTCTGTACCTGCAGGGGCTCTGTGAAAATTAATTAGCGTCTGTACCTCTTTTTAAAAATGCAGAATCTGATTCAGTATTACTTCAGTGTATTTTTTACCCCAGTGGAAGGCAACTGATCACAGAAGCGTTGACTCCAAACTCCGGCAGCACCATAAGTACTGCAGCAACAGCAAGGCGTCACTGGAAAATGCACCGATGTCTCTTGTGATGAGCTTAGTACACATTGCAAAATAGATAGAAGCGACCCAGTGCCACGGGAGCAGTGCAACGAAGACAAACTGAGGACATACTAAATCAATGTCTTAGAGAAGCACTGTCTCCTTACTGACCCAAACATGAGCATAAACACTGAGTTTATAAACACAAGAGAAGTGTTTCCACAAAGGTAGCTGAGATTAACAAGGCTCCTCCATCCTTCAGTACGTACACACTGGAGGACCCCAGTCCAGTGTGGCTTGGCAGATACTAACTAGTTTCAAGAACTCTGCTAGTCACTCTTCTTTACCTAATGTCATTAAGGTGTGCTTGATGAGCACAACTCTTCAAGCATATCCTCCTTCCCAAAGTCCCAAATGAGCAAGGTGGAGTACATGAATCTACAACCACCTCCAAACTCCCCACTTCTACAGAGACAGAGGCCAATCTAATGATGTATTTACCTGATAAAAGACTCCAGTGAGGGACACAAATCTCTGTTATGCTTGGACATGTGCAACTTTAAGGTTCCCTTTGGCCACCCAAGCTTTAGTCACAACCTTTTTCATGGTTCTCTGGAATATTACTCCACTAAGGACTGGCTGGGACTCCCACTGGATGACCAATTCCACCTCCCAGCCACCTATGCTGGACACTGATTTCCTAAAACAGAGCACTGAATTCAGTGCTTCTCTTCCCAAAGCAAGTTTTTTTTTCCCCTACTCTGCTTTATAATTGAGCTTTCATAACATGGGAGTTGAGGAAAACAAGGCAGACATTGCAGACACTTTCTGACAGCAATTATACTTCATTTTGGATAGCACAAGAACTATAAAGATATCAACAAAACCCAGTACGCCTACATGCTGTTGCTGCTTCAGTTTATTCACCAGTGTTGATGCAAAGCTGCAAATGCTCAGGTGTCCTGTAAGGGCTGTGACTCACCCTTACCCACACTTGCAGTTGTTTTGTACAGGCTCTGAAGGAGGTAAAGGCCTGAGCTGGGCCAAGAACTCCTCAAGAAAACCCACAAAGGAGCAGAGTGACCCAGTGAGCATCGAGGCATATGAGCTTGGATCACTGATCATGCGATTAACACATGAAAAGCAGGTGTTTTTTTCCAGGACTCATTTATCAAGGAAGAAAGTAAGCTGTGGGTACAAGGAGTCTGGTGCATACCTCTCCCATCGTATGCAGTTTGACTACGAGCCAACCACTTAATCCCATAAATATGAGAGCCAAAGGGAGCCTTCTCCGAGCTCTCCCTGCTAGGCAGCGTGGCTGCACGGTGGTGATCTCCCCTTGAGCTGGGACGCCTCTCAAGGTGGCTCCTCGAGGCAGCGAGATCTTCTACCAATGACAGATCCTTGGATGAGCCCAGTTCGAGTGCTCCTTGAATTGCAAGTGGACTGCACGCCAGGTGACTCTCCCCTTGAGCAGGGACGCCTCTCAAGGTTTGACATCCCTTACCTGAGACTAAGAATCCTTCCTCACCGAGGCAGAGAGACACCTTATTTGCAACAGATCCTCAGTAAGCGACTAATAGCCAATTCCATTAGCCATAAACCGTTGCCCAAGTCTGGGACTAAGTCTGGATCCAGCTGCACCTAGACTCCTCTCTGGGGAGGAGTTTAGAAAGCAAGGGGGTCCATTCTGAACCTCGTGACTCAACGGGAGGTTTTCCTTACCCTTTGTACCTCTCCCATTAGTCATAAACCGTTGACCAAGTCTGGGACTAAGTCTGGATCCAGCCGCACCTAGACTCCTTTCTAAGAAGGAGTTTAGAAAGCAAGGGGGTCCATTCTGAACCTCGTGACTCAACGGGAGGTTTTCCTTCCCCTTTGTATTCATTCCCTCAGACATAAACCATTGACCAAGTCTGGGACTAAGTCTGGATCCAGCCGCACCTAGACTCTTCTCTGAGAAGTTTAGAAAGCAAGGGAGTCCATTCTGAACCTCGATACTCAACGGGAGGTTTTCCTTACCCTTCGTAACTCTCTCATTAGCCATAAGCCACTGACCAAGGCAGACTAAGATTGCATCTAGCTGCACCTAAGCTCCATCAGGAGTTCAGAAAGCAAGAGGGTCCACTCTGAACATTGAGACAGTCTCCCTTGCCTTTTTGCATCTCAGCTCTCTGCAAATCACTCTAAATCAATTCTAACTTGATTTTCCTTTGTATCTTTCTTCCATGTAGAGTGAACTTTGCCATCAAAGTTGAAGTCCTACTTTTACATCATCATAATAAAATCACTTTTGCTAATACCTTTGATGGTGATTCTTTAAGCAATCTGAAACACTCTCATCCACAACAGGTTCTAGGTAACTTTTCCCAAACTGCATCTCTGCAGCTCAGAGTTTATCTTCAAAAACATGGAGTTCTCCTTACAAGCCCTGAAAGGGCGAAGTTTGGGTTGTTTTGCCTTTTTTTTAACCTACCTCTAGCTGATTCAACAGTAAGGAAACCTACTTTTGGGGATCTCATCCATCCTGTTCTATTGTTACTTACTTCTTCCTTGTTTTAATGACAACCTGAGTTTCTAGCTTCCCTTTGGGAAAGACTGGCTATAATTAATTTTCCAAATTTCAGCCATCCTGTTATCCTGCTCAGGCAAGATCCTGTCAGGTGCTCATCACCTTTTAACAATACTTCTGTCCAGAGACACTCTAGTATACTTACTACAGCAAAAGAAAGAAGGGAGATAAATAAAAGTTATAAGAAAGATCATACAATAATAAAAAATGGTAATAAAGCCTAATTCCTGAATTGAACACTGAATCTTAAAGTTGCTGTAATAACTTTTCTTGATTTCACCTTTGGGTCTCTTTACATGTACTTGCTCCGAAATCTGAGACAACTCTTCCCAAGGAACAAGTATTGCTACCACTTCCACTGCTCCCCAGCTTCTGAGAGCTCCAGGGATGCACTGTCTGAGAGTTCCCACGCTCTGCCAAGTAAACAGATTGAGATGAGAAAAAGAAGCTGTCCACAAGAAGATACCTCCCACATCAACATAACTATTGGTGTGCTTAAAGGTCTTCAGAATGAAGTTAAACAACTGATTTTTTTTTCCCCCTTTTCATTTTGATTTAAATGCTCTTCTCTATTATTTTCATTTTTCTGCTCTGTAACATCAAAAAGAATTATGTTCTTAAATGCCTGGTTTCTACAACCTTTGGTTTTCAGACTAGTTTAGAATTAAAGTTAAATAAATCATCCTTTTTATAACTCCATACTTTTGAATATATTGTATATTTATTGCTAGATTATAAGCCTCATTAAAATCTATAATGATAAATTAGTCAGTCTCTTGATTCTGTCACTACTATTATTAATTGCTTTCATAACCATTACTACACACTTCAGAGGTGATAAAAATTTTAAAGCTAAGGTAAAGCTCACTCTTAATATTGCACTCTTAAGCCTTCTCAGAGTAAAAGTAATCAAGTATTCACATGTCCTACGTTTAAGTTAAACCTGATAAATTACTTATACAGCAAAAGGAGACTCACTAGATCCAGCAGCACCACTATAATGTACGGAAAAATATGCACATTAAGGGAGGGATCCTAAAAAATAGTTCTCACATTAAAATTGTTCATTGGATATGCTTGTTTAAACTCCATAGGATATCTTATTTCTGATATTTTCCAGGCTTTAACAGTTTCTTTTTCAACCTAAGTTCTCATTATTTTTTAAACAGATTTCCTCTGTAATAGACACAGGGTTTAGAAAAACTACTGTTTGTCACATTTGCTTACAAAACTCAAGAGGAGACATGGTTTTAAAATTCAAACAGGAAAAGAACAAGTTCTTAATTTGGTGGAAGTGCACTGAAGTCTACTGACAAGCGAGCAAAAGTTTTTTCTGTCTGCCCTTAGGTATATCCACTGTATGGGTAAAACAGAGAAGGCCACTTTCTGTAACTTGCAACGTCACCCTGCCATCCTGCACTATGTTACACTGTAAATACTGAACAAATGGAGAAATTAAAGCAAACTGATAAAGTGTTCTGCTGTCATTATACCCACCAGTTTCATTCTTACAGCTTTTAGACTTCATAATATTCTTTTTATTATGCCCAAGTCAATATTATTTTTCTTCTTTTCTGATGATTTCACTTTAAAAGTGAACTCTACTTAAAGTGAACATCACTAAAAGACTGTAAAAGCACGGAAAGAATACTCTCCCTTGTGTATTAGTTGTGATCCCTATTACCTGACACCACCATGGAAGCTTCTCAGGATAATCAACTATGCACTGAGAAATTTGGGCATGCAAAATCATGTGGTTTAGTAGACCTGTTTTCCTTATAAATATAAAATACATAGATACATCACAAAACTTGCTTTCTAAAACTGCTGTCACTCAAATTTGTCATTTTACTGGATTTTTAGCAAGTCATTTCTCTCCATCCTTCCCTTTTCCCTAAACTACAAAAAAAAAAAAAGTATAGTGAAAGGAATATACTGACAGTTTTCTTTGCATCTTTACCTTTTAAAGCTTACCAGGATTTCAAGTTTTTGACAAAATATCCTGCAAACTTTTAAAAAAGTAAAACATATTTTAAAGTTAGCAGTTCAACTGTGTCCTAAATTCTTGATTGAATACCATAACACCATTTGTTTTAATGTAATTCAGAGAACAGGCTTTATGCAATCTGTAGTGTTGAAGTCAAGCAGTCATTACGAACAAAGACTGTTCTCGCCCCTAGCTGCAACAATACACACACCTGTTTTCCTGGAATGCTTTCAAAATTTCATTCTTGTGATTATGTGTAAAGCACAAAAGACAAAAATTCTTCTCTGACTGATTCTAATTCTTTTATCCCTTACTGAACTGCAGAGATGATTTTGAAGAATTTGTACGTAGTGTAGAAAATATAAAAACTGAGGAACATAAATTAGTTTTTTCATAACTCACTTTTAAGCATAAAAGAGTTGTTGTAGTAGAAGATATTTTCAACAATGGAGTACAAAATAAGAAATCTGAGCAAGAAACCAGGGAATTCACATGGTAAAAGAAGCAAGTTAAATACACAGAGAGTAAAAACAATGGCAACATTAGCATCATTACCTAAGAAGTGTTAACAATACATGTGGCAGATGAAACTCATTCAAGTACAGAATTGAAAATTAGTCCTTGACTGAGCACAGTCTTTACATACAGGCCTGCTATGCTCAGCAAGCTCCTTAAAAAATAAACATTAAAATAGAGGGTAAAGCTCCAAGAAATTTGGAGCACATCACAGAGAGATGGCTGGGCACACAACCAACAACCTCCAAAAGCACGAGTGTGCTGGGTTTGTGTGTGTGGTGGGGGGTTTTGGTGGCAGGGAGGGGACCACAAGCAGTGGCCACTGAGAAGCTTCTCAAAGCTCCCCTGGCTCCAAGTCAGACTCACCTCTAGCCACGGCTCAGCCAACTGGATAATGTATTTAAGAAGGGGAGCGTGAGAGAAGGAGAAGGAGCTGCAAGAAGGACACGTCTGCGAACACCGAGGTCAGCGAGAGGAAGGAGGAGGAAGGGCGAGAGGTGTGCCGGAGCAGACACCCCCTGTATCCCGTAGTGAGAGGGCAGGGCCACCCTCCCTGCCAGCCACGGAGATCCACAGTGGAGCAGATGCCGACTGCACACTGGAGCAGGTGACTGCACCCGAAGGCTGAGACTCTGTGGGAAGAAGCACCCGCTGATGCAGTTTGGTGCTGGCAGGACTGCAACTCGTTGGGGTGACCCATGCTGGGGCATCTCAGGGAAGCTGCCTCCTGTGGAAAGGATTTATGTCAGAGAAAGTTCATGGAGGACTGCCTCCTGTGAGAGGGACCCCACGCTAGAGCTGGGGAAGAATGTGAGGAAGGAACTGTGGACTGACTACAGCCCTGTTCCTTGTCACCCCTGTGCTCCTGGGGTGCAGGACGTAGAGAAACTGGGAGCAAAGCTGAGCCCTGGAAGAAGGGAGGGGTGGAGGAAGGCATTTTTAAAATGTGGTAATGCTTGTCACTGTCCCACTCTGTCTGTTAAGCATTGTGGTTGTTAGTGTTTGAATTAAATTGATGTTCTATTTTTTCCCCTACTGAGTCTGTCTTTTGCCTGTGACCATAATGGGTGAATCATCTCTCTTTGTCCTTATCTCGATTCCTGAGTCTTTTGCTTTATTTTGTCCTTCCCATTCCTGAGGGGAATAGGCGAGTGAGTGGCTGCGTGGTGCTCAGTTGCCCTCTGGGCTCAAAGCACAGAAACGAGAAACAGGCCATATGCTAAAAGGGAGGCATCTGAAGGTGGAGCAGCTTTAGATCCAATTTCTGAGAGTTTGCCAATACCAAGGCAAGACTATGTTTCTTCAAAGGGTTTCATCATCTCTTACTGCCTCCTAAATACCAGGACAAACTGACCTGACAGCTTAACATGTGCATGCACCACCCAGCCTCAGGGATCTCCCTGCTTCCACGGTACTGGACATCATATCAGCAGTGGTCATTTCTCTTCTTTACAATTTACAGTGACATAATACTGATGCTTTCATCAAACAGGTAGTTATCTGCTTAATTTTAAGCATACACTAATGCCAGCTTGCTATTTGAGTGCATCCGTAAGTATCTCCCTGAGTGAGGCTTTGACATGTTTCATGAAGAATTTCTTAATGAAGCTTCAAACCTAAAGCTCTTCTGTAGTTTGCATTTTTTACCCAAAGTGATGAAAATACCGAACAGCTCTTCGCCGAAGATTTACATTTTTAGTAATATTATCATTTCTCTCCCAGAGACAGTTCCCCTTAAACAATTCCGCTCTACCTCTTTGCCTTATATCCCTTAATTTTTGTTTCATTGTGTAGGGCTGCATTAGTATGACACATTTTGCTGTTCAGACCATAAACAAATCAATCCACAACAAAACTAGAAATATGCAAAAGAACAGCAAATCTGGCAGCATTTAGATCTGAGCCCAGTAGTATCAAAAAGTCCTCCAGCAGTCCAATTTATTATCCATCTTATGTGATTGAATTAAATACAAAGTTTTCACTGTATTGCTGAGATAATTCATTGAGCCTTTGAAGAAAATCATGCTAGAATGGTCATTATCTGGGAAACATCTGGATGGGAAAATTATTACATACAAGAATTTATGTCTGCCTCAGTAGTGCTAAAGACAGAAAGTTGGAAAGCATTACTTTGGAGCTGCTGTTCTACTTAGGCAATTGATTCCTTGGCCCTAATTTTGAAGCAAGGGTAAAAAATTACACCGATTTGTTACCCTCTGCCAAAAAAAAACCAAAACCAAAAAAACCCAAGTCTCCCCCCTCAAAAAAATCCCACCCAACCAAAAAACCCAATGACCACCAATAAAAAACCCACAACCACCTTACCTTCTGCACATTCAAAAGAACTACTTACAGATAGGAATTACATACTTGAAAGAGGATATTTTTAAGAACACAGTATTTACCACTCAAATGTAGCCTTGATTACTGAGGTATTTTCCATTTGAAGAAAAAAAGAATATCAGACTCCACAATTAAAATAAACACTATCTCGTTTTAAAGAAATAATCTTTTCCCAGTATGGCTTTTAACAGATATCTGATAGCAGGTGTAAAATCCAGATGAAGAAGTACAATCTAGTAACAGAGATGCTGGGCAGTGGGCTTGCACAAGGTTATGTGACATTTAAATTCTTTCACAGAGATAAATGGGACTTAAGTGATGAACAGGTATGGCTCTGGCCATCTGGAGGAGCAATGAATTTCACCCAGAGAAATAACGAAAAAACAACAAGAAGAAAACTATTCAAATTGGTTCTGACATTTCGTTCCTGTCAAGTGGAGGTTAACTAAATGGAGACTTCTGGGCAAAAGGCTTATTCATCTCCACTGCTCCAGATCTAGAAAATAGAGTTATCCAAACACCACATAAAGGTTTAAAGACACAATGGACAAGAGACAATGGAATACAAAGATAACTGGAGAAATACCTGTTTAAAACATGGAAACACTGCAACCAGAATAATAAGTATATTGATTCCTGGATATATTTTCCTGCACAGTTTGCTTAAAATCTGTCTACGGATTACAGATGCTAGTTTTCATGGTATCTAGTTTTTCATTTCATAAAAAACCCCTACTGCATTAATCAGTACAAAAAGAAATATTTTAGCCCTCTGGCAACTGGTAAATATTAACTACCGTAGGCAGATGAAGTTTCATCTGTGGTAAGCACAACTGTTTATAAGTTAATGTCACATAATACCAGTAATACATTTAGCACAACTAATAAGGGAGAGGATATACTATCATCCTCCTCTTATTTTCTGCTTACTCACCACATATGTTAAATAAAAGCAATTGCCAAAGTAATCTCCTATTTGAAAAAGGTTAAGAGGAGACCCATTATAAGAATGTTAATATTTAATTCAATATTTCAGATTTAATTATTCCATGAAAAGAACATCTCATTGATCAATGATACACTGGTGAATTTAGATTCAAAGCCAAAATAATTTTGTTTAGGCCATCAAGTGTCAAATCTCTATTACCAGAATGACGTTCTTTTCATAGCTTCATAACTTTAGCTAACCAACCTATATGATTCCTTCACACGCATGTGGTATGCCAAGACATTCAACATAAAACCACTCAGAATGTATCTTTAACAATGCATCCCTGCCAATATTAATTAGTCTTCTAAGAAAAATAACTTATTTTAGGTATTTTTTCTAGATTTCTTTTTTGTTCTGTGGTGTTTTTCTTAATATCACACCATCTGCAGACACTTTTCAAAAACATTGGAGAAAGGCAATTTAGGGAATATTCCCGATAAGGAAAAAAAAGTCCCACTGTGCTTTTCATAACTTGGTAATTTTTACACTCTTTCATCTTAGCGATTTCTTCTTTTTAACACCATTGTATTAAAAGTCTTCAATGTTGACTGGTGGAAGCAAGATAATGCAAACTTTACAGATTCAGCTCTGAAGACTCACCGCCTATTAGGAGAGGTTAAGAGAAAAAACCTTAAGGTTTTAATTTGTTACCACTATCCATTGGACAGACGCCACAAAAGAGACACAAGCCTGCAACAACTTAGTTCGGTGGGCCACCAAGTTGCTGCTTGCTTAGCATTATGTAAGAAGATGAAAGTAAAAAATGGGACAAAAGCCTTTTATCCCGAGATGAGCCTAGAAGAAAATATGAACCTAGAAGAAAATATTAATGATTCAGACCACACTGTAAAGCAGTTGTCAAAACACATGTTGTATCCTTGATTTTAACCAGTTGTTAGCCGAACCATTCATGACCATGCAATGTACCAATGTACACAGCTTCTCTTCTTGCCACGGCCTCTCTCTACCCCCCCTTAGTTTTCTTTGTGGATTTGTAAGGGGTTGCTAGTTATTATATGCAGCTATAAGATGCTCTGTATGAGGACACTGGACAAGCTGTTAGCTCTATTAACTTAAGAATAGATTTGAGTGTGATTTCCAATTAATTTAATTTTCCTCATTCCATGAGAAGCCAAAATTACAGTGAGCCATATGGTGCTTCATAAATAACAATTAAAAGTTATTTTCTAATCTTTAGGCACTAAAAAACCCTCATAAAAATACATATGGTTGCAATGACATGAAGGAAATTAAGCTTTGGAACGTACACAGACATCCAGGAAGCTCCAAACACTTCCTCAGCCTTTTTCCCATTCACACATTTCTAGTCCATGCTAGCCCCTGCATGTTACAATTAATCACAGTGTATGTCTCAAAGAGCATAATTAAGACCTTTTGTCTGAAAGTGGAACTTCCTAACGACAGCTTGTATCAAGACCTGTGTATCACAGTTTGTGTCGTGATTCTGATACACTTCACCTTTACCTACTGCATGGATTTGTTAACAAGTTTGTTCCTACCCAGCCGTAAGTATCAGCAGAGCCCTGCCAGGCAGAGAAATCACATCCATGTGTCAGAGACTAGACTGGGATCTAGGAGCCTGTCAGCTTACTATAGGAACTTGTCATTTTTTTCAGCAAGTAAGAATTCACACCAACACAGGCATGCAACTGCAACTGAGAAACCAATCTACTCCAAATGAATGAAACTTAAGCTGCTGCTCTGAATGATCCCCTAACAGCCACCTTCTTCCTTCCTGCCCTTTATTATGCCTTGTGTATGCACTGATTGTAGAGCAGTTCGACCTCGGAGTCCTGCCGGAGTGCTTGAAGTTAGATAAACTCTTGAAGTCTCTTACTGTAAAACGGAAATAAGAAGACTACTTGCCACATCAGACTTTTTTGGGAATAAAACACACATAAGGGGGGAAGTTTCCTTAGAAGCACCTCAATAAGTGTTTTTACTACTGCCTACTACTGAAAGTCAACTGATGGGCAGAGGTATTTCATTGTCTGGCGTGAGAATCCAGACGTGAATGTCAGTCAGATGTCAACATGTTGACTTATAAATGATGCTTATCATCTGCACAAGTCCTGGGGATAATATTAACAAGAGATTTTGCTAAACAAAAAGTATTAGGAAGAAAATATATTATAAACTTAAGCATCAATGGACTATTTTATAGTCACGGGGATTATATCCCTTTCAAAATATACCTATCTTTAAATCTGCAGAATTTTTGCATTCAAAATACTATGATCTCTGTCAATTCTCAAGAGTGCAATTTTGTCAAATTCATCTTTTGTGGGCAGACATTTTGAGGTTATACTGAAGATAAGCCAAAGAGAAGAAAATCTAACATTCTTTCAAATTCATATTCACAGAAATATTTTTTTCCTCTAACATCTCTGTACTACTTCTATATATACACATACATATGCAGATCTACCAGCATAAAGATTTCATTAATCTAAAAACTTAAAATGGAATATGCATGCTTTAAATTACAGAATATAAAAATTACAGTGAGTGGTCCGAAGAGACGGAAAAATTGATCACTTTTGTGTTTATTAAAAAAAGAGCTCAATTTGACTGCTGTTTGCATCAATAAATACAGAAATAGTCAATCAGCATCAGGCCTGTAACCTCACTGAGTGCTAAGAGAACCTAAAAGCAAGGATACCCAAGAACTACATGGGTCTGACTAGTAAGAGACATAGTACAAAATTTTATACGTACATATGTATATGTACATACACCTTATAAACTCAGCTATTAAAAGAGAACAGAATGCTTAACAATGTTACTTCCCAGTGTAACTATCTCCTCCCAAAATCTGAACTTCCACAACATATTACAAGTAGGTCTAACATATCGCACCAACCTGCATCAAGCCAGACATAGTTACTGCTATATCTTACTGCTCAGTCACAAAGGGGCAATGTCAAATCCATACAGACATCTAGACAGTACGTCACAGTGTAAGAAACGGAGTGTTCCTGTTGTAAAAAGCTTCCCTGTTATTGAGCGAAGTGTGGATCTTCCTGTTACTATGAATAGCTGAAATTCTGTATTAAAGTCAGCCTGGTTTAAATTGCTAATCTTGTAGGTACATTGCTGAAGACACAGCAACTAGGATCATTCTTCCTGGAAAGATATATATATATATATATATATATATATATATATCAGTTGGTGCAATCGAAGGGTACCTCTGCATTAGAGGGTGAGTCAGCTCACACAGTCCACTGCTTTGATTTTCTGTCCTTGGTACTCCATTAGACATTTCATGCTGGTATTTGCTTTAGATTTTCAAGAATCTGCAGCCTGGCGTCATGATTCGATCTAAGCTTGGTGATGACACAGACACACTATAGTAGAAAATATATGTCAGCAGGCTGGGTGTAAAACAGGTCTCCATAGATGCTTCCTCACAACAGAGCTCCAGCCATTTAGAGGGATACTCCACCTCAAAGATAGTTGTAACCATTTGTCCATTTTTCCTTTCAGAATTGCTTTTAAAAGTTCTCTGGGTATTTAAACTAAAATACCATGATTTACTAGAGAAAGTAGATGAAGTCTGAAAAAAGACAATTTTCTAAGCAACCCCACATACGTACACGTTTTCAGCAATTAACGGGGGATAGATTTAAGTATTTCCTGAAGATCTTTTCTTAAGAGGCCTGTAACTAATTAGCTGATTAAGACTATACAAGGAAAAAACTGTGTTTCATACTTCAAGTTTTACCTATCCAATAAAACAATGGGAAAGTGTGAATCCTACAAGATAGTAAGACTTGAATTTGTGATCTGATTTTCCCTGGATTTGCACTTTTCTCAGAAGAGACATACTGTAACGAGTTATCTGGTTCAGGATAGAGGAAAAAGAATTCAGATCCCGTGTTGCCTGCTTACAGTGCAAAGTTGGAATTAGTAACACTCTTTTTGGTTGTTAATATAGTCCCAAGCAAAAAAGAGCAATACAACCCCAGTGGTTGAGTTTTAACAATTCCACAGTAGACGTAAAAAATTGTTATGCCTTAAAAACCCCAAATGTTAGAACTAAGAGGAGGATAAAGGTTATTCTTTGTATATTAGTGACATTATAAACATCATGAGTGTTTTAACTCCCAACAAATGCTGAAAGAGAGCATCTTACCTGCTAAATTACTGAGAAAACACTGCTACTAAAATCATACATTTTGGTGTAGTCTCATTTATCCCAAAGTGACATTTTTCAAGAGCAATCATTGATTTAATTTAAATTAAGGATACAAAAGTAATTATCAACCACACCTACCGCTTTCCAATTTTTTTCTCAACAAGAAACATTATCTCCAGTATGTACCCTAAACAAATCCCCATGAATGTAAAGTGTTCTTTATTTTCATTTTTGTCACTTTCTTTTTTAACACAATCCATCTATTTTCTTCTTTGTATATAGAATTTCCTATTGTTTCACAAGGGAAGACTGTTTTTCAAATTTGTCAGAAACGTAGCTGTTCTGGTATCAACAGATTTTTCTTCAAAGTAAATCGGATGCACAGCCTCTGGACTAGTTTTAAAGTCAAACACATTGGATACATGAGAAATGAAATCAGATAACATACACAGTAATTTTCTTTTACTTTATTACCACTGATCTGAAAGTGAACATCTACAAACATGTCTTTTCTTTCAATTGACTAACACCAAACTCCTTTTCTGACATTACCTCAGCTGACTTGCAGAAGAAAATCTGCGTTTGCTAAAGAAATTTTTAAGCACTGACAACTAAATTGAGGTTAGGTCCTACTCACTTGCAAAGCTGAAATACCAACAATTTCCTGGATTTTCAGCATAGGGAACATTACTAAAAGGCAAACAGATTTAAACAAAACCCTAGCATGTCACAGAACAACGGCCTGTGTAAAACAAATGCTCCACCCTTCAAGGCAGCCTGTACGGTATCCCAAAAAACCACACCAGAAAACAGAACAAAGCATAAAGGTCCACTGCCCCAGGGCAAAGCCCTGTCAGTGTGCTTGCACCCTAGGAAAGCTACAGAGGGACAAGGGACCTGGCAGCAAGAGAAGAACATCAGTGATGAACCAGAACCATCTTGCGACAAAGTAATTTCCCCTTGGAGTGGGTTGTTTCATAGCTCTGTACAGTGCAGCTCTAGAGAAAAGCGTCAGCCAGCAGTGCAGAAAAGGTGTTGATAGAGAGAACAAGACATCTGAGGCTCTGACCTTGGCCATCCGTATTAGTCATGTGTGCTCCATGCAATAAACTTTTCATAAAGCTCTCAACTGTCCTAGCCTAATGAAAGAAGAAAAAGGGCGACAAATAAACCTGAAAATTAAAAGCAGATTACTTTCAGCAGAGAGCTACAGCAAACTTCTGCTCTCCTGGCTAAGAAGCGAAGAGATAAATTACCACAATGCCACTTCTGTGACACTGCAGACCGAGTGGGTAGAGTCGGCAGTTTTCTGTCGACATCTCCCAGGAACTATCCTGTTACACAATCAATTAAGTGAACAAAGAAAAAATTCACAAATGAGCACAGTTAGAAAATAAGGCACATTTCATTACTATCATCATCGTTTTTCTACATGGCTTCTTACCACTCATCTACTTCAGAACACTATTTCTCATCAGAAGTTAAGATTGAACTCCACAATAAACAAGCTGCAAGTAGACTGAAGTGGCTCAAAATCTGCATCGGTCAAACACATATGTAGGTTTTTATTGCTTATGTAACATTGACACGAGCCCCACAAAGCTATTACCCAGGCACCCAAATGTAAGGTCTAAAATCAGTGGATCTGCTTTCAAAGCTTTCACTGGACACACCTGACTTGAAGTAGGTGGTCACGGAGCTTCTTAGCGCTTCAAGAAATCTTGATCAAAAATCACAAGCCTAAACTTTATAAATCACTAGTCATTTGTAACAATCATTTGGAAGCATTTTTCTAAAGGTTCCGTTTTTCAAATGCTATGGTGCAGAGTACCCTTCCCAGAAAACACCAGACTCTCCAAAATATCCCAGAGCTGCCAGCTACAATTGCTGTTTTTGAAAACTTCAGACCCTCTGCATTTGAAATGAGCATTCTGTAGATAGCTATTTGCATCTCCACCATGCCAAAACACACCAAAGTACAGAGTCCCAAATGTAAATGCATTCTGCCTGCATGGGTAAAGTCCTAAACATACTGATACAGAACATACATATAAAAATATTTTCCTGCAAAGATGCACCTCATATCAGACACAACCTGTTTATTTTTTATACTTAGAGCATCCACTGAATTAACATTTAGTATGGTTACGGAAGTGATGCCTATACAATAATTGTCTCCAAAAAGAAGAAATACATTGAAGTTAAATACTTCTGTAATAATTTTCAACTGCTTATATTATACAGAAGATAATGAACAGACTTCATAAAATGTCTTCTAAGTTGTTTTTCAGTTTGAGGTGGTTTTTTGTTTGTGTGTTTTAAAGAATGTTTTCATACTCCTCCCTTCTGTTTTTCCTGCTGACACTTTAATCTCCTCCTCTTGTAAATATGAGCCTATAAGAATAAGTCACATTTTATTTATTAAAGGTAAAAATATGATTCAATACAAAGTAAAAAAGCCAATCTCCATAAAGCTTCCCTCCAGTGACTGAAATTAGTTTTTATATGAAGATTCAAATATGTAACCAGTAAGACATTTAAGCAAGAAAAGTACTCTAACTGTACAAGAGAGTAAGTATTTTTTCACTTGCATTACACAGCATACTTAAAAAAAAAAAAAAAAGTGAGAGCTTTGGCCAGGTCTACTAAAGTAAAATCAGTGACAATTCTTTAAAACATAAGTTTTAAACATAAGCTTTAAAATACAAGCTCTGCAATGAGGAACCCTATTAGCACCAATGAATTCCACCAAATTAATATAAAGGAGTATTTCTTTACTTTTATATTCAGGTCGCTTTTACTCCCAACATCGTTGATTCAGAGGGAAAAAAAAATACCCTTGATTCTTCTGTAAATGTATTCTGCTTGGAAAAGTGCTTGTATGAAGCACACCAGGGAACAGGAGTGCAAGCAGCCCATATCACCTTGCCCTTTGTTTAGATTGTCAGTTTTTCCTTTTGATCTTTCTTTGCAGTTGAAGAACCAAAAATTGATTTTCCCAGTTGAACCAAAGTAGAAAAAGGACAATGTTTTATTTAAGATCCTTCACTCCCACACATAAGGCTATTTCTTTCTTTATATACAAAAGAAACTCTCTTTTTGTTCTTGTAAAAAAATATTTTCAAGCGGGGAATGCTCTCAGTGTACTGACTATGGTTTCATAACAAAAAAAAGGGGCGATGTGTTCAAAAATCCAAAATATTGGCCTCCTGCAGAGAAGTACACACATATCTCAAACTCTCTAGAGTTACAGAAACTGAGCTTCAGGGGAGCATCAGTTATACTTGTTAGGTGTTTGCATAAAACTATGCAACTAGCAATGTTACACTCAAAATCTTGTTTATGGACAAAGAGAAAGCACAGCTCATATTTACATACTTATAAGGCAAAGAATATATTGTAAGTATAACCATGATCTTAACAATCTAATAAAAATAATTTTTATACTAGATTTACTTGTTATAGAACAAGAAAGAAGACCTGTATGTGAAAAAGTTTCAATAATAATGCAGTTATTGTCATACAACTGTTTCTCAATTTCTACCCCTTTTCCTGGTGTTATGCTCATCCTTCCAATGCTCTTCTGGGTCCTAACTTTGACAGTTTCATTCTGGTCTAGGGCTGTTAGAGCAAGTCAACATCATCTAGAGTCATTTGTTGGGAGGAATATGATGTTTGTTTTGATGATTTCTTCTTCTTCTCTCTAAGATCCACATTTAAAATCTGCTCCTTTTTTCACTGGTCCATGGTCACCTGAATTTACTATATATGGTGCCTCTTATGGATGATACCAGTTCTTTGTTCTCCCTGTTAATGCTAGAACTGTCTTATTCTGCTCATGGTCTGCATTTCTTTAACTGACCATTGGTGAGTCTTTCATAGCTGCAGGATCTCCAGCATCCAGCCTGTGCTCCGTCTCTCATCACCCCATACCTGTACTCTGCTACACTACACCCTGTGTCTCCACTTCTCAAAGCCTCTTATTATACCAGGTCCATCTTTCTCTATACCACATCATTACATTAGTGTAAAACCACAGTGGCATGGTACAAAGATAAACAAAAGTAAACCAAATTAGCCACTGATACCTGGTCAATTGGAAAAAATGCTGTTACAGCTCAATCAAGTAAATCAAAGTTGCAAGCAGGTCAAGAAACGTTCAGAGGAAGTCTCACAAGCCTCAATCCTGAGGCTCTGCAAACTGTACAAAGCCTATGACCTATTGCTAGCAACAGTAGTACCATATTGCAGGGCTACACAGTTACACTGAGAAGCACTAGATAGTAGAAAAGCTCTTCATTTTACTCACTGTTACATGGTACCAATAAAACGTAAGTAAAACCAACACAAGAGCTGTGTGAATCTCAGATGCTTTGAGATTTGCCCATGTCTCACTGAAAACTACCTAATGACATAGTACTTCAAGAACAATCTTGAGTCACCAGAGAAAACCATGACTTCAAGGACAAAATAAATTATATTTCATTTCATGCTTTCACATAATTCTCCAAGATAAACCTTGTAACTTAAATGTTTTGAAGCTTCCCCATGTTCATCATCCAGCGAGCCCCTTAGACATCTTTCATCAGGTGATAATGCCATCTATAATCTTATTTGAATATAACAGTAAATCATCAAATGAGAAATAGCATGCATTAATAGGCTAATTATTATTATTATTATTATTATTAAATACACATTTTAACTCACTGTGTGACCAAACTTGTTGAATTTAATAATTTATTCGATGTGGTCACAACTTCCATTTCATAATAAAGTGTTGATATTGGCAGAAAACAAAAAAGTTCCCTTACACCTACAGGTATCATTGGTACTTGTGGACTACAAATTTCCTACGTTATCTGCATAAATTCTTATTAAGTCTTTGAAGAAAGCTGAGCTTACAAACTGCTGAGCTGCTTTTGAACCCCACGGGAAAGCTGAGGACACACCCTCACAAATACTCACTCAGAAGCACAAGAACGTCCTGCACACTGCAGGCTTTCCAGTGCTTCCCTTGACTGCTCCAGCCTTTCTAATCTCTCTTTTTCTGTGAACTTGGAAAGGCTTATACAGCTTTGCCCAAGCATTTCATTTGAATCAGTTCAGCATTTGATTTGTCACACAGGATTTTGTTCAGAACAGTTTGCTGGATAGCATACCAAATTCCGTATAATTATGACCAAAGAGTCTGTAGTGAGGCCAACGACTGGTATGTTTAAATTCAAGGAAGACAAGCTGTGATTCTCCTTAAGATATACGAATAACTTTTTAGAATTTGCAAAAATGAGGGAGGATACATAAGACAACCAAATTCTAGTGAGGCACTTTTCAGTTGGTTAAAACATAGAGAGCATTACATATACTTAACACACACACAAGGCGTGTGCCACGAGTCTCAGTCACAGTAGTGCTGAACTGGTTATTTCGAAGTCTACGTGCCTTCCTCATACAACAGCCTCTCCTGTGCAGACCTTTCCTAGTCCTTTGAGGGAATACAATCCTTACTCACCAGTTTTAACAGCTTAGCATTTATAACTCAAGCTCTAATCACTACCTCAGCAGCAAAGAGGCAACTATACACATTACAGTTAGACTTCATGTTTTTCAGGTTTTGTAACATTAAATTAGCCTAGAAAAATGAATGTAAAAGCAATAGAGAAGCATTAGCTTTTGGTATGGCACTCAGCATTTACAGGAAAAGATGCATCTCAATATGATGTTGAAATCAGCAAAGCTGTTTCATTTAGGCTTATGGCAAGATGAGCTCTGTGGGGACTCTGCAGGTAGGTATTATGTTTGGAACTTGAATTCAACATATTTTAATGAAATTGCAAAGTCTAAACATCATAATGAGTGAGCAGTCATATCAAACTGTGGAATCTGGAGATTTCTCCATTACTCACGCATAAAGGGAATTTTTCTGGGTAAAAATGTAAAATTGAAATAAGCAGCAACTGTTTTTGCAAAAAAGAAAGAGAATGTGCAGCTGATCAAAGTGTTCTGAACCTATGTCGAACCTCTAAAGGGACTGAGATAACAGGTGCACAAGTACATCTCAAATGTTCACATTCCTTATGACAGCACCGCTCAGCAACTGCTCAGCTTCAGATGGGTAGGACTGTGAACCAAATCTGTGTTGAACTTGTCAGGAGCAGATGATCATATCTGCACCCCAGCTTTGTAACCATGGTCCAGGTGAGAGTCTGTAGGTTCAGCTAGTCTGCTATTTAAATGACAAATACGTGACCTAAACACAATCCCAATGGCCCCTCCTAGGAATGCTCAAAACCAGATGCTCTTTCAGACATCCTGACAATTGTCAAGAACTGGTTTGTATTTCATTAACTTAAAGTCAGCAAGTTGCTTTACCACACTGGACAGCCCACTTCTCAGCTCCAGCGCAGTCACTTAATCCTGTCTGCCTGGTGTACAAATTAGAAGAGGCAACTGCTGAAAAGAATGCTACAGTAGATCATGACTTTTCTCTATGCTGCAGAAAATAGTTCCAGATTTTATTGAAGTGTCAGGTATAGAAAAGGGCAATTTTTCTTTAAAGGGCAAAATTTTTGCATGATGTTTTGTTCATACTTCTGCCCTTGCTTCCATTCCAATGTTCTCACTTTGAGGTCAAGTTCAGAACTTATATTTGAGGCAATATAAATTACAGCTGTGTAAATAATGGTCACGGTCAACTCTCAGAAAGTCTCTTGTGATACCATTTACCTAATAAGATGCAAAAGAAGAAGGATCTAAACAGCTAAAACAATTCATAGAGAGACAAGATAACATGTAATTAACATTGCCCTACCTGCTGTTAACTGCACTAATTGCATTCCTTTCTGCACAACTGACAAGTGTCACAACATACAGACGTCTTCAGTGATATGCAACTCCTGTTAAATTACCTCTGAACCTTAGCCCTTAAAAATCTCTCTCTAATATTTGAGTAGTTTATTTCTTCATCAGCCTAGAGTTTTCTGAAGGAATGCTTACTACAGTCTATGGAAGTGCATACATACCACTATTTACAGGATACTACATGTCAAAAACTCAATGTAAAAACCAGCCATAAATCAGAACCCGTAACATTAAAATTGTGAAAACAGACACAAAGCTGAATAAACTCAAAAGACACAGGAGTCTCATTTTGGAAACCAACAACATAAAATACGAAAATACATGAAATTTTTTCATCTCAAAATTGTAAAATTACTTTTCAGTACTAAGGCATCTTTAAGCATTTAACTTAGCTTCTTACAGATCAAAGAAACAACTAAGTAAATACTATCTGCATATGCAACTTCAAATAGGAATGTCACTCAAAAGATAAAAATAAGCAAGTTATTTATAGCATGCATTAATCAACAAATTAAAATGGCAGATTACTTTAAGGCATGAGACATAAGCCTGTATTTACAGGGGGGAAAAGTTTTATAAGGTTTGTTTTTCTAAGATAGTTAAATTTGCAGTAATCAGCTTCAAGTCTCCCTTGTTCCACTTTTATTCCAACATATCCAAAACAAAAGCTCTATTATACTGAAGATGTGGAAAGGCCAATAAGAAAATCAACCACACTGAACATTTAATAATATAAACGTAATAATAAAACAAAAACCCATGTAAAAGATTTATCTGTGGAAACAAGTACAAGAGGTGGTGTTGGACATTCAGACACAGTATCAGGAGTATTATGACAGTAATCTTCTGTGGAGCACAATACTCACACACACGAAGATTAGGAAAGCTAATACTAAAATGCACACGTTAATAACCGGCGGAATAGAGGAATGAGACTTGGCAGGGAGTAGAGAGAAGCACAGTGCAGTAATGGTGAATCTTCCCAGTGACTTTATATTGTTAACTATTTATACAGTAAACTTTTCATGGCTGCCTTTCTTTTCTCTTTCTGCAGAAATCCTGGGGCTGTTCTTAAACATTTAGAACAATAAATATATTTAAGATTTATAGCCTGAAGTTTGGCCCTATTTATCTTACTCAGGTGAGCAGTCCAACCAAGCCCAAGGGAGGTGCAAGAAAAATGTTCTCCTTCACAATGACGCAAGAAACAATAGCTGACTTTAACTGTGGGATAGGGTAGAGTATACCACATATAGGTAAAAACTGTCAACTTCAGATTTTTCTTAATAAAACAAAAATCACTTAAAATAAGAGCATAACTAACTTCTGGAACTTCTGGAACATGATTCTCACTAAATGTTTTTTGTCGTGACATTCTCAAGGGTTAGACCCTCATTTAAAATATACTGTGATGCAGGGAGTCAGATAATATCTCCCAATTGAATCCAGCAGGGCTACAAAGACACATTTCATATTCATAAGTGTGGTGAAATATTTTACTTTTCTTAAACTGCAAATATTTGAAGAAATGTAGATAAACATATTTTAAATTCACAGCACTTTCTCAAACATGAAGTAGCAGATTAACAAAATGTCAGAACATCCTCAGCTTCAAAAACTGCTCTACCATTTTAGGTAGAGATTATCTACCAAAAAAAAAAATAAAAAAATCACAGCCTCTTATGATTATACTTCTCAACTGCTGATTTATTCAGAATATCAGCTTGTAAATTGCTCCCAACTTTAAAGATAAAACAAGCTCTTGCAAGTCATACTAACCTCTGTAAAATACCAGTCAAGATTATTTCATAGACTGGAGGAGGCTGAGGGAAGAGGGGAAGGGAATCACAGTATGGAGGCTGTATACTGTGTGTTCTCTGAGCTTCATATAAGTTGAAAGGCCAGCTGTGAGAGAAGATTTCTGGCTTGGTACAAACCCATGTGCTTTTATAGCAAACGTACAACCTAATATCCTCACACATCAATCACAGCCCATCCTAAACCACCACCTATTCCATGAAGACAAAAGGTATAACAAATTTAACAGAAACAATTGACAGATTAAAAAAATGCAACTTCCCCAACTGAATTATATACGGAAAGTGGTTATCTAACAATAGTACCTTCCTGCTGCACCCTGCGTCACCTGGAGATCAGGGAAATTACAACAGTATCAAAGTAGGGCAATATCCAGAACTATTGTTTTAAACACTCAACAAAAAAAGTGCTAAAAGATGGAGCAATAATTCTGAATTCAGTTAAAGATAAGCATCTAAGTAAGAGCTGATTTTTGAGTGTAAGTTTAACTATTAATTTGAAGGAACGTATCAGTACTCAAAACCTCACTGTAAAGTTTCTCAGTTTTACTCTCTAAAAATCTAGCCCAGTTCTCCCTGCTCTTTACGGTGCCAGTTATCTGAGGCCCAACTACAAAATGAAAGATCTCTCCATACATCTAGGAGCAATGAGGGGGTAACCAGAGCTAACGTCATATTTGCCCCCTTTGCAGATGAAACCGTAGCCTCAAATAAAATCCGTTTCAAGGATAAAAATATTCTTTGTATGGAGGAGGGAAGAGATTATATATTTCTTTGAAGAAATTACCACTGCTGATCACATGAAAGAATTTTGCTAGTAAGGACCAAACACACGCTAAAAAAGAGGCTAATTGTAAACTATCCTTGTCTCTAGACTGCTATCTTCCACTCTTAGATTTTATACTAATTAAATTGAACATGATTTTGCTACTAGTACTGACATGAAAAAGTTTAAAGTAAAAACCCCAGACCCCATATTTTATGGACATAAGTGTCAATTATGTATCTGACATCCTTACGCCAGGGATTACATAATGAGACTGATCACACAGAAAATGCAGCATGACATAGTGCAGACCATCAATCTCAGCAGCTTTGTCACCTCATTTTGAGTTTCTAATAAACACTATTTCAAAATTAATAATTAAAACATGTCTCCTGCTGAGGGTTTATACCACGTAAAGAAAAGAAGGGTGATTCTTCTGATCAATACAGCCACAAGAATGAGGCCCAGGAAGGAAAAACTAGACTGCCAGCTGACAATCTGGTCTTTTCCATCATAAGTTAAACCCTTTATTTTTGCAGTATTTGTTACCAAAACTATCAACACATAGATTTCTTTCAAATACATACATACATATACATACATCAGGCTTCACAGAAAGTAAGAGAAGTATTCTCACGTTGAAGTGACACATGGCATCTGGACAATAACCAATATTTTATACCTGGTCCCATATAGTTTGTTAAAATACAAGTGCCAACTAAATGACTGTTCAAACAAGCTGGTCGTTCTTTCAACAGTGCTGTAGTTTATACCAAATGAAAATTTTTTTATTCAGTTCTGCTTTGAAACACATGCAGTCAGTGACGGCAGAATCCTAAACAAACATCATCACTCATTCATCTTCCATCAGGAATGGGCATTCCCAGAAGGGGATACACTGTGGCATTCAGATAAAAGCAGCAGCTATAAGTACAGGTGATTTGAAAAAAAAACCATTACTATTTAGTGTCACAGATAGATTTTTTACAACAGGATTTTAAAAATTAAAAGCAAAGCAAACGCTTTACCACATACATTCCAACATGAGCCAGAGTAACAAACAAGGAAAAACAAAAGAAATTTGGTTTCAGTAATTGGCCCTCAAATATTTAGAAGCAGATGGGCATCTAGAGAGTGTAGAAGGTGTGATTTCTCTCCTTTACACAGCTGCTAGTACTGCAGAGAAAACAATGTTGTTTGGTGTTTCATACCTTATACATAAAGTGTCTAATGGTTCCGATTTTATGCATAAAAAAATGAAAATTTCATGCAGCTGCTTCTCAATTATGCATCTGGTTATTGTTTTGCAGCTGCAAAACTACCTTGAAGAACTATAAAATATGGTGTGACAAGTCTGGAATACCAGCAGTCATCTTGTACCTTTCTTGTGAAATTTTCCATTTTTTTACCACCTGTTAAAAAATCTGAATCGAGAGCTATGGGTTCTGTCACCTCCTTCTTTGATAAACAAAAATCCACTAATATATTTAACAGAACTGGAATTTGTAAATGACCGCTTTCTATGGCACACATTAAATATAAAACTCAGTATCCCATTTCTAGAGTATTTTTTACTTTGTTGTTACTTCCAAGTAGCTATTTTCGTAATTTGATCAGAAATCCAACACAGAGAACAATAAGTCAGCACAACATTAGTGTCAAACATCTGAAATGAGATTTTGATTTGTTAGCCCCCTAGCCATTATTCATATTACTATAAATCTATCGAATATGAAGACATTCAGTGACAAAGAATGGTTATAAAATACCCAACTACTGTAAGCAGTCTCAAGCTTGCATTTACTGACTCACACTCAGCATGTAATTTTCTAACAAAGGCAACAGATAAGGAAAAGAAAACACAGATTTGTTTTTCATAACAGTGAATTTGAAATTAACTGTTTCTGTAATTCCTCAGGAGATGGAGGGTCCTTCTAAGAATTCCCATATCTAAAATATTAAAAAAGCAACAAGTTGTAATTTAACTTGAAATGGAAAGGTTCAACTTGAAACAACACAATACCCAGGGGTAAGCTTTGACAAATCTTTTATTAATTTTGTTTAAAAAAGAATAAAACTCAAAATCACAGTTAGGGAAGCTGGAAATTTTCTGGCATGCAGGATGCAACACATGTGGCCATTACCAACAAATGTGTGTGCTGTTAGGCAGCTGCCTGTTTTTCACACAGGTGCCAAGGAGTTATGCAGAAAAACACTGCTAAGCTGAAGAGGGGGAATGAGGCACACAGTAAAGCTCAGCCAGAGACCCCTTGCAGGGTTTACCAACAATAATGCTCTGCTTAAATACTGCTGCGCTTAAAATTTTGCCACTTCTCAGCAGCCTCCATGAAATAAAGTTCCTTAGCATGAAACACAGAGAAAGGAGGGAAGGAAGGGAGAGGGAGAACAAGCAGGAATTACAAGATTCAAATCCAACCAAACAAAACGTATACGCGAGGAGGAGAAAGCAATAGTATTTTAGGGCTCACGTCCGGGGAGAAAGGTCCTGCAACACAACAGTGCAAACAGCCATTGTATATGAAATCCTTAAACAGAAACCCTAGTTCCACCTTATTTGTGCCTTTGTGTGGTTTACCTTCCAGGACAGATTAAGTTAAAGCACCCAAAAGCAATCTGAGTGCAAATGAAGAACCTCCATAAAAAGAGCTACTATGGAATAGGTACTATACTCCAGCTTTGCACTACAGCTATATCACAGCAAATTTGCCATGACTTTATAACAAAATCCTTAGTAAAGCAGGTTTCAGTGAAGACAGCCCTTTCACACCCTTCCTAACTCCTCTGATTTTCCACGACTGTTTTTTTCATCCAGTAAATGGGATAAAGAAATTGCGTCACCAACGTATTATTAAGCCCCCCACAAAAAAATACTTTAAATAACTGCAACAAACATTGCCTCCATAACTTTTACTCTAATTTATTATCTTCATCAGTTTCAGACAAAAATTAGATTTTTAAAATTGTTGGCACGACAATTAAATTTGTAAATTTTTTCCAAAAATAAAACCAAAGTGGACAAATATAGAAAAAATATTATTTGAACAGTTAGCAATCATTATTTGTTTGCTGATCATGCACAGAAACATTAATTTCTGACCGCTATGTTGAGTAAATGGTGGTCTAAGCAAAGCACTTTAGCAAGAGGGAAGAAAAAACAACAAAAGAATGCACACAAACATACAGTGGCTTTTAGCAGTATACAACTGCTAAATATTTAAGTAGGGTAAGATACAACTAACTGTTTAGCACAAAAAAGGAAGAGGCTTTTCTCAACCAGAATTCATAAGCATTGGGAAGAAACGAGAGAAAATGGATACAGTAAGGGAGGGGGCTCAAAGAAACAATAGGAAATTGAACAAAGGACAGAAACAGGCTAAAACCACAGACAATGGCAAATTTTGTGAAGCTTTCAAATGGATGCATTCAAGAGGTGCCTATGAAGACTGGGAGTAACAGATTATTAACAGATATTTCTTATTATTGAGAAGTTGCAGGAAAATGCAGAATCCCTTTAAGTCTTAGATTTCACCACTCAGACAAGGCAAAATCCATTAACTGAAAACCTGCTAAACGGAACTGAGAATTACTCATGCTCAGTAATGCTGAATGTGGTCCAAAGGCAGCTCATCCACTGCTAGTTTTCTATTAAATTTAAAAGGTTGTTTTCCAAATACTTACCCATTTGAGAATAGAATCGTATTAGTCAATAACTTATAGCATTATTTTGCCTGAAAGGATAGTTTCAGAAAGCCATAATTTAAGTATAAGGAACCTTAATAAAAGCTGTCAGAGAAAATAAGAGGACTTATGGGAGAGCTGTTCCTTAACAGCGAGCAAGTTCTTTGTGTACAGCTCCATGGAATGCTATTTCAGCAACGTGTGATTTTTCAACATATGCAGAGAAGCATAATACAAGGTGCTCTAAAAAATAACTAGTTATAACCACCAAGTACATAGGGTTTTTTGAGAAATAACTCATTATGCACAGGTGAAAAATTATTACTACACAGTGAACCATACAGTGGAAAGAAATACGGAAATCACAGAAAGGCTGAAGAAGGCAATTCCTCTCCTACCTATCCTGATGGAGAGAAGAAAGGGAATTAAATCATGTAAGCAAAGCACATGATAACAGTAAAAAGAATCAGCTAAGTAGACAACAAACTCAAAGATTGAGGAGTAAATTTATTTAAATACAACTTTAACAACAGAGGGCTGGACTGTATAGGGTACTTACAGAAAAGCTCTTCCTGGTGTAATAAAAAAAGAAGGTAAATTCATGTTTCTATTATCCTTGGAAATGTGAGGTTCAAGGATCTTTTTCATTTTTCCTAACATAAAAGCACAGATTAAATGCAGACAGCATTATCACCAACAACTTCTTCATATTCTATACAAAAAGGACATTACCAAAGTAAAGATCAATTTTTGATCCCTTCTAAACATAAATTGCTTTCAAGTGGTTTCCCCAACTTGTATTGGAGAGATGAACTTTCAGAAAAGGGATCTAAACATCTAAAAATGCAGTCTTCCATCTAAATTAAATATAGCCAAGGGGGAAAAAACAGTAGGCTTAGATAGGAAGGAGACTGGTAATCACATGACTGAGAACTCTTTCAATATTCTAAAAAAATAGTGAATAATAGGTGACAGGTAAATGAACTCATGGAAAGAGGCTTCAATAAACCTCTTCTGTTCTTTATAAAATACATGTTTACCTCTCCAGCCTGATATAAAAAGCATGCCTTCAGTCCAAAGCCGAATTTTATGAGTTCCCTCATGCATAAGGCAATAGAAATAGGACATGCAGAGACTATATTTTGTTATACATTTTTTTAAAGAAGAGTGAATAAAAGCCTTGCACTCAATTCAATCGCATTTCTCTGTGATAGAGTGTGAACACTGCACCTGACTGATTCCTAAACGTAATGAAACACTCTAAGTGGCAACGGGCAGCACTCTATTGCTTTTGTTAAAAATCAGAAAAAGCAACGCATGCCAAGCTTCCAGCATCCATTTAGGATTGTCAGCATTTTCAACCACCTCTGTAAGTTCTCTACTGATTCAAAGAGCCAATTGACAGTACACAGTAACACCCTCCAGCAGAATTATAATCCCTCTCAGCTTTGTCCACCTACTAGTTTAAAATGATGGTTCCCTTAATAACTTCTCCATCAGGCAAAACATAAAGAACAGTGCAGGAGCTGAAGCAGACTTAAGGGCCTCTAGTGGAGAAGGCGAGAGAAAATGATGGACCCTGAAATGATGCACAGTGCATCTGCCCACTACGAGCAATGGAAATGTGCACTGCCTGATAGCGTGGGTATACATATGCATATATAAAAATTTTTTCCTTATACCAGCACTATAGAACAAGGAAAAGAAATAGCAAGAAAGGAAATGCCTTCTCTGGCTAAACAAGACCTCAACGTACCACTGCACTGGGTGAGAATCAGGTCACAATACTTGTGAGTTAATGCAGGAATCGTTAGATGATGTTACGTTTCAGGCAAAAACTCAGCTCCAAAATATTTCTCTTTGTTCTGTTAAATAGCTGCACTAGAACTGTAAAGTGTTTACAGGTTGTGTTTCTTCAGATGGCAGATCAAGCAATGCCATGCTGTCAGAGCAAAACAGCCCAATGTCTTTTTCTTTCCTCTTGAAAACCTAGGAATTTTAACATGAAACACAAAACCGTTTGTGACTGCATTTCTTGGTATTCTGTAAATACCATCTTCTCTACAAGAGTTACACCTCAAAATTGCTTAGCACGTAGAAGGCAATGAATTCCTTGAGGCCTAATTCTGTATTCCTTATTGTGTACAAGTTCTTTTGAAGTCAGTATTAGTGATGTCATTTTAATTTTCCTCACATCTGCCATTCTTATCTTAGAAGAAAAAAAACCCCAATCCTTTAATTCCATTAAAAATTCCTTGTAGACTGCCTTTTGTGCTGTTGGTAAGTTTTGAAAATCTTTGAGAAAATTAACATTCTGTGTATTCAGTGTACATATTAATAAAAATAGAGAGCGCAACAGAGGAAATGAGCAAACTATAACAAATCTGCTGATTCTGGATAAAGGCAAACCCTTTCAAGAACACACGCATTAACACCTTCCTGACAAGTGAAGACAGCAGCAAAAGTGATCTAATCCTATCTCTTCCCATTGCATCAACAGGAAATCCAGCAATAGCAAAACTGATGGCCACAGGCACTGCAGCAGTAGACAGCTCTGTCAAGCATGTAGTAGTTGGTGAAATTGTGAAATTAATTAGTGAATACCAGACTTTGTAAAGACTTCCATGTCAGGAATTTCTATCCCTTTAACTGCACCCCTTTATCACACACACAGACCCATGTGAGTGATGTAATGCTGTAAGATTATCAAGGAAAATTGTTTCTCCTGCATTCATGATGACAGGTTGATAGAAAGAACCTCCTTTCACAAGAAAAATACTGAACCTTTGACTTTGAAATTTTGATAACTTTATTCTATTTTTATCTCAAAAATATGTTGGCAAGCATCCTTTCTTGTTTGTAGAAGCTAAAGTTAAGGACAGCTGCAATGTGGTATACAGTATCTAAACCACCAGATTTTTGAGCAGGACTTGGCAGGGGTGACTGGCCTTTACTTTCACCATCTTTTGCTGCAGAATGCCTGCCTATCAAAAACATCCCTAAGCCACCTCCATTTGTTATTTTATTTTGTAATATTTTGTGCCTCCTGTAGGTTGAAGTTTTTTGTTTTGCCCATAACTTTGAACTTTATGTGGTTGCATATTTAGAAGATGGCAGCCCTTATCAAATTGTGCAGATAAACCTGAGTGACAGGGATACCACTAGTCTGAAGGATCACAAATATGATGAAATCTTGGAACAACAATGACGATGGTAGCAAAACTTGTGTTCTTGATGCTTAGTTTTCAAAGTGCATGTTAGAAGTACAACATCAGACTATCAGAATGATTACGAGGATGTTGTTAATTATTTAGGGGATCAATGGAGCGTCAATCATTTCAACATGAAATGGCTTCTACACTATAAACCACAATTCTTTAACGACCAGTAATGCAGCAGAGTTGAATGCAATCACATGAACTTGAGAAAGGTACCGGTGACTTGTAATTTTTGAAGTGTTAACAAGCCAACCCAGCTAAAATACATACAACTTACCCAATAAAGTTTGATTAGCAAGTAATTTTTGGTTTTAGATTTTACTTTTGATTATTTAAATTTCAACACAGTTGTTTAGACCCAATATTTCTGTGATTTACAAAGTAAGGAAGACACAGAGGTTATTTAAAATAAATCTGGCATCATAAAACAGAAGAGGTTCACTGCCCTTAATAGAGTAATTTATTTCTCCAAATAGTAATAGAGATCGAGAATAGTGATAGTTATTGGATAGACCAATCCATTTATGAGTTCAATCATGAAAAGGAGAGTTTAAGTGCTGTAAGATTTGTGAAAAACCTGCCACAACCTCAGTTAGCATTTCATTTTCTCAGACATACAGTCATGAGGAAACCCTCCCATTTTATGAGCTTCTTGCTTTGTGTCAGCATTTTTCATTTCGCACTGTCAAATGACCATAGCAGCTGCATTTAAAGTTTTTGTTTCAAATATACTGGTTGTCATTATAAGATTTTGATTACTGAAAAATGTATTACCTTAATAAGGTTATAGAGATTTAGAAAGCCATTATGCTAATCCTATTCAGCTACTTGAGGTCTGATGAGATCTTTGATATGAATAAGTTGTATTAATTTATTTTCCAGTGTGCAAAGCTGAAATGCATTTAACTAAGTGGCTTGTGCATTATGTAAAGCATAAAACAAAAAACCTTCCTGTTACTACACAATTAGACTATAACAATGTCTGGCCTCTGGCAATTTTAACAGTTTTTTTCTTTTTAAAATATATTAATATTAGCAAAAATTAAATGAAAAGAGGAAAGAAAACTATGCAAACTACTATTAACTTTAAGGAGTAGAAAACTTCTTTCAGAGTTAGAACCAGGTGACAAACATACTTCAACACATTTCCTTTTGAGATAAAAGGTATTAAATAAAAGCAATTCTGACCCACGTTATCATCTTATGTTCACCCCACCTAAAATGAGGATGTTGTCAGAGAGCAAAAATTAAGTTCCAGAAGCAGGGATTTCTCTCCCAGCCACTCTCAAGTCCTTTTGTGATGCTAGGTAACTCAACTCACCTTTTATTTACTCTCCATATGGACACACATACATCTGAACAAATATACATGTATATAATTATCTCATAATTATTTTGTTTCTTCATAGAATCACAGAATTATCTAGGTTGGAAAAGACCTTGAAGATCATCTAGTCTAACCATTAACCTAACAACAACACCTAACAACCCCTTCTGGAAAGAAATGCTTCCTAATATCCAGTCTAAACCTTCCCTGGCGCAACTTGAGGCCATTTCCTCTTGTCCTATCACTTTTTCCTTCATTAAAGAGACTCATCCCCAGCTCTCTGCACCCTCCTTTCAGGTAGCTGTAGAGGGTGATGAGGTCTCCCCTCAGCCTCCTCTTCTCCAGACTAAACACCCCCAGTTCCCTCAGCCGTTCCCCAGCAGACCTGTGCTCCAGACCCTGCACCAGCTCTGTTGCCCTTCTCTGGACAAGCTCAAGTAATTCAATGGCCTTTTCGTAGTGAGGGGCCCAAAACTGAACCCAATAGTTGAGGGGCGGCCTCACCAGTGCCGAGTACAGGTGTTAAGATCCCTTCCCTGTCCCTGCTGGCCACGCTAGTGCTGGTACAAGCCAGGATGCCACTGGCCTTCTTGGTCCCCTGGGCACACTGCTGGCTCCTGTTCAGCCGGCTGTCAATCACCCCCCCAGGTCCCTCTCTGACTGGCAGCTCTCCAGCCACTCCTCCCCAAGCCTGTAGCGCTGCTGGAGGTTGTTGTGGCCCAAGGGCAGCCCCCGGCATTTGCCCTTATGGAAACTCCCCCAGTTGGGCTCAGCCCATGGCTCCAGCCTGTCCAGGTCTCTCTGCAGAGCCTCCCTACCCTCGAGCACATCAACACTCCCACCCAACTGGGTGTCATCTGCAAACTGACTGAGGGTGCACTCGATCCCCTCGTCTGGATCATCAATAAAGATGTTAAACAGGAGTGGCCCCAAAACCGAGCCCTGGGAGACACCACTCGTGACCGGCCACCAACTGATTTAACTCCATTTACCACAACTCTTTGGCCCAGCCATCCAGTCAGATTTCTACACAGCAAAGCGTGTGCCCATCCAAGCCATTAGCAACCAGTTTCACCAGGAGAATGGTGTGGGAAACGGTGTCAAAGGCCTTACTAAAGTCAAGGCAGACAATATCCACAGTCTTTCCCTCATCCAATAAGCAGGTCGCCCTGTTGTAGGTCAAGCAGGACCTGCCTCTCATAAACCCACGCTGACTGGGCCTGATCATCTGGTTGTCCCGCCATATGCTGTGTAACGGTACTCAAGATGAGCTGCTCCATCAGTTTCCCGGGCACTGATGTCAAGCTGACAGGCTTGTAATTTCCTGGATCATCCTTCTGACCCTTCTTATAGATGGGCATCGCCACACCCTGTTGGCCCATTCTGTTGTTGCCCCACACCCTCCTGACACGCCACACCCTGTTTGCCCACCCTGTTGCTGCGCTCCTGGTCGCTCGCACTCCCTGGGGGCTGCTCTTGTACGTGAGGGTCATTGGGCGTCATCACTCCAGGCTCTGCCCACCCTGAGTCCCTGCTGCCCTCCTTCCCAGCTCACTCTTCCCGCTCAGGGGGGAGGCAGCTTGAGGCTCTCCCTCTTCCCCAGGTTTCTGCCTTCTCGGCTTGCGGTTTTGCTGCGGGGTTTTTGATGCTTACAGAAGGGTCCCACGCCACCATCCTCCTCTTTAGAGCCCTTCTCCTCATCAACAGAATGACAGAACAGTTGAGGTTGCAAGAACTTCTGGAGATCATCTAGTCCTACCCACCAGCTCAAAGCAGGGTCAGCTAAAGCTGACTGTGTGCGATTGGGTTCTGAATATCTTTTAAAATGGAGAGTCCACAACCTTTTTCTTCCTTTGCTTTTTAATAGAGCAAATTTTTGTCTGAAAACAACTTTTCACACAAGTTCATTTACTTCAGTTCCTTAAATTATATGAAGTATACAACAACAAATAATTTTCCTCAGCAAACATTCATGATGTTATTCTGAACTCTGAATTACTCAAAATTACATAAATCATATTAATTAAAGATTTCATGTTACATGCTGCATACAAAACATTTTAGAAAAAAAGGTTCTAAACAAACGTTACTGTTATAAACTGTTGTTCACATATGAAATTAGGCATATACTTGTGGTCTAGATAATGTATCAAACCTTTTTAATAAACACCAATTTGAAGATTGTGTACAACTTATTACAAAGCAATTTATTTTCCAGATTGCCAGCTGGTGAAGCAGGTTCCTCCCATTACCAGTCAACTTACTTAGTCTCTGAGCAGCCTCCAGGGCATCATTTGCAGAATCAGCTACGAAGAATCTCTGAACTGTAACCCCATGGTCTGCCATTATTTTTTTGCTTTGGTACTCCTGCAGGTTCAGCCATCGTCTAGGGGTTAATTGAACAGCCTAGAAAAACGAGAGGGGAAAATAACATAACGCTCATTAAGAACAGTTCATGAGACAGCCAACTGAGCTCTTCTGCCTTATGGTCATCTCAAGCCAGCAGTTAAACAACACTGTTTCAGAGAAAAGGTAAAATATGTATTGATTTACTTAAGTGCCTTTTCTTAACATTTGTGCATCCAAAGTATTCTGAAAGCTACAGATATTTTTTAAAAGCTACATAAGGCTCCTGGGTGATCTTGGCTAGACAAAATGTCTTGCATTTAATATCAACACAGATTGGCAAACTTAGCTTGAACTACAAAGTCTATTTGTGTTTTTATGTTATCCGGTGCTATAAAAATATTAACAGACTGTTACCTTAGAGCAAATTCATTGTTTCATATTAAATATCCTTATTTACACTAAATTTTATATAATTCTTCCCTATAAAATTATTTCTACTGATTCTATGTATTTATTGCAGCATATCTGAGAAAAACAACTGACATAGAATTAGCTTAATCTTGTAGGAAACTATATACTAACATACGTATTTTCAGTGGTCTCTTATCTATGCTTAGCTGGTTGCACTTCTAAGCACATTTTCTCGAGGACACTAGCACAACCATGTCAGCCATGCAATGCCAACAACAGAGAAGAATTTACCTTCCATTCTCAACAAAACAGTTTAGATGCTTGTGTGTGCATGCAATATATATATATATATATATATATAAATAAAATGGACACAAAGATATGGCAACTTTACACACATATACGAACATAAAGACCTCACATTTACTTGTCTTGGTGGTAAACATTGAGTATAGACACTATAAAAGCCACAGGATCATAACAGAATGATTTTAAGAAAGGACACATTCTCCATATAGGATCAACTGTTACAGACAAAAGCAATAATTAAGGAGCTGTCACTGACTCCTGGCAACAGTATAATGGCAAAGGTGGAGCTGACTCCTGGCAATGGTATAATCCCATTTTGTGCCAGCAAAAGATGCTCTTCCCACATGGAGAGACAAACTGTTGTCCTGCTGGCAGACAGCCCACAATCAATTCTTGGTTTCTCCTGAAGTAGGAGCACAGTATGCAAGCTAGCACTATATGTTTAGATGTGTTAGACAGGGAGGATTATTTACTATACTAATACTTTGATCTCTAACAGCATGATAAAAAAATATTATCCTAATGCAACTTTATACTGAAAACAAAAATCTCCATGATAAAATCTTTCAATAATGCATACTCTTTTCATAATACTAGAGTTTTAAATGCTGTGTTATATCAAAAGCAAATCTCTGTTTCTATTTGCTTTGAAACACAGCACAAAAGATTGATGCCTAAAGAAAATATAAACCCCATCTTTTAGAGTATATAACCACATGTTTTCTGTAAAAGTGACTCCCACAGAATTTAAACTGTTACAAATAGCTCAGGATGGCACATTTTGAATTCTTTTAACCATAATCTGGTTAACATACTTTTGAAGAATAAAATGACATATTGTCAGTATGCTCTATGGCTATCTCTAATTGTAAGCATCACACAGGCACCTCAGTGTGTTTTATGTTCTTCCATGTTATTCACAGACAGTATGTTATTACATTTAGGCAATGACTTCAAATGGAGGGTCAAAATTTAAAGTCACTAGCAAAATTGTTCACATTTAATTCATTTTCCTATTGTAAGTTCTCTGCTAGGCTCTACCAGCAATTACTTCATTATCATTTCCACAGAGATTAATATTAGGAGTCAAGAGGGACCCTGAAAGTCAGTTCTAGCCTCATATAAAGAAAAGCCAGAAAATTTCAACCAAAACCTGATGCCACATGCCCTCAGGCTCTATCAAGCTACAGAGAGCTTTTAGCGTGACTGAAGAAAATACCAGTTTTATCCCTGGCAATCATTAACTCTGTTTTCCACTGTTTCTCAAAAGACTACCTTATAATAATTACAATAATGATGGCTTGAGAATGCATATAATCCATACATACACACACACTGAAGAGAATCATCACCTGAATGTGCACAGGCAGCCAGGAGCCCACTAACATGTTATGTGACCACTACTGTAAGACTAAAATACATTTCCAAAACTCCCCCATTTCAGCTGTAAGCAGTAGCAATAGAAAGAGCATCCCAACTGCCGCCAGAAGTCGACCGCATTTGCGGAGGGAAGGAGGCAAAGGAGAAAAAATCCAATACTCATCTCCATCTAACTTGCTTTCAGCTGTTCTGCTCTAGTTAAAACCTCTATCTGATGTGCACACTCCCCCCTCAAGGCCTGGAGCTACAGCAGGAGAACATCTACAAAGACATTTCTCAATCCATTTCTCTTGAGCAACAAGGAATTTTCCAATCTGACTTTCAGGGTTCAGAAAAATAAACTCACACCCTGAGTTAAAGTGTATTGACTTATACCAAAATAAACAAAACCATCAATTCTAATTTAAATCTGAAAGGAAGAAACCTTGATTTAAACAATCAATTATACTCAAATCCCGTACTTGTACTTTCCAGAAGAAAGGTTAATTCTCCTTAGCTGGAAGTTGATTTGAAACAAAGGATAAGTCTTTGCTAAGTTTGACAGCACTTTTTGCTCATCTGCTATATATTTACAGATCTTATAGATACAGTTCTTTATTTCTGTGTTATGTAATCTTGTATTTGCTAGGATCCAAAAGATCTTTGAGACCCATGTCAAGCTAATCTTGGATAGAATTAAATAAATACAGAACAATTTTGAAGTTGCTGTACTAAATGAGAAGCTGAGTTTGAAGTTTTACTAAGGATTTCTCTTATATATAAAAGTAGGTTTACTTATCATTTATCTTTTATGCTTGTGTTTTTATTTACAACTAATTGGTTTATATAAAGATTTCTACAGCTCAGTAATACAGCTGATAAAACTTTGGTCACTGTGTCATTTAAGAACAAGTCTGAACCAACAGCTTTTATTCATCATTTAGAACAGCAAATCAGTTTCGTATGTATGTATTACTAAACTGATCTAAATCAAATAAATAAAAAGGAAAATATTCAAACTATCTTATCCTGGGGCAGACTTTTGTGGCTGTTGCTTGATGAAAGTCTCAACACAACTTGTTTCCAAATTTTCTGTTCAGGTAGGAATTAAGTAGTTAAGGAATTCGCAATGCAGAACAGTGTGTCAATTGACATCTCCACTGTTAGTTCAAAGCAGCAAGGCTTAAGTAACAAAATCTCTTAAGGACTCTCTTAAATAATATGGACTGCAAAGGGTCACCACCTAATAAAGGCCACGAGTGATAACTCACAGCACATGTCAGATACAGAACAGAGGGTCATCTCCTGTACCACCCATCTGGTGTGCCTCACTCCAACGTTAACTCAGCTCCAGCCTAGTTAATCAATAAAGCAAGCCTAACAGCTCCACCGGGAACCTGCAATGAGCTCTGTTCCCAACCACACCCTTGGCATGTTACAAAAGCTTTTACTATATGTCAGGTTTACAACTTGAAAATATAACTCAAAATGTTCCAGAGAGATGCTCCAAATCATTGCCGAGATGTTAAAAATCATTATTACATATACATACAGCGCATATATACATAAGCATATGGACATAGGTCTGTTCTCTTATAAAACTGACACAATTAATATAGAAATTATAGGAATATTTCCTTCGCAAATCATGAATCAGACAGGTCTGAGTAACACAGAAAGGAAACAAGAGAATAATTCATTTGAAAGAACTATCAAAGCAGTCCTAAGGGTGACAAAACAAAGATCTGGCCAAGAACAGTTGGCACAGAAAAGGGAAGCCTACAGACTTAAGGTTAGTAAGCATGTGCTGGTTTTTTTTTTTCCTCTCCTGTATTATATGATTCTAAGAGAGACCATCTTACTGAGTGCCAACTGAAGACCTTCAATCAAGACTTTCCACAAATGACAAACTCCTGGTTGTGAATTAACTCCTCAATAAAATGAATTAGTACAGCCTACCATGGTATAGAGGAGTACAATATATTTAAGAAACCAACTGTGACAAAGTCTGTATTAGAAGCTCTGAAGAGCAAGGAACATGAAAAACCTGCTTTAAAGCACTTGCAGTATACACACCATATGTCTTAAGAAAAGCAGGCAAAATAAAGCAGTTACAAGAGATGAAATAAAGCAAAAGCTTTGAATCTGCAAAGATGACTACTCTTTCAAGATCATCTTGAAAAATCCAAACAGTTGCAAACATATGTGTTTTAGGCTTAAGGCACAAGAAAAGTGACCATGAGATGTTAGAAATGTGAGTAAACAGATGATTCCCTGAACTAATTCCCAGCTCAAAGATGTTTTAGTTGCGATAAATATGTATCTGAACTAACTAAATGGGACAGCAATAAAAAGAAATAATTAGTACAAGAATCTTGAAAAATCTTTGCCAGATGACATTCCTAACCCTCCCAAATACATTTACACCAAGCATTCACAAGGATTTGAGATAGGCTTCAAATAGCCTAAGTTTCTTGGGCATCATAAATTTCCATTCATCCTACAGATAAATATTGTACACCTGAGACTGACCAGAATGGTGCTGCTGCACAAAGGTACGGCTTTAAGGCAGCCTAAACAAAAGTCTACAAAGTTTTGAAAGCAAACTATTTCCCATACCTAATGTTCCATAGGCAGTCATATTCCAGCCCCTCCCCCTGAAACTTATTAGGGGAACACTTTAACACGGCACAGAATACAACTCCAGCGTCACACATCTTTGTATATTTATTTTCCCATTCTGCAGCTCTGCTCTTGTCAACAATTTAATTGCTCCCAGCAGCATTAAACAGCACTGCTAGATTCACCCATGTGGTCCTGTCGCTCACCAAAGACAGACTGAGGAATTAGGTTGTAAATTACCATCAGAAAAATAATTACAATCTGATGGGAGGGAGGAGGGAGGGGGGGAAGCAAGTAAAAGGGCAACTAAAGCACAGGAAAGCTGAGGCTGCCTTCAGAACTTCTGTTCATTATTGATTCTCACCACCTTCTATTCCTAGCTTACTCCTTGCCTGAATACTTTTACCTCTTTTCCCCACATACTAGTCAGAAAACCATACTAGAAAACACCATACATCTCTCAGATCTTTCCATGCAGCTTTGTCTATGGTTGAAACACAGTGTGTTCCAACAGTTTAAGATATATCTGTGTTTCATCTGTTTCTTTACTGCAAGGTTGCACTGGAGTACAAGGAGTACATTCTGTCATGCCAGCCTGTGAAGAGAGACTGGAAATAGTACACAGACTTTAGTAAAACCTGACTCTCTATGTGACATCTCATGTTTCATCTTCGTAAGATGACAGGCAAGAACTAGAAAATTTTCCATTGGTGGCATTTTTCTGTTATCCTTAAGACATTTCTTCTATCAACAAAAGAAGTTTTAAAACATCTTACTAAACTTACACACATTCTCATTATGGTAAATACACCTCAACCTTGAATATTAACTTCTGCCAAGATCTGAAAAGCCCAAAGAAAGACTGAAGGTTTAAAGACATCTTTCTAAAGCTTTTTTTAGTGGTATTATACTTCTTAGCATGTTAGCTAGTTTCGATAACAAAGAAAAACTTAAAATCACTCCAGTGAGCCTAAATGAAAATCCAGACAATATGTTTTCATGGAATAGCGTAAAGAAAAACTCAAACTAAAGGATTTAGTATTTTGAAAGCAAGATCTTATTAAAAGGCTAAAATAAATAACATTCATGGCTCTGCTGAAGACTTCCAGCAGACCTTATATTACTACAAGGAAAAAACAGCTTTCATATGAGCTCTTTATATGTTGTGTATTGATATACATACTGTAGATGAAGAGTAGCTCTTATTTGAGATTCAGATATGCCAGGTAAGTTGAAAGGTTTTTTTTTTTATTTTAAATCACAAATAAGCTTTAAGAATAAATCAGTTCATAAAACTAAGAAAAACATCACAAGTAGCAGATATCCGTGTTTTTATATAATTATGGAAAATAATAAAGTTTTAAGGAGGAATTAAATTCTTCCTAATAAGATATTTCTTAAGATTAATTTTCTAACATAAGTGCTTATCAAAGAGATTAATATACTTAAATAGGACTCTATTACAACTGATTATGTTTCCTTAGAGCCTTACAACAACATCAAAAATCCCCAAACTCAAGTAAGTGGAGCAAAAGGCCTCAACTGAACATTAACATGAAGTGAGATGAAGGCAGAATTATCTAATCAAGTACAAGTTTCGCACTGGATTCTCTCCTGCTGGCTAGAATAATTTGGCATATTCCAAAAGCACAAAAAATTCATATGATTGGGGTTTACCTCTAATCTTCCGTCCCCTCTCCACCCCCTAAACATTCTGTTACCAGTCAGAATCACACTAATATGGACCAAAGGTCTATAGAGAGGAGAGGATTTCAGAAAAGTAGTTAGCAGTAGTTACATGTGTTATTCTCAGCAAGACTTGTGTTCAGAGTTACTTCTTTATATACCGAGGTACCATGTTTGGTCCAATTACATTTGTAGAGCATCATTACAATGAGTGGCATACTCATCAAGAAATCAAACATCTCTTCTTGACCATCTTAACAAGGCCAGATGTTGCATAACTATCAGTGGTTTATTGACTACTGCTAGAGAAGAAAATTGATTGTTCACATAACCTACATAATCTCTTATTTCCCACCTTTTTTGTTCCTTTGTTTTTATATAAAATGCTAATAGCTCTGAATGAATAACGTATTTGGAGAGTAGCTGCATTAGATTCTTCCACTACTCAGTTCGCCAGTTCTTGAACTGTCCCATGGCAACAACAACAACAAAAAATTCACATTATTTGAATAACATGGGCTAAATAATAATAATATAATTTAGCAGGAGTAGAACCAAAAGTACATTTTATAGCAGGAATCAACTTCAATGTACATAAAAAAAGATTTAGAAAACACTGCAACTTCTTTGTCCTTTTATATATAATGCAGCATTAACTATTCTGACGTGCAATGTCTTTCTGATGACCCAGGAGGTATCTTTTGACTGCTTGCTTTTGAAAAAAGAAAACACAGACACATAAAAACAGGATAAACTCTCTTAAGGTATTCACCAAGAAGTTTGCAAATTGCATGTTAACTACCTTGGCAAAACTCTGCTCAGAAATAAATGTTCCACATAACCACAAAACAAAAGCAGCATCAGTAAATGCAAACTTCATCAAACTAGACTGCTGATTATTTCTTATCTGAACCTATATGCTCAGTATTAGCTCAGTATAATATTTTTTTCACTCTTTGGCCTCCCTGATAAAACCACTAAGGTTGACTCCAAGACTAATGAATTCCCATAAATACTGCCATACATCATGTATGCAGAAGGTACCAAATAGCGTCACACTGGAGCAGGTAAGATAAGCAGACAAGATAAGCAGAAAAATGTTAATAAACAAACAAGCAGAAAACACCATGATGACATGCACACATGTAAAAAATCGGTGGCTTTTTGAAGCCTAATCAGCTCGTAGCAGAGACTTACCAGTAGCTGCACCAGTACAACTGAAGCTTACTATAGTAACACTTTAAGCCTGCAATATTACCAACTGTTAGAACTTTGCAGCTACCCTTCAACTCAGTAAGTTACTACTACAAGATAGCATTTTTCCGAAAAGCAAACTAAAAGTAAAATAGTTTTTTAAAATAGCAACAAACGCTGGAGAACAGCATTTTCAGGCAGACCCCACTCCCTAGCTGTAGAATTCTTAAGCACCACGTATTTTATTTTAAACGTGAATGAATTTTTTAACTCTCTTCTGTAACAAGTGTATGAAGTGTCAAAAAGAAGAACTGAAAGGTCAAGTCTGACAAAAAAACTAAACAGAGAAATTATAAACTCTATTAAAACCAAGACCTTTCAGTCTTCAGAAAATTATTTTCAAAAAAATTTTGTGCCATTTCATGCCTAATTCAACATGGAACTACCTTTGCTAAACATCCACAACTAAGTATTTCACCACATTGAGTTCAGTGATCATGTTTAGACAATTTCACTAACAAAATCCCTAACCTTAAATACTTATTATCTCTTAGCAAGTCTCTTCAGGTCAAATCTGTACTTTTGGAAAATGCCAAATAATTCTAGCTAGAGGAAGAGAATCCAGTGATAATCAGCACTTTTAAAGAAAACAAAACCAACAACAACAAAACCACCACTAAGCAAATTTCTGGGATAATTGAATATCCCTTGACACAGCTATATAATTTGAGCAGCTCTACTGTTTACATTAACCTAGCTTAATGCATTTTATTGCATGACTGTTAAAAGGAAGACACACTTTAGTGACATCCAACATTCCCTCTTCATTCATGGTGTGAATGGAAGCCAGTATTAACATTGTGAAACAAAGATGGATCTCTTAAAAGCACCTGACAGTAAAGCTGGTCAAATAAATGCATACTACTTTCTTCCCACTCTGCTGCTCCAGTGAAGTAATGAAGCTGTAACTATGCTAATAGATCCTGCGCCAATATAAAACAGCTCTACCAATTCAAATTATCTCTGCATGAATACAAATTATGTGTCAAATATATATAGTATCAAGTTTTATAAATATGGGCTGCATTGTAATGGTTATACCGGAAATAAGTCATTTTGTGAGAAAAACTGTGGTGTCTATGGGGAGGTCTTTTAGATGGATTCTGTATCTGAAATAAAAAGAAAGTGTGTTTAGCATATCTTATCTAAAATAAAAGCATCTAACAAAAAAAAAAAATCTATTTGCTTATCCAAGATATTCTACAGTATTCCAGTTTATTCAATTTATGCACTCTGACCTGTAATACAATTCCAAGTGAATATGAAAGAAAACAGATACACAAAGATGACAGTAATGAAACAGCATACCATTCATCAATATAGGAAATAAACTTTTATTGTAGTTATTGACATATAGCTACTGTAACTGACAAAGTTGTAGGAGAAATTCCTATCAAAAAGGAACCATCAGATATACAACTAAATGGCCTACCTTCATATAAACCACTGTGGGTACAGGTACATTTTATTAGGTCATATACTTGAAATATACCACATAAGCCACTGAAAATAAACTAAAACACGTATTTCAGTTTGCTGGCAGTGCTGACGTAAAGAGTAAGTATCCATAGAGTTAGTCTGACAAGAAACAAAAATTTAGAAAAAAGGCACTACACTAAATAGAAAAGGTTTATCATAAATACAAGTCATAAAATGCAAACATACAGAGATTACTACACTTTGTTCTGTACAAAAGCAAGTATTTCAAGCACAAAAGAAAATGGAAAGACTCATGGTAAGACCCATCAGCTATAAGGCCTGCCACGTAAAGTCAAACCACACATACCCTTCTCTCCAAAGATGATTAACGCCACATACCTATGGGTATACTATGAAAAACAGGACAGCAAATGTCCTTCCCAAGTAATGTCCTGTTGGCTACCGCAAATCAATAATTTTAATTTCCCAAAGCTGAAGTTAGCATCCAGACCATCCCATTTAAAAGCCACAGAAGAAACCCTTTACTACCAACATCCCAAACTGCTCACTTCAGATTGGATACAATACACCAGTGAGGTGCCCTTTGATATCAGCAGAGACCATCAGCTTCACCCAACACTGAACGTTTTGATCAAAGTATCAATTTAGACTTCTGTGATATATTTACAAAGGATAAAACTGACTGTGAGCTAATTAAGGAAGAAATCTTGAATATTTTCCTGACAAAAACAGAGTTTCCATACTTTTGTCCACCGCAGTTAGGAATTGCTTATTTCTTATAGTTTGTATCAAAACACTGAAAACCTCAAACATCAGATTTTGGTTTTAAAATCTTCCCCAGGTACAGCTGAAGGCCTTTTAAGAGTTAAATTCCATTATTTATTCCTACAAATGGGAGTTCATTTTAACTGGATTAAAACAAAGGCAACACACAAACTCTATAGTTAACTGCTACAGGCCTTTTAGTTCCCAATGTATTACTTAAAATACACTACACAAAATACATTGAGCAGTAAAAGGCAGTATGTTTCAGAGAAAAAAAAAAAATTATCATACTTCCCAGTTCCTTAAAGGCTATGACATTTTGATCAATAAACAGTAGGGGCAATTTACCATTTTATACTACTGAACCACATACACACTTTTGAGAATGAGTGAGATCTGTCACTGCAATTATTACAGTTTACATAACTCTCAGCTTCAAATAACAAAAAAACCTAAACAAACAAAAAACCATAAAATATACCACTACATTGTTATTTACTAAAGCCAGACATCCTGTTCTGGTGCATAATTGTTACTATTCCTAATGGCTATACAACACTTTGAAACAAGATGTCTATGTTAAATAACTAAATAATTCTCTTCATATGCACAAAAAACAGTGAAAAATTGGTGGCTTGGTTATAGAAGGAGCACACAAAATAATAACAACAATAATGTTATTATTGGGATTTCTACTGTTAAATTGTTTACAGAAATTAGACTCAGACAAACAGTTGAGAGGATGGCCAGGAGCTTGGAAAGTATAGTATGAAAACTTCAAAAACTTCAAATGAGCGAAACACAATCATTACTCTCAGAAGTCCACATTACTGAAAATCTAGCCATCGCATGGAGCAAGCAAATCTTGATAGCAAAGCCCAAAGACAAATCCTAATTTGAAAAATCTTTGCCTGGCACTGCCTTAATATTGCTTTTCAATTTCCCAAATGAGTTTATTCAAAATGAGCATTCTGTAGCCTCTGAAAACACTAATCCACCCTTAAGTCATGCTTAGACTGAAGGAGAAGTGTGTCAGCTCAATCCATAGGCAGCTTGGTGACATTTAAACAGCAGCACACTGGAGCAATCAACCGATTGCTCCCCATGTGCTTCTGCAATCCAGGAAAACTAGTGTTGTGCTACACCTGTCTGTCTCATGCAGCCTCTCAATCATAGCTGACATCAGTTCAGACTTCACCACCACTCTCCCATATATTGCTGACATACCTTCACACCTATGTGGCTCCTCTAACAGCCAAGTGCTCTGTATTACTTGACACCGAGAAGCCAAGGTACTGGCAGAAGTCATTACTACAGGGCTGTGGTTTCCCATTTCTGCTCAGATGACACAGGGGTAACCTGCCACCATGGCTGCTCGCTCCTACGCCCTCCCAAGTCGAGCTAACCCAGCAGAAAGCTTCTTTTGCTGCCCACTTAACTCAAGGACCCAACCAACCAGAGGACCAGATGAAGATGAGAGACAGAGTAAGAGACACAGCAGCAAGGCAGCGGTGAGGGCAGGACCACCCCTTCCTACAACAGCCTGCCCTCACCCCGGGGCAGCAGAGACTGTACCGCATCGCCGCTGGCAAACCAAGCCTGGGGAAGACAAGATGAACAAGCTACATGCTAAGGACTCAGCTGCACATTGCCTTCTGGAGCAACTACTCAAATTCACTGCAATTCATTGGAGAGAACAGTAACACTCCAGAAGAGATATAGTTCAGAAGTCTACAGTTTAAAACAATCAAAGGATTATTTTTATTATTATATTAGGTATTTGTGTCACCATTTTAATTCTAGTTCACGCAATCAAAACAAACACTTAATTATATCTTCCCCTGAAGACTTTACGCAGTTCAAGGAAAAGCCATTTTCTCTTGTCATGTTGCAAAGTTCTTTTACTAGGAGCCACTGCAAACAGAGATAGGAAGAAAGGAATCACAGTGCAACACAGCAGGGAACATCAAGAAATCAAACATCAAAGAAATAAAGAGAAGAGCTTTCTTGAACCAGTAACATGTCAATTTTAGAAAAGGAAGCTATTTTTACTGAAAAACTAAAGAAGATCTATTTAGTCATCTCAACCTTTTTAGTTAAGAGAAACTAGTTTTCTTCCATCACCATGCTGCAGTGATTATTCTAATACAACATAATAAGGCAAGGATATAAACTTCAGATTACCTACCTGTAGACAACAAAGCACACAACAACTAATAAATGCCAGCTGACATCACTTGTCTGTTGAGAAACAGGCAGTCACCAATTATTAACAAAATGAGAATTTGTTTAATGATTATGCTAATTTACCGAACTCTTATTAGACAGATATACAGGCAGTATTGATGAGTTCCATAAGGCATTATAAAAAGTATGGCTGAATTGTTTCAAAACAAATGAAACCAGAACATATTGTACACTATTTAAAGGAATAACAAAAGCCTGGTGAGTGAATCCTCAGGATGAGCTCTCTGAGAAAGAAACAAGTTTGCAGAAGTGTACAGATCTAAAAGCCTACTGCTGCAGCAGAAAACGGCACATATACATGCAGGGGAACTTACACCCAAGGATTGTGACCCTCTGAACAGAGACGGGAGAATGTGCCCATGTGGCATACAGGTGTCAGCGCTTTATAAACCCTTGCAGAGGCACATGCTGGACTGGACATGTGTTAACACACTGCTCTAACAGGTGGAGTGAGTTGAGAAACTGTCTGAGATGACACACCAGCTCTACTGAGCTCACCAGGGCAGAGGTTGAAGGACTCGGATTAGGAACAGTGAAGAACCTTGTACCCTGCATTTTCCACACAACCACCTATTATACCTTGTTGTTACTAATAAATTATAAGCTGTCTACAGGAATAGAGTAGTAAAAGACTGTCCACGTGCAGATTTAGTGCAGTGCAGCATGGCCCTGAAAACAAAAGCAGCTATTAAACTTTCAACTTGTAATTTCTCTTTGCTTGTGTTGGGACTGCATCTAGTTTCTCTTTTCATCTCTTATGAATTTTAAGTTCCTAAATTAAGGAGGAAATAGAAATTGGTTTTTCACTCAAGAAAGGAATCACTACAAGCAATATCTGTCAATTTGTAATCATTTATTCATACACAATTTAAATGAGAAACAATATTACTTTCCCCTTCAAATTTCAGGTCTTGCCAAAGGAGTTTTATTTCAATAATACTGTAGAAATGAATAGCAATTGATATCAAATAAACACCTATAAAATACTCTCTACATGGCCATATAAGCCATGCTTCTGCTTTTTAAGGAGATAATACAGAGTCAGACACAAGAGACTGCAGCAGGGTGCACTTTTAGTCAAAGTAAGAAGATCTGACATTTATGTGTAATACAGGACAGTTCAAAGTAGCAAGATCCTGCAGAAACCATTTAGAAAAAGAACAGTTTCAGCCTCAACCTGAACAGTGTACCCTGAATGTTAAAATTAACCTGAGAGAGTGAATGATTTAACTAAAGAAATAAGCCTACTGGATTTGACCCCAAAGTAAAGTCAGGAATCAAACTCCCCCAATTTCCTCACTGAAGTGGGTGAACCTTCCCAAAACTTGTTCACTAGCTGAACTGTCAACTTTGCAAGGTAATTGAATCTAAAAATATGTGGCCCTATTCGAGCTTTTTAAGATTAAAACTCAAATGCCATCATGACTGGGGCATCTGAACATTTCATTCACTACCCACTACCTCAAAATTAATTCATGAATAAATATGTAAAAGATCCATGAAGATTTACCTCTTCCACCTCTAAACCAACATTCCCTGCCACTAAAAAATATATTTAACTGTGACAACGTATTAATCAATATTCTGTTTGGAAACACATAACGACACTTCAACATCCCTCTACTTTAATTCAGCATTTTCTTTCCTCTCTCAATGGTGGAATCCCTTGGCTGGGAAAGGGGAACGTCAGGAGTGTGTCCATCAGTTCTGAAGTGGCTGGATGCTGTCGAGGCTTTCTTTGCTTTATTCATCTCTTTCATTAACACCCACCTTCTAAATCTTTCCACAGTGGCTCCAACATGAAACACTGTAATTTGGCAGTGCTTTAACATATGCCACAAAAGCAGAAGAGGACTCCAGAAGACAGCACCAAACTCATTCACATATTATTCACAATTCTGAAACTTGGATTTACAAAGCCATATAGATCGAATTAAAAAAATGGAACAGTATCTATTCAAGAACCTTTCCTTTTTACCTAAGCCATAGCAATATGCACATGAGAAACACAAAGTTTTAGAAGCATCTCTGTTATGTCTTGAATATTTCACAGTGTTGCAGATAAAACGGTAAGGATTATTTAAGCTTCGCCAGCCTCTTAGTAAGTGTACTCAGGGTGGAAGTAGGGCTGAAAATCCTGAACTGCTATTTTAACAAAACTGTAATACCTCCCTTAACAGTTCTGAATGTTCCTGCTAGCTGTCTACTGCAAGAAACCTTACTTCAAGGGTTCTCAAACGTCTCTCTCTCTGCCTTTCCGTCTTACTCTGTTCTTTTGATTTTATCTTGTACTCCTCCTTGTCCTTTGTAATCAGTCTGATTGCAAACTGATTGATCCTAAACTTAACCTCTGCACTCCCCTGGAAATGATGCAGCATGGTGTGATGTTTCTACACTGCAGAACTCATTTGGGTCATTAGCTCAAGAAAAGAAAAAAAACCAGAACTACACAATTCTGTTCCAGCCTGCCTTTAAATCACATTTATAAACTCAGCTTTCTGATTTATCCTTCTGTTTACTTCTCATGCAAGGAAGCAGAGACAAGAATGAACTTGAAGCAAGTCCTTCACTCATTGCAGATTTAAAGTCTCCAGTAATGATTATACTTTATAGACTTATTTACAGCTTGCTTACACACAGGGATTTTGACAGCTATTCTGTAAATACACTCTCCTACCCACTAAGCTCCATTGTAAACCACCAGGAACATGTACAGGGTCAGACTTGAGCTCCTTCTGTCATCCTTATTCTCCTTATCTCAGAAAACCAGAATCTGAGCCCACATCCTCATGCATTACAAGGCAGATCCTAGCAGCTACCACCTGAATGATCTTTCTGGGTCTCTGCGGATATGGTTTTGTGAGGACTGCAGTCCTCAAAAGTAAAAGGGGAGATGGTGGAAAGAATGTCCTCTTGAACAGTAAGAGCCTGACCTCACTACTCCATTTCTCATACCTTGCCAGGCTATTGTTCAGCAGTTGTTTCAGTCAGGCTGCTACAGATTGACCTCCAAATTAAGCAGGACACAGCCAAATCCCTGACAACCTGCATCCTGCCCTCCACCCAGGGGAGTATGGGGGCCTCTATTTACACGCAAACACCAACATAGAAATTGCCGCAAATTAAGTGACAGCACACTTTTGACACTGAGAATTTCTCTGAAGGATTCTGCTTAGCATTTAAAAGCTGACAGAGCAGAGCTGAGTACACTCCAATCCCACTCACGTTCACCTGAGCAGTGAATCATTAGCAACTTCTGAAAAACCAGCCGAAACATGGCAGGCTCCTTACTCTGTGAGGTTACGGGAAATGTTCCTGGTTTGAACAATGTGCCTAAGGTCACATAACAAACACGATGTCAAAACAACAAATCAGCCTGCCCAAACACAAAGCTGCTAGTCCACTCAAAGGGGCAAACAATGCTCTCCCCACTTCCTTCAGAAAACATTTGGCAAACAATGCTCTCCCCACTTCCTTCAGAAAACATTTAAACCCCATTTTTTTTTCTTGCATTCTTTAATCAAACTTCAGCAGAATAAAACAATACTAAAAATACTTATTGTACATTCACATGTGCCCAAGAAGCAAATGTGTCTACAGAAGCTTTATACTTCTGGAATCAATTTTCAGAGCCTTTTCTTGGGTAAAGGAAACAAGAATATGAATTCACAGATTAAATTTCTGCTATTGTCATGTGCTAGCCATCAGTAGCTCTGCTTTGCATTAGTAATTAATTTTAGCCAAATTATGTTCATTTTGCTTATTTAAAACTTCAAAGCTTTAGGAAAAGCATAGTTTCCTGACCTAAAAAGTAAGGGCTTTGAAGTATCTGATGAAAATAAACTCACTACCATACACAAGTGCATAATCAGTCATAATCAGTCATAATGCAGAAAATACCATAATACATTCCCTGCCTTTGCAAATGAAAGATTGTTGGTGATATGCACCACATATTCAAAAAGTGAAATGAGCTATCTTCTCCACATAAACCAGAAATATTCTTTTATTTTAAATATCTTGAGGGAAAGTTTAATATTTTGTTCTCATCTTATAAAGTGTTTAACTTCCTAATTTTTTACAAGATGAAAATTATACTTTTATGCAACTATGAAGAAAAGCTTTAAATATTAAATATAACCAGGAAAAACTAATTCTAAAACTATTTTACCACCAACCATGAGATATAAAGAGTAGGCTTTTCAGCATATCTCCGCTATCAATTTTTTATCCACTTCATCCTAATTAATTGTCCTGAGCTGTTAGGAAATTCAAAGCACGGTAAATGGGTTGATCAGAAATGTTTCTGAACTCCTGTCTCAAGTAATCATACCTATCAAAGAAGCATTTCGTGCCTACCATACCCTGGAAGAATACTTTTTCAAGCTTTAGGAGTCACTGATATTTTCAGAAAAACACCAATAAAATGCCAATTTAGGCAGTTTGAGCCCCATTTCTCATCAGAAAGAAGCAAATATAAAACATAATCACAGGTTGTTGTTCCAGCTCTTTAATACTTGAAGTCAAATCATGATAATTTCCATGCTACCTGATTATGTCATCACAGAAGATTACAACTTTGAGCACTAAGCAGTATAGCACTCCCAAGCAATAAAGATGCAAATGTCCACAGCAGTAGAATAAAGAAATATAAAAAAATATCAACAGCAACAGTTCTACTGCATGCCTAAGTCATAGCTGGTTTATCAAACTAGCGCAGAATAGACTGTAAGAGTTTCTAACCTGCAAGCACAAAAAAAAATGACTGTTAAACAAAAATTGTGTACATCAGAATGCTTCACACTATTTACTGTTAGTAAATCTTGGTTTTTATTAGACCGTTTGACTTAGACCAACATGAAGCAAACTCAGGAACAAATATACAAGAGAAAGACATCCTTCCAGCTGCTTGGGCAGAGTTGGGGAGAAACCAGTAACTGCCACAGAATAACTGATGAAAGTATGCCTTTAACAGGAAAACAAAAGTTATAAATATTTTTTCTTCCTTTGCAGATCATTTCTTTACTAATATTTCTCCATTATTCACCCTGCCATTCTCAAATCTCAAAGCAGGCCTAGGACACTACAAGCAGCGGCATCTCTTCATCATCAAATGACCTTAAAGTGGATTTCTACATTTCTAGCACCACTGATCAAACATTCCATGCAAAAAGTCTATTTCAAGTCATCTCTAAAAGAAAGCAATCTCTGATTTCTTGCTTCTTGGAAATGCAGGTGGGTTCATCACCTGTGCTTGGCCATTTGGAATGACAGGCTTGCAGACATGTGGAAGCTGGGTGTAGAGTAAAAGCTAATCAGCAAGCAAAGGGAGAGGGGAGAGCAACTCTTCATCAGAAACATGTTCGTCAAGTAGCTCTTTAAAAACACTGCCTACCTGCCAGTTGATAACATTAATCAGGGACAATGTGGCAGAGGTCACCAGCAAAGCCAATGCCGACCCAAAATGGCTGCTTGTAAGAGAGAGCAAAGTAATGAACAAAGCATTCAGCCACTGGCAGAAATCCAGCCTGTAACCAAACAGAACCCCCCAGCCCACCTCCCGCACGAGGTGGGAAGTGCAAGCTCTGCAGAGTCAGAAATTCCCAAGTGCTCCTCCCGGCCCTGGGCTCCTCTGTGACAAGCACCAAGCGAGACATCCCATCTCCACCTCAAATCTCCCACTGCTATAGGAATGGTCTAAAAAAAAATCCTAGACAACTGGCTATAATGGCTGGTTTTTCTGAATATCTCTGTTACTAGATCTTCAAATGAATAAGATGTATTACTGAGGTCAGGGACTTAAACACACACTTTTTAATTATAAAATCTCATTTTATTTCACTCTTAACAGATGCTACCACTGTGGTGTGGGATGAGACATCTCTGCACCAGTGGAAGGAAATACTGAAAAATGACCAGATGTTACAATCCATTGTGGTCTTGCAACCTGTAACAGATAGAGAACTCAAAACTCCTCACTTGCCCATCTGACAGACTGACACCTCTGCCATATTTTTGTCACCTTGGCTAGACTTTCAGGCAGTTACAAGATTCTGGATATGGACTGACCAAAACAACCTCTCCATTACACAGGGAAGTAACGTAGAAGACATGGAAAAATTCCCAAATAGACAGGTTATACACCAGTGTTTTTCTACCTGTGGTTGATGCCTGACATAAAAAGACATATGCAGCACCTAAAACCCAAATGTATAATAGTTATAACATAGATCAAAAATATATATAGCCTTAAAAAAACCCCCAGAGTATGCATAGCTCTGAATGGCACTGATAAACTTGTTAAAACATATGGCCCAACTATATGGAGGGAGGGGAAAGAAAAGGAGTTTAATCCTATGGCACAGAACTTCCAAACCCTAAGGATGGCACTACTCCACTGGTTAAGGGAACTGGAAATATTCACAGCCACATTCCTAGTGCTTATTACAGCCCATGCAGTATTCACCAAAAAACCAACATCCATTGCTCTTCCTTCAGCTACAAAACCAGTCATCCCACCAGAGAAAGCTATCAGGCTGACCAAGCATCTCACCTTCATAAACCCAGGCTGCCCCGATCTTCACAAGCCCAACCAGTTCTTCGTTGTTTGTATGTATAAACTCCAGCAGATACTGGAGTGAACGAAGTCCTCCATGAGGAGCAGGGCCTGATAATGTGAGGCTTATTCGAGTTGTCTGAAGCTTCATCTGATTCTTGCTGATCAAGCTGTCTAGCAGACATGTACAACAACATTGTCAATAATGTTGGTCTGCCCACTAATCCTGACCCATAGGTTCTTAGCTGGGTCATCAGCCCTCCACAGATGGACCTCCAGCATTACAGCTTTTCTCTCTTGCATAAGGTTTCACATTATGTTTAAAGCAAGCTCTATTCCCAAAATCTATGGCACTAGACTGTTTTAACATGAGCCTGGACTTGTGCAAACCTTTTGACACTGTCCCGCACAACATCCTTGTCTCTAAACTGGAGAGACATGGATTTGATGAATGGGCCACTCAGTGGATAAGGGATTGGCTGGATGTTCACACTCAGAGTTGTGATGAACAGCTCAATGTCCAAGTGGAGAACAGTGATGAGCAGCATTCCTCGGGGGTTGATTTTGGGACTGGAGCTGTTTAACATCTTTGTTGGTGACACGGACAGGGGGATTGAGGCACCCTCAGCAAGTTTGTCGACACCGAGCTGTGTGGTGCAGTCAACATGCTGAATGTGCCATCCAGAGGGACCTGGACAGGCTGGAGAGGTGGGACCGTGTGAACCTCATGAGGTTCAACAAGGCCAAGGGCAAGGTCCTGCACATGGGTCAGGGCAATCCCAAGCACAAACACAGGCTGGGCGAGGAGTGGATTGAGAGCAGCCCTGAGGAGAAGGACTTGGGGGTATCAGTGGATGGAAAACTGACCATGAGCCAGCAATGTGCACTCAGAGCCCAGAAAACCAACCGTGTCCTGGGCTGCATCAAGAGCAGTGTGGGCAGCAGGTCTAGGAAGGGGATTCTCCCCCTCTGCTCCGCTCTTGTGAGACCCCTCCTGCAGTACTGTGTCCAGCTCTGGGGGCACCAACATCAGAAGGACACGGACCTGCTCGAGTGGGTCCAGAGGAGGCCACAGAGATGATCAGGGGACTGGAGCACCCCCCTGTGAGGACAGGCTGAGAGAGTTGGGGGGGTCTGGAGAAGAGAAGGCTCTGGGGAGACCTTAGAGCGGCCTCCCAGTACTGAAAGGGGCTACAGGAAAGGTGGGGAGGGATGCTTAATCAGGGGGTGTAGGGATAGGACAAGGGGTAGTGGTTTTAGAGGGTAGATTTAGATGAGATAGAAGGAATAAATTTTTTTACTATGAAGGTGGTGAGGCCCTGGCACAGGTTGCCCAGAGAAGCTGTGGCTGCCCCCTCCCTGGAAGGGTTCAAGGCCAGGTTGGACGGGGCTTTGGGCAACCTGGGCTAGTGGAAGGTGTCCCTGCCCATGGCAGAGGGGTTGGGACTAGATGATCTTCAAGGTCCCTTCCAACCCAAACCATTCTATGGTTTAACCGAAAACAAACCCAGACTGAAACTCTGCATGAAAGAATTCAATTAAAAAGATTCACCGTTTCCAATGCAGTGGCAGAGTTGAAGAAGTTAGAAAATTAAAGGGAAAATAAATTTCTCATGCCGTCTTCAGACCTTAAGCAAGTAGTATGTTGACAATAAAAAAATATTCGGTTGTTTTTAATAGCCCTTTCATGTATAATTATCATAAATATTTATATATTTTTCCTATACCTGTCAGTGTTATCTATAATTTGCATGTATAACTTTTCTCTTAACTGGAATTTCCCAGACATTTTTATACTAATCTTATGTATGAGTAACTTTTTTTTGCACAAGGCAGTAAACTGTTTTCTTGGCTGCCACTAAATTAGCAGATGTCAAATTAAACGGTTCTTTTGTCCATGGATCCCTCAGAGGAAGATCTCAAAAGAATGACGAAGTGTTCCACTAGTAATCTGTGTCCGGTTGTTAATTTGCAGCTTCATATTTTTTAGTCAAAAGTCTTGGACAAGCAGACAAACCTACCAAACATGATCAAAAATCTCCCTTAATACTCCATTCCTGACAATTCTACAAAACTTTTGAATCGCACAAAGAATTTAAGTGGACAAGAGTTAGACACCAAAGGTAAAGTAACTACAGTAGGAGTGATTCTCTCTCCTCCTGACACAAATTTAAACTATTGCCCATTACTTACATTCCTCATGGTCTATCTATTCCTGTACTCCTTGCCATTTTTCATCTTTCCCAGTTATTGTTCCCATGAGCTTGCTTATTCCTCCAGAAGTATTCCAAACACAGTGTACAAATGGGTGTTTAAAGTTGCTGCTACTGATGGTCTCAAAGTATGTACCCATTTTCAGACAAATAAAGCTCTTCCACTTACAGTTCAATCCTTGAAAAAAGAATAAAACAACTCTTGTTCCAAACTGAATTACTGCCCACTGAATCCTGAAGGTCAGTATTTTGCCTGCTCCACCTTATTTTACAAAGTACCTGGTCATTTTAAGTTAATAAATTTGGTGGCTTGTCTAAAGAGTCACATCTTTAAAAATGTGGAAAGCACACTGCAAAGTTGCAACATTTATAATGCCTCTTGAACAAACTAATTTAGCTGATAAGGATGTATACCTAACCTTTGGTCCTTCATTTGTAAACAACACAAATCTATACCTTTTTATTATGAAAAGCAGAAAACTAAAATCCAAATCATTAATAATACAAAGATACAAATGATAGAGACCAATTTAAACTACTTTGCTCTCTAGGGCCAATCAATAAAGCACTACTGCACAAATTAAAGACAAACAGGGTGGACTGAAATTGATCTGTCACCAAGCACTACCAATATGCAAGGTAAATAAATCCAAATGAATAATAATGTATCGCTCGCAAAATATTTCAAAAATGCTTTTCTTAAATGAAACAGTCTTTGATTGAAATAGCCCAACCCACTTTCATGCCCAATGGGGATAGCGCCTAGAGCTTTATGATTTTGGATTCTAAGTTTATGCACTACCAGATCATCACAGAAATAAAACAAAATTAAATTCAATTTTGGGATAGAGTCTTGTAGTTTAGGAAACCTATGTGCAAGCAGAAAGACACCAGGAAGAACAAAGCTCATGAGTAAATCTACTCAACAAACCAGCATCTTTTAAACAAACAAACAAAAAAATGAAACTCAAGAACTTTTATTTACTGAATATGTTTTGTGCTATCAGCATAAAATTTTAACTGAAGATTTTAAAAAGTGTTCCAACAAATAAGTGTAAAGACTTGCTATTTTTCAATGCCTTCACAGCCAACATTTAACCATTAATAGTACAAGAACATCACCATCAGCATAACGTCACAAACAAGAAAAAACTACCACAAAAAAAAAAATCTTAGGTTCTTATTTTCTTATTTCTATTAACATATTAAATAAAGGCTTCAGTTTACAGCTTAGAATGTTTTCAGTATGATTTATGCAACAGAGATTTCAACAGCATCTATTCAACAGCACAGCATACCTCCAGTATTAAGGAATTTTTCATAATAAGTCAATCTTAACTTCTCTTAGTTTCATGCCTACTCCTGCTGTGTTATCTAGTTAAAATAAGATCAATAGGCAGCTAGTCATTATGGATCAATGTTTAATTACCAGTTCCAAAGTTATCGTCATTATCAGTTGCACAGATAACACGATTTCTAGGTGCAGTGTTTTATTAAAATGCTACGGAGTAGGGAAGAGATGAGTATACAGCTAACTGATTCACAGATGTCTAGAAATTGGCTTTCTCAGCAGAGAGTATTAAAGGAAATTCTGGATAAAATCCTTAGGGTATATGCTCAAAGCTGCAGAATATAGTCTCAAACATGCACAGAAAGATTGGACTGGCCAAGGCAATAATGAGCTGAACTACTTGCTACAGATGTGGTCAACAGCAACAGAAAAAATACATCACTCGGGTTAAGTCATCCTGGAACTGTACCTGTGAGTCTCCAAAACAGGGAGGGGGGGAATCATAGTTATAAGCACTAAATGAATACATTTCCAATTTTTGCTGAAAATGAACCTTCCAAACAAGAAAGTGGAAAATATAGTTGAGAAATTATCTACTTCTAAGAAAGAACCAAATCTCAGGTGTTTCTAACCTCGTCTCACTTTTTGGTATTGCCAAAAGAATCTCAGTATCTTCACACACGCTTCACAGTATCCTTGTTGGCCATCCTTAAACAGAAAGCCCAAATGAAAGGGTTTTGTTTTTTAAAAAATTAAAATGCCACATGCACTGACAACATTCCAGAGAAAAACAGGAGGAAACAATCACTCAGATACCTGTAAAGAAAACACCGAGTTTGTCTATTGACACTTTATCTAGCGCCTCAGGAGGCAGATCAATGAAAAAGCACTTGCTTTTACAGCAAAAACTTTAATGAATCCTAAATATACCCAAGCAAGGTAAGAAGTCTCTTTGGGTAAACTGGTTGAGAGTTCAGATGGAGGGCCAGGAAGAAGGCTTTACTTATCCACAGCCAGGTTTAAGACAGCAGGTGTCCCAGCTAATCTCAACTTAATGTCATATTCATGAAGGCTGTCTCTTCTTATCTAATTAGCGCTATCCCCTGATTATACCTACATGATGTACAAAGAAAGGTAAATAAATGCAGCAAAGTGCATCTTTTCTACTTCAAGACAAAGCTGTGAATATCTGTGCCAGAGCCAGATTGCTCCCAAGGCAGGAGTTCCACCAGTATAAAACTAACTAAAAAAATAATTAAAAAAAAAATAATAAATCACAGTTTAAGGTTATATTTATGTTTTCATTTCCTTCTTTCTTCTCAAAAAAGGATTCGATAACCATGTGCTTAATGGAACTGCCAGGGAGGAGTGGGCCAAACATCTGCTCCACTTTGGCATTTCAGTTTTGTCTAGTTTGAAGAGGGCTTTCCAGTCATTTGGTTTAAGTACCTATAGAAAAAACTGTTCGCGAAAGTCTGTAGGCTCATGTATTTCCTGCCTCTAAATATAAACCCTTAAAAATTATAGCAGAACTGTCAACCAGGAAAAGCCAAATAGGGAAACAGTCCGAACCATCAAGAAACTTTTAAGAAGTTAACACAAAGCTAAGAAAAAAGTAAGAATTTGGCATTGAAATAGCTTCTGAAGTCATGAATTTAAAGTTATTTTCAGTAACGTTTTCTGTTGCATGGAAGATCATTAAACTCACAGCTGATAGCTTCTTAACAAAGACAGAACTTTCTCTGTTCAGCATTAATGAGGCTTTATAGGTAATTCAAGTCTAGGAATTGAAGGCATCTGCAGTGAGCAACCTTGTACAGTTCTCTATTTTAAACATACATAGCATTCAGCAGACTTTATAACAGGAATATTGTTTAATTCCATCTTCCCCAACCCCCTTTTTTTCAATATTTTCAACATGCATGAAATTTGGAAATGTTACGGCAGGACTGAGCAGGACTGAGGACCATTTTGAAGGGTAGAATAGGGTTGCATATGCACCAGCCAATCTGCTCACTGTATTAGAAAACTGGAGAGTAACCTTAAGCATATTTTTTTTTATGATTCTGATTTAATTGTTCCTCATTTATATTCATCGCTGAAATCCACTGCATCTGAAGCTATTTTGAAAACACAGCATTCTCCCAAAGGGCCCAATCCAACTCCCATTCAAATAAACAGCCTTCAATGGAGCCTATTTGTTGCTAGCCAACAAGATTGAATTCTGCTGCAGAGTGGTCCCTGGAGCGTTTGTCACAGCTCTTTACAAATATTGCTCCAGTAAGAGTAGGTCTAAATATGCTTGTCCACATGCACTGCAGACAACTGAAATCTATCTTTTATCTTCTTGAAACACTTGGTCAGATTTAAACTCCAAAAGCACAAAGAACTGAATCTATCAAGAATATAGAAAGTAAAAAGAGTAAAAAATGTGTAACAGTTATAAAAAGGTAAAAGAGCCAAAGGGAAAGCAGAAGGACAATAAAATATTTTCATGTGATAGGATCAAGTACCATTTATTCCACCCCCAAAATGAAGTTACGTAGAAAAATGTTTGCGTGTAGATTATGACAACTGCTCAGAAAGCTTGTTTGAACACAGCCCTGAACAACAGTTTTGAAATAAGAAATTTTGTAACAGATACAAAGCGCACAAACACCACGCTGGTAGTAAGTCATGAAGGTTATAAGGAAAGATCTTAAATCTCACCAAGTATCTACTCATACACGGTTACCAAAACAACAAAGTTTAAGACTGATATGTCTTGATTATATCCTTAACATACAGAAGACCTGTATCTGAAAAGAACAATGTGACAGGCTTTGAAAAAAAGACAGGTTTTGCTGGTTTACGATACATAAACAAACAAAACTAATAGTGTAACTCCTGGTCAGAGCTAAGTAGTGAATGATACAAATAAGAAAAACTCTTTCAATGGAAGGACTCTCTTACTCTCAGATACTTTATCTTACTTTTTAGCACAGAAATCCAGACTCTGGCTGATGAATCTATTTGTAGTTTAAAGTCTGAGACAGTGAAAGATTAGATTATTTAGATGGGAATTCTATAATGTAAAGCTGCAAAAATGAAGACCTTTCTACAGGATAGCATTTTACTTTGAAATTAAGAACTTGATTTGTTGCTATACAGTACCAATGTGGTTCTTGAAAATAGTCTACTTGGAAAGCACAGATCCTGGGAGATGCTCTTAGTATCTGTCAGAGTTCAGAAAGAGAATAATAAAATTTGATTTATAATACAAGTTTAATATCTCTATTTCACAATACACAAAAAAGATTTTTTTAAAAAAAAGTTGGCCACATTAACATGCCAACAATACTCTTGAAAATCTGAGCTGGTATCCAGTGACTTCAGTGAGGAAACTCACAGGATTACTCCACATTTTGAGAGGATAGAGCATGAACTCCTGATTTCTACCTGCACCTCAAAACCCCACTGCAGTGCCAGATAAAGACAGGGCTTGAAACCAAGCTCAACCAAAGCACCTTCTACATTTCACTCTGAGATGACTCTGTCCAGACATCGCTCTGTACTCAAGCCCTCCAAAAGCCCTCCATAACAGAGCCCTCCCAGAACAGTAGGGACACACACAAAAATGGGGAGGTTACCTCTGAGTTCCTTATTATAGGATCAGATCACACAAGTCATGATGCCAGGAACGCATCTTCAACCATGTAACACTGTTGGGACTGACAGGATTGCTCAACACAAATAGATTTAAATATGTATGTATACAGATAAACATATGTATATAGACATTTATGTGTATGTATATATACAAACACATACACACTCTCGCCCTCTCTGTGTGTATATATATAATGTATGAAATGGACACACACTAAACCAATTAACCAGTTGTGCCGAATACCCACCATACCCACTCTTAAAAAAGTAAATTGGGCACAAAAGATTTCAGATTTAAAACCAAGCTAGCTAACTTCCTTCGGGTTAACAGACAAACCACGCAGAAGTAGATGCACAACGCAAGTTACGTTCAGCATCACTACCACGCTCTACCCGAGAGCCATCCCACACAGCCGTACACCAGCAGCCACCAGCACCCCCAGGAGTCGCACCTGCCGAGCAGAACCAGCCAGAAACACAGTTTGTTCACTCTGGAGGCTTTTGCTTCTGGGGAAATACTTATGTTCGGAAGCGTGGACCGAAGTAGATTCCCATGCGGCTGCTGATCTGATAAAAAGGCAAAATAAAGAGGCTGGTTGCCAAAGGCACCAGAGCTGTCTAAAATGTTCGTATCTCATTTTACCTTAGCACATCTGCTGTCGGGGTGAGTAAAGAACTCCCGCTACACCTCAGGACAGCTCCTGAGCACCAGCCCTTCCAGGAGGCCCATTTACTTGTTGCCATCACACTTCTGAGATCCAAGACCCCCGGGAAGCCAGAGCTATGCCCGGCCTTTCCAGCTGAGCACAACTGGGCGTCCTCCCTCCAGCCGGACCTTAGCCACCAGCACAACGTCCAAACCAACCCGATGCTGCCCCCCGAAACGTGTTTAGGTAGATGATACGACTTCGTGCACACTGTCACCTATTTGTGTTACTGAAACCGTCGGAAGTACTTCCAGTTTTAGGGGCAGGGAGGCCTGCAGAGCTGGCACCTCGGGTCACGCTCGGGCCGATTCAGCCCTGACCCGGTCGCTTCCCGACCTTTGCCCCGACCCAGCGAAGCGCCGGGCACGATGGAGCGAGGCCGCCGGGGCGGTTTATCTCCACCGCTGAGCGCGGAGTGGGGCTTAACGCATCCTCCGGGCGGCAACACCGGAGCAGCAGCCCGAGCTCCGCCAAGGCGGAAAGCCACAGGCCTCCCTCCAGCTACGAGCAACCGGCCCGTGCAGGGGGGAGGCCCCGCCGGCCGCGGGGGAACGGCGGCTCCGGGGGTGGAAAGCGGCGGTTGAGGGACGGGGAGCAGGGAGGCTCCCCGCAGCGCCAGGTGCGCGGCCCGCCAGCCCTCCCTCGGCGCCTGGGCCACGGGCAGGGCCGGTGGGATGCGGCGGCCGGAGCCGTGCTCACTCACCGGGAAGCTGCCCCGCCGGCGGGCGGATCTCAGGGCCAGGTTCCGCAGCACAGCCCCCGCCTGCCCAGCCAGGGGAGCCGCCATCTTAGTCGCGCCGCCTGCCCCGGCGCTGTCTCCGCCCTGCCCCGCTCCCCGGGCGGAAGCTCGGCGCGGCCCCGCGGCGCCCACCCCTGCGCCGGGGAGGAGAGGGGACAGCGGGGGGGAACAGGGGACGGCCGGGGTGGCCTCAGCCGCGGGGGTGAGGGTCCGGGGGGGGCTGCAGGGAGACCATCTTAGGGCAGGGTGCGTGAGTGAGGCCGGTGCGAGGGGCGGGCGCGGGAGGGGGTGACCGCGTGTGGGGCCGGTGCGGGTGGCTGGAGCAGGAGGGGCTCTGTGGGGAAAGCGGGGTAACGATGTGCAGAGGTGCTGCTCTGCCTGGGTTGCCTTTTTTTTTTTTTTTTTTTTTAATGACTAAAAAGCACTTTTTTAACAGGTTTTTTAAAAAGAAATAGTAAATTAACCCAAGTTAATAAACACTAATAAACCCTGCTGGGATCCAGCTGGCTCCTCATAGGCATTTAATCTGAACTCCATAAAATGCCTCTGTTTGTTCTTTATCCACAGGTAAAAGCTGTTAGTTAACGCCAAAACTGAGCTGCTGAATTCAGGCCCACCTGGGGGACAGTGCTTCAGACCAGATCCCTGAGAGCTCATGACTCATCACATGGATATAAAATCTAACATACGAGTTCCCAGTCTGAGCTGTGGTTCATGAAAGTGAGTCCCAGAAGCCAGATTTGTGAAAATACCTTATTCCATCCATCAGGAATGACTTAGGAGCTGGTGTGGACACAGGTGTAGTGTGTTTACAGTCTGAAGCAAGGCTCGGGATTCAAATACCCCGATCTTCACAGTTACAGTCGCTTATGTGAGCTCACTGAGCATTCCTCTGTTTCTGCTTAACGCACATTCTGATAATCATCTATGAGTAATGGCGAGTTGACACAAATTACTAATTAACAACGATGGTTTGGAAACAAAGTTGTGAGAACAGAGCAGCAGATGAGATACCCTTGCAGTTTTACAACAGTTCATATTAAATTCACCTATATGGAAGCATGCAGGGTTTAGCATTTTATGCAGGCATTAGTTATGCTGAACATTATTTATTCAGTTGTTTATGATGAAATAGTTGGATAAACAAAACAGCCAAATCCCCATCTTCTAGTCTGGGATGTGAGTGGGAACAAAGGAGGATGCTCCTGTCAGTGCATAGAACTTACACTCCTAAACGTGTTTTTCAGAAAAAACGGGACTGAACAACTCCTTTATTGGAATTTAATCTGCAAATAAATTATACTTCTATTAGAAAAAAATCTGCAATTTCATAAAAACTGAGGTGCTAGAAAAATCTGAAATTGAACAGTTTTGTCTTTGTCATGACAATTTAAGTAATGTAATATGTTTCAATAAAGAATCTGAAGATGCAGCTCTTTGATAGCATTGAGCAATAATATATGGTACCCAGTATTAACCTAGGTATTACTGTGTGCTTATTCTTTCAAAATATTATATACTGACTTTGGTATTATGATGGAGGAAATATAATTTCATTTTTAGTTTCATGACTGTGGTTCAGTAAGCACAGTGTTTCCTATTCATACAAACTATTATGGCTGTCTGCATTAGGTTTATATATATAACAGGTATATAAGATTTCAGATAATGTGTGTGGATTGCATGCAACACTATCATTTAATGCTATGAGGAGCACTTTCAATGCATAATATAAATAGTGGAGAACCTTCTTTGCTATATTTTTTTATTGTTTAGATTTAGTAAATGGAAAAACACTGTGCAAATGCAGTCTCGGTTAGTCACCAAGACATTTTTTTTTTTTATCTCTAGGGTAGAAGATACATGATCTTTAAAGCATGAGAAGAAAAGATATAGAGATTAATTGTTTTCACATTGTTTCCTTCTACATATGTGTAGACCAATGAAAATTTAGATAAAACAGGTCTCTGAAGCAATTAGAGCAAGCAAGAGCCAGCTTTCTTGGAGTATGGGGTACAAGGGTATGTGTGGGGATTTGTAAAAGAAGAGGTACACATTATGAATTATTGTTAGAAAACTTACGTGGGATGCAGGAATTTGGGAACAACTAAGGAGTAGTCCCAACACACTATCCTCACAAATAAGGAGGGGAGGGGAATGAACTGCAAAATAAAAAAAGGGTAGAGGGAGAGAAGCTGATTTCAAAGGACATTCCTTCCAGGTTTCCAAACGTTCCTCCATGTATCTCATGGGTATCTCATGCAGCGTTTGAGGGTGCTGCCTTTCTCATAGCTTCTTCAGGATGCATAAAAAGCCAGATTGTAGCTAAAGCTTTTTTGCAGTGGTCTTCTCAGTGCAAAACAGCCAGCAATGTCTTTGCTATTAAGTTTAAAAAAACATTGCATAAGGCATAACTCTTAAGAACTTATCCTTAAGCCTAAATAGTTGATAGCATTCAAGTGAAAACATTTAAAAACCAAAAAGTAACCTTTTCACAGGTAAAACATAATTTTAAGTGGTTTTGCATTTCCTCTTCATTGCAGCAGTACTTGTTAACAATGAAATAGTATATGCATTTTCTCATCCACACAGATTACCTCCCAAACCATTATTCGCTGAAGATGGATGTCACACCCAGGACATGGATGGTGTATCCAGCCATTCAGAAAGGTTGTTTGTCTTTAACTTTTCATTTAACCATAAAACCATTTGACAAATATAAACTCATTATAGCAAGCAGAGCTGAATAGAGGTTTTTTCTTAATAATTTTTCCTGAGTAATGTATCTGAGTTCATGCTGATACATGTCAGGAATAAAACCACTATTACATCAGGCAGCATTTATGTTTCCATGGATGATACTTTTCTAACTTAGACTGAAATAGAATTGGGCCAAATACATCTTTTCTAATTCACACAATTAGTCTTACAACTTCAGTAGAGTACCTGAGTCAGGTGAACACTCTCACTTTTGCTCACTGATAATATGGTTGCTCTAGTCTGTTTTTGATGGGTTGTAGCCTCTTTTTCAGAAAAATATAAACAGTGGACTGAAAGACATTTCATCAAGAATAATATCTTTTAATAATTTTTGTGTCAACTGTAGAATTTGAGCTTCATATCCACATAAATATCCTAGAGAATAACTTAATCTGTATGTGAAAAATACACCACACAGAGTGCCCGTAAGAATAATGCAAGTGGGTAGTAAAACTGCAACAAATTCACTAAAATTGTCCCACTGTAGGTAACTGAAGAACGGGACACAAGATCATAGACTGTCTTATAGTGTCGCTACAGAGTATGAGTCCTGATGCGCCAGTCCTTCTTAGTGTATAATACTGTCCTAGACCTTCACTGTTCCTCATTCCTTTTCTCTGGTCATGTCTGCTTCTCTCCAACCAAAAACCAAAAGGAAAAAAATATTTTAAATGGTAAATATAGCAATAATAGGGGAAGGGTAACAGAAGATTAAAATAGCAATGTTCAAGTTTAGAAGACAAAAGAAGGATGAAATTAAATCATGAAAAATAGTATATTAGAATTGTAAATAACCTCCTAGGCCACTGAGTTCAGTCACTGCATACAGCCACAAAATTTCCATTCACCAAAAAATTATTTCAGTATAATGGGAGGGATCCTAGAAGCAAGCAGGATAGGGTGTTTTTTTGCTAGATAGGATCAAATGTTCTCATTGCACTGTCTTCAGCAAATACATGAGCTCTAACTACTGCTGCATCATCAGACTATGTATGTAAATATCAATTTGTCCCTTTCATTTTCAAATTTTATGTACCTCTGCTGTATGTAGTGGAACTTGTATCTGGCTAGGAGCAAAGGAATAGTGAAGCTTTAAAACAGTCTTTGCATCTTCTGCTTGATGCTGTGGGAAGCTGGGGTGCCACATTTTAACATTTAACCTCTTTGACATGTAGTTAAAGCTAAAAACTGAAAAGAAGTGCCCAAAACAGAGAAGACTTTAAATAATAACATACAGGTATAAAGAGAAAAAGTAGCGAAGCAACCTACTTTATAAAGGTTTATAGAAGAGAGTCAATACCAAGGGGAGCAATAGTAACAGTAATGCTCCACCTTTTTGATGTCTAACCATTTGACTCTGTGTAAAAAGGAAACATTCAGGAATTATGACATAAATTAATTGGCGGAAAGCAGTAGAAGTGATGTATCAATTTACAAGAGATGCACTGCTACCTTTTGCCAGCGGCCTACTGTATAATCCAGCAGACAGGGGACTTCAGGTTTCTCAGCAGAGATAGACTGTAGGTCTATAATACTCAGTTCCAACAACACTGAGAACCCTGATATTGTGGGTAGAAAGACAATTTTATTGAACTTCTGTCAGAGACAATATAGGACTGTGACTACAAAAAGTGTAAAGATCTGAGCTGGGGGATGCAGTGGAAGAAAACAACCTCTTAGAGGCTGGACCTCTTTGATAAGATGTGACTATATCCCCACAAAGACTTGGAAGCCTTTAAAAAGTATAGACAATCTAAATTCAGGAAAGAAATGCCTAACACTGAAAAAAAAAGCCCGAACACCCAAAACCAAAGAGTTACTTTAGGGAAAGGAATGGAAGTTAGAATAGCAGCAAAACAGTGATGTAATGAAAAGGCAGATTCTGTCCTGTGTGTGCTAAGCAATTCATTCTATTATGCAGGAAAACATTCCAAAAAAAAATGGTGATCTATCAAATATGAAGCTGAATCTTGGCTAGATCAATGATATTCTGTACATTTTAGTTTAAAACATATTTAACAGCAAGCCGTTATATTTAAAAACATATTTAACAGCAAGCTATCTAGAATATAAAGGAAAATTCACAGATTAAGAGATTGCCCAGACAGTCAAATGTGGAACATCCATACCCAAGGGCACATGCCTACTGATAGGAATCTGTGAACTCTGTGTGCCATGCAGTGAAGCTCTTTAACTATCTCACAACAGGACTGGAATACCCACGTGGAAGAATAAAGGCAAGATGTCGCTGCCTTAAGAGAAATTATTGGGATGCTGACAGAACAATCTTTGTTATGTAGGATTGTTTGTGTCCTGCACAGTATCTGCAAAGAGGTGAGACTTTTCCAGGAATGAAACCTGGATAGTGCTTGAGACTGTAGACAGCTGTAGCTTAAAAAAGCAGTGTTTGCCTTTACCAGAGGGAGGCTAGGCAAATTAGGAAACCTATAGTTGTTCACATCACATGTAATCCATGGTTTAATTCACAGGTTGCGAAATACTTTATAGCATCTCATCCCAACCTGTTACAGGGCTTGAAATTGTCTATTGTAATTAATTTCTAAACCTGTAGGGTGAAAGGGCTACTAATATGTGAGGGGTAATCTTTTCCTGATGAATTTTATGGATTGTGGAGGGAGGGAAATTGATTTTTCTGCCGAATTAAGTATTGATTTAAAAGTAGCTTTTTATGCTACCTAGTTTGGGGTCATGGGGTACTATTTCAGTGGATTTTGTAGATTGCTTGCTGTGTTTTCCTTTTCCAATAAAATCTTTTGGCATGGATGCAGCTTTCACTTTCATTACAATTGGTTGGACAGTAGCAAGTGGTTCAGTGATCACAGAAGTTCATGAAAACCATAACCTTTCTGAACAGCCTGACAAAGGAGTGCAGCACTGTGTAAAAAATCTTATAGCAAAACCTGAATGCACCACTAGAGAAAACTGAACTGCCTAAACATAAAGCAGGGTAACAACAGTTACTATGGTATTTGGTGCATATGCTCACTGTTTTGTTGTCTAGACCACGTATTTGGACACTTACAAGTATGTAACATAAAGAAGGATTTTTTCACCTTAGCTGGTGACAAGAGTAGTTCCATTTAATGGCGCAGTGCTGTCTGCAGTCACAACTGGAGGTAGACTGCATCATTGGCGGTTTGAAATTATCTCAGTGCCTTTATGAGATCTTGGAATATCACTTGTTTACAAAACGTAACTCTTGGGCTTGTACGTCATACCAGGCAGAGATCTGTACTGTATGCTGTACAGGGGACATTATATGTGCTGATGTCAGACCCATAGACTGTTCTGGGTTACTGAGTATCCTGCATCAATTTGCTGTTCAACAATTTACCATCTCGCTGTCTCTCTGTACTGTTTATTCCCTTCCAGTTTACACCTGCTTCCTTTTCTTCAGACAGTATTTCAGTATTTCTTACTCTTTGTATTTTAGACATTAAGTCATTTGAGTTTTACTTTCTCCTGCACTGACCTCATGTCATTAATTGCTGGACAGTGTCATCATCAAGCCCTGAATGGCTTGCAGTGAGAGAATGTAAATCTCAAAGGTGAATTCTCCCAAAATGCTTCTATATAAAAAAGGACAAAATTTGTTTGGTTTTTTTTTTTTCCATTTTTGATATGTTGTCTGGGCTTAGCTTTGAGACCAGCTGTGTGGAGGAGAATACCTACAAATGCAGCCATACAGATAAGGTTGTGGTGATTTATTTTTTAATCTGGTCCCTCTGAAATAGAAACTGCCGGTGAATAGCAATCTTCCTACACATAGCAGTGCTAAGGGGCGCTTCCAGGTGTCTCTTTTGGTAGCTAATGTATCAATTACCAGCTAATGTATCAATTGTTCAAAAACAAAAGTGTAGTGAAAATGTAAGTTTCTGGAGTGGAAAAAGCAGGGTTTGAATATTTCTGGATGTCCCTTCAAATTACGTGCAGGAAGCCTTTAGGAGCCTGATGAGAACATAAAATATAATTGAATAAGAACTGACCATGCCCAAGGTAGACTGTAAATATTTTCCTGACCATATAGCCTAAATAGTTGACTAGAATTCCTACTACATTTACAAGCGTCACCTTCCCTACACAGAAGATGAGGATTGTAAATAAGCTGCTTTAGTATTTGCTGCTTGAATGGTGTTTGCAAATTCTGTGGAAATTCAAAGAGAAAATGGGAAGCCTGGCAGAAAGCAAAGGCTGTATTCTCATGGGACAGTATTTATATGAACAGATCAGTACGGAGCGTACAGACTCATGGTTGCTTTCTACACAGGTGTGTTTTCTTCAGTAAAAGAAGCCTTATCATTTACAGACTAAGGAACAACTTCATTTTGGTAAAACTTTTTTTAGCCTGTAAGCAGAATAACTCCAAAATGTTTTGCTGATGAAGACTGTTACAACCTGTAAAGAAAAAACCACATTCAACTAATTTTATAAACTCATGGATATGGACAAACACAATCACACCTTCAAATCTTAAATGCATGGACACATATACAATGGAGGTTTTTCATGCTTCAAGAAATAATAATAGCAAGCTTTCTACTAGTAGAGCCAGGAGCAATCAAAAAGAACTTCCCTATGGCCTATCTTTTTAATAGCGTCTGCAAAACTAAGTAGGAATTACCATATTTTTAATTAATATGCATTTGTTAAACAGATCAAAATGAGAATGCAGTAACCATCAGCTTGGCTGTAGCAGAGCCTAAAAAATTCCTCTTTTGCATTCTGCATCAAAAAGGAAATTGGAATAAAATTTCTCCAAGCAACTGATAGTTCTAGTATCCATCTGATTTAGTAAAGTAGCATTTGCAAGCTTAGCTGTTAAATTTAACACTAACAGGTATAGCTTCTGCTATGTATATTGTTTGTCCTTAACAAATATGTTTGGATGGTTTTGTTTCTCTAGGAAAGTTGGGAATGTATATAGTGCGTACATGCAAGCTTACAATCAAAATTCTACCCCAATGGGTATTTTTGTACTATCAGTCTGTGCTTCAGAAAATGCTGAATTTTATCTTAAGTAGAAAACCAATGAAGAACAATTCATTAAAAACAACTGCCATAGGAGGTATGTGATTTGTTTTGAGAGTCATTTAAACTCAAAATGCGTACTGTAATAAAAATTCAGGGAAACAATAGAAAATCTACATGGACAACTCATTTAAAGGCTGTGGTGATTTTATGTTTAAAATTAAGGTAATATACATCTAACGTGTAGTATTCTGAGAAAATCACTCTTTTATTCACTCTAGATTTAGCTTCTTCGGGCTTTTAACGTATTTTTAATGAGTGTTGAACCATATAGTGAAATGAATCAGTTTGTTACTCAAGGCTACGCGGCTTACTTGATGGCGTTCAGAGTAGTATTCCCAACAAATAACAGAGTTTGAAGGGATAAATACCAGGAGTAAACTTTCTTATCTCTGCTGGTTTCTGGCAACATAGTTATTACAGTGTCTATGGCCCATGGTTCAGTTCTATACAAAATACTGAACTTACTAATATTGATCAACCTGCAGATATTAATTCAAGTGCATAATGTAGGAGTACCCAAATCATGAAGTGTTGTTTATATTTAAAATAATTTAAAAGAATTTCAGTATTTCCAATGAATACTCCCCAAATTCTAATGGGATTTATATATATGTAAGAGTTTATGAGTGTTTCCTTCAATAATTGCATACGATATTGCCAGCCAGGAAGCAAAACCAATACTGTATAACTTATATGACACATGCAAATACCTGATGTATTTCAACGGAAAACACAACTATTACCACCCTATAAAACTGAAAATGATTACAATTAATTCATTCCTTCAGAACAAAAAATCACTGAGTAATTTGCAAAATACATCAGTGTTCTGTGAAGAAGAGAAGAATTTTTTAGGCAATAGCTGTTATGAATTAATTACTCAGCTTTAATGCTAAGTATGATCTTGTGATATAGCATATAAATATGAGCTCCAGTCAATAACCAGACAATGAACAGGCTTGAGAGGAGATTCATCTCTTGTCCAGAGTTCCTGGAGAATAGCAATGAGTCTTTATTTAACCCTCACCTCTCAATGTAAGGAGCAGTTAGGTTCATGCTGTCTTATATCAGAAGCCCAGACAAACAGTAGCATTGTGCCTTATACAAACATGTAACCAGTATATCCTGCAGAAATCTCTCATTCTTTTCAGGACAGTGGGAGTAATAAGTCAAAGAATACTGGCACCATATAAAGCACAGAAGATATGTGTGTATGGAGATACATATATATATAAAGGACACCTTTACTTATAGAAGATAGATGCTAAAATATTATATATTTCTCCTACTATTTTTTGTGACATTAGGAATTCTGCAGTATTATCCTTCCTAATTCTTCCGGTTTCTTCCTGCTTATTCAAAATTGTGAGGAAGTTTCCATATACTTGATATTCCAGAGACTGCTAGCAAGCGTGTACAGATTAACTGTATGTAACAGATCAAACTGCATAGAATTGTAATGTAGTCCAGTCCTGCCCCATTGCATCTGTGCTGTCAGACTGAACAGGTCTGCCTTAATAACCCAACAGGCTGAGTGAGAATCAGCTCCACAGAACTCCACCCAAATGAGAAAATCATTCCTCGATGAACAGTGAGTACAGACCATCAGAAATCATTTTTCTTGATGGGCAGATGGAGAAATGTGTTTTTGAAGGTAAGCTGTTAAGTTTTTGAAAGGCAACTATCAGAGGCTATTTTAGCCTTAGTTGGTTATCTCTTGGGCTTTAGCTAAGACTGAAAAAGTCTCGTTTGTGCAGCTGTGGTCTGCAGAATGCAGGGTGTTTATCATAGACAAAAGTTTTAAAAAAAAGATAAAGTCAAAGTCCACGAAAAGGGGAGACCTTCCTTTTAGGACAGCACGCTTATTGGTGAACTGAAAGCCAGTTTCAGGGTGTGTGACACGTTTGCTCCCTCTTCTCTGTGAAGCCAAGCCAGAGTGCTTGTTATGAAATTTCTGCTCTTTTTACAAAGAGTGCTGGGTTTATATATCTTAAATACTCAGTTGTTCCCTAGGAAGCTAAGATGATCTGCAACTTAAAAAAAAAAAAAAAGAAAAAAAGGAGACAGCAAGAGCATACAGAAACTGTCCTCCTAGTCAAAAAGGCATTAGCAGCATGTCCTTATCTTTGTGATGTATTTCGAAGACACCAAACAAAGATGAAGCAAAAGCCTGCAGAGAGATTTGCTGTTAACTTAAATTTGTCTCATTCTTTTTGTTATCTGCTAGAGTACAGTAGTCACATATGACAACTCTCCTCTGCAGACAAGGTTGCCATCCTAACTTCATCCCGCTCCTCTATAACTTAATGCTGATAGTGTCTCAAGGCAAGTGGTCTGCAGTATTGCTAAGACTTCTGCTCAGATACCCCAATGACATCTAAACAACAGTCCGATCATAAGACAATTTCCCTCATTTGTTGAAGTAAGCTGAAATTTTCATCAGGGAGCTATTCTTCTCATTTATAAAGAAAAACATCAGCTATTATGGTAATAATACAGAAAGCCTCATTAATTAGAGCACACAAGAAAGAATAAAGCAAGTGTAAAGAAGCCAAACAGATGGTGCATTATAAACAGACTTTTTGAACAGTAACCTTTACAGTAGGGAATGCTGTAGGTAAGAGTGCAACTTAACTTTCATTAGAACGTTTTTATTTCTATGTTTAGAACATAAATATATTTCCAAATATGTTCTTTGCTGAAAGTTCAATTATTCTGGAAAGTCTGAGAAAAACAAAAAGCAATACAATTGCTTTCTAATTACAGAGATTATAGAGTGGGGGGCGGGGGAGAAGGGGATATGCTGTAATGTTTTTACTGTTTTCTATCATTCCTTCTGCTGTTTTGAAACATACTGTAAAGACAAATTTGCTAAAAACTTTTTAGGAAGAAATTTGGTGGTTAACAGAGACAAAACCGGGCAGACATAACGCTCTATTTTGGGAGTGTGGAGATGGGGGAGAGGTGGCTTCGAGAGTGCTGCATAAAAGGAGGATCTTTTAAGGTACCATTTTCCCCAAAGGGAGGGAAGAGAAGGGTGAGAAAATACTGCTATATGTTAGTGGCAGTTTTAAGAGACAAACCCAGTAAAGATTCCTCCATCCATATCTAGCATTCCTGTATACCTAGGAAATTAAAATGTAACATGGCAGTTTCCCTTGCAAGCATCCAAAAAATACCTGTAATACAAACCTATAAAATACATGATTAGAGAAACGATACCCTAACGATTGTACATACATAAAACTAGCAAAACTAAGTCTGTGTGGTTTAAGAACTCAATTCCCATCCAATAACTTACTAGCAGGATTTATTTTCATGAATGAAATGAATGCTAAGGAAAAGCTTCTCTCTGCTTCAGCACAGCAATGCAAGAATATTGTTCATATCTGCTGGATAACTTAACTGACTGGCCCCAGGAATGACAGATGCTCAGATAAGATACTTTGCATCCATACCTACATCTTTGTAGGCTGTCTAAACTCAGCCTGTGTGTAAGTCCCATTGGCCTTTGCAGACACTGCCGTGGGAGTAACCTCAAGGTTTCTTTTTTTTTTTTTTCCCCAGTATGCTATGAATTCAGCAGAATAACAGAGAGAATAATAGGACTAGCTCTCTGCTAATAGCTGACGTATGAAAGAGGGAAGTCGTTGCTATTAGGCAGGTTTGATGCAGTAGCCTGGCAGCAACAAAGCCATATCTGGGAGCTTTTGTTCTCAGCTTTATTAAAAACATGGACTTTATGCTTGGAGACAATGAGTTTAAAGTAGTTTCTGTTCAATCTTCTAACATTATTCAACTTATAGGCTTTATTAGATTGTTTTTGAAGTGATTTATATAACTGTAGCTGTTCACAGTATACACTCCTGGTTCTTCCAGCTATGAGCTTTCTACTGCCTTAGTGACATACATATTACATTTTAACTGTATTGTTAATGAAAATCTAAGATTCATGGCAATACAGTGACATTCCATTACTTTTTTCTTCCTGATATAATTGGCAATTAAATCCAGTTTATTTTTAGTCTGAACATTCAATGGCAAGAAAACAGCAATCAAATAGTCTATATTACACAAAAGAAAATAAAAAAGGAACATATTAAGAAAACACTTCTGTACTCAAGCAACTGTTACTTCAATTCTGAACTGTACAATCAGGTGGAATTGGAGAAATTTATTTTGTTCAACCTTCTGGGCTGGCATGTTTTCAAAGTGGGCAGTAGGAAGCTTGGATTTCTTATACTCTTGCCCATTTCTTGTCTCAGCCTTTTTGTATGTTATCTCTGAAACTGGAGTTCTCCTATATAAATATCCAGTGTTTGGTATAGGGAATATTCAGTGTAATGTTGGGTTTGTGGCTATTCTTCTAAGGTCTGGGGTGATTCATTTTGTTGACGCACCCATACATTATATTTTGAGTGTCAAAGGCGGCTCCATGTGGTGCTACCACAATTCTCCTTTGGGTACCATTACCACTGACACTGGCCTGCCCTCAGCACACCACTCCAACAGGCAACATAGGCTTAGGCAGCTCATGAGGGGTTTTTTTGATATTTCAGTGATCATATTTATCTGCTGCTTGAATGTGGCAATAGCAAGAGACAAACCCTATCTCTTGAAGAAAATGCTTAGTTGTTAATGAAGCTTTCAGTCATCCATCTCAAAAGATATCTAGCTCATGTATTCACAAAATACTTGTATGAAACTGGCAGCTCTGAAATTTAGGAAAGGAGCTCTTTGCTGCCATCTCTCAGTGAACTGAGAAGAAAAGATGTATGTACAAACTTGGCATATTTATTTGCCCATCCTCTTCCAGGAGAGGAATTTTACTGATTTCTAAGGAATCATTAACATCTGGAAAATAAGAGAAATGAAATAATGTTCTACTTGTTATATGGTAAAAAAAAAATAATCATATATATATATTCTGTTTAGGAGTTATCATAACTGAACTTCAGTCTTGCACAGGGTAGGAAATGAAGTTGAGTCCGTATGAATATGTAAGTAGAATGAAGCACAGAATGGTTTGGGTTGAAAGGGACCTTAAGATCGTCTAGTTCCAACCCACCTCCTCTGGTCAGGGACGCCTTCCACTAGCCCAGGTTGCCCAAAGCCCCGTCCAACCTGGCCTTGAACCCTTCCAGGGAGGGGGAAGCCACAGCTTCTCTGGGCAACCTGTGCCAGGGCCTCACCACCCTCACAGGGAAGAATTTCTTCATTATATCTGTGTTCTTTCAGTTTAAAACCATTACCCCTTGTCCTATCCCTTCACCCCTGATGCAGAGTCACTCCCCCCTTTCCTGTAGCCCCTTTCAGTACTGGGAGGCCGCTCTAAGGTCTCCCCAGAGCCTTCTCTTCTCCAGCTGAACAACCTCAACTCTCTCAGCCTGCCCTCACAGGGGAGGGGTCCAGTCCCCTGAGCATCTCTGTGGCATCCTCTGGAACCACTCAAGCAGGTTCGTCTCCTTCTGACGTTGGTGCCCCCAGATCTGGACAGAGCACTGCGGGGGGCTGCTCATGAGAGCGGAACAGAGGGAGAGAATCCCCTCCCTCACCCTGCTGGACACGCTTCTCTTGATGCAGCCCAGGACACAGTTGGTTTTCTGGGCTGCAAGTGCACATTGCTGGCTCATGGTCAGTTTTCCATCCACTGATACCCCCAAGTCCTTCTCCTCAGGGCTGCTCTCAATCCACTCATGACCCAGCCTGTGTTTGTGCTTGGGATTGCCCTGACCCATGTGCAGGACCTTGCCCTTGGCCTTGTTGAACTCCATGAGGTTCACACAGTCCCACCTCTCCAGCCTGTCCAGATCCCTCTGGATGGCACATCCCTTCCCTCCAGCGTGTCAACTGCACCACACAGCTCGGTGTTATTGGGGCACTTGCTGAGGGTGCCTCAGTCCCACTGTCCATGTCACCAACAAAGATGTTAAACAGCTCCAGTCCCAACACCGACCCCTGAGGACACCACTCATCACTGCTCTCCACTTGGACATTGAGCTGTTGACCACAACTTTGAGTGTGAGCATCCAGCCAATCCCTTATCCAGTGAGTGGTCCATCCATCAAATCCATGTCTCTCCAATTAGAGACAAGGATGTTGTGCAGGACAGTGTCAAATGCTTTTCACAAGTCCAGGTAGATGACATTAGTTTCTCTTCCTTCATGCACCAACCGTTGTAGAAGGTGGAACCTCAGTGTAGAATGACATCTATTCCTAACTGATATGATGTGTTGAGTGTGCTGAAAAATGGAGCAGAGCACCAGCATGACAATAGATGATGGTAGCATCATTTAGGTCAATGATGCAGGATTAGCACTGTCAAAGGGTGTAAATGGGGGAGACAGTAAGTTGCTTCCACTAGGAAATGAGGCAGCCCTTCTTGAGAGTATTTGTGTATTTGTATATTCTCTTTTCTGACAGTAAATGATGAACAGGGTGCAGCTGATGGGTAAACTACAAAATCATTTCTTCATCAAATTTTCAAACTGAATTATAGAGTGTATGCAAAGATGTGTGTATGCAAAGATGTGTGTCTTTCTTCATAGGTGCAACAGAAATACGTTAAATATCAACATTTTGTGGAAACAGTGCTGAAATCCATTTCATCTTCATTTGCTAGTTTCAAAATCAGACAAAGCTATTCAAAAAGAATACATAGTTCTTGGTAAACTCAGAGAAAATGTTTTAGGTTTTTTATGAATGTATAGGTTATATTTTGAGCTAGTATTTGCAGATTTGAAGAAAATATCATGGTATCTGAACCTGGTCCTTCTTGTTAGCAACAATATTTGGAGGAATAATTTAATGTTTGTATCATTATGGGAAGTTTCCTTAACATAGTACTCATGAATAGTCTCATTAAAATCAAAGAGCATGACTATACGGCTATGCAAACACAGAGTTTGACCCAGAAGAGGAGATATGCTAGAGATTCTGTGACATCCTCCAGGGACTTCACTATTGCTATTGATTTTACATGAAGGCACTCAGATGGTACAGTGATGGACGGCAGTATAAAACCCTAAGAGAGATGGATAGACATGATTAAGTGTTTATTGGCCAGCAGTTAGTACCTTTTCCTTATCCTCTCAGGTCCCAATCCACATATGATATGCTGTTACCGCTTTTAGCTCCAGGGTTGGTCATTAAACTCAAGCAGAAATAGCTGATATATTTAGGTCCAGAGGTCTCCAGTTCATTGCTTGTTTATCTCTGTGCTGCAGTCTAACTTCGTTACAATATTGAGGCCTAAATAAACAGCAGAGTTGTTGTGAATATTTAATTTGTTAAAAACTTTTTATTCAAATATAGTTAATCTCAAAAGTTTTCAGCTATTTTGTTTGTTCTTTGGAGAATTTACAATTTCCCTTGAGACTGTTGTCTGTTGTTACTCTTTCCAAAGGAAACATAGAAATCGTGTTTTATCCCACAAGGGTTTTATCCTCTCTTCATGTTCTGTTTAATGTTTTTTAGTTGAATAGTGTGAACTTCTCTAGACATATTTCTGGGGTTTATGCATTAATATCAGAATCCAGATGGAGAGGCTTTTTATCAGATAAGCAAACCTGGGAGGAAGTCCTAAATGTGAACACTGGGGATGGAGACTGGCACGGTACTCTTTCTTTGAGCAAATCTGATTGCATTTGGATGGCAAAGAAGATAGAGTACTTCTATTCACTCATTCTGTTATTCACCCGATAAACTACGTAAGTTACTCAGTTAAAGTTTTCTGGGATGTGGAAAAATTCGATAGCAAGGTGTACTAAGAAGCCATTAACATATTCTGTACTTTATTACTGCTTGATATTTAGATGGCCAATTTTCTTAAGAGTGAGTAATCTTTATTAAAATCAATATTCTGCCAGATTCTGATTTTAGTGTAGCTGATGGTACTGCCATCAATGCCTCGCTAGAGAGCAAGAAGTCTTTCTGGATCCAAGCATGTGGTCCTTACTCAGAGAACATTCAAGTTCTTTTCCAGCCGTCAACATCAGTTGATAGGGCATTGCTGGTACTTGGCTCACTGAGTCTGATTTTATGATCTAGGAATCAAGATTTGTATTTCACAGAGGGTTGTTTTTTTTTTCCCTGGAGGAGGAAAAGGTATAGAGTTTCATGTCAGAAGCAACAGGCTAGATGTACCCTAGCTAAATAGCCATAGATGATACTTGTGAAGTCCACAAAAATATGAAGTACACACTTTCCACCTTTGTTAGACCCTTTTAGTTAAATATAGCTTACAACCAATACAGAGCATATATCAGATTTGATTGGAGCTAAGCAGATAACTTGTGATGAGCCCTAAATACAGTATTTAACTGGTATTTTCTGCTCAGGAGATGCCAGGTTCTCCCAGTGAACTTCCATCTTTTCCTTCCTCATAGCTGTTATTCCAGAATAGATTTTCAGCATTTCCAGATTCAATGAAATTGTGAGGAGTACTCTACATCTTAGACATGTTACCACAGTGTCACTACTCACGCAAAGTCACATGAAGTTGTCTCAGACCAATAGTCTTTCTGGCACTCATAATAATTCTTCGGAAAATCTGTTTCCCACAATTCTGTGCCCAAAATGCATTTTGTGTACTAAAACAATACAGAAATGGTCAATTGCAAATGCCTCAAAAAAGTTAGTTAAAACAATGACTGAATATTCTTAGCAACCTTCTTTTGCATAATGTATCTTTTTACAAAAAAAAAAAAAAAAAAAAAAAAAAAAAGTCTTTATATTTGCTGACATTCCCTAGTGCCATGTCAGTGGTCCTGGGAGAAAAGCCTTTAAAAATATTGGCGTTGTTTTCTGTCACCTGAAAGTTCAGAGCTACAAAGTCTTTGCCCAGGCAGCCTGGCTTGTTGTCTATTGTCGCTTGCTTCCGTTTATCTAACAGATGTTGCCTTACACTTAGGTTTGTCACAGACTCTGCTTTAGTTTCCTTTCACCTTATGATGTGACTTAGAGCTCCATCACAGACTCTTTAATAGATTGCTCAGCATCATTTCTCACTCCCTTGTCCACACAGTGTGTGGGGGATGCTTCTGATCCATTTTCCTTGCAAGGGACTCTGTAGTAAAGACGTATCTTACTGTCTTAAAGAAGTCCTTTTGTCAGCCTTCCTGTTGTTACTGAGCTGAGTGGCTGTACTTCCAGGCTGTACCCAGCCTGTTTATTTTCAGCTGTTTTCCACCTGACCTGAGCACATGCAGTTATTTTTTTGTGATGTTCCATCTGTAAAGAAGTGAATGGTGGATTTTTTTATTTTTTTATTTTTTCTGTGGAACTGTTTTGATTTATTTTTTTCAGGTTCATTCTTCCACATGCTGGACTTCATGGTCAGATGCCTTGAAAATTCGTTTTCTCAAGCCTAGTCTGAGATTTCATTGGAAATATTGCATTGTGTATGTAATTACACCTTCTTCCTCAAGATCACTCAATAATTTATACCCCATTAGAATGTTTCTATAGGAAATCATGGTTGCTTGACCAGCTCAATTATACTATGTGTTCCAGGAGAATTTGCTATCATAAAACTGCATAGTAAAGCATTAAAAAAGCGCTGAATAATCCAAGGATAGCTGGAGACTTTATATAAATTAAAGTAGTTTTCCAACAGTACATATCATCAAGTAAAATGTACCCTAGCTCTATTGGTATCTTCTACCCCTACAATAGAAAAAATCTCAAATACTGTATTAAACTATTCTGATCTTTCATCCATTTAACCTTTTTGTAGAGCACAATATTGTAAGCAGCCTGTGTTCTGCAGCAAGGTAGCTGGTTTATGGCAAACTGTTTTACAGCTTTTCTCTAAAAAACATTCATGATTTTTTTTTTTTTTTTACTGTAACCATTGTATTTTTACTACATCAAAATAGTTTATAAGCATTCAATAGCAGACAGAGGAAACTGAGTGACATTCTACCAAAGGTGCCAGTAACTTTATACTTTCATGTAGACTTTCAAATATAAACTTAAAAGGAGCTGGAGAGCTCATACAGGATGTGATGTATTTTGGACAATTGTACTATTCTTAACCCAGAAGTTTGAGAGGATTGAATTTGATTTGTTGGGAGATGTTTGATAGTGATTCTCACTGTGATTCTTAGTAGTGGTGTTACAGTCTAGTGGTCTAGATCCCCAGGGGCTCTGCCTGCTTCAGCTCAGTCAATGGCACATGAAGAGCCCAAGTGCTCATCTTCTGATGCTCCGGAAGAAGGAATGCTGTGATTTCCTTAACTGTGGAAAAAAATGGTGGACTAAAGTTCACAACTTTTCCAGAAATGGTGGATATATTATTTTTCATTCTATAGTTGCTACAGAGGCTCAGGGAATTTAAAAGGAGAAAAAGACAGTTGCAAATATTGCACTGAACTGGAGAGCAGTGATAAGAAACTGGTAGAAGAATGTGCCTTTCAGCTGCAATTTGAGGTTGGCTGTAGAAATCCTTGTGAATTCCCATTCCTTTCCTTGAGCTAACAGAGGTGCATGGATTAGGAAGCATAATTCTGGTAGGCAGAGGAAGAAAACCTTGGCCACCTTGCTGCTGCCTGTGCTTATCTCTCTCTTTTATTATTCTTTCACAGTTTCCTTTTCTTCAGTGATGCATCACCTCTCCAGGTAATAAATCATAAAATCTTTGTGGATAATGTCTTCATTTTGCATGGAAAACACATGCCATAAATCTAGGTGAAGCTTAATAACTGGTATCTGGCATCCTTCTTCCTGTGAATGGCAGAGACAGAGGATCCCATTTCCACTCTGCTTTCCCACTAGAGGAGAGACAAAACGTGTTGATCAACTGTCGGGATACTACAGTGATTAATATCAATATTCAAAAAAATGCTAATATTGGCCTTATCGCTTCCCAAAATCCTACTGGAAAACTTCACATTGGTCAAGGTTTCTAGAAGAGGATGGCATTGGAAACACTTGTGCCTTGTACCATGTGTTCTGCTGTCAGAGCCGTCATTGTTACCTGGCACTGTGCAGTGTTATGAAGACCTCCTAGTCTTGCTTTATTTGGAGCACTGATGCACAACGCAGCTGGGTCTTGTAATGACATTGTTTCTACTGGGCAAACTGGCTTCTCCCCATTCTAACCATGGCTGCACTGAGTACCTAACTTCTCTTCGTGGGAGCCCTTCTAAAGAAATTAAAGGACTGTATGATGGACTAATAATAATGAAAGGACTAATGATTAAGAGTGGTCTAAAATGGTCTGGACTAATTCTAGAGTTGCTTAGACTAGTAGAAGCATTTTTCTATAAGACATGCATATGGCATCTCCGTGTTCCTTATCCCATCCTGACTGGCAGCCAGATACTCATTGTAGTATGAAGTGCAGGATCACAGAGCCATAAGCTCCCGAAGTGAAACTGACAGCTCTGAAACAAAGACAGCAGAAATTTTCTCTGCGCAGGAGTGGTAGTATCAGGCCCATCATATGTAAAGCAATTACAGTGTAAGCTAATGAAATCAGATGCCAGCTTTGCTGATATAACTAGTTTCACAACCTCTAGCCTTCCTAGCATAACACAGAGTAATTCATAATGGGACTGCACAGAACTCTTTCAATTAGATTTCAGCAATGGAGCAAGTTATTTTAGCTAGGCAGAAGCATCCAAAGCCTGTAGGCTCAAACACATGGTAATTGAATAAATAGACTCAGGCTTTTGCTATCACAAAAAGAAATTAAGAACTCAGTGCAAAAGACGTAAGAGTCTACCTCTAAAAGACACCCGTTCAGTGTGAAATCATCTAGCTGCACTCCATTCAAAAGCCACACTTCCAGCTGAGGGGAAAGGTTGCCATTTCTCAGAAAAACTCTCAGTGGTGAGGATGCCTTCAAGTGAAGAATGTGAGTGCAGCTGTAACTTTCAGATGGTACAAATGTCAAAAATGCCTTCAACGCATAAAAAAAAAATGAATGCTAATCAGTAAGCAAGGATTCTGAAGTCAAACTCTTTCACGGATACTACCTCTATTAAAGGTGGTATTTCAGTATTTCAGGCAAGTATCAGTGCTAATCCCATGAACCCAGTATAGCACAGGTACTTGGGTTTCTGTGTGGATTTTTTTGTATCCCCACCCCTGGCAACTGTTTTGCAACGCTTACTGCAGCCCACTCACCAAAGGGTGTTGAAAACAGCAGCTAAACATTGCAGCAGCTGAACGTTTCTGGGCCAGTACATTCAGTGCATGGAAGTTTCTTCCTATCTTCATGGTGATTTTCACTCTTTTCTGATAGTGACTGCTGCTAGAGATCAAGTTTTTGTTCACTTTATCTTACCCATTATGACGGAAAATCTTTCCCAAGGAAGATGACTTGGTTCGTAGCCAGATTACTTCAGACAAGCGTCTTTGATCCAGGGCTTTTATTCTGGGCTTCACATGCTTTCAAGTAGGAAATCATAGATGAACATACTGGCATGTCTGACTCTTGGATTTGAAGAAAACAAGAAGAGGTTCAGGACTCCATGAAGGAAGGAGAAGAAAGTCCATAAATGCCCTTTCCCAACTGTATTGGTATACTGGAGAGGAAGCAGGATGAGTTTGTAGTATTTTTACACTATTTTTCAGAAATTGTTTATATATCATTCTCTCAAGTGGTGAAGGTGACATCGCACTGGGAAAGAAAAGAATGTGGCCAGTTGGCAAGGAAACTCATGGAACTTTTGGTGTTGGCTTCAAAAAGGGAGAAGAAATTATTTTTACCTTCCAGGTTTGAGTAAGAATTGCTAATAGTGAAATAGATTTTACAGTCCATTAAATTCAGTCAGTACAAAATTAACTTAACTGGGCAGATTGACACCTGGAGAATATACCCTGTGCTAGAGGGAATCTTCATCTATGTAAAGTTGATGCAGCTAATTGTGTTATTTCTTGCTTTGGACCTGACATCTGTGAAGTTGCTGCTGCTGGAGCTACATTTTCTGGATGATTTGGAACAGGCTGAGACAATAGGGGATGAAGGAAGATTCCAAGGAGAATCAATACTATTCTGCGATGCTCATTCCTCAATTAGCAAGATAAGCAGACAAAAGCACATTGGCTTGCACTTAGTATCCTACAGCTCCAGACCCATACAGATTCTACTCACATTACTTTTCTGATGACTATATCTGAACCGTGAATGTCGTGATACATCTAGTCCATTTGATACTTCTGTTTTTCTTAATTGTTGTAAAGAATGGACATATGTTTTTCAGTGCTATGAAGAGCTAGTGTGCTTTCCCTGGTAGAAATGGCATAGGGCAAACTGATGATATAAACCTAGTTTATATCCATAGTTTATTCCCAAAAGTTGTTTGAGATCCAGGCACTGAGAGAGGATGAGAAGGCAGATTTCTTCTGTAGAAAAGCAAATGCTAACTCTGCTCTGCTCATAAAATAAAAGAGAAAAAAATCCTGAGAGAGATCCAGAATATTATATTCTTCACAGGAATGAAGAATTATGAAGTTCAGCTAAAGTGTTGACATAATCGTTAATCAAAAGGTAAGCCACTTTCTTTAGATAACCCTTGCTTTTTAAATTGCTACACATGCAATTATTTTCCTTTTGAGAACATTTTAAAAGTAAGCCATTAAACAGAATATTTACAAAATGCAAAAATCTGAATCAAAAGGACAAGATCCTGAGACTGAAATTGTGTTAATTTATTGTAATATCACAATTTACTGAAATTTTATTAATTAATTGGCCCATAGATTGAATAAGAATTCTCTCTATTGTTCTCAGGTTTTGAATTAAGTGGCAGAGTATGAAACAGGCTATCTTCAGTGGACAATGTCAAAAGCTCCCAGAATTAGTCCTATGTCCCTGAAGATTTCTTTCCATTGCATGTTTAAGGTATCAATCACAGTGTTTGGTACCACCCCACAGAGAACTGACATTTTAATTTCTTTGCCATGGTGTGGTATTATCTTTATAATAATAGTTGTGGCTCTGTGTAAATCATTCTGTAAAGATAAAGGGGATGTAACTAGACAGGCACGACATTTGGCAGCACACCTCCTCTCATCACTCATGATTCAGCAGTCATTACACTGAGTCCTGTATTTAGCTGAGTGGATCTGTTACTATTTGTTCATTGAAAACTGTAGTGCATCATCATCATCATCATCATCCCAAATTACCAACAACCGACTGGGTTTTTTTGACAATAGGGAACTGTGAAAGCTGTTCTTCTGTATATTGTGTGACACTGTTTTATATAGTTTCTTATTAAATCACAGACAGAAGTCCTAGAGTTCAGGGTGTTTTGATTGCTTAGATAAGAATTTTGCATTTACTTATGAGACTACCATGAGGGACAAAGAAATCATCAGAACTGCTTTAGGCAGCCACTGTGTACCAGTTCTCACACCCAGAGGAATAAGTTCATTATGCTGAAAGCAGAAGACACAGATTTGATAACTGGCCAGACTCTGAATTGCACACGTGGGCGCCAGAGATGTGTCACTTCTGAGTTCTTTGTTTGGGAGAGAACTTCTACCTTTGCACAAGTGTGAAGGCAGAGCCCCCACTCAGTTTGTTTCTCAGAAATGGAAGTGGACTATGGAATTATTTCCATTGATTGTTACTCAGACATTTACATTCTCTTTTTTTTTTATTGCCTTCCCTTTTGAAGAATGGATTTTAATAAGGAAAGCAGTACCAAGAGAAGATTGGCTGTATTGAATTCACATTGAACTGATCAAAAAACATGGAAGTTATTAGAAAAATAAACATATTTCCTTTTCCATTATGCAATATTTCATCACCAAATTTATTAGTTTAATATACTATCTAAGTAAAAATGACAAGGAATATTATTTAGCATCATTGGAGAATAATTTTGGCATCCGAAGAACAGGTTTTTATGTACGCAATCCCGTTTACAATTAAATATGATTTTTATGAAAGAGATCATACAGTTTTTCACCTTATGTAGCAAAGAATGAATAATGTGAAGATAGTCTAAAACTTCATAAAGAAGCCTAATTTTGTTTACGTTTTTTTCAGAATTATTGTAAAATCTTAGCTACTGAAGTAAGTCTGTGTAAGGGTTATTTGGACAATAATGAAGTGATAGTCTGAACAGGCAGATACCAATCACTGTTTCCACTGTGCAAAACTAGGGGTTTTGCACTGAAAAAGAGGTGCTGTAGCTGAGATGAGAATCTGTTTTGCAATTTACAGAGTAAGATAACTAAAAAAGTAGCCAGGTGCCGTCCACACTTCCAAGTGAAGGCCTAAATCATTTTAGAATCAGCAGTTCCTGCCTGTGAGCTGGTGCAGAAGCTATGCCTCAGTAGTGCAGTCAGCACTGCCTTCTGGAGGAGCTGATGGGAGATAAAACAGAGGCCCTGAGTACCTGTGAATAATAGAAGGTTTGGGGCCATTTTTGTAAGAATAAAGGATGAGACTGAATTAAATTCCCTTCAATATTTTGTTGGGCATATTAGTTCTTTCCCTCATCTTCCCTTCACAGATGTGTTCTGTTGCAATCTACTGTTAAACAATGGCACTGGCTCCTGCTCTAGGATAGGTAAAGTAGTCCCAGATCTTTTACCTGCCTCCTCCAGGTGTTATGAGGTTTAATTAATTTATGCTTAATTTATAGCACATTGAGGTCCTTGAAGAAAAGATAGTACAGGCTTGTATTCCCTGCCTCATTCTATTACTGGCTAAGCAGATTGCTTGGAAATGCAATTTGGTGCACACAGGTGGCACAGCCTTCTGCAAGCTCCTTCATCTGTGTGGTTTCCACAGGGTTGATCTTCTTTCTCCTTTGAGACTTCTGAGTAAGGGGAGAAAAGGAGAAGGCAGTTCAGAGAGATGCTTAATAAAAGAGATCTCCAATACATGAAACCAGTCCAAGGGTTCCACTGTATTGTCCATTGTGCTGATCAATTACGGTATCTTTTTTCTCATGGGCACTACTCCAGGAATAGATGATGGGTTTGAACAAATAAAGGTATCAGTAAAATTTGATATGGAAAATAGATGTGCAGAGATGCCTGGTGTGCTAGGTGGCTTTGCTTTTCCGTAATATCCCAGCAAACCCAGCTGAGCTAATTCTTAAGCACACTATAATCCATTTATGTTTAAGTAAATTGAAAATTTCCTGTCAAAACTTGTATTTCTGATGATTCACTGTTTGTTTTTTTTCCTTGAAATTTGCTGTTCTTTATGAAAAATACTATTTTCATGGAAACCAAAAAAAGCACATCCAAATGTCAATTCACTTGAGCTGTGACCTTTTGAACCAAAGAGATTTTCAGTCTTTGGTTCATTACAGTGTCATCTTAAAACTTTGTGTCACACTGATGTAATTTTTAAGCAACATCACTATGAAGACTGAACCGTATGGCTTCCTCATTTTCCTTTATATTACAAATCAAAAGACCCTTTTATACCCTTCTTGTCCCACTCCCTCAACTTAAGATTGTGAATGTGAACTTCTGTTTCATCATTCCAGTTTGTTCCTTTCACTTTCCATAGATTTTCTATTGTTGAGATGGTTATTGGTTATTAGCTGACACTATTAGACTAGGGAGATGAGGCTTTGCTGGTGAAAAAAGCGTAAAGAATTGAAATGACAGGGTTGTACTAGTAGTGTGGTGGCTGCTCTAACTCTGGCTCAGTTGTAGGTTGTACTGTAATATTACAGATGCCTTGTTGTGATGCTGTGAAATTAGTTCAGTGCCCATGGGCCCTACCACAGAACTGTGAAACAGCACAATGTTTTCCATGTCTCTGTACCAAGAATATACTCCAGCTCTGCAGAGTGACTGAACTGTTATAAGTGTTACACAGGAGGAAAACATCATATCCGCAAAGTGCATTGACAAAAATTCAGGCAATATTTTACAACTAGTGCTGTGTTGTTACTGCTTTTAATAGTCCACTTTTGGATTATTCAGGGTCTAGCACAGCGTTGGAAGCCATGAGCTCAGTTCAAGTATATCGAGCCAAGGTTTGCACATATCTGGAGGCAGGGTGGGGTCCTAAACCCATATGAATAATATATGCAGGAGGCATCTTTCATTTACACTGATTTCAGTGCAGCTTCTGGGCTGTGTAGCTGAGCACAGGGTTGCACTATTTGGGCTGCTTCTCTGAACTGGAGCAGAAAGACTTCACTGAAGAGAGTTATGTACTGCTGTCTGGGCATCTCACTTTTAAGCAATGTTTGGGTTTAATAGCTGGAGCCTTCAATTAAAATTCCTTTCTGGGTGCTTTCTCAATGGTAGGAAAACTTGCCTTTGAGTACATTTTTCCTGGAGACATTCCCAAGCTAGCATACTGCCTTTCTCTTCAGACTTTGCTGACACAAGCCTGACCATTTTCTCTGATGTAGAAGGATCTTTCAATGATTTGGACCAGCTGAACAAATGAGCTATAACTTTAACACCAATAGCTGTTTTATATATCTGTATACATTAGAAATTCAGATCCAAATATTCGTTCATCTAAATGTCTGAAATCATCAGACTCACATCTATTTCACGAGTACCTTCTTCGTACTTTTGCCCTTCGGTAGTGGTACATAGTGCCTGCATGTGATCCTCCCAACTTAAAAATTCATATATTCAGTTTAACATTAGATTTAGAATACTCATTATCAGTAGAAGATAAATAAGGCTTGTAAAAGTGGCTTTTCATACATAGTATAAGTATTTTTCCATCATTACAATTGGGGGCTGAAGTTTGCTGGTTCAGAGCAGCAATGCAGATTCAGCACATCAGAGGTGCTGAGGGACAAAAACGACTGGTCTGCAGTAACATGGGAAGCAAGAAAACTGCCTGAGGAAAATCAGGCTAATTTAACCTCTATCCTAATTTATTCTAAAACCAAAGAGTTAATTAGTGGAGTTAAGTTTCTCATTGGTGAGAAGAACACTTACTCTGAGCAGACAAATGACAGTGTACACCACAGGTTTAATTAAAGAGAACAGAGATAAGTACTGCATTGTATGCTAAAGTAATGTTTACTATAGCAACTGATTACTCTGCAGACAGGTTGTTATTTTCTTTTCCAATTTAAAGTGAAGATAAGAAGTATAGAAGGATGATAAATACTCGATCTGAATTGTACCTTTCAGGGAGGTGACTGAGAGATATTGAGAACACTTATATAAGAAATTAAAGCTGCAAAATCCATGGGTGATGTAAATTGGCATATTTCCATTTGACATTACTGAGTGTTGTTTTACACCAGTTGAGAATGTAACTCCCAAGAGTGCTCATAAAAAACTTTGGTATCTTCAAACCACTCTGCAAAGAGCTGGACTTTTTACATCAATGTGCAATGGCCTGATAAATCATCGTCCATTTCTTCTGAGAGTGAGGGAGAAATGATTGGAAACAGCACTGTTATTCTCCGGAAGAAAGCTGCAGGGCATAATGAAGAGACGGTATCCTAATACTGGTCAGTCCGCATCTTTTCAGAGCCTACACCTTTGTAATTTCTGCAATTGTTGTAAAATGTTCCCTCCTCCATTTCAGTCTGGAAGTTGCATGTGGTGTAAGAGAGTGGTCTTTCTGCTGAGGTGGTAGATTGAGAAACAGTTCTGTCCCAGATCCATTATATGACTTTGGCAAGATACAGTGCCACTGTGTGCCTCAATTTGTTCATCAACCTGCTCCTTCTAAGCCACCCTTTCTCTTTCCACTATCCTTTTCTTTATGAAAGGCAGGATTGCTGTAGGTGAGATCTGGTGTTTTAATGTAAATGATTTGTACTGAAGCATTGCCTTTGCCATGGACTGCTCATGTTTCACTCAATGACTGAATTATTCTGTCCACGTTAGAGCAGACTAAATGTTAAAACAGGGACAACAAAACTTACTTATTACCGAATCGGCTGGGAGGATGTATGGCCACAGCTTCACAGCTCCATGAGATGGTGTATGGGGAGGAACAACTTGTATCTTAAAGTTATCAGTGGGAGTTTAGCCCCCGTATCCTGGTGCAGAGTGGGCTTCAGGATCATGCAGAAAACATGAGGTTCAAGTCCTGCAGGAGGCCCAGAGCTGTGGGTGCTGCTGGCTCTGTGCACTGCTCTCACAACCATGCACAAGTGCTCACTGGAATCTGGAGCACTCAAAGCATTCAGCTCACATTTCCAATGTAACACAGGAAAACCAGACTTAAAATGTGTCAAATTTATACAAAAAGAAAACTAGTTTATATGAGCTTCATTATTATTTTATTATTATTATTATTATTAATGGGTATGTATTGCATGTAGTTGTGGCATGAGCTGATGTTAATTAATTCCAAATAGCCTTTTTAACTAGAAAGTTTATGTTGTATTTCATTACTGCAACAGTCTCTGGGTTTCCAAGTTTCCTCAAAATTAAGCAGTTTTCTTTTCAAGTGTACATCACCGAAGTCAAAGAGACATAATATACCCAACTGTATAAAACAGCCTGTGGCAACTAGGTTAGAGCTGTCAGTTTTACACACGGGGTGCCTGACAAACATATTATACATACAATTCAAGGCTGACCTTATACTGCACCTGAATTTAAATCTGTGTACTACATGATGCTTTATATCCTAAATAGGCTGTTAACACCCTCTTGCATCCCTTCCCTTTTATAATGGGCTGTAACTGCAAACTCTAAATTGTCGTGAGCAGCAGCCAGAAGGTACCACCATAAAATTAGTTAATTTTAACATAAAGATGCCAAATCACTGCTGCACACATTTGAAAAATACATTTTCTTTTAAGTAGTTGAGTGCTTGCAGATAAGAAAAATGTTCCATAAAATTTTACCATGTTTCCTAGTGTTTTAAAATGTGTCTCCATAACACATGGGATAAGAAAATGGTCAGTTTATAGGACTAGGGACCTTTAAGACAGAAATTCAACTTTGAAAGTAGCTCAGAGAGTAAAAATTATTTGAAAGAAATTTTGAAGGAGTTATCTGAAAGAATTTTGCTCCATACAACCGTACAGACAGCTGTATACAATGGGAAAATAATAACCATCTCTGTAGATCACGGTGTTCAGACACACCTTCTCTCAGGGCTGTCGCACACATCATGGGGCTGCGCAGTCCGCAGTGCAGCTGAGAGACCTTGGAGGCAGAGGCAGGTGCAAGGTTGTGTGGCCTTTCCTGGGACGTGTGCCCAAAGCCAGCGTGCATGGGCAGACGTGATGTGTGAGCAGGGGATGTGCCAAACGCAGCAGCAGACCGCCTGCTGATGCAGAGGTGGTGAAGAATTTTGTCCCAGGGCTTTTGCGGGTCTTGTGAAGCCTCTTTGTGGGCGATAGGCTACAGGCTGTCACTGTGTGTTTGTGGAGAGGGGCTCTTGTTCATGTAACGTGGAGTGTACTTTGCTAAGCCACCCTAGCTGAAGTAACTGGGGGCTCTGTGTGTGTGGGTGTGTGCTGTTACTAAAATCTCTTAATCCATCTGTGATATAATCTCCTCCAAACTAGAAATTCCTGGTTCTACTAATCTGGGGATGCTGAGATATTAGCCAGTGCTTTCAAAGAGTGTAGCACAGTCATTTGCAGAGGATGGAATCCAATGCCAAACTCCTGATGACTTCAGCAGGGTGAAATTTCTACTGTAACTTTAATGAGAGCACAGATATGCATGGCCCACAGAGCAAACCAGCGTGTTTCCTCTGCTCATGTGCTGGGGAAGTAATAACCTGCTTCCTCTCTTATTATGACTGGAAGATTTTCAAAGTCTTTGCAAGGGATGGTGTAACTGCAGCCAGTGTGGGATGGGAGAGGTGGGAAAGGGGAGGAACTGAGCAATTTGCTGCAGCTCGGGGTAAACTTCTGTAGGGTATACAGGGCTAAAAAGGGAGGACAAATGTTGAAGCTGATACTTTGCTACATGTAGGCAATCAGGCATCCCCACTGCCTCATGCCTCAGCCTCAGGTGGCAAATTTTCATCGTTCAGATATGTGTGGATTCAAAGTGTCCCTGAAATGGATTCTGCCCACTTATGGTCACAGAGGGAAACTGTTGTTCTTGAGTAGGTTTAGGATGTTTGTGATTTAAACGCTGCCTGTCCTGAATGCATTGGCACACCTACATTTCATTGTGTCACTTAGGGACAACTGGGGCAGGTCTGGAAAGTGCTTCAAGCTCTAAGTATTGTTATGGCAGGTTAACACTGCTGTAGTATGGGCACATCAGCCCCACAGCCTAGTAAATAGGAATGTGGAAGGAATCACTGAATCGAAGGGGGTCCATCTGCCTACTCAGTCCCTATGGTTTCTCCCATCTCTGTAGCCCCTTCACAGGAGATCTGGCCATAGAATGGTTTGGGTTGGAAGGGACCTTAAATATCACCTAGTTCCCTGCCATGGACATGGTCCATCAGCCCAGTGCTTTAACACTGCACACTCAGTAGCTATGTCCTTGCTCAACATGCAAACAAATTCTAGTGCTTACTTTACAGCAGTATGTCTTATCTCTCATATGCTTGCTGCTGCAGAGCCGTGCTGTTTGCATGTCAAATCACCCCCTCATTTCTGCTTGGAAGAACAACAAAAAATTAATTTCATTCAGCCAAGACAAGCTCAGGAGAGGTCCAGAGAAAGGAGTCTGATTTCAAACTGACCCAGGCAGTGGAAAGGTACAGAACACGTTCTCAGCCTGAGCCCTGTAAATCAAACTTGGCTTTTTATCTTGTTTCAAATCCACACAGGAGCTGGTTGGGTCTGGCTTCATGCCCTGTCTCTCTGAGCTTGTACCATGCCTGACACCTTCAACAACAATGGAAAAGAACCTTCTTTTCTTGGTGTAAACGAATCCTTTTGGAAATGTTTTCAGGCATTTCAAAGAACAGTTTGGATTTCAATCTATAGATTCCCTTTGTTATTCTCATACATTCTCCTGTCAAGCACTACCACTAACAGGTACCATTTCCTTTTAAATCCCTTTGGAAGTAAAATCCTTAGGTTTACTGGTTTTGTTTCCTTTGATTTGGGTACTTGCCACTCATTGATTCCTGTCAGACTTTAAAAAACTGGCTGCTATACTTGCTAGAGCAAATGAAGACTAGGGCGGGGTGTAGCATGTACATTGTTAGAATTCACGAAATTATTTCACACCAGTGGTGCTTTACTAACAAACACTAGTAATTCATTGAGTGGATTAGTTTCTATAATTGATTGCCAACTTTCATAACAAGTTTGTGCTCAGAAACTTTTAAACATAAGACTCCTCCTTTCCCTCCTCTGGAGACATCTATCTTGTATGCATTATGAAATGGGCACAGCCTATTAGGGTATTCTTCCCTGCTTGGATATGACAGATATTCTCAAAGGAACTAAACTCATTTCTGCACAATGTGCTAGAGACCTGAAGAAGTAAACTATAATTTGTCTTCCCTGAATAGCACTTCTCAGTTCAGCGCCTAAGCTGGATCACCTTCCCATGAACTTTGCCTGTGGATGTTTATCTGCTGACCCAAAGCCATATGGATTTATTTTCATAATATACAAATCATTTTGCAGATAATGCTGAAAACAAACATTTCATTACTGATTTCCTATAAATTAGATATTGTCATTGACAAAAAATTGACTACACAGATTCTGTTACGTTCTTGCATATTGACTTTTAATTATGCACCGTTTAATAAAACAAATAACAATGTCTTTCCCATCAAATGATAGGTAAAGTATGCAGTCTCTATCATGACTTATTTTCTTAGCTCATCCTCTAGATTTTGTGAGTTGAATGAAAATGCAGAAGTTTTTGTGGTGAAAAGAAAAAGGAACCAAAGGAAGCCTCTAATATTCTGTAACATTCTTACTTGGAAGAAAACTTTGTAGAAGGTGAGTTAGATGTTTGGTCAGCACTGATTTAACTGGCATGGGCAATTGGACTGTTTAAACTTGGTCTCTTTATCACAGAGATTTTTTCAAGTTGTCATTATGCTGCATATTCTTCTTTAGGAATCTACTTTTGTAGGCTGAGCTTTTGGTTTAGGATAGGAAGTTTTTACCTGTCTTCTGTGATCAAAATGATAAAAATCACTGGGTGTTAAGCATCAGTTCTCCTGGTTGGATTAGCATGCTGGTGTTCATAGACATATGCTAACCCTCAGTGCTAGTAGGTAAAAGAGCAAGAAAGTGTAAGCAATTCCTTCTGGGCTTCTTCAGTAGCACATAGTTGTTTGAACAGCTTTTCCTGTGGGTCAGATAATTACTTAATCAAAGTCATGGTACTGCTGCGCAGGGAGAGCCTTTGTCCCTAGAGATGAGCAGAAAAAAACAAGACCTGATGACTGTCCCAAGTGTCAGCTTCCCAAGTGGGAATAGGCTGATGTCTGATGAATGACAACCTCAGCATCCCTCTGAATAATCTAAGCTTTCTGATCTGAAGCTCAAAGCCACGAGACGATCTTGCAGGTCAGTGCTTCTCTGCATGTTCCTCACCTAATCCTGACTTCAGCTGCTTCCCTTGAGCTACCCAGAGAAATTCCCCCTTTGCAAAACAGGAAGGGGAAGTCACAAATACAGAGTTTAGAAAGATATGTTAGAAAACTAATAACTACTGGTAGCCCCTCCGTATATGGTAGAAGCCACAGGCATATGTATTTCCCTTCAAAATAGGCAGTATTCTGTTTTTGTGGTTTCTAGCCTCCTTTTGCTCATCCCAAGATTTCTCTTGTGCCCACTGTTTCACTGTAGCAACAACTCTAATTCCTCAAACCATTCCTAAAATAAAATTTAAAAGCACAAATAAAATTAAACTATTATGAGAACGTTATTCACATACAAAACTGTGGGCTAAACTACTTTCATGTCTTTTATTTGCTAATTAATCTAGAAGCTTCCTGGAGTTTATTTTAAAGAGTCCAGTTTATAGACACACGCACCCAGCGGACTAGTCTGTGCTAAGGCATATGTTTAGAATATATGCATGGAATTGCTTTATGTCCATATAAAGTATAAATGTTGTTTTCTCCAGGTTGTAGTATCATGCTTCTAAAAATCAAAGACAAAGTGTACTGTACTAAAATCCTGCCAACACAATGAACAATAGTTATTAGTACTTAAACTTTTTTTATTACAGTGTAAAAAATACTTATCTTTAGTCTCTGCTCACCTCTGCATGACATCAGAGGGAGAGGCTGAGGAGTCCTAAAACATTTCCATTTGCTGTTATATGAAACACACCAACTATTTTCCATTGCTCTCACTGCCAAGCAAGCTGGTGGCAATTAATTCTTTGAAAAACAACCATTTTTTTCAAGAAGAAGAGCTGTTCCTTTAACAACTCCTTCTGTTAGAAAGTTACTGGCACTTAGAACTATAATGGAGAGATTTCCCAAACCTCCCTTTGTAAGAGAGATTTGGCTTGTAGACATAGTGGGTGGGTATTCTTACCCTCTAATTTTAAGTGGGGTTTAACCTGTTGCTTCCCTTTCTATTCCTTCTGTAGCTGATGAAGGGATGCTAACTTCTTCAGATAGGATTCGGATCAGAAACAGACTAAGCCACCATCTGGAGATACAGAATTTTTTCTAGGGACTGTAGAAGGTACATAGGATTACTGTACTTATACCACAGGCACCTCAGGTAGATGCTTATGCTGAGCTGAGCTGGGACAAAAGCAGGCTCCGTTGTGTGTCTGAGGAAAATAGTAGACTAAATTTATCCCATTCCTTGATTGGTTTGGAACTACTCTAAGCAAGGAATAGGAATTGCCTTCTTGTGTCAGTGAGTATCAAGGAAAATAAAACTTTAAACCCATTTGTAGATAGATGTGCTGTTTCAAGTGTATCAGAATCAGTTAACTCCATCTCTAAGACCTGGCATCAGGAAAGTACCTGGGTGAGATGTGAACATAGATTAAAGGATAAAGTTGGAACAGTAGAGGTTCCATTGAAATAAAATACTGACCTTCTAGAGTTGCAGTTGTCTCAGTGGTAAGAGGAGCATGCAGACAGTTTGTTAAGACAATTAATTAGCTAGCTATTGCCAAATGCATGCTAATTTACTGTTAATAATTGTTATTCAATAACTCCAGGACAAACGCAAGAAGAAATGGTGCTCTGGATGCATAGGTGTAAATGATTCAATATCATTCTTGGCTGGATTTAACTCACCCTGGTACCACAGGGTCAAACTCAAATGTGTGCATTTCATGAGACATGCTGCTGCATGCCAAGAGATGCATAAGCCACAGAGAGCTGAGGACTGGCCAGATATAGAACAATGTATTTTTTTCCTCTAGCATTACAGCATATGCATTTGGGCTAGGAGACCCAGGTTCAGCCCTTACAGCCAGCTAACCTAGCCAGGTGCAGGGCATACATCAGTGAGAACAGCTATCTTAGGGCTAATATCGGAAGTCTCCAAGAATGGGGACTTCCATGCCTAATACTTTCTTTGATGCTGTATAACTGGTACAACACAGGTGCATTAAAGCATTTAGAAGCTGAATTCCCTGTGTTTTTGGCTGTGCTTTTCTGAAAGTGGCAGCTTATCTGTGCTTCTACATACAACAGAAAACAATGGAAATATCTTAAGAAGCGGTCTCAAGAGGCTGAATCATAGCTCCAACAGAGATATACCACTTTTCCTTATTGACCTTTAATATAGCTTCCCTGGCACTCTGCAATCAATGTAATCTTTTCACTATGATCATAACGGCCATTATCCTGAAGACAACAGATAGAAGTGGAAGCAATATTAAATTAGAAAAATAGCTGAAGGATTTCTTTGTTTTCTTTATGGATTCTTATGAGTTTTTTTCTCTTTTCTCTCTCTTTTTTTTCCCTGAAGTCAAAAATATTTTTGCGCTGAAGCAAGTGGTTGGCCTCATTAATATTACACACTTTCCTCTGTTTCAGTACGTTGCCAACAGTAAGGTATTATTTAGGGAAAAATATAAATGCATAATAAACAGATCTATACAATCATTACTGAACTAAAATAGCAGTTAGGAAAGTATTTTTATTGTGAAAAATGGCCCTATAAGACTTGCTGGCTATTTGTAATGTTGCAATGTAACTCAGATAAATTGGTGCCCAGGAGTGTGACATTTCAAAAGCTTGAAAATACGCTACATTTTTCTGATACGCCATTTTTGTAATTCTGCTAGCTATTTTGCAGTAGCAAGAAGCAATTCCTCTATGCCCAGGCAGTTCAATTAGAGTGTTGTAGATGTTGTCAGAAAGGCTCAACCATAAGTGCCCCTGAGCAATGGTTGCGATTACATGAAGTATCCTGTGCCCCTTCTCCCTAGTAATTGACATTTCTGGTCAGTTGTGTGCAGTGTTATTAACTAACTTTTTAAGTAATGACTCCTCTGTCTTGTAAACTTTGTATGATGGACAGTGGGATTGGGGCACCCTCAGCAAGTTCCCTGATGACACCGAGCTGTGTGGTGCGGTCGACACGCTGGAGGGAAGGGATGTGCCATCCAGAGGGACCTGGACAGGCTGGAGAGGTGGGACCGTGTGAACCTCATGGAGTTCAACAAGGCCAAGGGCAAGGTCCTGCACATGGATCGGGGCAATTCCAAGCACAAACACAGGCTGGGCGAGGAGTGGATTGAGAGCAGCCCTGAGGAGAAGGACTTGGGGGTATCAGTGGATGGAAAACTGACCATGAGCCAGCAATGTGCACCCACAGCCCAGAAAACCAACCATGTCCTGGGCTGCATCAAGAGCAGTGTGGGCAGCAGGGTGAGGGAGGGGATTCTCCCCCTTTGCTCTGCTCTTGTGAGACCCCCCTGCAGTGCTGTGTCCAGCCCTGGGGGCACCAACATCAGAAGGACACGGACCTGCTCGAGTGGGTCCAGAGGAGGCCACGAAGATGCTCAGGGGGCTGGACCCCTCCCCTGTGAGGACAGGCTGAGAGAGTTGGGGGTGTTCACCTGGAGAAGAGAAGGCTCTGGGGAGACCTTAGAGCGGCCTCCCAGTACTGAAAGGGGCTACAGGAAAGGGGGAGGGACTCTGCATCAGGGGTATAGGGATAGGACAAAGGGTAACTTTTTTAAACTGAAAGAGGGTAGATTTAGATAAGATATAAGAAGGAAATACTTCACTTTGAGCATGATGGGACACTGGCACAGGTTGCCCTGAGAAGTTGTGGATGCCCCATTCTTGGAAGTATTTAAGGCCAGGTTAGATGGGGCTTTAGGCAACCTGGTCTAGTGGAAGGTGTGCCGGCCAATAGCAGGGAGTTTGGAACTGGATGATCTCTAAGGTCCCTTCCAACCCAAACCATTCTATGATTCTATAATAAACTCTCCCATTTGGGGTTAGACATGCATTTTTTTAGTAAAAATGCATCAATAGATGAAGACTTCTGCAGGGACAAAGGCTCTTTTCCCATTAAGTGTTGCTACTGACAAAAGCAAAAGTTCACCAGATTCTGGAGATGGATGTAGGGCAGCCTGGTAATATTATCTGTTTATTTGTCATTATTCATAATAATACAGATCAAGAGTTCAGGAGATATCAGAAAGTGAATCGAGACTGGAGTGAGAATGGGAGAAGCAGATTGGGTACTGACATGCCTGACCTTTGGTTAAGCAGACATCCCAGCTACCCTAAGGCTGGTCAAACAGCACTGCACTTTGAGGGGCAGAATTCAAAAGCATTTGAGAGTTTAGATGTGCAGACAAATGCTTAATAAAGGGTACAAACACACCAGGATTCACAAGAGTTTGCCTTTCATCCCTCGCTGGTTTAAACATTTTGACAGGCTGTGTGGGTGTCTATAATCATTAGAGGGGGTTATTTGGCACAGTGGAAGTGGAGCTGTGGGGCATCTAAATATCTGTATGGATTCTCCGTATAGGAGAATTGACAACCATGAAGTTTTAAGAATTTGTTCACCGGCAGCACAGGAGTGCTGATCACATCATATTTCAGGCTGTAAGCAACAAGCTTCAGCTCTGACCCAAGGAACCATGGTGGGGTTTAGGGGATGCAGCCCTTGGAGCAGCCAGTCTTTGGCCTGAACACTAAGATTAGTTATGGTGCACCTGCTCCTTATCCTCAATGCTACCCCTGTTACATAAATAATTGCGGTCTTCACAGCTTTTCCCTGTCTTTCCTTCACTGGCTTCATGCAAAAGAAAGATGATTTGAGCACGTTTGGGAGAAGTAGATTTACTTCCTGCTTGTGCTGCAGTTTTCAGACAATGGCCTTGATTTTCTTGCTCTGAAATGGGACAATAAGATGTTTTCTGATCTGTCTATGTAGTTAACTTTGTGACGGCAAGAACATTTTACTACTGTGTGTGCATCTAATGCTCAACACAACAGGGTAGTGATTTTGCAAAGCAAAGAACAAACTGTCTTGTTAACCCCCAGAGTCTTCCAAAGCCAAGAAATGGGAAACACTTTTTATAGGTGAGCAGTGACGAGACTATTCCTATTAGTTTTCTGATTTTCTACTAGAAGTTTGCAGCAGCTGCTATGAAAAAATGTTACTGACTGGTTGTCTAAAGTACTCTTGATAACAGGCAACAGTATTATTTCTGCAATATGGAGACTGATTCACTAGTATGATGATCAGCCTTCATAGAAGTGCAAGTTAGAAATCCAGTTTGTAGTGATGATAAATAGCACAGTCTGGTTTTAAAGCCTTTGAAAATCTCTGCATGTGACTTAACATCAGGATATAAGACAGCATGACTTGATGCAGACTTGGTATTTTAACCCAGAAGCTTAAATGTCATAATGCAGTATCATATGATGTTATTACTTAAGAGGCATTTTGAAAGCTTGGAGACGACAACATAAAATAAAATTATAGAGTACGGTTTTGACAGTTTCAGTTTCAGGAATCAGAACATGTTCTAACTCTTTGAACTACAATTGTGACGTTTCACATCAAATCACTTAATCTCCCATTAAGTAGCTGTCTTATCCTATTTTTCTCATAGGTATTCACCCAAATGACATCAGCATCATTGTCTAAATCAAATCAAACACTAATACTGAGTTGGGAATTTGTTCTTACATATCCCATAGCAGAGGCTGCCCACACAATCTGGTACAAAGAAATGACTAAACCAAATGCCCTAATCATAGTTTCTGCTACCACGTGCTTTCTAGCTATCTCAACTTTCATTTGACCTTGAATTTTCCCTTAGAGGAAAGTATTGCCATTTTCTGTTGACAAAAGCACAATCATGAAGTCTGGTGGGAAAAAGGCAATGCTGACAGATATATTGATTTAGAATTATAAAACAAGCACACAGGAATTCCTCAAGTTGTAGTTGGTATATGTTAAATATATAGTTTACCTTTTGAAAATCTATTATCATAGGCTGCTGTTAAAAAGAGCAATTATTGTTATTGTCATTGTGCTTCCAGCCTATTAAACAATCATGAGATGAGAAGCTTGCAGAAATTTTCTAGTGCATGAGAAAGGATGTCAGATTTTACCCACTGAATCCAATTCAAAAAAAAACCAACTTGCCTGATCAGGAATATATTCCAATTCATCTTCTACAGATGTTGCCACTTAGTCTCTCCACCATGGTTCGAGATCAATTTGGGATCTGTATGTAAATCCCCATCTAATGGGAGCTGTAACAAAGGGTCACAGAATATACAGACATTACTCTCCATCAGAGATAAAAACCAAACCACCAAACAAACAAATAAACAAACTGCAACAGAGTTTCTCCAATAAAGTTATTCAGAGGATAATAGTACTACAGAGAGCAGTTCTTCTTATTGTTGTTATAATCATTGTGTCTGCAGCCTGTCAAATACTGACAGGCGCCTCTTTACCTTAGTAAAAGGGAAACGAAATGATCAGATTGCAAAACTCGTAGACTTTGATATCTGATCATGTCTAGACAGCCTATGTCCCTGCCTCTTAAAGACAGTCGTCAAATGCTTTGCATCAATAATTTGATATGCTGCTGTTTTCGAGATGTTGAACATTAATGTCACCTCCTTGGGTCCCAAGTGTCTGCCTCTTCTGCATTCATCATTTTTAGGTAATAATGGATGCTTGCTTCTGTTTAGTTTTAATAATCATGCAGCACAAGCAGCTTCAATATCTGAAATAAACTGCTTCACAAATTAATCAAGTGCAGAACAAAGCCGGTTTAAGTATATGACAGCCAATAAAGTCATTTGTGATGCATTATACAGTCTCTAGCCTTTCCTGCTCTGTGCTAAATACTATCGCCAGCTGCAGAGATGGAGGAAAATTTTATTAGAAATCAAGTTCTCTGGGAGTTTTTACAAAAGTGTAAAACTGGATTTTATACATTAGACGTGATAATTTACTATAAATCCTAACATTTCAGAGGATTATTTAAGAGACTACATGCTTTGAAGAATTAAGAGAAAGAGCTGAAAATGGAATTGCTCTTGTGATCCAAAGATGTCTTGGATAGGTTAGCTGCCTTGCAGGCAGTCGTAGTACAAATTTCTCATACTGGCAAATAGGATCTAAGTCCGTCTTTGAGTAGAACTGAACTGTTTGTGGTTGAATTGTAATGAACTTCCCTTAGCTCAGCAGCTCACTTGGGCTTTTAAATTGTGTGGTTGTAGGAAATAGCTGAATTATATGCAGCAGTTTTGCATCAGCCCATCAGTGCAGGAACTGACCAGAACTATCATTCATTTCTCTTTGGTTTTTATATTGGATGTGAAAAAAAAAAAAGTTGTAATATTGAGATAAGTATTCCTCTTGCTTCTGATTATTCTCGAGTTACATTTAACTCTATCTTCTATCTGTTCAACAAATCCGTGTCTCTAAAGTATTTATGAAAATAGTGTGGGGTACAAACTGACAAATTAACGCTGATAGATATGCAGAGAAAGTGATGGTTTTGAATGTATCACATTGTAGATGTGAAGACCTCAGTACAGGAATGATCTCCTGAGTAAAATCTGTGTGAGATATATAGAAGTTGCTACACAGAATATTGGCTTATTGCACTCCATAGATTTGAAACCATCTTTCTTGGATGGCAGTGGAAAACTTCAATATACTTACATGAATTATAAATGACGTCTGATTCTCTTGTTGAAGTAGGTACTGTTTGTGTTTCTAACATAGGCTCTTCAACCTTTAAAAAGCTGCTTTGTGTATGTGCAAAGGTGAAAGATCTGCATTTGGAAACTTTTACGGTTGTCAATACCATTGTGTAAATTGTGTGCCCTACTGTAAATATTTTTGTTTTAATTGGGTGTGCCACAGATATTCCTTTAACATGGGAGTGAAGTCATGGCTTTTAAACAATTAGTTTAGAGATGGAATTGATTTGGAAGAAATAATGCCTGCGAAGACGCAGTATATGAAACCAGAATTGATTCAAGGCGACAATTCCTAAAGAGTTCAGACACTTTGGTGCCTTAAAATGAACATCTTTTCTGTCGGTTCAGAAATATAATAATACACAACAAGGCGGATCAAAGACCAGGAATCATCACTTTGCTTTTTGGATTCTCAGTAGTGATATAATTTACATTCTTTTAGATGTCTCTATTGTTTTATTTCAAAACAATGCACACACCCTGGAAGTGCCTATTGCTAGGTTGAGACATTAACCCTTTGTCATAGTTAGAGTAATGGGCTCAGTACATGAACAGCTGGATAAAATTCACAAGGCTATGTGACACAAAGTGCTAGACAAAAAGTTCTTTTAGATCCTACAGTGCTATGAAGCTACTGGTGCTTCTTGACAGAAAGAAAAAGTCTGTGTGGTCTTCGTTTGGAGCAACCAGGGTTCCTGTTAATTCATCAAAGCAACAGAGCTTTTAAATTTGGCATGCACTTCCCAAGGGCTGGATTCAGATGACTTTTCTTGTACTGAATAGTGCCCCAGAGCCTTCACAGCCCTGTGTGAATGAAGGCATTTTGGCATAGTGAGGTGTGCAAGTCCTCACCGTGCCGCGGACCTGTGCCTGAGCACCGGATCCTGCCATTCCCATCCACTGTAGGGCTGAGAATCTGCCTTAAAAACTGAAGCGTTGCACCTGGATGGAAATATGCAAGTGGCTTCTTATTAAGATCAAACCCAAAGATTTTTGGCACTGCATAGATCTCATCACGATATTAGCTGAGTGAAGTGGCTGCTTGTAGTTCTGTATCTGTACTTCTGGAAAACGCGGCTCTCAGTAAGAATAGCACCAGTCTGTGAGTAATGGAACTGATGGGCAAGGCATTAGCCAGGCTAACCTAGCAAAGGTCAGTCAAGGATAAAGAAAGCCTGGCAGACTACTTGATGTAAGAATTACTTTATGCAAAAAGGACTTAATGGAAAATAGAATGCATTTCCTGAAAGAACAAGCTGATAAGGATGCAGTGAAAATAGTTATTATGTGTGCCAAGAGCAGAAGGTGGTCTAGACTGGTGTGTGCCGGTGGGAATGAGTTTTACTATGTTTCAGACCCAGACAAATGTGGGGAGGCTGTACACAGAGTCCAGCAAATCTGAAGGATGTTTACCCGGTTTAAAAAGAGTATATTGTCAGAACTGGATTTCTCTAAAAACAGTCTGGCTTCAGCCCTGGCAGAGTCTTCCTTTCAGCTACTCCAAAACTAAATCTGAATCACAAATCAAATACATTTCCCAGTCTGATGGCACAACTCAGGTCATTAGCACAGATCTAAATGTAAGGCTTGCCCTCGAGCAAGTGCGTGAAGAGGGACATCATAAAGAGTCTGATCCGTTCAGTGGCAGGCAGGGATAATGTGAGTGCATGGGAGCCCAGGGGTTTCCAGTGCAAGGGCTGCTCACAGAGGGGCTGAATGAAAGGACACAGACCCTAAAGAGACCTGGGGTCATTTAAAAGAAACATGAGTTTTAAAAGGGCACCTAACATAGATTGACACTGTGCCTGTAAAAAGAAAAATGGAGGCAAATAAGAAGAAAGTTGCCTGCAACATCACCTTAGCTAATCTCTGACAGAACACTTTTTCATCACAGATCTGAAAGCATCTTAAAAAGGGAGATAATTATCGTTATTTCTATTGCATAGCTTGGGAAACCCAGGGAAAGAGGAACTACTCTTTACCTATTCTCATGCAAAGCTGAGTCTAAAGCTGGAAAAGATGGGTTTCCTAATTCGATCCATGCCTGCTATCATGTGACCCTTAAGTCACAGATGAATGAACTGTAAAATACAGAAGAACGAGTTGATGAATATTTAAGTCATGTTTAGAATATTTGAATTGATATTTTTGCACCTTGATCTCTCTTCTTACTGTACCCAGCCGCCTTTCATTTTCTGCTGCCTGTGTGCTATGCTTTTTTTCATATCCACGATATAATTTATCTCTGCTAATGTTTTTTAAGGAAGTTGTTCAATTTTTGTTCTGCTTTCCTTTGATGATTCTGTACCAAAATCAGTTATAAATATCAGAAGATGTTGGGTTTTTAAAATACAATTTATAAGCCAAATTCCTTGCTAGAATAGACTGATTAAAATAAATAACTAGAACAATGTCTATTTATCCTAGCAAAGACTTAATTTTTTTGGTTATTACTAGTGCCACTGTCATTTTCAGACTTCATTTCCACAATTTCAAAGTCTTCCAGTAGAAAACATGACCTTTTTTACAATTTAAGACTCCCAGGGCTTTTACTTCTTAGTGGCAGAGCAGCCTGTTGAGCAGTTCTGCACCCTTAAAGGGAACTGATAGGAACTGATGGACTGTTGCAGATGCAGAGACAGAGGAAATGTTTTTACAAAAGAGAAAACATAGAGTGTAATGTAAATAATTTGTCAGAAGCTATTAACACTTCTTATATTAGTGAAAGGGTAATGATCCATCCAGTGTCACACAGCATGCTACCTATATGTACAGCTGACATGAAAGCGTGCACCACGACCACCTTGTACATTGCACGGGAGTGTAGGTGCCATTTATAGTTCAGAAATCTTTAATTACGGGGTGTAGCATCACGAAAACAGCTCATCTGAATTTTGTTTCTTCTGCAGAAATTTTCCCTGAAATTAGGGGGAGGGAAAATGGGCAATGAGGGCAAATGAGCCTCCAGCAGGTTTTTCTGGCTACACTGCATGGTGCAAGTCTGCTTACTCCTTGATGGTAAAGATATGATATAGATAGCTGATCCTGGAAACATAATGGACGGGAGGAGGGTGAACTAGGTCCTTCTCTGTGCTCCACAGCACTCAGTGATGCACGTATTCCTCCTGGGAAACATACCCTCCTCAGTCCTTTTGCCTGTGGAGAAGAATGGTGAAGGCAGGACAAATTATGCTCTTGTTTCAGCCTGCATCTGTAATATTGGGACAAAACTAATTTTAGTAAGGAAAATTTCTTCCAGAAAGCTGAAAAACACTTAGTTGAAATCCCAGTTTTCCTTAGAAATTGAGTTCTGCTCATTCAACCAGTTAGAACACAAAGCTTGACAGCACAAATCCTTGTTATGGAGGCAGGGACGTGTGTCAGTCCTTTAGTTTGCTGTTTGCTCCCTGCTCCTAACTCACCGAAGGGGCACTCTGGACTGAGCTCCGTAGCTGGGTTTGCACTACAGCATGATGGGGTACCAGGGCTGGAGTAAGGGATAAACAATAAGTGAGTGATCATAGACTTTGGGCAGCAGCAGCCACTCTCATTAGTGAACCAAAGGTAGAAATTGAACTGAACCTTTTGTTACTTATGAATGCAGAAATATTTAGCTGTATTTCCTGAATGGGTGAGAGGATAACTGTAAGAAGGAATGACATAAGGCCTTGATGTTTGGAGTAAGCAAGAACATTTGAGTTCTTGTAACAGATTTTACTGAAAGCACCTTTGATACTTAAAAAATATGTGATCACCTGAGTCAAATTAGAAAAAGTTTTCTCCCTATTTTGTCCTTATTCACTCTCAGACTTTTCCCAAGAGATGACATAATAAATCTCGTCAGGGTCATGTGTATGTGCAATGCTAAACATTAGGGAAGTCAATACTTGATCATAACATTTAAAGCAGCAGTTTATGAGTCAACAAAATTCACCTTTAAAAGAAGCAAAAGGGGACTGGTTGCCTATGGGTTTATGAAGGAGTTACTGAAACTTCAGAAAAGGTTGCTGGGTTAAAATTTGGCTCCGTTGACAATAAGTTGATTTTGGTTCAGTATGACAAAGCTATACATCCGGGTTCAGTGATTCTTTAGCCTTTTGGCAATGAAGCAAAGACATTTGCTATTCCATCTCCTGACTTGCTGGCTAAGGGGACACACGTATATTCCCTGCCTTACTGGGTCTCTAGTCTAGAGAAGAGGAGGCTGAGGGGAGACCTCATCACCCTCTACAGCTACCTGAAAGGAGGGTGCAGAGAGCTGGGGATGAGTCTTTTTAACCAAGTAACAAGTGATAGGACAAGAGGTGATGGCCTCAAGTTGCTCCAGGGAAGGTTTAGACTGGGTATTAGGAAGCATTTCTTTCCAGAAGGGGTTGTTGGACGTTGGAATGGGCTGCCCAGGGAGGTGGTGGAGTCCCCATCCCTGGAGGTGCTTAAGAGTCACATTGACACAGCGCTGAGGGATCTGGTGTAGTTGGGAACTGTCAATGTTAGGTTAATGGTTGCACTAGATGATCTTCAAGGTCTATTCCAACCCTGATGATTCTGTGATTCTGGAGCAGGCCCACTTGTTCTGCTTGGCTGGCAGGCTACTTGTGCAGTAGTCCAAAAGCAGGTGGTGTGGACTAAGTATGAAGAGAGAATAGAGGGAGATTTCACATTTAAGGAAGAAGAAAGAGGAACCTTGGGATGTGCTGTAGTGTGGGTGGTTAGAAACGGTGGTATGATGGAGCAGAAAAATTTGTAATTTGTCCCCATACTCACACAGCTATGCATGGCAGCTAAAGAAATAGGATGTAGAAATCCCCATGGTATTTTCATTCACTAAATATTTCTTCATATTTAAGAACATGGTTTAGAGGTCTCCTTCCATTTCTGTTGTATTTATATTTTTGCTTTTGCAAACGACTAGTTTGCCTTTCCCATTATCCAGTTTGTCATCTTCCAGCTTTGTATTTTGTACTGCACATGAACTAAATACAATAAAACTAAATGTATATAGTGCAGAAAATACAAAGGATCTCAAATAGCTTTAAATAAAATAATATCTAGGAGCTTTAAAACTGAGCTGCATTTAAGGCTGGAAAAGCCAGCCTAAAAAGATAAGATTTCAATTTTGCCTTAAATGAATTCACTGAATCTGCATTTCTGATGTCAAGTAGATGCGAATTCCATAGCTCTCATGAATAGCAGGCAAAAGCCCTACAGCTATGAGAATTTAATCTGAATCTTTTATTTTGCATGTCTAGGTTTTTTAAAAATACATTTCTTTTCATATGTTTTGGAAACTTTGTGGATTTTCTATCTTATGGCTTGCATGGTTATTTATTTCCTGCAATTGTCCTTACATTCCAAATCACTAAATGAGTCTTCTGGAAAAATATTGTTAACATGATAAATAGCTTTGAAATGACAGCCATGATTCATTGGAGCAGAATACTTTTAAGTGGAAAAGTTCCTTGCTGTACTGCTTTCTCTTTGAAAAAAACCCTAGTCATTTAACAGAAGTTGTGGTACACGTGATAAATGCATATGGACGTACTTATAATTATGCATAAAGAAATATCAGTGAAAGAAGATAATCAGTTCTGAGTCTGCTGCTGTAGTCTAATATGTAGGGTCATTAACCCAGTGTGCAGTGTTCAGAGATGAGGAGCAGATAAGAAGAATGATTTTTTGGCTAAGATTCAGGTGGTCTACATTAATTCGTACTTATTTGGCACTTTCTGTCCTCCACAACCAGTTGTCAATGTCCAACAGTTCCTGCTGCCCTCTTTTTGTCTGTCTGACATGCTGCACTTAAAAACTTTCTGGGGCAATGGAGGTTTCCTCTTCTGTGACTGTAGGATTCCGGTTAGGGTGGAGCTGAAATTGAGAATTCCCTTCAGAACTGTTGACATGACTGCAATTAAGTAGGTTAATACAATGATAATGGATGGTAGATAGGCAAAACACTCTAGACTGATAGTATGTTTCTACTGCTATGGTATGCTTCTCTCTCTCCTTCTGGCAGTCATCCGTGGGTAATTTCAGAGTGTGTCTGCACTGCCATGAATACAGAGTTTATAAACATATCTAAGGTAGCTTTAAACCACCAAGCCTGAGTGTTGAGATTATTGCAGCCTGTAACAATAGGATTCATCTGACAAGCCCAGCAGCAGATCTGCTGAGGTGCCTAGCATGAGGTGAGATGCATAGCTTTGTGAGTACCACATTTTTGCCCCCTGGGACAGCCAGTCTGACAGTAGATTGAATGTATTGGCTGAACTGAAAGGAGCACATGTACATATGCCTTTGGTGTGGCAGCCGTGGGATAATCCATCCAAAGAGCTGATGGCCTCTACTTAGTTAACTTTATCATGGCAACCAGCTGCAGGAGAGAAAGGCAGTAGCAATGAGGGGCTAATTCTCAGAAACGTTTTACTTATATTTGTATATTCCCATCTATAGCCTGAGTGCTATCAAGATGGTAAGAACTCCTCAGTTCCTTGTGTTATTCAGTGCAGAGAAGAGGGAATAATAAACCACTTTGCCTCTTCCCCGAGGCACTGCCTGTGTGCTGGCAGTGTTGGAGGGGTTTCAGTGACTGTGGTGAGGTTAGGGACTGGAGAACAACTGCTCTCTGCAGCATGCTTGCCAGGTACCGGCAGTGATCCAGGTAGGCATTCGTGCCAACTGTAATGCCTTGCAGAGAGGGAATATTGCTCCACGCATAGACAGAGTATGTGTTGGGCACATGGTTACAAAAGGGCAGATGCACAGGGCACTTTTCAGCTTGGCTGGCTCTTTCAAATTTCCAGCAGCTGTTATTAATATTTGAATAATGCTACCAGAGTGCTTCATTTGGACTCAGCCAAGCTGTGCCCTCCAATTTCCCCTGTGCAAGCTCCTAAACCGTGTACTTCTTCACTGCCATGTACAGCCCCCCCTAAAGTCAATATGGGGCTGAGAGCATGGGTACCATCTCCTGGGCATAGGTTAGAGCAGGCTTGGGGTTGCTTTAACATCTGTTAGCAGGAGTCTCCAACTCCCTGCTCTCTCCTCCAGCCCAAACCCAACATCTGTTCTGGTGAGCATATCTAGTGAGATGCCACACTCAGTCATCACCAAAGAGGAGTCCAGCCTGCATGTAAGGAACAAACTGAACAGAAAGTATGCTCTGTGAAGTGCAACCTTTTCCAGTTTTGCTCATAGTAGGGGAAAGTCCATCCCTCCTTCCTTTGATTTCAAAGTTGCAGGAGAGATTGTAGGTGTGCAGAAGAAAGGATAGGCACAGTTCTGTGGCTTTGTCCTCATAAATCCAAGATGGAATTTCAGATCACTTACAATATCTGTTGTTTAGTTTTGGTAAAAAACTGCTAGCTGAACTTCTTCCCCTTTTGTAGAGATGCTAATGGTCATCAGAGTCTCCTGGAATTTGCTAGAAGTTATCCCTTTTTCACAGAGAGCAGTTTAAGGGATTATGAAATGATACCAGTGTGAGAGGTCCCTTCAGGGTGTTTGTAGATATGTGGTATCTCTTGTTGTGCCTCTAGTCCTCTCAACAGAAATACTGCTACCATGGGCTATTCACTTTGTGCTGTTGTAAAATGCTTTTGGCTCACAGGTACACAATACATACAAGGCTGTTTCTAGGAGGTCAGAGCTAATACTGCTAAGAGAGATGCAAGTTAGCAAGTATAGAACAGGCACAGATTTATCAGGGATGTTAAAGTGATTATAAACTTTGCCTAAAGTTTGTACAGGCGTTCATCCCTTCCCTTTTTCACATCAAAGTTATATCTAGGTCCATCATAGTCATATCCATTAAACCCTGGGCAGAATATAACAATTCTCATCTAAGTCTCTTCCATGATGCCTGAGTCCAGGAGGGACTATATAGGTACTACATATGTAAGAAGTGCACAGAAGAACCTGAATATCCAGTGCTAAATAACAAACATATTCCAATGTGGAAGAGAAAAAGGATCAAGTAATTTGTAATCAGTTCTGAATGAGAGCACATTGCAGAACCAGACACATCTCTCTCTGCAGGAACACCTGGCTGGAAGCAGGACTACCTGATACTGCACCTGGGTGGGAAATGGTTTTCCTAGTCTGTGGTGGTTTGTAAAATTTCAGAAATAGTAATTTTGAAGTAGGATGAAATTGGAAAAGGAAAAATCCAAAGTGACTGAGCATCTCATGCTGTATCACTTAAGAACCTTTTTTCAATCATTTTGAAAATACTGACAGTCTATTAGACCAGGAAATGAAACTTCTTGGCAAACAAGATGTTTGCTAATTTTGGTATTTTGTGTGAGTCAGAAATGTGTGGAGGGAAATATATTGAAACTAACCCCTTCTTGTGAACTGTTTCAGGTTGCATAACTGACATTTGCCAATAAAAAAATGTTACATCAGAAAGTTTCTGAACATATCCAGAAGAAAAGGCATTAGAAGCTACTTGCAAACACTTTCCCACACAACATTAAAAGCCATTGGTCACACTGGATTTTCACAATGGTCAATGTGATGAATGCCTGTTTTACTCTGTGCCTAACTCCAACTTACTGCAAAATAACCATGTTCATTTATGAACTTGCATATTTCCACATCATTTACTTGATCACAGATCTACACTGTCCCATTTCTTTTTATTTCATGCTTTCAGCTGCTTGGTGAAAGCAAGGTGATGGAAAAATCCAGCTCTTTGAAATGTGAGTATATCATCTAGAAATCAGTAAAAAAATCATGTTTCCCTTGATAACATTTTCACGCCCACATATATTCAAAACTCTTAAAATTTTCATTTTGGCTTCTGGAAAGTACATTATAAAGTGAAAATTATGGCTACAAAATTAGAATTGTGGTGTTCAAAATCTACAAAGTAGTTTGATTTAAATTATCCACAATTATCTGTTTTTCTTCCTACTGAAAAACAGCGTGTCACAGGTTCTTAGGATTTCCTTTGAGTGATGTTAAAAAGCCTTGCACATTACTTATTTGCTTAGTGCACTTTTGAACTGAAGCATTTAATGTTTGAAAATAAGCACTAAATATATCATAGTTAATTGGAGAAAAAGAAAGATTTTGGGAAAGAATTTGAACTTATGCGACAGCTTAGAAGTTACGGTGAGATGTGATTTTATTGTCTTGATTTATAAGGTTCATGTTGAATTCTAATTGCATTAAATGAGCAAGATATGTTAAGAGTTATGGAAACTACTGAGACAAAATAATGGGAGCAAGCATCTAAGTAATGTGAAGAATAGAAAGTCCTCCTTAACTAGCCTCTTTTGATAGCAGGTCATTCAAGGATTTCGCTGGTAACAGTGAAAAAAGAAGCAGACCTTTTGAATTTTTAAGAGGTTCTTTATTAAAGTTGATATGACCTCTAAGTAGTGTCTAAAGACAAAATTAAAGGTTTTGAGTGGGCAATAAAGTCAAGGACATAATTCACTAAAGATTGAATGCCCTTTTTTGAGTGACTACTTATTTTTTGGGGTCCAGACCTTCAGCAATATATCAATGGTGATTCAAGGTGTGGAAGACCATGGGAGTTGGTTCTCAGTGAACCAAGTCTCTGCAGAGAAAAGGATATCCTTTTGCAGTGGCTTCAGCCATAGCGTGTAGCTCTGTAATTGTGAAATGGTAAGGGCAAAAGAATAGGTGACATCTTATTCTTCTGTAGGCTTTTAAAGAATTTTAGTGACAGTGCCTCTAAAATAAAAACATCATGTTTCCACTTATCCCATATTGTTATATGTAAATCAGGAGGGGGACAAGTGCTGTGGCATTCTCCAGGTGACAAGAAAAAAAAGCAACTATCTGCAACTGCCACACTGATCCCATTTAAAAACATAAGCAAAGGGAACTATCACATTGAGAGTTTCTTTAAGACTTTGTGGAGACAGAACTCTTGAGATGAATTGATATGGGCAAAAGAGAATGAACTGGAATGTGACCTGAATTACAACTGGGAAGTAAGGGGAACTTCAGGGGTGCCTGGGTGAGTGATGCTCTCAAAGTTGGGATGGGTGCACAGAGCAGTGGCTGGTTCTGGCAGCTAGTTGAAAGCCACAGGTGATTTGACAGGATAAATGCCCCTGGTACTCTATCCATCTGAACTACTGTGCCCTGAATGAGCATGATGACCATCACACTGAAGGTGATGAGGTGTGTATAGGTATGCTCCTGTGCAGAGGATTTTTGGAAAAGCCAGATATTAACTTCTGTTTTCCTTTGCTTCTCCCAGAAGTGCTGTAAAGACCTGGTATTTTCTTGTAGAGAAACCTACCTGGTTATGCAGTGCCTGCATATGTCTGAGACGAGTGTCTATCATTGCCAAGGAGAGAGGACAAGGGTGGCCAACACTTTCCCCAACAGATTCAGAGAAAGTTGGCTTGGGATAGTGAGTTTTCCTGATAATCATATGGCTCTTCCTCTATCATTCTCCAGGAAGCTAAAGAGAGGTGACACTGTAGCCACCAGGTCCTTTATGTCTTTATTTATCTGCCCCTGTCCCAGTGTCATGTTTCTCTTTTGTCCCATGAAATGAACTCCTAGCAAGGGAATTGCTGTGCGCATTAAACAAGGTTTGTGCCTTGTGGATTACCAGTCCATGTGGCAACTTTTTTACTAAATTTTTGGTCCAATAATCGTCTTGGTGTCATAGCACCAAATGATACAGAGGGAGAGTATCTGTGCCCTAGTCAGGTCTTCCTGCCAAGCTGTCGGACTCCTGAAGTCAGTCTAAAGCCTGCACTGTGGCAGCTATGGGATTTCAAAGTTCCCTTGCTCAGAATACCTTTAGGTCCAATTTCTTTTCCACAGCGTGTGTGTGTGTGTGTGTGTGTGTGTGTGTGTGTGTGTGTGTGAGACAAAAAGCATCACAAGTCACTGAGATAATGGAACAGAGAATACTAATAGAAGTTAAAGCTGTCTTAGGTTTTCAGCTCCAAATGTGGTTTCTTTGTGGAGCTATTTCCAGTAATGACACATGGTGGGTGGTAGGTTGTGTATTCAGCTCCCCAATTAGTTGTCTTTGCATGAGCTCCACTTTTATCAAATTAAATAGAACAAAACTCAAGACAGATGCTACCTGCTGATCAGGATACTGTGGTACATATGCCACATGAATGCTGTGACAAAACCACAGAGGCTGAATAATCCAGATTGTGGTTTACAGCTAGGGTAAAAAAATGATACTGATCTAAGTTCCAGCATCAAAATATCTATTCACTTGTCCTCCCTTACAGAAGTGGTCACAACCTGAAGACATTCAGAGCTGGTTTTAGTACATCTTTCTTCAAAGCCCTTGCGGTTGTTTCAAGGACTCATGGTTATTAGAATATGCCAACTTGGCATAACCCAGCTCATAATATTTCTATCATCAAGGAATTTGCCATGTAGGAAAAGGTGATATGAAATAGAAACTATTCTGGACAAATGGGTAACAAGAAGTATGACATGAGTTATTCTCCATCTCATAATTCACCATCTATTTAGGACTCAGCAGAGTTGATCTAGTGTGCTCTGTGTCAGCTCCCTGAACATGTGCACCAGTTCTTCTCTTTTCAGTATGGATTTTTAAGTCTGTAGAGCTTCTGTGTTCCTCTGCTATGAGTGTGTAAAAGGATCGCCTGAGCCCAGAAAGCTGTGAGCCTCTGCCTTGGAGGGATCTGAGCATCTGGCTGTCCCATGCCTAGCACAGTGATCTCAGTTGTTTTTTCCCTCATTAATAGATGAAGTGCAGGAACAGAATGATCGTTGCTAGTGATTATGAGTTAACTTTACAAATAAGTTAATACCCTCTGGGTTTCAAATCAGCTCCAAACTTTAAAAAAACCCCATAGAACCTACTCTAAAATTTGTTTCAACAAGATGCTTAGAGCATCCTTCTCTCTGTCAGCACAGATTCCCCTTTCCATTGTGTATAAATATGCAAACTGTTTAAACCACCCATTATGTCAAGGATGTGGAATGGAAAGAAAAGTGTGAAGACTGTTTTCCCCATATGTTGAGAAAAAATCTGTAGCAGGCAGTAAAGAATCTGGTAACAGGAAAAGTATCTGAAGTTATGTTGCAAGGTAAAAGACATGACTGTGGCTGTGAAAACAAGCTAAAACAAGAGAAGGAGATGAAATACCCTTTACTAGATAAAGTGGTAGTAGCATGATGCCATAGTTTGCTGAAGCATGGTGGTGAAGGAATTTTAAGCGTTTGGGAGCTGGCCCAGCTGACTTTGCTGATGCTGAAATTACACAGTTCCCTCTCAACTAGCCATATAAAATGTAGCTCTGGCCAGGAGACAACCCAGAGAATCAAAGGTCGGAAAGTCTGAAATAGGAAAATGGGAGATTGCATTACCCTGAGAAGGAGCAAGATGTTTGCCACAGTGGGATATACAGCCAAGGGAAGGAATCCCCATGTGGAGCTTTAACACTGGAGAGTTGTAAATAAATACTTGGAGAATATACTTCATTTGTCATTAATAATGCAGTGCCTAAAGTATGTTGGATGTGCTTTAAATATTACATGTGAATCCCAGGCCTCTCTTGTAATAATTTTAGAAAATATCCATAATCTTGTCATTTTAACAGCAGAACAAGTTTTCTGGCCTTTTCATCTTTTTTGGTGTATTAGGAGCTGAGAAGTGTGGACCTTCTCCACATAAAAATTGCATTTAGTGTTATTATTGCCTTTGCAGCTGTGCAAGTAACAGTCTACTTGATTTCAGACAAGTAAAGTAAATTAAGAGAGGGTGAAGACCCAAGCACAATAAAGCTACTTTGGAGTCATTACAAGACATAAATACAGAGCAACTCTCAGGTGAAATCTAGGTCTGGCATCAACAGTCACAGCTCCAGCCTCTACAAGCAATACCCGTTAAATATCAGGGTTAACTTCATCTATCAATCAAAATTTGGATTGATCAGAAAATAGTTTTAGACTTCGGAAAACATTAACAGTACAACAGGATCACTGAATCATCAGTGCAAGGTTCTTGTCAACATGATTTCCACTGATTTATTTCACAATTCAAAAGAAGCATTACTGTGCATGCAGATGGAGCCTACCCAATTCTGTACAACATATAGAATGAGAAACAAATCCGATCCACCTTTCTACTTCCACAATTTGCGCTAAATTAAAGAATAAGTAGTAAAGGGATGTATGAACAGGAAAAATAATTAGGAGAAATTTTTTCCCAGGGAGAAATGTGTACACTTCCAGCTAGCATCACTGGGACTTCTGAAGTATGCTTGCAAGAAAACAATTTGTTCTCTTGATATTAAAACATACTCAGCCTGTTGCTGTCAACGACACAAGATGGGCCAGTGACACAATGCCTGCCTGAGATAAATGGTTAGATAGACTATATACAGATTTAATTTTTGTTCCATTCAACCCATACTTTTGATACTGCTGGATGGTAAAAGTCATGGTGAAGGCTGAATCTTTCCTTCAATATTATTAAAGCAGTGCTTAATTAAATTAATCTGAAACATATATTACAAGAACACAATGTTACTCTCTGACACCCATCCCTTCCCCTCAAAACTAAGGACTGACAGAGATTCAACCTGATACAGAGCCATAATTATTATCTTCTTACTTTCTGACTATTCAGTTTACATACAGTTGTACTTACATTTTTTTCTGTTTGATACGATCAGCATGCTGTTTATTTGCTTAGCTATTCATACTGATAAGTATATCTACGCGGTGCTGTGGCTGCCAAGCAGCTTTTCCAACATAAACTGTAATCATCCCATTTCAGTAGCGGTGGGGAGAGAGGCAACATTGGACTGGGGATTAGGAGCACAAATTCTTGTGTTTGTCCCAATACAGTGTGTAACTACAGACAGGTCACTTCACCTCCATGTTCTCCTTCCTTTTTTATTGGCTTTGAAATGCTTTGAAGCAGGATTTGCCTCTTTCCTTGTGAGTCTGTGAAGCCCCTGGTGTGTTTTCCCCCTGATGCTAGCTCTTGATCTTGTAAGAGGGACCTGAGGGCACTGTGCTGATGTTTCTGCTGTGCTGAATGTCCACATGGCAAATGGGAGGCTGAACAGGTCAAGCCAGAGGCTCAGACCACAATGGCTCCATTCAGCACCCACAAGTTTAAATCTCTGTGATGCCACATAAAAATTGAGCCCTTCGCAACCCAGTGGAACTAGGGAGCTGTGTGACATGTACCTTCTGCTCCACTTTGTAATCTCTAGAGGAGAGTGTGCTAATGGGGGGTTACAGTCCTTTTTTTACTCCTTCTGCTTTATCTGCTCTGAGAATAAACAAATATGCTGCACACACACACACACTGAAAGCAGAAAAGATTCTGCAGGAAGGTATTCAGTGTGGAAGTCATAAATCACACAAGAAATGAGTGTCACTTCCATGGTCTGTGTTATATAAGGGCTCCCTTAGATAACAAACATTCCCAAAGAAAAGTTAAAATTGGCTTCCTATGGCCAAGACTGCTAAAATACAACATTCTTCTGTGGAAGAGGGGGGCACTGGTAGGGCTCCTGTACTTAAGTTGTCACTGGAGGCAGGAGAGTGCAGATGAAAACTGGGGGAATGGTAATGCAGAGAACAAGAAGAAAGCTGGAAAGAAAAAAGAAAACCACAAAAAACGCGAGCTGTTAATCACATCCCTATGTTGATAAAATATTTATGAGATCTCATTCAATTAATTAGAATAAACTATGTAACACTGCAGGAAACAAATTGAAAATTTAATAAAGTAAGTTCACTTCCAATTTCTTTTGAAGAAAGAAGCTAATTATATTTAGTTCTGTAATTATAACTTTAATTAAAATATAATGCAAAATATTTCATAAAGTGAAAACAGTTCTGTGTTAGAAAATGGAACCTTTAAGACAACTTGGTTCCCAGACAAAAATTCATAACAATTTCAAATGAACATTTTAATACACCTGTTTCTTTTCAAGGTAATTTTAGTACAAATCCATCTTAGAAATGCTCATCAGTGTTAGCTTTTATTTAAAACATACCGTCTTACCTTCCTGCCTCTATCCAGAAATGTTTCTCACTCCACGTTAGGGATGTGTGTTTTACATACTGTATTTAAACCAGAGACACATTTCTTATTTATACTTGCCTATTGCAGCCTACAGAACCCAATTTTTATTTAGAGAATAATTTCAAAACACATTGTAAAGTGTATCCACATAGCAGCTGCCTTCACCTGAGCAACAAGGGAAGAGAGCGCCTCAGGCAGAGAGATCCAGGCAGGCACAGGGAAACTTGGGTCTCGCAATATAAAATGAGAACACTGACAAAATGACCTTTCGTTGATGTTTTTGATGATGATTTAATAGCAACAGAGTCTTCTAGGCTTGTGTAAAATGAATTTGTCTTTAGGACTAAAAAAATAATTTTCCAAATGATTTCTAACGCACAGTTCACCAGGGAGTCTGGGATGAATGTGCTGTTTGTTGATTCTCAGAGTTTATCTGAACTGTATTTGAAGTCTGGTTGCATTTCTCCCACTTTGTTGGATTCTGATTCAGCCAAGCTCATAAGTATTTTCATTTAAGATAGAAACCACAATTAGATGCTTAAATAAGTTTTTAAATAAGTGTACTGCTGTGTCCTGTTCTCAGTGAAGACATCAGAGTCCCAGACCTTTAACTTTTCTTTAGATTCCAGTAGAAAAATAGTTATGCCAGTGCGTGGCCTTCGAATCTCGTCCCTCATGTGGCTTTAGCTACCTGCTCTGACTGGCTGGCTCTCGACACTCATTTTTCCATCCCTGACCTGTTTCCAACCATTTATTCTTCATCTCTCAGCCTGCACACATTCTCTCCCAGCTGGCTCACAAGCTGCAGCTCCAGCTGAGAAGTGCCAGTCCAGGACCACCCAACCTCTTGCAGACAAGGGACATCCACAGTCCCTCCGGAGCATCCTTCTGGCAACACTTCTGTCTTCTCTGCTGCCCACCAGACAGCAAACACCCACATGCTGGGCCCTGACCCTCTCACGTTCTGCTTTGGCTTTTTACCAGTCTCCACCATCAGCTTTTTTCCTGCCAGTGCTGAAAGAGTCAGCTTTACTCGATAACCATGCAAGTGCTGGAAGTGCTCCTTTCTCCTTCCCACCTACTTTTTTTTTTTTTTTTTTTTTTTTTTAATTTCAGAGTGCTGTGTGTGAAATTAGATCGGACATTCTTCTACACAGGGCCCACAGCTGTGCAGGGTGGTAGTTAGCATGATCACCATCACTGTAGAATAACACTATTTGTAATCACTAGTGGCTTATTTGGTGTCAAGAGATTTGGGGGTTTGGAAGAGGTAAATTATATAGATGTTTGCCTGTGAGGGATGACCTCTTCTAGCTACAGTAAAGCCCTTTCTCCCTAAACATTCCATGCTGTGTTTTAGTCTGATTTTTTTGGCTAAACCAGAAGTGTGTTCTGCTGTCCTCTTCTGTTAAACAGTTATATTCCTCTCAATTCACAAAGGAAAAAGAGAGCCCATTGGATGAAGCGCACACAAAAAAAATTAAGAAAAAAAGAAAAAAGGAAAAAAGGATTAATTTTTTGCTCTTACCAGTGTTAACAGGACAGAGTGATCACTAATGACATTTGATACAAAGGTGCTTTTTGTCTCTGTTCTTTTCTGGCTGGAGGAAGAGAATCACAGACTTTGCTTAGCCTTAATACTAGTCCTAGGGACGTACCTTTTGCCACTGTTCTGAGCAGGACCTTTGAGCACCAGACCTTAGATCTTTCTGACTTTCACCTTTGTGTCACTGCTATAAAGCTGCTTAACTATAGATTTTCAGTGCTAACAAAAACTCCTTCTGTTCTTCCCGAGCAGATCAGATGTAATGAGAGTGAGTCAGTTATAGCAGTGTTAATTGAACAAAATAGGAACTGAAAATAGATCACTTTGAAGGAAATGCTGGATTGACATATGCTGTTTTTGTACATTTGTTGAACATTATTGAGCATTTCTAGTGTGGTAATCAGAGAGTAGGAAAATATCTGGGAGTGTTTATTTGATAGAGTTTACATTACACAGCCTGCAATACAGCCAGAGCAGCATTTTGTGATCTTTCTGATCACATAGTTCATTTTTTTCTCCTCTTTGCTAAGGAACTTGTTATGATCAAAAATGACCATTGAGTGACAGAGCTGATGTTTCAAAGTCTGTCTAATGAATAAGAAGCACAGGAGCAATGGGAGTGCTCTCAGAGTGTATCAGAGGCTGTGACACTATTACTGAAGAAGCTGCAGAGTTGACTCCTTCACTCAGGCTGTGGCAGCGGATGCTTTCATCTCCCACCCTCTCTAGTTTGCTCTGCCTGGTGAGTCAATCGGGGTGGTGGCCATTCATCCCCTACAGCATAAAGCCCTTTGTCCTTCAGGACCTTTTTGTGATGGAATTTCTTCATCTCAAGGAGAGCAACTAAAGATGCTTGCTCAGATCTAGCTCACTTAATCCCTTTTTGGCAGGACTGGCCTCTCCACTGACATTTCAGTCTCCCTGCAGAATTGAAAAGCTAAAGATCTGGGGTGTCTGGACTCATCCAGATGAAAATCAGTAGTGAAGTCAATGAAACTGTATCAGGACATAATTTGTGCAAATCAGTAGTATCTCCTCTGAAGTTATTGGAATTGCTGCCATCTCAAATATAAACCAACCCTTTACTTTAAATAACATTAGAATATGCTTACTTGCTACCATGTTTATACAGACACAATATTAATCACATGTTGCTTTGTGCCTTTGATCCACAAATGAACTCACTGGGCTGAACAAGCTAAATTTTTACAAGGTAAATTTTAAAGAAAAAATCTTAAAAAAACTGTACTTGATCAACACACAGTCAGGTTGAAATGAAGTGGGTTTTTTGGTTTGGTTTTTTTTTTTCCCAGATAAGGAGAAATTCAAAGTCTATTCCCTTGAAAGGAAAGATTCATATTTATTGTTTTGATCTTTCCAGAAGAGATCAACTCCCAGTAGCCCCCATTGCTGACCAGACTGAACCACAAGGACTGAGCACGATGAACATGCTCATTTACATTGTTAGTTAGTATAGAATTACTTTTTGTATCTTTCTCATGGTGAGATCAAATCTTCTAATACAGACAAGACTTTATGCTATTTTAAAAAATAGCTTAAAAGAATTGAGCCCTCAGCTTCAATTAATTACATTTGCAGAAAGATGTGGTTTATATTCTTATTTCTGTTGGTAGTGTAGTATACTGTAGAAACCATCTGTGGGTGAAGATTGTCTTCTGCTGGGTAGTATTATGGTTACGATTTGCAAAGGCAGGGACCCTTCTAAGGTGTTTGCAACCTGAGTACCATTGAGGTCTGCCATGAATCTGCTGTACAACTGTTTTCTCTTTTTGTGCATCTCTCTCTGCTCTGATCTTCTGCCTGTCTGGTTTATGTAACTTCTACACTCTGCTGCAAGAATTAACCTTTAGGGTATGTCTATACAGTGCCTAGAATAAAGGGGTGTTAATCTCAGGGGGAGCCTTTGGACAGTATCATCTTGAAAATAAGAATTTAACCTGTAACATGCCTGGCCCTGTTGTTCTCAATGCTTCTATGCATCCAAGAAAAAACTAATAACAAAGGGAAACACTCAGATGTCATACAAGAGATGTGAATACTTAAATAGCTGCCTGCTCTTTAGTATTTTTAAGACTTAAAGGTTCATGGGGTTTTTTTCCCCTGCCTATGTTAAATGAAAACATCTTTACTTGATATTCATCATTCTACAATGGCCATTTCATCACCTAGACAACATGAATAAAAGTTATTATTCTTACTCATTAGTCACTCAGTCAGGGAAAAGAGAAAAATTGAACGTTTTAGAACATTTTACTTTTCTGTCATTTTAGAGTAAATGACACTCCTAAATGATGGCCAGTCAAACCTACAGAATCTATTAGTAACTTGATAATAAGTGTGAGGGGATGCTGGGACCCAAAGGAGTCTTAAAGTGGCATTTATCAGGCATGTCACATCATTGCTACTGGTAATAAAAGCATTTTTGTTTTATGCTGCAGCGTCTATAGAGAATAATATTTTTTGTGCTATAGCCAAAAGTGATATTGCTACATTCATCACACTGTTTGATATGAAATAGCCTAAAAGCACTGGAAATTGGCTGTCATTATTTGTTTCTTCCTTTTTTTTTTTCCTAATCAAGAAGACTACCACAGTGGTGGGGAAAGTTTTCCTTGTCGTCAAATTAAGTCATGCAGACACACAACAATTGTAACATCTCTCCATCAGAAATCTAATCCTTTGTTTCTAGCACTGTCTTAAAGTTTTAGTGTCCTTTCAAGAAGAATATTTATGATTAACTCATTTAGTTTTAATTTGTGTGTCCTGAAACTAAGGTTCAGTGTGTTTGGTTTACTATTACAGTTGTTCCTGGTAAAATCTTCACTGGCTGTAGTGAAAATTCTGTGTGTTTGTGGACTGCAAGACAACGACTGTGGATGTTAGCTTCCAAGTGTTAAAAAACAGTGAGAAAATTAGTTGGGTTTCCATCTTTAATCAATTTTTAAAATAAGATATTTAAACAAGGGCAGGTCACAAGGTGCAGCTACGAAGGTGTCTGTGCTATAGAAGTGTTGTGGAAACCGCTGGTGAAGGGACAGTGTATCCTGCTGAAAATAGTTTTCCCTGCTGGCATAGCTACTGATGATATAAACTATGTTCTTTTGGGGCATTTCTTGAAGTATGTGATTTTTTTTTCATGCCTGAAAGAGACAGTGGGACCAAGCTAAACTTTTCAGTGTAGTCTTGGCTGGTGGCAAACTACTGCTGAGTCATCAACTCAGTCTGTGGCTGTGATAGACTCTGTTCTGCCTAAAAAATAAAAAGTACTGGTAACAGTAATGAAATGTTAAGAGTGAAAAAAAAAAAAAAACAAAAAAAAAAAACCAAAAACCCACAAAAAACCCTAGAAGAGTCTTTCTTCTTTTCAGCTGCCTTTCTTGGTAGGAGAAAGATTCATCAGTTACTTGCAATTGATAGGTCAACCAGTCATGGCCTTGTGCTCTGTGTCCCCTATACAGCTGCTGCAAATTTGCATGGGAAAGCTTGTGCAATTTCCTATGGAAATGTAAGGCTAGAGTAGGCAAATGCATCACAGGAGCTCATTTAATAGCTGAGAGGAAACAGAGCACATTTATCATATTGAATTCTTTCCCACAGATATTCATCATTTGCATGTAAAAATGCCATCTGATTTTCTCCCTCATAAACCCGGTGTGATGTTTTCCTTTTTACCTGTTGTTGTTATTTTGGTTTGGATTTAAATCTGTCACTTTTGAAAACTTATGCTTTTTAAGCCCCACTGCACTCTGGAAGTAGAAATAAGTGGGGTTTTGAAGGACTGGGGAAGTTAAAAATACTCTTTGTTGAATGTGCTTGTGCAGCACAATAGATTTTATAATTACTTGAGCCGGTTTCTGGTGGGGCTGATCTTTGAAGCTAAATTCTGCCCTGACCATTTTTTTCAGACTACAGAATTTGTCATATTGTCTGACTCTGTTAAGATCTGGCATGTCTTATTAACACTCTTCAGCAAAGCAGCCCACTCTTTGAAATATATAGTCAGGAAAGACTGTTTGAACAGCTGGAGCAACCTTTGCACTTCTTAAGGGCATAATGGTGCCAATATTGTGAGCAGCTCTCTGCACTTCCTTCACATTAATCTTATTCTGTCTTTATAATGTGCTGACATATCAGCTGACTCTATGGGACATTCAGTCCCGTAAGAGCATGATGTTACGACACCTTAATTCAGGTTTCTAGAAGTTCATGCAGCCAGACAATTAAAAAAGGCATAACATGAAGAAATGTAGAAAAGAACCACAAATGCAGAAATGCTATACCCTTAGTGTGGATGGCAACAGTGAAACAGGGTGAGCAGCTCATGCCTTCCTTTTCCTCGCTTCTTATGTAATTATTGCTGGTTCTTTGCATCGCAATTAAGGACTTGCAGATGAAGCAAGCTGTCACTCTGAGGTCAAATATATTACTTGTGGAGTATAGTGCTAAGGAATGGCCCTAAACAAATAAATTAATTTTGTAAATAACATCATTTTATTGAACTCAGGAACACTCTGTACGAAGCTGTTCAGCCTTCCAAAAAAGTAGCACATGCCCCAAAACACTGGTTGAAATACCCAACAGTTGCAACAGCCTGCAGACCATGCTGAGAAATCATAGAATCACAGAACAGATTGGGCTGGAAGGGACCTTTCAAGATCAACTAGTCCAACCCCCTGCAGCGAACAGGGACATCTTCAGCTAGATCATGTTGCTCAGAGCCCTGTCCAGTCTGGCCTTGAGTGTTACTGGGGATAGGGCCTCTAACCTCTCTGGGCAATCTGTTCCAATGTTTTACCACCCTAATCATAAAAAAATTGTTCCTTATACCTAGTCTGAATCTACCCTCTTTTAGTTTAAAACAATTACCCCTTGTCCTATTGCAACAGGCCCTGTTAAAAAGTCTGTCCCCATCTTTCTTATAAGCATCCTTTAAGGACTGGATGGCTGCAATAAGGTCTTCCTGGAGCCTTCTCCAGGCTAAACAAGCCCAATTCTCTCAGCCTTTCCTCACAGGAGAGGTGTTCCATCTCCTTGATCATTTTATGAATGCCTTCATGAATAAATACATCACCCTGCACAGACTTAATTTCTTCTATGTTCTTTTTCCCCAGCAGCATTTCTTTCTGAAGCTGTTTCTGGCAGAGAGCAGTTTGTGTGGCCTTAGGGTGACTCTTGTGGGTGCCGTTTTCTGCCAGTGGCTGTTTTCCTAAGTGTTTTCTACCCCTTTCTCTGGTAGTATTTGCTGATTTATTTCTGTAAAGATAATGCATACACTAGCAGACAGTTCTGCAATAATCATGTCTCAGCAGTTGTCTTTGGTCACCAGTAATGAGAAGAAAGGAACGAACTCAAGAAAATGCTCTAATTAGTTCCTGTAGATCAGAACACTTCTCAGCTGAAATAAACCATGTGTCTTCAAGAGCTAAAGTCATTGCACTGAAATGTGGGCTTTTTTGAGGAAAGAAATTGCAGTATGTTTTAAGGGACAAACGAAAATAATTTCATTACGCAAAACAAACAAACGGCAATAGACTATGGAGAGGAAGTTCAAGATTTGTATCTGAACATCTCAAAATCAAATATGCTTGTATTTCTGTATTTATATTATTATGTATTTATAGCTTGTATTTAGTTTGTTATGCTCTATGCTCTATGGATATTTTCAAACAGGGTTTCTTAACGCTGTTTGCAAAAATTCTCCTTTTGTTTTACCAGTCCTCAGTTTCTGTCTTGCTGGTTTCAAACATTGTTCCCTCTCTTATTGGATTTGAACTAAGCAAAATGACCCACTTTTGCTTTTGTTAGTATTTTCATGCAAAGCTAGAGATATTTGCAAAGAATCCATGAATCCATTCTACAAGAAATCACTGCTCCTGTTGCGAGCAAAGACAATTTTTCTATATGAGCACAGTGAAATTTCACCAGGAGCAAGCCACAGATGTGTTTCACTGAGACAGTTTGCCATTTGTTAGTGGAAACACTTTGCAGCTTCTAAAATATCACTTCTCTGAGGAGCAGCTGCCTCAGTCTCCACTGCAAGTTCTGTTGAGTAAGGTAGGTGTGTGAACTGCTGACACCCATTTCCTACAGGCATTTACCATATATATGCACTCACTCTAACCTGCCTGCCTATACCCTCTTTAAACAGAAAGAAAGCAGAATAATGACTTTTTCCTGCCCAGGTATTTCTTGTTGTACGTTTACCACTTTGCTTCCGAGTTGTATCCCCTACCTCTTGCCATAAGAATGAATTGTGAGCCAAACTAAAAGTCCATCGAGGCCACTATGTTGTCTCTGACAGTTTTCAAAAACTGATACCTGGAGAGGAGTAGAAGTAGAGACATATATATGATTGTCTTCTCTAAACTCTTGCCAGGGTCCAGCTGTTCTCAGTATGGGTACTAGTAAGTACAAGTTTTTAGTAAACCTCAATGGATTTTGATTCCATGAACTTTCCTGTCTTCCCTCAAACCACCCTACAGTAGCATCCATAATACTCTTTGATAAAAGGTTTCACAGACCACGTGTCTGTTGCAGAAAATACCCTTTAGCTCCTTTAGCTTTGTTCTAAGCCTGGCTCAGAATTTCCTATTTCCTTTTTTTTTTTTTTTTTTTTCTAATTTGAAAACAGCTTATAGCATTTCTAATACATTTTTCCTTCTTTCCCCTTTCTGATGCTTTCTAGCTCTTTGTACTGCTCTTACCTTCTCAACTCCAACCTTCTCCAGGTATTCTACATGGAATTAGTAACCAACAGCCTATGAACATACGATCTTCAAAAGTGTATCTTGGTTAGATGGTTCTTCTCCTTTAGCTCTAATAGGACATAGGTATTTAAGTAAGGAATGTGAACCCTATGTCTTTGAGAGTTGTCTTTTCACTAGTACATGACAAATAAGATCAACTTGTTCCATGCCATTTTGGTTTTTTTTTCTGCCACTTGAATGCATAGGAATTAACTTCTTATCAGCCATCCAAAGACTATCCTGAGGCATTTCAGAAAAATAAATTGGAATGACTCAGCAGTAATAAAATATTCCAGGCTCAGATGCAAAGTTAAATGCAAAAACATTTCAGCTTTAACTAAAGCCTTGGAAATAGCATCCTAGTTTAGGAGCTGAACTAAGCTACAGGTCGTTTCTGTCCAGTTATTCAGGTCTAATGCTTTACCAGCTGACTCCAATAGTATATCTGACATTGATACTGTGAGCACACACAATACTTTGTGACACTTACAAGGCCACAGTGGCATATTTTGTTGTTTTACATCTTTCTAAATACTGATGAACTACTCTAGAATAATTCATTTGGTGTTACCAACTTCCTACATTCCTCTCTCCATCTGAAGGGCCTGTACTTGGTTATTAACCTATGGACACTCTGAACCCCAAGGATTTCTCTAATTATTTAGCTCTGTAGGCTAAAGTCTGCAGAAGTATTTAGCTGTCAAAAGGGCTAGAGGAGCAGTGAGCTATCAGAAGAGCACACGGATGCTGCAAAGGCATCCACAGTATGTTTAGGAAAGGGGAGAGGAACCAGAAGTGGGGAGTTGACTGTCTGAAAAGAGAAAGCATAAAAGTATATATGAAAGCCCTTAGCATCACAGAAATCATATCATCAAAGCCACTAGAGGAAAGATATAGATGTGAACTTTCATTTTACACTTAGCACTCCGTGAATTATTTGGATTCCTAGGTGTTATGAAAAATACAAACTAGAAGACGAACTCTCACACAAAATATAACCAACAACAGAGGGAAAGTCATGATGCTCCCTGTAACACAGAGAACCTTAAAATTTACAGTGAAGTTATTTTTCAGGGTCACTTGAGTAGGAGAGAAAAGCAGTCAGGAAGTGTCTAAAAGGCAGCAAGCCTATCTTGTTTCACATCTCTGTCTGCAAAGTAGGTGTTTCCTCTTCAGTGACCCAATGGAAGGAGCCTGGTATTGCTCTGACTGATCTTTCCTGACTCAGCTGGCATTCCTAAGGTCTTTCATAGTTTGGATTCCACAGGGAATGGAGAGGGAAGAAAAGTTCAGGTACTCATCAACAGGTTTAACAGAATCTAATATCAAAACCAAAAATGAAATCAGGTCTATTCTGCATGTAAGAATTGTCCTTTTGTAATCAATGGGAAATACTTTTTCTGGTATTTGGCTGAATGTTTTGATGTTTCTGTTTAATTAGTCTGGTTATCTGCCCTTGAGAATGACTTATAAACTTTGGACATAGCAATATTACTTCATCCAGGCAAGTGGAGACTTTATCTGGACAAATATCTGAATTCTCAAATTCCTCATTCTTGGGAAACTTTACATATGAACTGATATCATAAACAGTTAAACTAACATAGAGTTAAAGGTGGAAGAAGGCTAGAATGGGTATCTCTGAAGTCCTTAATTTATTACTGGATGTTTATAATTACAAGGCAAATTTTCCTAAATAAATGGGAATGAAGGCTATCACTTACAGTTCATCAATTTATACTGATATCACTGTATTTATTATCCAGCCGTACAGAGACCATTCAATTAATTTGGTAGAGAAGAAAGCCAGATGCACTATCTTCCGTTAAAGTTGTGTTAAATTGTCACTCATCCTTAAAAAGAAAACTACTGAATGCTTTTGCATGTTTACCAGTTTGCTTGCAGTCTTGTATTACTTGTGAAGCTTAAGTGATGGCATTTCTGGGACAATCCTGCATGCAAGCAACTCAGCATTTCCATCTTCTAGAAGAGGCACATCCAGTAGTGACTTTAATAATGATGAGGCATAAAACAGCAGTGATAAAGTAGACATTACATTTCCTAGTCTAACTCTGAGTGATTATGCTTTGAGAGGCACCTAGATTTCTTCAGTTGTTTCTATAGCATCTTTGTATTTGTGTATACAGTCTGTGTGTATGTAGCTCCAAATCAAAGCTGATGAAGGTGGGAGGAATACAGAAAGATGGAAGAGTAATGTTTGTAGGAAAAGAGCTGAAAAAAGGAGAATTTCACTTATCTGGACAGCTGGATTGCTGTAGAAAGCAATATTTGATGGAAGACCCATGCAAATGTCAAGCAAGAAGGCAATACATTCTGACAGCTATCAGAGATCTAGTGGAGAGATGCCTCTGAAAAGTAAAGTGAAGTTCTATAGCAGCAACATCTTCAGTGTTTTGTGTAGAGTGGAGATGTGTCAGGTGAAACAGAGTAGAAATCAGATTATTTGGTACAATGTATAAAAAGATGTATACAAAAAAGATGAGGCCAGGCTGGAGAGGGTCTGAAGAAAGGCCACAAAGATGATCAAGGGCTTGGGGATCCTGCCACGTGAGGAAAGGCTGAGAGAATGGGGTTTGTTCAGCCTTCAGAAGAGGAGGCTGAGGGGAGACCTTCTCCCCATGTTCCAGCATTTAAAGGGTGGTGAGAAAGAAGATGGAGACTCCCTTTTTTCAAGGAGTCACAGGGAAAAGACAAAGGATAATGGCTACAGGTTACTCCTGGGGAGATTCTGGTTGGACACAAGAGGAAAATTTTTCACAATGAGAACAATCAGCCACTGGAATAATCTCCCCAGGGAAGTGGTGATTTCCCAACAATGGACACTTCAGCTGGACGGGGGGCTGTGCCATCTTGTATAAACCATGCTTTTGTTAAGAAAGGTTAGACCAGGTGATCCTTGAGGTCCCTTCCAGCCTGGTATTCTATGATTTCATGACAAACATTTCTAAAATCTATCTGGAACTAGAGAGCGGGGAGGGGAATTGTTAAGCAGAATTTTTTTCAGACCTACCAACCAAGTATCTGAGCCAGACATTGTAGAGCAAAAAAGGTTACAATTTCTAGTGAATTCATTGCTTTCCCATATTACTCAAAGCTTGAATAAGCAAGTTGTCAACTGTAGCTCACAGGGACAGTGAAGAAAAATGGAAGACAAGACTATGACAGGTTGGGGTGTTAGGACTGAATACAGAAAGGGAGGACATCATGTGAGCTGAATTTGAACAGAGTCCAGGCAACTGCGCTGCAAAAGTGTCACCTCCCAGTCTCTCTGCACAAAGGAACTTACACGGTCAAAATCATCTGGTACTGCAAAAACGTGCCCTATTACTGCCAAATGCTTTGAAGAGGTACAGTGTTATGATGTTTCTACTTGGAAAGACTGATACAGATACAGTAGCTCAAATAAGCACTGTTCCTGCTGCTGCAGTTGTTCTTGTATGAAAAATAAATCAAAATTCATGCTTATGTTTCAGGATAGCATCTTTTACTGTAGTGGGAAGGCCTCTGTAAATTAATCATGCTTCAAATACTTTATCTCCTTGTGTAGTCCATTCTCCTAGGTAAGTAATAGATGTTACAATGCAGTCCCTGCAGCTTACAAAGGATCAGAGAGCCTGCTTTCCTAATTGTAGGAAGAGGGCAGTGTTTCTTTCAGTTCTAAGCTTGCTTTTTTAAGAAAGGAAGGGGCAGTATGAATGAAATATCTAAGATGTTAATCTGGAGGAGGATTTTTATCACATGTAGACACGCTTCAGATGGGATAAAACAGAAATTCTCAGTCTTGCCCACATAGGGAAATATCAGAACCATGGATTTGAGGGAGGAAGCATGTATCTAGCTTAGGTGCATTTCCTGGTATTTAATTTTATATCTTAAAAAATTTCTGGGTGCTTTGTAGGTAACTTTGCACCTACCCATCTGATTAACCCTTGTACAACTCTTACCTGCAAGTGCAGCCGAAAGGATAATTATTTAGAGCAGCACTTTGCATCAATCCTCTGCAGCTTAGCAATGAATGTGTACTGTATAGATACTAAGATATAGGTGAAGCTATACTATTAGATTATGTCAGATTTGAGGAATTCAGAGATACAGTCTCAAAGCATGTGAGTATTTTAAAAATCAACTCTTAAGTACAGTGCTGCCTGCCATCTCAGTTTCCATCACTATTCATCCAGAGTATTTGGTAATATGAAAGTCTGTCTGATATTCAGTTTTTTTCATTTTACTCTTCAACCTCTTCTACTTTCAAAAGCCTTGTTAAGCAGAGGTTACTGGCTAGTTTTTCCGTCAGATGAGCTACCATGTTATTTATAACAAATTATCCTCTCCTCCCGTCAATCTAAATCATCCCTGACTTAAAGATCACTGTTAAATAGTATATTTTTATACCATGAAATAAGAATGATTGCTATCTGGCCAACTGGAACTGAAATAAGATCCCACAGTTTGTGATAATAGCTTCATAGTGTGTCCTGAAGGCTACTGAGGCACTGCAGTGCTGTTGATTTCAAGATACTGCATACAAGTTATTAAAATGTGTTATTAAATAGGATTTTCTCCTATTATTTGTTATAAGTAGAATGTGAAACACCCCACAGAAAGTTGCAGTGGAAGGACAGGTAAGAAGGAACAGGAGTATGACTTGAGTCACTATAACAGTGATGTTGTCCACTTTATTCTAATGGAACCAGGTTGGTGTGAAAGACAGCCATGGCAGTTCACAGGTGGACCTCTCAATTTTCTTGTATGCCAAATTCATACTCCTTTGACTCTTTATTGAGGTTTTTAATCCTGCAATTTAAGAGAAATGAATTTCAGCCCCTGGCTTTTGCATTGCTTTCTAATAACTGTAAAATTGCCCAGGTTCTTTGGAAATTTACCAAGGATCATGAACTACAACAAACGTCTGGAAAATATTGTTATAAGTTCCAGATGCTCTTAGGATTGTTTCCAACAGCCTTCAGTGATAAAGACTGGAAACTTTCCAAAGCTGGTAAATGCATCTAATTCCCTCCAGGTCCAATAGCTACTACAACCTCCCTTGGAGCCTCGAACCGTAAGCACACTGTATTTTTGGGGGGTAACTCAGACTTTCCTTTAGCAGATGATCAGAATTTAATCATGTTAGTAGTGAATTTTGCATTAAAGCAGTCCCAAAAATACTACTGATCATTGTAAGTTTATGAACCACATCTCTCAGGAATGAACCTGAGTAACAGGAATTGTGTAAGAGCCAGATAATACTTTCAGCTGCAGAGAGCGCTGCTAGGAATTGTTTTAAACTGTTATTGGGGGATGAAAACACTGATTTAGCTGTTGAACAGTAATAAATGAGGCTTTTTTGTACAGAGCACTTTATAAAAAAATTTTTTAATGGCCATCATCAACTGTGGCCAATGGCCATGATCAACTGTGTGTTTTAATCCAATGATGTAATAGTTTACCTCTGTTTTTCTCTTACTACTTTTCAGCCCAGAGGTTTTATTTCATTTACTTATACTCGCTAATACTTCCTTATTATGTATTTTCTAGTTTAAGGATCACTGTTGTTTTGAATGGTTCTTGATCTGAAAGATGCTGCAATTATTTTGCTTACATGAGTTTCAGCCTTGATGGGGTACAGAGCAGATTGCTATTTTGTGTAATAGTAGACTTTATACATTAAATCCTTTCCTTTAACCTGTACCATAGAGCAATCAATAATAATAGCTGTAAAAATATTTGGTTGTGGGAACATGACTGACTAGTTGTAACGACTAAACAAGTCCACCTGCCCAGCCAAGGCATAGCTAGGGACAGTAATATCAACTCTGACAGCTAAATCCAATTGGGCCATCTGCTGGGAATTCCAAGAGCAAATATCTGTTCAGCTTCAGAGATCAGCTAAACTGTAGCTACCAATCTGAGGTTTTTCTCACTGGATGGGGCAAGCTAGGCAGTTGCAGCTTTCTATGTGTGCAAGTCCAAAACAGTCAGTAGACGCTTCAACAGCCGTCTGGGGGATTAAAATTGGATTGCAAGTGCACCCAGACGGTCCAGCTCTCTGCCTGATTCTGGTTGACATGTTTTTTCATTCTATTTGCAGGGACGTTGGTACATTTTATGAAAGACTCCTAAAACTATTCAATTTGCAAGTCAGTGCAGTAAGTGAACCCATCTCACGTTATCTAATAGAGCAACCAGAAAATGACTGCGTCTGTTAGTTCCTCACAAGCCATCCAGTTATCCCCACAATGGTGACATCTACCATCAGTGTGACGGGGAAAATCTGGGGGCAGTGACCTCTTGGTCAGGCAGAACACAGCCCATCCTGTTGTGTGTGGCACAGTCCCATGGCTTACATTGACAGTTTAGGGGCTTGAGCATCCATGTAGACGAACTTCCAAATTTATAATCCATAAGAGATCTTTTTCAGATCATGAGTTATGATTGGTTTCCTTCTAAAGGATTTTATCTCTGTGGATCTACATGAGATTGTGGAGAGGTTTTCTTGCTCCAGTGCCTTTTCTGGCAGAAACTTCAGGACAATAAGATGATCTGGCTCTAGTTTCATCCAGATGCTATTTTAATCCCTCCTTATAGGAGGACTCTAAAAATCAATAAATGTTAGGAAAGGAAATGATGAAAACTTAATTCTGTTAGCATAACTTTTTAGGGAATTTTACTTTCACCTGCTTCCAATAACTCATTGCTACTTGGATTATTACACTTTGAAGCTGTGTACTCTATTTGGGATTTAGGCTTTAAATATGGACAGGCTTCAAAATGGAGTGTTAGACTGCATCAACAATGTTTTTCATCACACAAATTCTAAATTTTGTGTGTAGAAGTATTTATTTTTTCTTGCAATTTTTCTTCAGTGTTTGTGGTGACTGTAATGTCACCATCTGTTCAAGAAGAAACAAAATAAGGTGCCAGCTCAGATGTGTCAGAGAGATTAAAGCCCTGTAATGTTCAAAAATTTCATATTATGATGAATCTATTTGGTTTCATTTAATATATGTCTATACTGGTTATTGTTTATAGTCAGAATGCCCAACTGTAAGAATAATATGTGAGAAGCTCGAGACTGACTGGATACTTGGGGTGAAATCTTAGTTCCAGAGAAGTTGAGAGCAGGGTTTTTTTGTGACTTCAGTTTGCAATGCTTCTGAAGTTAGGTCTCAAAATTACCTGCTTATTTTTGGCCTGCTTAATAAAACACTTCAGAACAGACATTGCCTTAGCAAATCAAGTTGTGTTCGGTCTAGTCCTGCATTTCAGCTGCAGTAATCATCAACCTTCGATGCTTCAGTAAGAACAATGCTTCTATTTTATCTGAGTCTGAGACAGTCTGTCAGAGATGTAAGGTCTTACACCTTGGCACATGCCATTCTCAAGTCCAGGTTTTGTTACTAAACGATTAATTTTGCATACTTGTTTTATCTAGTGACTTTTGGGTGGGTGCTGACCTCTTTGAGCGGTCATAGACATTCTTTTTCTGCAATAACTGTTTCTATTATTAAAATACTTATAATGGGAATTATTTAAAGAGGTCCCTTTATGTAAAGGGATATTTGCCAAACAGATTGCACAGGAAGCAATGATTACAAGATCTATATGCAAGCTGCTCGTTTCTGCAAAAATATCCAACAGGACTGGATGTCCCCTTTGGAAACAATCAAACCAAACTGGAACCTACAGGAGGGATCAAATCCAACTACATTTTGACAGGATCCTCTTCTGGCATTCAGATCCATTAATCTATATAATCTGACAGTTTCTAAACTCTTCTTCTAATTCAGTTTCCAAAGCTCATATGAGATTTCTTCTGCTGTGAAGAATCCTCTTCTCTGACAGTGAGGATTAGCTGAATGCATTTCTTTGCCAAGGCTCCAGAGTTTGTCACAATGTTGAATTTCAAACGACGTAAAAGAATGAAACTGTGGTAATGGTGATACTTGCATCAATAAAGAGTGCTGTCATCTCTGTGCTTCTTGGGAGATTCTCAAGGACCTCTGGCTTCAAAACCTTATTAGGAACTTTCCTATTCTGCCCCAAATAGAGTTTCAGCCTGCACACTATGATGTTAAATACATTCTCCTGCCAGCATGGAGCTAGTGCAGCTACTGCAAGTTCAGAAGTAATTGTAGACATCAAAACAGGGCGTGAAGGTCTGACTGAGGAACTGTTCAGCCTTGCAGATATTTTTAGATGGCTGAACATCTCACTTAGTGTGACTTTTAGAAATACTTTTAAGGAGATTTACATAATAGTTCACTTCTGCGTGCAGAGGAATATTTCTCAAGACTAATGTTGCAGAAGTTATAAGCAATGCCTGTACTGAGTACCTAATGATGACAGCCAGTGAAAAGGTTAGTGTTCAGATTATTCCAAGACTCTTCCCCAGAAGTGTTTTCTTATCTTGTCTACTGAATCTGGCCATTGTTGGACAGAAGAATCAGACCTACTATAGGAAAGGCTGTTCTCCTAAATACTGGCATAACCAAACAGAAATTAAAAAGATACAGAAAAGAAATAGGCTCCCACATCTAATGAAGATAAGCAAAATATTTACCTGTAACTCACTAGGAGTTATCATATGTTGTTATTCCCCTTCAATAAAGAATTTGAATTTGAGGTTTAAATTCAGGAAAGGTTTAACAAAATGGCCAAGCACTGAATTGTATGAAGATTTGACTAAAATAGTTAGGTAATAAATTTGCTTAATTTCACTGTAACATAAACCAGCCATCAAGTTCATAAATGCAAGTAAATGCAGTCATTTTCCTTCAGGCAACCAGGCCAACTTGTGAGAATGCTATCTTGGTAAGAAATGGATGTACCTTGACAGCAAGCACACGGTGTTGAAATAGTTCTTCTTTTTGTGTATATAGCAGATTCAGCAGCTACTCTGTGTAAGAAACCTGACAGGTACTCTAGGATCAGACATTATTTGAAGAAATAGTTATGTTTTAGAACAATCTGTCTCACTTTGGAGAAGAATCAGTGCAACTGAAAGGATCATTCTTTCCAGCTGGACAATGGGGTTAGCACATTCCTTGTGAAAGGCAGCAGGTGGGATTCAAACAGCTTGTACAGTTTGGAGGGCAGGAATGCTCCTGAGATACTGCATCATGGAAGATTTTGTCAGTTCAGCAACTCCTCTATTAAAACAAACAAAGAAAAAAACACCAAGAAGCAATGTTACTAAAGTGCAAATCTGTATGAGATGTGGTATTTAAAGTTCAATCTGAAATATAAAGCATGCTTCAGTAGTTTACATTAAATGGAATACTTCAAATCCAGATACTTCAATATCTCTACAAAATGAGAGTAGGAGATAATGATCTTCCAAATCACTAAGGCTGCTTTTTTTTTTTTTTTTTTTTTGAGCATTTTTAACCAAGAGCTTAATCAGTACAAGAAAATGGGTGAAAAAGGCTTTAGGCATAAGTAAGACAACCCAAAACTCATAGTGACAAATCTCATGCTATGGACGGGACTGGATGATACATACAACCCTGTCAAAATCCTTTTTTACACTGAATGAAACAGAAGCCTTTGGGCATGTGAACTCAAGCATGTGAAGAAGTAAGCAAATATTTCTAGAGCAGTTTCGTTTTTTTCATAACCTGTTGAATTTGTTCTTTTAGTTCACTTCAGGGTAGGATACCTACAGCTGTCTCAAGTATAAAGTAATGGGTACTTAAAAACTGTAGAGTCATTTTAGAGAAGAAAAGATCTTAGGTCAGCTCTCTACATTTTAAAATAGTTTTGTCTCCTGTCATGGTGTCAGTCATATCTCTATTAGCGGTTGATACCTAAAACCAGAAAGACTGAATAAAAAGTATCACGGTGTAAGCCAATTGTTCCCTGATGTAAAAACTGGGGAATTATTGTTTGACCCCTGTGAGCTGACTGGCGTATGTCTGGAAGTATGAGATTTAATTAAACAGATGGTAGCATACATTACTGCTTTAGAAATGTGATTAATCATTATAAATGTTCTAGGTCCTTTAAAAGAATGACTAGAGCATCTGGCTATCCACACTGAAACAGTGTACACCCACCTGACAAGAATCCATCTCCATAACGTAGATGATACTTGTGTTTATGTTAATTACTTTGCATCTTTATGCTTCAGTTGAATGGACAAGTGCTGGCACATTATTTAAATAAGGCAGATTCATTCTGAATTTAGGCTGCATTTAGATTCTATCTACTGTGGAATTTTAGCATGAACAAAAAGCATGAAGCAAAAAAAATCCAATCTTAACCCACCAGTTTTCAAGAAGCCTGGAGATGAAATCTGATGTAGGGTTTTAGACTAGGAAAAGACAAAGTGCCCCTGTTGTGGGGGTACTTTTCCTCACAGATCTGTTAGGAACCACACCATTGTAAATCCTGGACAAGTGCACTAACATTAGTCCTAACATGTTCTAGCTGACATGCCCAACAACCCATTTCAGAATAGCCCTCATGTTACACATAAGTGTGATCCAACTTCATCAGCAGTCAACGAACAGAAGAGCCGTCTGTCTCAAGTTCTCTGCTTTTCATGTATGTCATCCTAACACTCATGGCCACAGACCAGGTGTCTTAGGAGTATTCCTTACACAGGTGCTTGGCAAGTGCCTAACAGCTTGCCTGTTTTTCTGAGGGGACACGGCATGAACTCAGAAGGAACTTGCTAGTGCCTGTCAGCTTCTTCTGGTGGGTACCTTTCCTTGGATGGTTATGAGCATGGTGATTTATTTTCTTCAAATAGATATTATATTTTTTAGTCCTCTATATTTATCCCCATTCTGTCATTTAGTTCCATCTGCCGTACATGGGAAATGGAGTCTTTATTTTAGAATCCAGTTCTGCAAACTGCTGTCAGCTTGAGGCTTTTAGAGATTCACAGTGCTTAAAGCTGGATGGGACCCTTGTTTTCAGTCTGTTCTCTAAAGTGCATGCCTCATTTCATTTGTGTTCTCCCATTGCAAATTGCTGGCTGATTTCCAAAGTATATAGCAATCATGCAGGAGGTGTTTGGTGCCTTGCAGGATGGGGAGATCCCCATGCAGTTCTCTGAGGACCCTCTTCTTGGGAACGTTTCAATCATGCTTAAAGAAATAAGAGAGAAGACCAGCTTGAGACTGAATGATATCCATCAGGTCAGTAACCAGTGTTGCAAAACAAATACTGCAGGCTTAACTGATAACCTAACTATATGGGTTTCTATACACGTTTTCATTTGCTAGAAGTCACACTAAGAGCTAAAGATACTCGGACAAGCCAGATTGCTCTGTTTCTCTTGTTCAGCAGATCAATGGATTAATACTCTCTATCACTTTCATATGACTCTGAAAGGCTTACAGAAATAAACTTACTTTAGAGGATTACCTTCTAGTTTCTGTGCATTTATAAATGCCATCTGCTCATATCTGAGAGCTGGGTGTTATGGTAACCTGAGTCTTTTAAACTTGCGCTAATTGCAGAGTACATGCCCATACTCATGGAGCACATATGCATGTGGGTGCATAATGCTGGCATGAGGATGGTAACAGGGAAAATCCAGAATATGGGAAGCCTTTGAATGGATCTTGCCTGCCACAGTGGTCTGGTTGGAAGCAAGGAGGTCCCCTCCTCCACAAGCCCAGGAAGGTTACTTGCAATACCACAATATCATGACATGCTCACAGGCCAGGTAACAAGGGCTCTGCTTTTTTGACAGTGTAAATCAAACTTTGGGGCAAGGATGAGGGCAGAATTTTGTTTTTCATGTAAACTTTTGAGATACCTTGTGTGTGCTTCAATGTGAAAGTGTCACCCGTTCAGTTGATTCCACCTGAAAAAAGAAATGCTCATGATTACTGTGGCCACGGACTGAATTTGAATCACCATGCACACAACTCCATGTGCATTTACTGAACTTCTTAGGTTATTCTTCATAGAAAGTAATTTGGCGTATGTATACAACATTTTTTCAAATTACTTTTGCACTTGAAAGTGTCTTTCAGCATGTGGTCATGTAGATCTAATAAAAGTCAATAGAACAATTTCACAAAGTTAGACAGGCACACAGCCTCATTCCCCATAGTTGACTGTTGTATTAACTAGTATCCTGCTACTGTTTTCCTCCTTTGTGCATCCATTAATTATGGATCAATTATTCAATTCTTTAGGAACTCAGGTGATGCCTGGGCTACTGAGTCGTGAAATTAAAGCAATGCCACAGTGAACAGGAAAGAACATGCATTTACTTTAGAACCATCATCCTATGATACTGATATTCCTAGGACAAAAGCATTTTTCTTTAATCAATAATTAAGCCAATTTGTATGAATGTCCTTTTACCCACACTGCTTCTAACTTTTCCAGCATAATGTTTATCAAGACCTTATTTCTGAGTAACAGTCTTTCCTCATTTTTTTAATGGCACAATCAAAACCTGAAAGCCAAATGCCTGTTATCACCATAGGCATAATTCACTGTGCTCTATATTTTTCCTAAATGAAGCACAGCACAATCACCAAAAGAACAACTGCTTGACAAAGTGAATCTTGTAGTTCAGTAAAATTTAGCCACTGAGGATCAGCTCAACAAATAAAGTATTAATTTGCTATTTGACATGCTGGAAAAAGTGTCAAACCAAAATGAGAGCAGTGGCTTCTCAGCTGCTGGGACTAGAAGGAGTAGCACTTTCCAACACGTCGCTCATTTCACAGTCAGTCTCCTGGTTGTGATTTCACTTAGATTCCTGTAATATTTAGCTGGTTAAATCAGTTCCTCTTTACCTTTGGGGAGTGAAATTCCTGATGACAAGTCTTTTGTTAGTAAAAATTGTTTGCTTTTGAAAAATGTTCTCTAGTGTAAGAACCTGAATAAAATCGAAACCAAATATTTACACAAAACCAAAATATGCTAACAAATAAAGATAATTGCCTGTTTTTCATTGCCTTACCCTTTGTTCAGTCATCTACATCAATCAAATTAAGCAATTAAGCAATTTACTGGAAAAAACCTAACACTTTACAGCTTTTTTGTATGGGGCAGAAAGGGAAATTAAGCTGATATTGTTTTCAAATGTCTGTCGTTTTGCAAAGTGCCAAGTCTTTAAAGAGTACTCTCTTCAATGCCCAGCCTGCCTGGCATGAATTGGCATATTTAAATTATGTTTAACAACAGTGCCAGGTCATGTGTGTATATACAGGTAGGTTTGTGTATACAGGTAGGTTTGTATATATAGGTGGATTTATATATACAGGCAGGCAGGGTCTGTGTATATGTCTTCATCAGGACTGAGACTGGTGGCTGTCTCGCCGTTCTGTTGCGTTCACATGCGATGTATGACCGACCACACAGATTGCTACTGGGGTGAGCACAGGGAAAACTGTGGCTCCTCAAAGTGCTTGCAAGTACAGCTTGTGTCATTGACCCTGGGCAGTGTGGCACTGATGTCTGTGCTGCTGAGAATCAACCTGCTGGTGTCAGAAATCTTTAAAAACTCAGGACAACAGGTGCAAAGCAATTTGTGCCAAGATTTCCTCCAGTTCCATTACAAAATGCTAGTTCTGGGCTATGTAGCAAAGGGTCGTTCACACCCCACTCACCTGAGGCTGCCTTGGGCATATCAGCAAAATGCTACTTAGAACCCCCAGATTTGGAAGCCCAACCTTCCCCTACAGTTCGTGAAAAAAAGTTACTGGCTTGTAGTTCATGACACCTAAGTTAGATACCTGTCGTTGAGTGGCTTAAAAACCTCCTAACTCTCTAAATCTTCCACATGCACACATTTCATGTTCAGCTCCTGCCAAATCTTTCAGCCATCAAAATGCTTTTCAGTGCTCAATCTCTAAAGCATAATTTAAACTTGTTGTGACCCAGAAGGCCAGGCTTAAAAAAAAGTTGATTTTCTTTTTTTTTTTTTTCTCACTAGGTTACCTGGATTCCCAGTTTGAGGAAAGCAGAGCTGGGGCTTGAAAGATATGTTTGTGATTCAAGCTTATTTAGAAATAAAAATGATTTCTGAACTTTCTGATTCAGTTTGGTTTGGTTTCCAGAGAGGAGATCATGACCTTCTGTGATGGGAGAGGTTGTCTTCTCCATGTGGTCTGTGAAGGTGTGAAATATATAAAATGAAAGCTCCAAGTGTTTCTTTTTTCCTTTTTTAGGTTTTAGCATTTTAAATGGCAAGAAAACTTACTTCAGGGTAGTCACATAGAGATGATTTTTAGATCATGTAAGTAGAGTACAATATTGTGCTGTTTTGGCTGGGCTTGTACATATGATACTTTCAGAGGTTCTCGATGAGTGAGGAGCAACAATGTGTGCTAGGAATTCAGAGCAACTTTTTTTGGCATGCATGATTTAACAGAGTTACAATATAGAGAATTTTTTAGGGGAAATCTTTAACCTTTGGAAAAGCTGTGTTGGAACATTGGTTTGTTAATTTAGAAATGACGGGGTAAAGCTTCCCTTAGTTTATTTTGGAAGCTTCAGCCTACATATATTTGCCAGTCCTTTCCAAAAAATACTTCTCATGTGTAATAGCTGCCGAAGGATGGTGAGATGGTGCACTGCTCTGGTGGTTATCCTTTCATTGACAAACTGCCTGCTTTTGCCACTAGATTTATATGGCCATTTAAAGAGAGAAAATTCAGGACCTGTAGACTAGACAAAAGCATCATAATATGCTATTTCTCCATCTAATGGAAATGTCAACTGCCTTGGTCACTCTTCCTTCTGCCCAAGAAATTCTGTGCCTTTGAAGGGCAGGTGTGTTTTATATAAGATAAATCTAATGACAAGGGCTTTTTTTTTCCTCCTAATGCAATATTTTTTGAGGTCTTATATTATCTGTGTACACTAGGTTCAACCCCACTCTCAAGACCTCTCTATCATTGATGGCCACACTAAGTGTGGAGCTCTCTAGAGAGGGACAGATGTGGAGGGGATCTAAGCATTTGTTCATTCCCGTGGTCTGGCTGGACAAAGCACCGGTGAAGCCAAGTCCAGTCCCCTTTGGGTTTCAAATCCATATCTTCCTGAGATGAATACAGACATATTCAACTTACCTGTGCTGGAAGGCGTAACAATCCCATGAATGAGTTTGCTCAAATCCACTCCCAAATCCAGAATTCATCTTGCAGCACAGACACAATAGAATCACCTGAAGCTGATTGTTCAGGAGCCAGGGACTGCCGTCTTAGAAAGGCTGCATCTCTGGACCTCAGTTCAGCAGTCCTTTTAATAGGGCCAGTAATATCAGCTTTAAAAAGCAGCTAGAGCAATTTAGATAAGCTATTTAGTAGAAAGTATTATTAATAGACTTTTTCTGACAGCGGCATGGGGATGACACTTTTCACTGCTATATATTAAATGAGTTTTTTTCCCTTTTTCATGATGAGTTGCAATAGTGTTAGCAGCCCTGGCAAATGCATTTCCTGATTGCTTTTTCCTTTCTTTCTAACTTCAGAATGCATCACTTCAGGGACTGCGTATCATTTACTGAATTGCTTCTGTTTGCCTCCCCCAGCCGCTGCCTGCTTTGTCAGCAGTCTGGGATCCAGCCGGTGACATTTTTCACTCCTTGTCTCAGAGGCACCCGGTGCTAAGTCCTGCCCAGATGCTCTTGCACGCCTTTCTGTAAAGTCTAATGATAGAGCTGTTCAACTGGGTGATATTCATAGCAAGAGGGACAGGTCTTGAGAAAGAAAATCGGACAAAAAGCAGGCTTGCCTCAGATGTTGAAAACAGTTGGGGAAGAACTTGATTTCAATTTAAAGGGCACTTCTGCTTTGCCAGTTCTGAAGTGCAACGTGTGGTAATAAGAGATGATTATGCTGCACAATAGCCTGAATATAGTCACTGAAGCAGGGTGAAATTTAAAAAGGTTTCTTCATATAAGGCATGATGTAATGATTTCTGTCATGCTTACAGCCATAAATGAAAATAGCAATTCATTACACACCAAAACTAAGCAAGTAGTTGAGGCTGCAGGTAGTACATAAGTAATAAAACCAAAGCCAATCTAAGGACCCAGAGGCTGAGCGCATTTTCTACTTTATTTATTAGTTTTGATCTCGACCAGAATAAACTAGACTAGAAATAACCATCCACCTGCTCTGAGTACCCTGCCAATTATTTCAATCTACAAATCCGAAACACAATGTGAACAGCTCACCGCTTCTAGCAAAGTGCAATACCCACTCAGATATTCCAACCTCTCCTTTTCCACCAGTACTTTAATTCATTTCTCTCCCTTCCAGTGCCAGGTCACATAGATGAATATTGCACTGATAGATGCAATGGCAAAGTATTCTTTTCTTCTCCTAGTTTTTCAATGAAATGTAGGGAATGTTGCCTAAAGTACAATGAAAACACTTTGCACTGTCTGTTTTTAGAAGCAGGCTTGTAAATTATTAGGCTTTTGTTCCGTGTTCTGACTTTTCTTAGGAGACCACTTTTTCTCTTCTTTTATGTGCTTAGCTACTTTATGTAATATTTTGGCCTAACTTCCTCTCTTTTCTCCATTCTACCTTTCAACTTCCTAAAACTTGAGAGGATGCGTAGCAAAATTGCTTTTAGTAGGAGAAAAGTATATGAAAAACTGCCAATGTTTTAGCTACTTAACTATTATGTCTTTATTTATTTTAATCTCACTAGAGGTTAAATTCTAGTGTAAATAATGCATTATTCTAAATGGATTAATACCTTAACAGTTAACATTCTTATCAATGAATCTAACAGGTGTTGCTCTTATTTAGTTATAGACCAAGAAAATAGTTTCATTTTTGCAGACATATAAAAGCGATTCTGCATTACAATAGTTGTGAAGCCATAGATAAAATTTTAGTGCCCTGGAAATCAACGGCAGAACCTAGATTTCCAATACCTAGATTTTCAAACAAATTAAGTGCCCAAATCCCTTTGAAAATCTCAAAATCACTCACAGGCAATGTCATCTCAACATACAGATGGTTTTGGTTCTGTTACCACATTGTAAATACAGAATTACACTGTAAAGTAACCCACGGCAGTGAGAGCAGAATTTATCAAAGGACTGCTGAAAGAACTTAAGGGACTCAGATGCCTGTACCCACGATTACTCCTTCCACTCCTGCTACAAATATTATCTGACTCCCCACAACTGGGTGTAAGGCTGCAGACACACATTCTCTTCTGGAGCATCTGTGCTGCTTAAAGAGGTTACGCCCCCATCCCACATCCATCTGTCTCTTCTTCCTCTTGCTCTCTCTTTAGTTTGCGTGAGTCAGCTGGTATCCTCCAAATCTTCCAGCTGCCTGTCCAACTCTCGCTGCTATTAGCAATAGCCACTGAAGGCTGGGTCACAAACGAGGGATTCTTTCACTGAAAGGGAAAACCAATATTTTCCCTTTCTAATCAAGGGAAATAAGTGGAAAAGATGAGATGTATTTTTTTTTTCAGACTAAAATCCAACATGAAAGGTGGATTTCCTATTGGCTTCACCTTGTCATTTCCTTCATTTTTTTATGCAACAGAAAAAACACCACAATGAATATATGTCTCATTTCAGATCTGCTCTGCAGGGGAACCGATCCCTTCTCCAGTGGACACACAGGATCCCCAGGGATGAGAGTCTCTGTACACCTTCCCCTCTCTCCCCCACTCCAGCATGTATCCCTTAGCCTTTGGTACAATATACGTCATATAAGCTCTGAGATGATACTTGATGTACATATTTTTTTGCTGTTTCATTCCAGGAGACGTGTTAGCTTGGTATATAATCTGAAGGTGACTACACCGGACAAAATATTACTAAAAACTCCTCTCTCCCAATTCTACCATAACTTTGGTGAGTCTTTGCATCCAGGCAAACCAGCTAAATGACTTTCTGAGCTGCAGCAGATGCCGTGTCTTCGCTTCTGGTCCCTCATAAGCCCCTGCTGTAATTCCCAAGGTCTGGCTGGGTGCTCCCAGTGATCTTGGTCTCTGTGTGAGCCTCAGGCTCTCAGTGCCCTGCTGTGCAGAGCTCCTTCCTGCTCACCACATTCCCTGAAACCTCTTTCTGGTCAGGTTTGGTTGCTCCCTCTATCAGGAACAATGTTTCCCTTCCCAAAATCCCCACCTGACAAGGGCAATGCCCTTTCAAAGGACCTTACTCTGCAGACTGTGAATAAAGAGATGCTATCACTCACAGTAAAACTGAAAGCCTTTGCTTAATCTAAAGGTGTTGTATGGCCTATTTAATATTAATAAAATTGATTTTTAAGCATGATTCAGAGAGAGCTTTGATGCACAACTTGCCTTATGTGTTTTATGAAAAGTCTGAAAAGTGTTTCAGCATTTCTAGACTGTTTCCTTCTATTGTTTCAGTAGCAGTGAACAGTGATGTGTTGTTCCCAAGTACCTTTGTTTGGATGTAAAGCCATATTTGAAATGGCATCAAGATCTCCTTTAAATACCCTGGAAAATAAAAGGAGAAAAAAATCCAATTTATGGATGAGGATCCTAAAATTCCACACTCAGTGCCTTTTAAGTATTGCAGTCCTATATTCTTGAGATTCCTTACGGATAGATGATCAGGCTTAGAACTGAGTAAAGGTGAACTTTATTAAATAAGTTCATTATAATTGTATTTCATAGGTTTGGGCTTGCGATTAATGGATTGTAAATTTATACTTTAAGACTAGAAGAACATGATCATATAAATAGTCTTATTGAAGTTAACAGGGCTGTTCTTTGAAGAAAAATGCCATTCAGCAGAACACTTAAATGTATGCATAGCTCTAAGCATATGTTTAAGTTCAAATGAAGTCAATCTATTTGGTTTTAAGAGGGCTTGACTGTGCTTAGGTTCCTTGAAACATTTATATTAATATATAGGGTGGCTGCTGCAGTAGCCTTGGGATGTCATTAATGTTTAAAAAACAACAGTCTTTCTAAGCACTCATGACCATTACATAAGAGAACTATTATTACTTGGCAGCCAGGTTAAGGCCTTAAAAACTCCGTCATCTGATATGTTTATTAAACTTTCATATGTATTGTACAGATGCAAAGACAATTTAACTGCATACCAATTGCTGCAGCCTGGTCCCTACTGCCAAGTGTGGTAGAGAAAAACTTGCCAGAATGCAGTTCAAGAATGGTGATAAGAAAAGAATTTTCTATTTCTAATTTTTCTACTCAATATTCAGAAAAAAAAAAAAAGTGGATTTGCTCTAGAAGTCATTTTCTTTGTGCTCTTTTGGACTCTCCCTCCCCTCATAGATTGTAATAGTACCTTATGGAAGAATGGGAAAGAAATCTCTGTAGTGAGCACAGCACAGTATGATGAAGGAGTGTCGCTGACACAGCAGCCACTTCAATGCATCTCCCTTACAGCAAAAAGCTGCACTGTATTAGGGTAGTTTGAAGGCAGAAGTTCATTTATTATATTTCTGTAACAGACATCTAATGTCTTAATTACGAGAAACTGATACAGAACTAACAGGAACATTCTACATTATTAAACAAGGGTATAGAGGTTGAATGTATTTTTTGCTTTATACACATAGGACACTGTATATACAAAGGAAACTTTTGAAGTAGGCATTCCAAATCTGAATCTCAAGGTCTTTATCATAGTTAATCTATCAAGAAATGCAAAACAAACAGCATGCTTAATCCTCCTGCTTCTTAAGTGTATCTGTAGGTTACTTAGCAGCATAAGGCAATCACATGCTCCATGGAGCATCATTTCCCTGATTGAGAGGAAATCATCCCATATTTTTTTTCTCCCCTTGATTTCCAAAATAATTTTTACAAGAGACTGAGAGTCTTTACATATCTGCAGCCATCGCTCTCTCCAAAACAGAAAGATACTGCTACTGTTCCACTGGTGTTCACAGTCCTGTTCATACCTTAAACTGGCCCAAAACCTGCTGACTTTCCTGCAATAAGGAGTTTCACTGAGATCTAAGAGGTGTTATAGTTCGTTTGGCCTCAGGATCCTTTTATCTAAAGTAAGAATAATGAATGAAAGAACAGTAGCAATGATGATTGATCAAATCTGACCCCTTTATATTTGAGCAAACCTTCCTAGACCTCATTTTACATGACTGAGATTTGTCATACTTTTGGCAATGACCAGGTATATTCATAAAATTAGAGAGAGGGAGGGAGTGTAAGCATATAACGCAGGAGTCCTTCCTTGTTGTTTCTCATCTGTAGTCTGAACTCTGCTATATAACACTTGATTGCTGTTGTCTTGAATAACAAAATTCTCATTTGCATAAATGGGTTGATAAGCTGACTTTTTAAAGTTCTCTTCCACATAAATGCACAAAAGTAGCAGATTCATATCACCATGCTTTATGCTGGACACAAAATGGTGCAATTCAGAAGAAATTCAGTAGTGCCTCTTTTTTAAAGCCATGCATAGATATGCATGAATTGAAAATAGAAGAAGTCCTTATCTTCCTGTTGGCATTGAGATCCAGTACAATGGGTAAATGTTGATTAAATGTCAGATACACTACACTGGGCAGTGCTTTAATCAGTTGTTTCTATATATTCCAAAAAAAAGATGCATACTTTGAATTAAAAGCTCGGAGAAGAAAAAAAAAAAAAAAAAAAAAAGAAAAAAGACAGTAGTGCTCTTGTCAGTAGAATGTAGAGAAAAACCAGAAGTCTCATTCAAACATATTCAAGCTTTTGTACGGCAAAGTTATGCAGGGCTTAGAAAAATACAATATCAGAAATGTAAGCTTTTAACATTGTTGTTCTGCTCCAGTGAATGGCCATAAATACGATATTTATAAAGCTTTGTGTTTGTCACACAAGGATCCAATATAAAACCTATTAGGTTTATAATTAGAAATATATTCTGTTCCCTTTCCAAATTCCAGCCTGTACTCTGGAAGTCAAGGTGCAAACTTTCTATCACGGGCATTGACAATAAAGATGAAGGCTCTAAGCCAAATTAGACCCAAATTAATGCCTCAATAGCTTCAGTTTCTTTAATGCCTCTGCAAAAGACTAAAACTTATTATAACAGCTCATATGATGGTGGTGCAAAGGAGGTGACTTCTATTCCTTGCCTTATTCTATTCTCTTACCTCTGATCTGGTTCTCAGGAGCTGAGGACAATGAAAATAATTTCTGTTACAATAATCAGCAGGATAAGGTGACCAGTGTATGAAAAGGACACAGGGCACAGAAAAAGATGGTGTTCTTACATGTTCTTTTCCAACCGGAACCACAGTTTGACTTGTAGTGGATACTGTTTTTTTCCCATACAGAAAATTCTCACTGACATGGTGTTAGGGAGCTGTGAGCAAGTTACCTCTGGATATTAATGTCTGGTTGCACCTAGAAGAATAGGAAGTAGCTGTAGTCTGCTAGCAGCTGACCAGTGAAAGAACTGGTATGCAAAAATTAGGTAAGTGTGATTTCCATCTCTTTGATCAAACAATATTGCATACAGACATGCTCACTACTGTCAAAGTTCAGAGTTGTTGTAGTCTAATTTTCCAACAAAAAGATGTAGGTACTTGTTTTGGAAGATTAACTAGCTTAACATTTGTCTATTTACTTCTTACCGGATCAGTTGAACAACATTTGGGCATCAACCTATTGGTTTTTTTAAATTAAAGTTTACAGAAATAGGGTAAGGTTGACCTGTGAGTCTTCTGAGCATTTTTATAAATTTCTTCTGTTTTCAGTTCTTCCTTGAATTAAAAATAAAGTTCCTGTGAATGGAAATTTCCTCTGACAGTTGGTGCTTAGAGAAGCATTTGTCTAGTTGCAGCTTAGCATAGATGTTAAGGAATAACAGAAACTTTTTAAATTATAGAACTAATTATCTACATGCAGCTGATCAAACACTTTGCACTTCCAGCTGTGAGCACAACTCACCACATCTGTTGGCCTCTCCCTGGGTAAATCTACGCTGCAGTTGCTGCTGTGAATGTTATAGAGTGGAGACACACCAAAGGCAGCATTAAACTAACAAGCCTTGGATTTGTTAGCCTGACAGCACAAAGCTTAGTGGTGGCTTTTCGCCTGGAGTCTTACCCAGCTTGCTGGGTGTTGGAGCCAACAGAGAGTTTGCGAGTGTCACAGAGCTGGGCAGCTGCAACTGCTCTTGGCTGTAAAGGCCGGTACTGCTCTGTCCTTCACAATCTCTTCCCTCTGCTGTTTGGGTTTTTTAAAGTTACTTTAGTTATACAGAAAGCTCATTGGAACTACCGATTGCTCTTACCGTTCTTAGAGGACAAAGGGATGGCAGTGAATTGGCACAACATCAAATAGGGGAAGAGTCCAAGCAGTCCATGAGGTAGTTTATACCTCCATGAAGAAGTTGAGTATCCTTGAGTTGTAGCTAAGTGAAAGAGGAAATTTACTGAGACAGGTACAGTGTTCTCTTGAGTACATTGTATTGTGACTATTAATATTTAATATTAATATTTAATATTCAAAACATCCTTTTCTCACTTAGATCGTGAGGACTCTGAGAGTTGCAGAATATAAGCACTATTAATGTGCAATGTACTCATCTTCGCCTACCACATGGATGAACAGTCTTTCATATAGTCTTTTAGACTGCATGAATAATCTTTCTGCAAACATAGAGATTTCCACATGTAGGAGTGGAAACACTGTCATCCATATGCCTTGGGAAACCCTCCACTCACACCTTCTGTACAGTCACTGACATGTGCTGTATGTCCAGCTTTAACTATGCATAATAATAATAATAGAAAGGCATATGATGTTCTGTTTCATCTTTATGTATAATAACAGTACTAGAAAGCTGCGTGATGCTCTATATTCTTTGCAAGCAGAAGTGAAGAATCGGTTGAATCCTTTTTGTTCAGACTCATGACATTTTTCACCTTTCAGAATCAGCAATTCTCAGCCCATTGTTTAAAAATCCCTTGTACTGGTTCTGTTCAGGGTGCCTAAAGAGCTTGCTCTCTCTGACTAACAAAACGCTTCTTTTTATTATTATTTTTTTCCTCCATTGAATGAGAGAATAAGAGCAAGCAATTTTTGATTTAACCTCCTGCTGCTGAGTTTTCAAATTTTAAAGTGTTAACAAAAGGGACTGTATGTTTTCTGTGCTGAAAGTTCTGATTATACTATGGCACAAATTTATAAAAATCAAACGCAGACAGAGAATAGCAGGCTAGAGATATGTGACTCTCTTTAACTGCTGGCCTCCTATAATAGAAATTGAACTTTCTCAAGAAAGAAAGCTGTAAAAAGAGACTGTTTTACCAAGTCTTAGTCTGTATCCATTTTTGATAGATTTAGTTAGCCTACAAGGGAACAACAGTATTGACATATATCACTTTGAAAAATGCCAGCTGAATGAGATATTTTTGTTTCCTGGGTTACATGCTGAAGCCATATCATTTGTTCTGATTTTTTTCTGTCCCTGCTAACACACTCTGTTCCTGTATTTTATGATTATATGTTCAATCTCTGAACTACCCCAGAGATATCGATTATATTTTTTTGTGAGCGAACAGTATTTCAAACAGCCTACAAAAAACTCTCACTTTTGTTCCGATTTATGTAATTGTTTGGACTAGAAATATAATTAAATGAGTACAACTATTATCTTAGAGAGCCTCTAAACCGGGTAAATAATTCTTGGTGAGAAGACTTCTGGTTTCATAGTTTTCCTCAACTGACATCACACATAAGAAAGAGTTGCCCCCAAAGGAGAAAACTAATGAGATTAGTTAAATTTGGTTGTAGCCTCGTTGGATTTTCCTAAGAATTAATCACTGCCTGGTCCTGTGCCTTTCAAGTCTCCCTCCTGGAAGGATAATGAATATTAAGGAAAGGAACCTTTAGGTTTTTTGAGTCTTCAGTAAAACTATGGATGCAGCTGCCTGCTGAGGCACCTCATGATGCAGACCCAGTCTGGGATTTTGAGATTCAGATCTGTTAAGATTCAGAGCACGACGAGAAAACCAAAGTGGTATGGACAATGTCACCACTGCTTTCACTTACAGCTTGTTTGGTGAGAAGAGTCTGGGTCAGGCTTGTCAAGAAAGTTTGATGTGAGCAAAGCTTTTACAACAGAATTGTTCTCTTTTTCTTTTATTCTCTTTTCTTCTGTTTCCTACATTTATAGGGACCAGGTGTCTGTGTGGGCAAAATCTACTCTGTGGTTTGCTGTCACCCCATCAAATTTGTGTGCACAAGGCACAAGCACTTGTATGATTCATACTGGTGTGGCTCAGGATGCTGATCTGAGCTTACAGCTCGATGCTCCCTTCCTGGGAAAGCCATCGTTTTTTATTTAGGAAGGGAGTTGATAGTGTTGATAGCAGCTTTGCTCCCAGGCCAGTGCCAGAAAACAGATGTGTGATGTGCCATATCCTTAACAGATGGACATGCCATATGCCATTAAAACCGGTTATCCAACTTCCTCTCACATTGTGGGTGAACATCTCTTCTCTTTTGCATCAAAGCCTTAACAAGGAAAAAAAAAAGAAAAAAAAAGTGTTAGTTCCTAGGGGAGGTAAGTAACTCAAAGGATTTCCCAGGTGTCTTCCAGAGTTTCTCAGTGCTGAACAGTTGTGTGCCTTTCCAGGGTCTCTCTACCTGAGAGTTTGCTGTGCCCATATTCCCGGCTGTGGGAGGTATCTTCTCGGACTCACAATCCTGGGATTACACTAACACATGCTGAAGACTGACCTAATTTACTTTGCTTTTCCTAAGGCAAGCTTGAAGCCAGGCTGATGTGGTCACAGGGCATCTGGAATGACTTGGCATACATGAGGAACAAGCTCCCATCTCCACAGAGCAGAGGCAGGGCTTGTAGAAATAAGCTTGGATGTATAACTGAACTCCAGCTTCATCACAGGAAGGAGTAGAAAGTTGCACAATGGCTGAAGAAGAGCTATACACATAATTTATGTGCTGGTTAGATATCTAGGTTAGGTTGGAGACTTCCAGGCCATGCTCCATGAGTACAGAGGTACTGAACCACTCCTGTGTTTTAGGCTCACGCTTGGTTATGGACCTATGAGTTATGCTGTGGCATTGTGTGCCTTAAAGTGGTTTGATGGACTGCTGTACAGGTTCTTTTTGATATTCAGGAGGAAAGATTTTTTTCATACCACTAGGCACTTGTGGCCTTAACAAGAAAGCTGAGATGATTCAGTTTTTATCATTTTAGTGTATGAACTGTATCACATAAGGGATTGAACCCATTTTGGTGAATGGCTGAAAATGTTTACAATGGTAAAATATTGCAATTATGCTGAGAAACATAGCTTTTATAAAATAATTTGTCTTTAGAGGACTAGCCTCCTATGAAGAACATAGAATTTTGCTGGAAATAACCCAAAGCAAGACTGTTTCGAAGCTGACTGACATTGGTTTGTTTTCCCTCTCACTATAAATTTGGTGCATTCAGATGAATGACTGGGCTTTGGGCTAGTTGGTGTTTTAGGTGGACATGATACAAAATGGGAGTTGAGAAGAAAAGATTTGGGGAAAGTCTTCATAGGTAAAGTTTTCTTAGACCCAAGCCAACTCCTGAGGGTGGTTGATTTTCTGTCCCAAGTTATTTGAAGCCCCAAAAATGCAGGTGGATTACAATGAATGGTTTTGATTTGGAGAGTCTACAGCATAATGTGAGACAATGGCCACAATAAAACCTACATAGATTGAATAATGCAGAATCAATACATGAACGGAAGCGTGTGACAGGGGTTGCTATGGCATCTCCCTTATTTAATAAAGGAATAAATAAAGGATTGGAAATCTCCATAAATGGTCTCAGCACAAATTACAGCTGTTCCTAACAGCTCTAATACATGCAGTAGCATTTTTGAAAAATTAATTATCTTCCTCCATAAACAAGAATGGGTTTTTTTGATCATGCTTAAAATGACTTCAATTTGTCTAAATTTATGCCAATTCCAGTTGAACTGTCCCTGAAGCTTCACTTGGGGAGTAGGGAAGTTATGAATAGAGAGATCTGTTCAAGTGTTTTGTTCAAAGGCTTTCTCCTGTTTTGTGTTGAAGTGTAAGAGGACAGGTATAAATACACCCCAAAATGCAATTCCTTGGAGAATATGGAACATAGATGTGTAAGAACTTGAGTGCTTAGTTTTATTACTTGAGTTAACAGACAAGGGACAGTAACAGGATTTACTCAGTGTGGCAGAACTGGGCTGAAGGCTGTTCTGGTAGCCTACTTGTGAATCCCAAAGTGGCTCCCAGGCCAGGATGCCCCTGAGTTAGAAAATCCACACTTAGATTCCATATGGAGCTGCCAGACCACATCCTCACGTGTTTAAAATCAAAGTGTCCAAGGATTTAACTGGATTACACAATTTGGGTGTGGAGAGATGAAAGGGCAAGCAAATTATATGCAAAGAATAATTAATCTGTGAAGTTAAGATCTGGTTTTGCTTGTCAGACATTGATTTTCTCATTTAGCCTTACTAGGATTTGATAATATCACACGTATTTGCATAGTTTTGCCTCATCTGTAACTTTCAGGTATGTTGTTTAATTATGTGTCATTAATCATGTGGCATAGTTCTTCCTGTTGAATAGGACAGTGCTGAAGCTGTGCATCACATCTTGTAGTTGTTCAGATACGTAATTTATTGGCAACAAATATTTTCACATGATACTTCTTATTGGTAAGGTCTCAGTTGTTCTAGCAAATAGTTTAATGCAAATAAATACCAAAGGGGAATATTATGGCAAAAGGTAATATGAAGAAAATTTGGATGAAACTTTTTGAAATGTTTTTTCTTTCATTTAAATGTTGAGTGGAGGTTTCTCTGTGCTTGAGCATTTGTTATCCCTTAAATGTATCACACCTACCACATCTCCCACTGTTCCTGGAGAGTGTGTCAACCTGTAAATGAATAATTTAAAACTAACTTAACTTTCCTGAGAAGCAGTCTAATGAATAGATGTAACTGATGCCCACTAGTTATCACATTCCAGGGTACTTGGTGATTAAATTATCTTTTTTTCCCCTAGCATGAAACATTCCTAATTGGTTGAAATGCATTTGCTAGTCACAAATATCCTTCAAAAAATGCATGCAAACAAAATAGTATTTGTTATGTGCAGAAGGCCTTCCTCACTTGAGTCACAGGCAAGTTTGTACTTCAACAGCAAAAAGTAAATACCAAATGACAAATGATTAATGTTTGCTTAGGAGAAAATATCGTTGTTCGCTTGCAAATTCAGGTAATTTTGTGGGCTTGATTTAAAGCCTATCAGAACCTGAAAGTCTCCCACCTGATGCAGGTCAGGCAGCTGAAGAACACCTCTTTTCCCAGATTTTTGTGAAAAGAGAAAAAAACTTATGGGGATATTTAAAAATAGTCAAAAGTAACAGGTACAGACGAGCAAAATAAAGATCCTTCAAATAGCTTCATATCTCATGCTGTTTGTCTCGGTTCCAATGCAGGAAAATAGAACAAACACGTAAGAAAACACTTCACCTTGTGAACTGTGGGCCTATGTTGGTTATGAAGGGCACTGCACTTTCAGGTTTTTTAGTCAGTGAATTGCCAAGGTTAATTAAAAGTATAAATGATTTGCAAAAAGAGGATGAATGGGGCTGGGAAAAGTATTTGCCCACATATTGATTTCAAGTGCATTTTTCAAATTCCTCATGATATGATGAATCCCACAGGTGGTAAAAAAATTTGGGCCAGATCATTAGCTGAAACCTCAGCGCCATTTGCACTGAATTCAGAAGTGCTGAACAGTTTTGCCTTACTGTAGCTCTGCTCCGTAAATCAGTAAACAAAATATGGCAGCTCAGTATTTTATTCTCAATAATAAACTATACTTGAAAATGTTTGTACTTACTCTCTTGTGTGGATTTGCACAGATACACTTTTTTTGACATCATGTCACTTTTCAGCCAAAATGTATTTTGAAATTTAATGAGAAGCTGAAGGATGCTTATTAAGTTATTAGTTACTTTTCACTTATCCATTAGACTGCATTTTCACCTTTTTACAAGAAGATATTTAAACACCCTTTGGCTAAAAATATACAGTAGGAAAGGTTATAGCCACCCTGATTCGCAAGGGAATTTTACATGCGCCTCAGGTAGGGACAAATAAACAACTGTATTCACTATAATATCACTTCATGCAACTTTCTCTTGCCACTAGTTAGGCCTTAATATACTTACAAGGTTGCTCTTCTAATTTGAACTGTGTGAGACTTTGGCTGGAGGCTACTTCTGTGTCCCAGTGATAAAAGAAGACATAAAACAACCCAGTGCCTGATCATTCTCCCTGGCTGTCAGTGAATCATGTTTAATAGCATCTCCATTGCAGTTTTGGCCAATTTGCTTGCAATGGCATCCTTTTCCATGGGCTTACTGCTCAGCAGGCCCTGAAGCAATCTATGAATAACTTCCCAACAGATGCTGTTTATGAATTGAAGCAAATGGCTTCCCTGTTTCTCTTTTTTCTCACTTCAATAATTTTCAGTTACATTACGATGAATATTTATAGTCCTATAGCAGTGCATAAAAATGGGAGCAAGCAGACCTGTGCATTGTTTCATACGTGAGTGCTGTTCTAATGGGGTTTTGGCTCAATGGTTTTAATAATATTCTGTTGATGGACTGAAAAGAGAATGCAAATTGTAGATCAGTCACTTCCATTCACTGTTTTAGGAGACTGGGCATTGATGGAAGACTATATTAGGAGCATGTATAGTACACCTTATCTTCTGAAAATAATACACCCCCTAATACAAGCCTACTCTTGTACTCTTCTACTCAGCTTTATTTCCTGTGAGTAATCCCAACTAGCTTCATTGTTAAATGCAGGATCTTACACTACTGCAGCCAGTCCTTACTGAGTGTACTGCGTTTCTGTGGCAAGGTTTTGGTAGCAGGGGGGCTACAGGGGTGGATTCTGTGAGAAACTGCCAGAAGCTTCCCCCATGTCCAACAGAGCCAACGCCAGCCGGCTCCATGACAGACCCGCCGCTGGTCAAGGCTGAGCCCATCAATGATGGTGACAGCATCTCTGTGATAACATATGCAAGAAGGGGAAAAAACCCCATGAGCAGAAGCAGCTGAGGAGAGGAGCAAGAACGTTTGAGAGCAACAATTCTGCAGACACCCCGGTCAGTGCAGGAGGGGCAGGAGGTGCTCCAGCATGGAGCAGAGATTCCCCGGCAGCCCGCGGTGCAGCCCCTGGCGAGGCAGCCGTGCCCTGCGCCCAGGGAGGGTCATGGAGGAGCAGATTCCACCTGCAGCCCGGGGAGGAGCCCAGGCCAGAGCAGGGGGTGCCCGAAGGAGGCTGTGACCCCTGGGAAGCCCACGCTGGAGCAGGTTTACTGGCAGGACTGTGACCCCAGGGGGGACCCACGCTGGAGCAGTTCGGGAAGAGCTGCAGCTCGTGGGAAGGACTCACGCTGGAGAAGTTCATGGAGGACTGTACCCCATGGGGGGGACCCCACACTGGAGCAGGGGAAGAGCGTGAGGAGTCCTCCCCTGAGGAGGAAGGAGCAGCAGAGACAAAGGTGATGAACTGACTGCAACCTCCGTTCCTTGTCCCCCTGCACGGCTGGGCAGGGAGGAAACAGAGACAATCAGGAGTGAAGTTAAGCTTGGAAAGAAGGGAGGGGTGGGGGGAAGGTGTTTTAAGAATTGCTTTTATTTCTCATTACCCTATTCTGATTTGACTAGTAATAAATTAAACTAATTTCCCCAAGTCAATTCTTTTTTGCCCGTGACAGTAACTGGTGAGTGATCTCCCTGTCCTTATCTCCACCCACGAGCCTTTCATTGTATTCTCTCTCCCCTGTCCAGTTGAGGAGGGGGAGTGATGGAGCGGCTTTGGTGGGCACCCGGCATCCGGCCAAGGTCAACCCACCACACTGAGTTTATCAGGATCTGGCTAAAATGTCATGTGATTTACAATAAAATTAATGTTTAGCGGCAGAAGTAGCCAGTGTCACAAGGATGTCATTTCTACGAGTTAAGCTGGAGAGTGCAAAGGAGAGACTGATTTGTGATCAGCCATCAGTCCTTAACAGAACAGTGCAAAATTCTTGTTCAATCCTAAAAAGGCACTTTACAACATTTTATAATTCTGTAACTTCTTCAATGTTGTTTTGCCAAGAAAAGTGGTTAGATTTACAACTGTAGATGTTTATTGAGTTTTTTCCAAGGGAACTGTTCTTGGTGCAGCTTCATTCATCTCCAAATGTCTGATCTACTTGTCATTTCTATTAAACAACAGAGGGGCTAAAGAAATAATGCTTTTACTATCATAGTAATTCCAAGATTAATAAACCCCTCTAACTTACTAGATACACTTGTACAAACATATTGTCTATAAATACATACTAGATGCAAAGCATGCATATTTAAATACAGAATATGTCAAATTATTGCATTTTCCATTGCTCTATAATGAATTCATTTGTACGATAAAAATAATTAGACATATGAATGACCACACATATTATTCACACTACACATCTTTAATACAGCATTTTATTCCCCAGTACAGAAGTTGGAAACGGGAAACAATCTGAACAATTTCTTGTATCCTAATATGATGGCACTCATGTGGATTACAGCTTTTAAAAATCCATTGTAAATAGGGCACACTAAATAAATATGACTGTTGTGCCTATGAAACTCAGATCATGTGATTTCATCACTTTTGGCTTCCCCTAAATGAATAAAAAGCAAATACCATGTTAACTTACATTATCAATTGTCGACTCAGGAAAGTAAACTGAGACATGCACTGTGTCCCAAGTTCTAGGCCATTAAGTAGCAAAATAATACAGTTACAGCCATACCAGCCTACACTTCCAGAAGCATTTCTTTAACATTCTGAAGTCTTCTAAAATGCACGTATTGAAGAAGGCTGGCATTTCTATTGACAGGATAATTGACATTTGAAAATGTGTATTTGTTCCATTTTGCATCGAATCAATAACTTGAAGAGCTGTCATGCTGGATTATTAAGATGCCCAGATTTGGACATCAGGCTCAGGTCTGGCTCTCCATACTGGCAGCCACTGGGTGGTGGGCCCAGACCTGTGGCCGTTCAGAGAATTTGGCTCCAGCCCTCTCTCTCCATCACTTGACCTGCTCTTCTCCAGCCTGTGCCATCAGCTACAGTTTCTCTACAAGTTCCTGACACATTTTCTGCTTCTTTTGCACCAGGAGAGTGCAACGTACTGGTGTCTTTCTCACATCTTTTGTGATGTTTTTTCTGGTCTTCTCCAAGTCCTGCATACAGTATAGAATCATAAGCAAGTCCTTACCATAAGACTAGATTTAATTAATAAAGGTACCAAACCCACAGTAACGGAAAGGCCTAATTTGAATTTTTCAGTATCTTTTAAGAATGAAAAAAAACCACATGAAAATGTTGACTGAATATTCACAAAAATGTCTTCTTCCTGTCAATCACACATAGTGCTTTTCTATTTAATTATTCCATATAATTTATTTTCACAGTTCCCTCTATAACTCATTTCCACAGCTCCTTGCTTCTTGGACAGGTTATTGATCTAATGTGTGCAGAGAAGGTTTTTTAAAGTCAGTCTTTTAATAATAATCACCTATGCACAAAATCAAGGAGCTCTCTAATATAAGCAGTGGTAGAAATTTGATCAATGCAAGTATTACAGTATTAGGCCTTAAATTAATTATTTCAGCTTACACTTTAGGTGACTTTGACATCACTTCAATATCTGGTCTTTTCAGAATTTTATCATGTAGGAAACATTATCGTCATATATCACTGTCAGCTGGAGACAGTGTTGCTGGAGACATAAGTGGTCTGAACAACTTTCCAGTGGAAGTTGGGGACTAAACTGAATAGTGGTCCTAGTTTCCAGCCCCCGTGATAATGATTTAGTATCTCAAAAATATCCAGGGAAAGCAGTGAGAAAGCTCCACCCAAAACATTTGATAAAATGTTTATAATGTGTTACAGAAGCGTCACTCATAAAGTGCCATTGGAACACAGAGATTAGCTATGCTTACTAGGAAGACTGGATCTATATCTATGAACTTTTTTCTTTTATCCACCATAGAAATTCCTGCTGAGGAATATGGCTATCAGTTAAGTTTTCATTTAAAAAAAAAAAAAAAAAAGTTGTGGTTTTTTTTAGCCACTGGACTAAGATCAAAATTGTAGCCCAAATACTCCCTCGTTATTAACCTCAATTAGGGGTGGTAAATAGATGCTTTCTCAGATTAATCATAAATATTGATTTTTTTAAAAGAAATACCTGAAGTAACAACTAGACAGTGAACTGTGGGTGTGGCATGAACACGTTTTGGATCCCACACTGGTCAGCTCCAGCAGGCAGTGTGCCCTAGGAGATGTAAGGGAAATGCATGAAATGGATGTTCTTTCCAGGAGGAAGAGATATGTACATACATGTACATATATTCCCTCAAAGGGGTTTAATGGTTTGCATGTGGTTGTGAACAGTTCTCTGTACATTTAAACAATTCAAATGCTTAGTGTTGCTAATGAGTTGTTTATTACTGTGGACCTTCATTTTACCACGTGCTGAGCAGGCTATAAATACTGCTCCTATATAAATTATTAATAAAATCAACATCTTTTATCACTTTCTTGCCTGACATAAACTACGATGAGCTGAAAGTCCTACAAATGCTTTTAAGCACTCTTTCCCCCCACCCCAGCACACATGAAGAAAATATTTGCTTTTATACAACAGTGGAAGTGCTTTTTCTGCGGCTAGAGTAAATTTCCTCAGTCTCTCTGTAGTGGATACTAATAACCAAAGTGGCTTTTTTATTACCTAACAAAAGGCTAACATGCTTTAGCTTTAAAAAAAATCATCTTTCCTATTGTCCTTTTCATCTCAGCCTTGTTTTCTGCCATAGTTAATTATTTTTCTTATAGACAAAATAAACCCCATTAGTACTAACAAGGGAGATTCAGATTAAGGGCTCACAGAGGCTTGGATCTTAATGTTAACATTATTCTGTGAGCAGGAATTTATCAATTTAGGATTAAAAATTAATCAACAGCAATGTTTTAGGAGCATGATTCATAGTCAAACCAAAATACCAGAATGTTTATTTGATACCATAGAAAAGACAGATGCCTTTATCTTAACTCTATGGAATTGCACTGGAAAATGTAAAGGAGGGTGTCTTTAACAAAGCTAAATTTGAACCATCACCATGTGATAATTTAATTTCTTTTTTTTTTTTTTTCTTTCTTTGCCTTTTTCAGTGTGACATGACTCAGACAAAAATAGCAGGATAATATCACAGATGTTCCTTTACACCAGTCACTGGTTATTGCTTATCCAAATGATGTTTTAATACAAACACACAACTGCTCCTTCTGTTTTATTGCTGTCAAAATTTTGTTTCAAATTTAATAAATGGAGAAGTGTGAGCAGATGTGTCATTGACAGTTTGCTTTCTTCACTGGGCTGCATGGCAAGCTAGAGGATGTTAGTCACATCTGCATTTTTAGAATCTATAATTCTGTGCCTTTTTCACCCAGTCTGGCACTCCTCGGTTGGCTGTTTGGGCAACGGCAATGGGCTATGGCTGTGCAGCAGATCTGGAAAGCTGTACACACAGCCAGCACGCAGCACTAGCTCCTGGAACCTCAGGTACCTCACTGGCTTCTTGGAGATCATTGACTAAATTCACTTTTCCAGCCACAGACGGTCCCCTGGAAACCTTATAAGTAATTGCATTTATCCCAGCTTTTTCCCAGTGTTTGACATAGTACTGTAGCATCCCTAACTGCTGTGCTGCTTTGGTTTCAGACCCAGCTGTGTCTGGAAAAGCCCCTGATAAGACTGGCTGCCAAAATCAGATCAGCAGGAGTCTGCAGCCTCTGTGATGTCGGGGTCATCAGAGAAAGGGCATTTCTTGTCAGGTGGAAGTGTTTCAGGGCATATTACTGTATGGTGGAATTTGGGCAGGAAAGTCAGCTTAGATCCCAGCCAGCAAGGATGCCCTAATCTATTGAAGTGGATAGCTTATGATTCTGGGAACCAAACAGAGAGAAATCCCAAGGAAGAAACTATCTTACTATAACAACAGCTGAGGCCATAAAACACTGTGAAATAAATATACTTTATAAACATAAAGTGAAAACATAGTCCTTATGTGATTTATGTCTTTAATTTATTTAAATCGGTGACCCATCAAATGCAGACACAGAATTAGAAAATCAGCAAAAATTTCAACTGCCATAAGGAAATACTGAGTTTTTATTTGCTCTCCTCCCGCAGTTGCCTCTCCATGTTACATGAATTTATCTCAAAATGAAGCACGATAAGGAATCATCTTGCCCGAATATTATTGATCTGTGATTTGGCTACCAGGCTCAATACACCGTAGACACAGATGTTAAAGAGACAATTTACTCCCTCTCACCCCCAAATTTTTCAGAGTACTTAGTTTCAGATATATAAAGCTGTAAGCTATTCATAGCAGATTTGTGACCAAATATATGCCACTTATATTACTTATGGGATTTTTCAGTAAACCAAGAATGAGTCAGTATCCTTGTATTAATCAGGTGGCCATGGTTTGAAAGCTGCTGAGATCTGTGTCACATGCTGCAAAGTGGTCCACACACAGCAAGTCTGGTCTCTAAGGCACTAAAGTGAAGGGCTTGCTTTTTTTTTTTTTCCCCCCATCTTTTTTTCCTCATTGGTTCCAGTGGGATTTGGTTCAAGCTCAATAAATTCAACAACAAGTACCGGATCTTCAGCTGGTGTAAATTTCACACATTTGCTTCAAAGGCAGACGCTGCCTTTCACGGTGGGAATTTTCCTGCTATCTTGGGTATATGCAATTTGCAAGTGCTGAAGTTGGAGTGTCCAGCTCTATAACTTTGAAAACGATAGAGATTTTCCATGCTTTACTGGTGGCTGTACTCCTTTTTACTGTGTTTTTGGTTGACTAGTAAAATGATTATTTGTACAGACATTTTCCAGAAATATGTGACCAAATTGTGCCTGCAGCATTTGAGAAAAACATGGTCTGCGTATCAGGATAAGGCCAAAAATCCACAGCATGAGATTTTCTTAGCCAGCTGTGCTTGATTTTCTTTTAGGAAATCATCCTGTTTGCCACAATAAGGCCCTCCCTAGCAAAATAATCCAACTGTCTTGCAATATTTCCCGGGAAAGCTACACCAATATATCAATCATTAATTATAGAAAACCATGTCTAAGCACAGGAAAAAGTGAGAGTTTTAATTCTCTCCGAGATATTGATTTCTTTTGTAGTCTCTGAGAAGTCAATCAATCTGTTTGCCCCTGCAGTAGCCACTTATTCAGAATATAGGTGGTGAAGGAAGGCAGGGCTGATGGGGCAGAGTGTGTGTTTAGGGCATATATCTTGAGTGAAGCACCTCTATAAATGCCCGCCTCAATGAGGAGCTAGTTCACTTTTGCAGGCTTGGAATTGTACAAGCACTACCTGGAAAAGCTCTTTTATCTGCCATAGAATGGGGTTAGTTCAACTCATGAGCATATTTATTCCTTAGGAAGATATCTTTAGGATTAGGCTCTTGGAAGTGCAACAAAGACAAATTATACTTTCTAAAGGCTATGACATTATATGTAAAAACTCTTTCTGAAGTTTGGTCATTTAAAATATTTTAAAAATATAATAGATTGAGCCATAAAGATAACGACGTTCCAAACTTTTGTTCTTGTTCCACAATGATTACCTTATTACATCACCTATGTCAAGGAAAAGCTCTTCACATTCACGATGCAAATTTTCTGCAGGTGATTCTTTACAGCTCTGCTCAGCTCTGGGCAAAGGTAGAGGCTTCTTGAAGGCCCATCGAACTCTGCTCTGTGGCATTCTGTGATGGGCACAGACACTTCTTCCTCAGCATAATAGGACAAGATAATAGAATGAAACTGTGATAATTTCTGCAAGATAAGAACCAGTAACTGCTACCTGTTGTACCTAACGATACTGTACGTCATGTGAGTAGTACCCACCTATTCCAGGTGTATCTGTGCAATCTCAGCCCAGAGGTATTTGCTACAGCCACTAAGCACAGACCTCGGCAGGTCCACATTACTTCTCATATGTAACCCATGCTGATAGCAATAGGAGACAGACAAGGCATGCTAGTTTGTCAGTTATGCCAAAATAACCCAGAAATATTTAACCCTGGTTCTAGCATGAGTTTGAGAATCTTTACAGGTATAAAGTGGGATACTGGAAAACACACTCTATCCTTATCCAGAGGGTGATCAAGTGGTGGCTTGCAAGTCCATAGCCCTGACCTCAGTTCTTTTTCTTTATTGTCTCAGAGCTTTTCTGAATTTCCCTTCTGAACATGCACTGTTCCCAGGCTTTCTGAGTGCATGCTCCTGCTCCATTGCCTGGTGTCATGCTGCTGTCCTGACAGCTCCTTCTAGAGCTTGGACAGTGATGGATGACAAGCGGGGCATTCAGCTGTGTCTCTGCAATTGTTATTAACCAAGTGTAGATGCAGATTTAATCTGCATCAGCCATGGATACTCCCTGCATTTCTGTCTCATTAACAGAATCCTCTGATAGACAGCATATGCCAGGTTTTTCTGAGTCCTGGGAAGATAGATGATAACCAGGATGACATCAGATCCATCATAATACAAGAGAAGGATCCATGATATGCGATCTACTCTCGGTAAAATCAAACCCCACTCAAATTTTCTATACCAATATGAACTAGTAGAATGATTTTATACCAGACCAGCTCTTTACATTTTCAGCTTTTGACTTAATACTAGGGCTTCAGAAACTGAATTTACAGTACATCAAACCACAGCTTCAAGAGGAGTCTATAATTCTCTTTACAGTGTCATCTCTATTGACCTCAAAATGAGACTTGCTTTTGCCATACTCTGTGGATTATGGAGCCCTCTAATGTCGGGAAGCTGCACTGGGTGAAACGTGTCCACAGCTCAGCTCCTCCTCATCTTTGAGCAGGTTGTGGATACTGGCAGATTCATTATAGTGTGTTGAAACACAAGGTAATATACTTTATGAATGGAAGACATGTATTATGTATGCTAACTCTACGCATGGACTTCCAAATGGTGCTACTCTTTATACTCTGGTAACTGCTGACTCCAGTGGTACTTAATCAGGCCAGAACTCAGCATTGTATCTTTAAGAAACTGATATTTTTCTTATTATAGATATTTTTACAGCAGTGGTGACATGCACCATTCCATCAAGTACTGATCGGAAAATTAGTTAAATAAGCACTCCGTGTTGCATGACAATTTTCTTTGCAGAGTAGATACAAAACAAATTTCTGGAAGAAGCCAGTAAATTAAAGTTAGAAATGAAATTCTGCCAAACCCTTAAAGTTTGAAAAAATATGTAGTTACCAAAGAAACAAAAAAATATGAAAAGAGACCTATGCCATTGAATCTCAAATGTTATCCAAAGCAAAAGTAAGCTATATTAATAGTAGAGAGTTTAGCATGTGATGAGAAAATCTCTAATAATAGCTTAAAAAGCCAGTCTAATTTTCCATGACCCTACATAAGCCTAGTAATACTTATTAGTGTCTACATGAATTTGCTAAATCTTCTCAGCATTGAGAAAACATGACTTCTTTCAGTTCGGATTTGTTTGCGTCTAAAACTTTCATAAGCTGTAGCTTTCATGGGAGTGACAATAACTTATATTTGAGGATTAAGGAAACACGTTATATATTCCACATCTCAATAAGAGCAGCTAAATAGTGTGATCTACCACATTTCTATAAGCAATCAGATGGACCGATCCCTGCCCTTTTAAGTAAGCAAGCTTGCCTGTAAAAGAAGCATTCTGAATTTTTTAATTAATTGAAGAATTATATGAAAGAATTTGAGGCCATGAGTTGATGCAGCTTGATTGTAACAACAGGGTCATTAATAATTATTAATGATAACTGGGATAAACTGTCAGATGCCACCCATATGGAAGAGGGTAGACATGAAGAAATGATTAATAAATGTGTCTTAAAGACAAAGAAACCTTGGCTGAGACTTTGGTGAACTTGCAAGCTAAGAGAGTAGATGCAATACAATACAGAAACAGGGCATTTGTTTTCATTTTGGAATATACTGTATTTGAATAAGAAACCCAACATCACACAATGGCCTGCCATGGAAACAGGGATGTTATGGATTTTCGAAGTTGCAACGTAATGGCCCTTTTGGCCTAGAAGCCTGTATTCATCCCTGACTAATTTCATTATGCCGCTCAAGCTGACATACTGATTAAAAGAAAGTAATTCCATTTACTGCTCCTTTTTAATCATTAGGTAAACATAATACAGAGCGCTCGGTACGTTTGGTAAATATGAAGTAGATCCGTTATTGCTCCTCAGGTGCTGATAGCGCTATCATATTGGATTATCTCCTGTGTTATCAGCACCCCATTCTGCCATACAGCAACTTCTTCAAATGGCAACATGGTAAACAAGAGGCCTTTGGGTATTTGCTTTTCTCTCTTTCAAATATACATAATCATTCAGCAATACCAGGATGGTTAAATTATCCTCGGAGCCAAATGACTTTGAATTCGCTTTCTTTTCTTAACTACACCAGTCCGCCATGCACCACTGATCGCTGAGGAACTAATACATAAAAAGATCTCTGCTGGGGCCGCATTTTGCCACCCACTTACAGACTAAGGTGAACATAATGCATAAAGCCCCCTCCATAGCTCCTGCTACTCCACACAGACCGCATACTTCTCCAGATGAAGACATGACTGAGTCTGCCTGCAGTGATGTTCATTGGATGGCTGTCAAAGAATCTTCTTTGGTGTCAATGCTGTCACCCCTTACCGAGGAGGGATATTTTCAACTTATCTGTATGACTTACTGTTTTCAAGGCAGGTGAAGGCATTGCGACAGCAGGGCGGGATTTTGCAGAGCACTGATATAGATCTAGCTCTTCTAAAGCAATGGGAGCTTTACTATTGATTTCCATGAGAGCAGAATTAGAGTACAGCTTTCCGAACCTCCTCAGTGAAAAAAAAAAAAAAGCAGAACTGATCTGAAAATTTAGGGATGATGTAACGAGGACTAAACTAAGCTGAGCTAAAGTACTGGTGGGTCTCCTTCCTGTTATCTGACTTTTGGCCATGGAGAACCACTCCTTTCCTCGCATTCCATTGGCACCATCTGACCTAAAAACCCAGGGAAAGCAGTGGACAGGGTGCACAGAGGCGGAGGGGAAGGCACTGTGGCACAGGCAGTGTTTTTCCTTGGATGCAGCTGATCCTTTCCCTCAGATCCACAGAAATACGGAGCCTTGCTATGCTGCCCTGCAGGGGTACCATAAAGGAAGATGTGTCTAAAGCCTTCTAAAAAGGATGTTCTGTCATTCTGCAAGAAAAAGCTTCCAAAGGTGCCTTGGGTCTGAGTTTTGAAAAGCTCTAACTTTGCAAATTAATATTTTTTTCAGTCAGATCCTGTCATATTTATTATTACAATTACTATTACTACTATTGGCATTTTTGCCCGTAGTTGCTCATGAATTTTCAGAGCGCAAGGATAAAATTGGAACCCAATTAATTTTTCCAGTTCTACTGTCACACCTCTGAAAACCAAAAAAAAAAAATAAAATTCTGAAGTTGTCACCAGTCTGCCTATTATTTTGTTTGCTGCTTCCCTCCTGAGCAGTGGCATCAAGATGAGCTTGTATTTGATACCTTGTTGCTGTTTCTCTTTGTTTTCTGTTTGCAAGATGCTGATGGCTCATTGCAAATTGGAGAAGGTTCCCCGCATGTCAGCTGTCTGGACAAACTGCAGGAGCAGGTTAGCTGTGAATAAAACCTCCCTGAGACACAGGTTTAACGGTGTTTGCATGGCTTTCCCTCTTCAGTTTGCAATCACTGTGACTTCAAAGCAGTGTTTTACATGTTACATTCAGAGCATTGTAGAGGAAAGTATTTGTTCATTCTTCCCATCAGCTACTCTCAGAAACAGCCCTACAACAGTTGGTAAAAGGGAGGGAAGCATTTTATTTTTCTGATTTTCCCTTAAAGCAGCAACACCTTGCAAAACTCCAGCACAATTACAGGTGCTGTGGTTTTTTGCTATCATGCTTCCTAGCTCGTGAATTCCTGTTGAATACATCCTCAAAACTGTGATTTTCCATGAGCATAATTAACATTTTGCATTCTGAATGTAATAAGATGCATTTGCTGGTCTGTCTAGAGGGTGAACAAGGAAGCATTGTTTCTCACTTGGTAACATTTTAATTGGGAAACACTGGTCTATTTGTTAAAATTTTGTTCAAATAACATCTCAGCCAAAAGTGCTGACTCTTTTCACATGGGTCTTTCCAATGGCCTTGTTTTAAGCATGAATTTTCTTCAGGAGCTGTTGTATTTACTTATTTGTTTATTATTAAGGACATTGAGAAAAATAAAGGCAAGCAGGCAAACCTGCAGACTGCTGAGCTGAGAGACTCATATCCCAATAACAACACACAGTGAGGTGTAGAGTCTGTTATTAGAATAAAAGTCAGGCCATGAACAATGACAAAACTCTCATTGTCTTCAGGAAGATCAGCATTTCTCCAGTGTCTCACTTGTAAGAGCAGCGGTTCTGCTTCTTTGACTGAACCTTGTTTCTAATTAAGTCACTGATCAACACTTTCTCTGATTTCAACCTCATTATGAACTTCCTATATTTTTTCACTTCCACTAAAAGATTAAAATTCTTTAAAATGAACTCTGAATTCTACAGAAATATTCTGATTTAGACAAAATTACAATTGGGTAACTAGGTGTGGTTTTTTTTTCAAGAAGGCACTAAGATCATGGCACTGATTTTACACTGGTGCTGGGAAAATTTACCCTTCAGACCCATGTCTGAGTCTCCTGTTTGCTTGATTCATTGCAGATTTTTCTCTTATCAGGTGAATAGTTTGACCATTTGATTTTATTGTTGGTTTCTTTCCAGATGCCAGAAGTACCGAGTATTTAAATATAAATCTGAAGTTCAGTAGGAAATTGAAAATTGATTCTCTACAGCAGTTATCTGAGATATGGTTCAAGTTCTTGCTTCAAGTTAGCCAGAGCAGAGAGTTAAAGCAGTCTCAGAGGAATGCCAGCCTGACAGATATTCTGGAGTGATTTCTGTGGCATCTTTGAAGAGAAATTCAGAAATTATGCATCTGTTCAAACAAGTCTCCTGTTTACTCTTGGCTCTACTAAACAAGCGTGGAGGGTAAGAAGAGAACAAAAAGGATTTTGAATTACTTGTGTAATAGGCAGGCACCTTTTAGTGGTGATGAATTGTGAAATATGGTGATGATGAGATTACGACTCCTTATGATTTTCTTTAGCTGTGCTGTGGCATGGCCACAGGCTCTAGTCACAGCTCAGCGTGCTGGTGCTAGATCTCATACGTGGAGATATAAAGGAGGTGGCTCCTACCCAAAGTAACCCACAGATTGCAACAGGAGCCAGGGGGGTTGGACAGGACAAAAAGATAGGAGGACACAAGATGACAGACCATTGCTGGAGCTTGGATATCCACAGAGACAGACACCTAGTGTGTGGATGGCTGTTCCTACAAGCACACACCCACTGCTAGCTGGTGTTAAAGACTCATGGCTCAACCTCTGCCATGAAACTGAATTTATCCTCCTTTAGTTTTCCACAGAGTTCTCAAGGCTCCTCACTACAGCTGAAGCAGAGGAGTGCACTCCAGTTGAGCCAAGTGCTTACTGTAAAAGTAAGGAGCATGACATAAAGTCGTACTTTTACTAATGCTTCTGTGAATTTGATGTACTGACAGAGATGTACTGACTCAAAGTGGTAACCTTTGTCGTTCTGAGTTGTCATAAATGAATGGTTAAAACAACACTTGGGTGCAGAGTTTAGTGCTGTTTTTCTCAGCAAAATCAATGAAACTAACCTTAGGTAAAATATTTGCAAGAATGTAAAAGTGACTTAGACACTTCTCTGCCTAAGCTTAAGCTTGCATCAGCAGCACCTCCAGTGGTAGCCTATTAAATGTTACCTGGACACCAGAAGCTGTAATATGCAGGAGAGCTCAAACCCCCTTTTATGCTCTGGCAGGAAAGTGACTGCAATAATGATTCACTATTACGGACCAGTGCTAGTTCAATACAGATTGATCTGGTTCTGTATCTTTTTGTTTAAAATACATTCCCACACAAATGTGTCTGGTGTGTTCAAACTTCCAAAACAAAAATACCGCTAAAATTCTGTGATAAATAAATTACTCTCAAAAATCTACGGGAATTAAAAATAAATCAGTAAATTCTCTGTTCAGCAGCAGCAATAAATCCTTTCTCTATCACAGCATACACTGTTTACATTTGCCTGGGGGCTCTAAAACATTATGAGATGAAATGATTTTCCTGTTCCTTGGTGTCTGGCTGCCATAGAATTTAAGTGGTTCATGAATTTAATTGTGAAGAGAACAGTTTAACATTTTTCAACCCCCTGTGGGGAGATGGAAGGAGGAGTCAACTGGATATTATGTTGCCTGGAAAATGATTCATATTTAAAATTTAGCTCTGATGACTGTATCAGGTGAGATTCAGAAGGCCAGCAAGTTACCCCATGTCCATTGAAGACCCATGCAAACTGTCAAAGAAGGATTCGATATCATAAGTAGGGCCTAGCCTTCTGCTTGTGGTAGAATTTCGTTTCATGTTGCGTAAATATCTCTATTTATGCAATATTAAGCCAATTTTCAGCATTTTTCTGAAAATCTATTAGATGCTTTGAGGATCTCTGAAAGGTATCATATTTGATTGCATGAGAATTCATCTGTCATACATTGGAGAGAGCGTTTATATCTCTAGCAACTAAAAGCTTGTAAAAAAGCAGTTGCAATCTTTTGCTGGAGTATAGATAGAAGAAACAAAAAATACTGCCGTTGCTTGGATGTAAAAAGAACTCCTTTTTTTCAATGGAAAAGATTGTCCTGGATTACCTTGATTACTGAAATCAAGGAAAACATATAACTTCAGTCTACCGAACCATTTCTGTACAATTTAGGGAATGAGAATATTGCTGTACAAGCAAAACTACTGCTTGTACCTCCTTTAAACATACACCCCTCTTTATTTTCATTTTCCAATCTCTATTTTCTTTTCTTGGTTCTTTTTTATTCACTTTCATGCTTTGCATGCAATATGGGAAGGATTTCTGCGCCATTGTGTATGCTTACTTATTCTGACTTCTCTGCTTGGTGCACAGAACTCAGGGTGTGACATGAACAACAATTTGATGTACAGAGCCTACAATGCCAAAAGAATCTAGTATTTTATTCAGAAGCAAATGACAACAAAATCTTTGAAAACCTGAGGAGAAGGTGAGGTAGTAAAAAGGATGTGTGGGAGAAGAGGAATATAAAAAAAGGATCAAAGCAGATAAATTTCAGTTGGCATGTGATAACACACTCCTCAGTTTCCTAGAGTTAAATCTGTATCTTCCAATATATTTTAGTGATGGATTCCGCATAGCAACCTTAACCTAATTTATCCCTTATAAATTTGTTTGCTAACAGAAAAAAATAGAATTAAATATAATCTTCTAAATTTTGCTAACGTGATTGGTAGCAAAGCAAAATCAGCAGTAAGAAAAAGAGTACTGCTGACAATTTCAGTGAAGAATAAAATCAGTCAAGTATAATGTTCATTATTCCTTATTTACTATGATAATTACATCTCAACATTCTGCATGGTGTTGTGCATGGCTTGCTTTGTTCAAGATGTTACCCACATTATTTCTTTGGGAGTTGTCTTCTTCCCTTGCCACCAACTTAATATACATGCTTTTAGTACACATGCGCTGGAAATGAGTGCTTCAAAAGTTCCTGATGGTCCCAGCACTTCTCTACATGCATTCCAGATGACAGAGACAAATGAATCTGCTGCCAGGGACACCCCTGTGAGAAGCATTGCTGTGGTTCATTAAAGCAAATGCCTGGGTACACATTCAATAAATGTTCTTTATCACTGAAAATTAGCAGTGGTGTGAATGGGTCTCTTGAACTTTGTAACTACAGTCGGGGTTAAGAATGACAGAATCTGAGTGTTGGGAATTGGAAGAAATAAAAGAGTGAATCTGAACACAGAGCAGACTGGAGACTGGAGCACTCCTGCATCTCTCTTAGGGTGGAACTGTGCATTAGCAGATGGCAGCCTAAAAACAATATGTGCTGAGAGATCTCGAGATGTATGGCAAGATTTTCAACACCTACACAAACGTTCAAAAGAGTATTGTCTGTCAGGGGTGGGGTAGGAATTTGCAAGTTGCTTTTGTGCGGATTTCTGGAGCTATTCTCTACATTCGATCAGCTAGGAGATGTTGGAGGCAAATACAAGGCAAATTTTTACAAAACGGAATACGAGAACTAGTCACAATATCAATCCATATGTTTTGATGTGAGGGTTGTAAAACACATATAAAACAGCCCAGACCCTTTTTATTGGTAGATCATGTAGCGAGGTTGCTTGTGAGAGGCAGCAGAAAATTGCAACTGAAGAGCAAATCGTGATCTAGCCATCTGCCTAGAAGGAATTATTATATAGGGTTTCCTGTCAATCAACCAACCTGTTTTGAAGCAAAGGCAGAACAGTATATGATTTATTTCCATGCTCATTTCATGCACTAATTCCTTACTTGGAAACTAACCATTTCCAGCACTTGGGGCTCCGGCTGCAGCTTTCTGCCCAGCCCTGCAAACCAGGAGATGAGGTGTGGAGGAGAGTGCTTAGAGTATTTTTCTTAAATAATGACAAAGCCCATAGCTGCGACAAGGAATTAAATTTAAGGTATTGTGTTTGCTAAAGTGATGGCATCAGGGAAGTATTGGCTGCTGTATATCATATATTCATGCTGATTCCCACTTTTTTTCTCTTCCAGTTGAAGAATTTTCCCCAATCTCTCATTTCCACCTCCTTAAGGGTACCTTTTGTGTTGCTTTCTAACTTTTTTTGTCGGTTGGGTTTGATTTTTTTTATGAGCATAACTAAAGTCAAAAATTGTCCCTGTCTGCCTGCTCTATCTTTTCAAGGATTTTCCTACAAACTCCAGGCTGTAGTACTGCACATGACTGTATTTCATCCATAATCAAATTTCCTTATGTAACACCTCTCATCTGAGGATCTCCAAGCATGCTAAAACAGGTGTGTGGAAGCCACACCATGCCCCTGAAGAATCCGGGGTATTTTAGAAGCAATAAGCTGAAGTATAATTTAAGATCATATAGTGAATCCATTATGAGAGTTCACACTGCAGGGAGCAAGCAGCAAAGAAACCTCTCAATTTGTTAATGTTTTTTCCACCACTGGCTTTCTTTGTGATAAAGTGGAAGCAAATATACAGGTTTGCAAATAAGCTATTTGGTCAATCCCCTGGTGTAATATAAGAGCTGAGATTTCCTCTGCGGCTGGGGCCGAGGCAGAGTGAGTAGCCTTGAAAGTGCTATTTTGAGGGTAGCACCTGGAGTTAGAAAGACCAGAAGAGCAACACTGTGGAGCTGAACTGGCTCCTTGCATTTTCCTTTTGCAGAAGTACCAGCCAAAGGTTTCTTTCCAAAATAAGATGTTTCTGAGCACAGGTGCTGGTTTGTGCCAGGATGTGTATTTGATGTGTCACAGCCAGGACAGGCATTAAGCTCATAGTGGAGCTCTGTTCAGCGTTCCCTAGCACAGGGCACAACCATGTGAGAGTATTTCCCAAATCAGCCTGCTTGTGCCTTACCACTGGGATTTACTCTAACCAAAAAATACTTTGCACCTGATAGTGTTTTGAGCCTTCAAACCAGCTCAGCCCTGTGCCAGGCTGTGGATCATTTAAAGGCTCAGGTGGTTTAAGCTTATAAAAGGTCTCAAGCCCTTGGAAGAGGTGGGAAGGGTAAGGTGGTGGTGTGTGGAAGTATTCAAAAATTTATAGAAAGAAGTTTTGTAGTCAGGGAGAGATGAAAACAAGAGCAAAACTTCCCTGTGGGTTCAGACCTGTTGTGGTTTGGTTTCTTTTTTCCTTGCCCCAAGTTTGTTCCTTAGGAATGAAGCTTCTGTGGCTGGGTGAGTGGGTTCTGATTGTGTTTGTACTGTGGGGGAACTTTCTCATCACAGTGATGGGAGGTGTTGGGGGTGTCTAGGAATGGGTTGATGTATTCTTGAGCTTTGGGCTGTGTGGTAACCTTTTGCTGTGGCTCCTGGCTGCTTTTCCTGCTATTTTTGCTCTGCCAGGGGCAGGTGGGAGGGTGGCTGGCTGGGCTGGGGGATAGTCTGCTACAGTGCATCTGGGAAGGAGGTGAAGTTGCAAGCTGTAGGTGACTTACTGCAATGCTATAGTGAGAAAATTTGTTTCCTAGATAACCCCATTTCTATGCTGATATCTGAAATATGTGAACTCTGACAGAAGAGGCTTATTTTAACTGCTGTTGAAACTTTTTTTATTACCTGGGGATAATGAAGACCTGTTAAGCTTAACTGAAAGGTAAGAATGTAGTATGCTTAGGGGGAGTGAAAACAGTCTAGTGACCAGGTCTGAACTCACCACAGTGAATTTGCTTTCCAGAGTGTCTCAATTGCTTTACTTCTGGTGGGCTTATTTTATTGATGTTGTGAATATTAAAAACACTTGTACCTTCATGTAAAAATTGACTTTTCAGCAGCGAAAGTAAACACCAAACCTGTGTTTGAGGACTGATATTTGACATACTGAAACTGATAAAACAAATACAAATAGTAAGTGTCCCTTCTGGCTATAGATATACTAATTTTTAGTTCATGTGTTCTGGCCTGTGATTTTTCTGCTGTAGCTGGGTCTTGCATGTAATATGGTTTTAGCTAGTCTGAAAAGACAACTGCAAACTGATAATAGTAATAATTTGTCCTGAAACTAGGTCTATTTCAATAGTATTTCACCTCTCATAAGAATGTCTGGGCTGAAGGGTCTTGAGTTTGTGCTATGTGGAAGTTGAAAAATGATGAGGCAATATTCTGGATTTTTCAGATCAGGATGATCTCTCCAGCTAATGTATAGCTGATAAATGGTAACAATATGCTACTCGATGAGAGCACCATGACTGGCATTGCTCTAGGGCTGTTTTAACTTAGATTTCTTAGCTTTTTGGTATCTCTGAGCTGAAACTAAACAAATAGCTTGTCTCCATTATATGAAAGTTAGGTTTACCTGCCATGATATCCTAAGCACAGTCATGTTTTTATGGTTATATTTTTAATATATTGAGTGCTATTGAAAATTTGTTGCATGATGATAATGTACTGCACAGATAATTTGTCTTGTTAATCCTTAGCAAGTACTGATCTTGTTGGCTACTGGCAAGTTATAGATAAGGGTTGAGATTTTTTTTGTGCGTTGTCCTACATACTTTAAAAATAAGTAGGACACAACTTTTTGATATAAACTTCCTTGACAAATATAGATGTGTTCACTTTTTTCTTTCTCTCAAGCATGGAAAAACTGTAAGAAGCAGAATCCTTGCCTCCCAAACACAGTAATTGCGAAGACTAGACATCCCTTTAACAAGGAATAGCAACACCTTTAAGGTAGGCTGGAAAAATAACTGTGAAAATCTTTCTTTTTATGCTCTGCTCTCACTTCTCTCTGTAGTTGTCCATGTTCAGAGTAGTTATTTAATTCTTCATTGTTTTTCAGTAGAAGATACTTATAGTGCTCTTGTGGTATGTTGCTGTGTTTCTTAGGGTTTTTTTAAAAATTCTAATGGCTTTGGCTATGCATCTTGCTGGTTGGATCTTCCCTGTACTCTTGGAGATAGGGGATGTCTGACAAGACTACTGATTTTTGCCAAGCAAGGTTGGTGTGGCTGTGAGGTAGAGTTATTGTAATAGAGTAATATATATACATAGAGATGATGCAGTGATATGGCATGAGATAAGAAGGTGGGAAGGAGCCACCAGGTTTTTGGGTGCCAAGCTCAGCACATGGACTTTTCTCCATTGAGCGTGTTGCTGGGTCCTTGGTGGTGCATCTTCTATTGCCACTGGAAAAGCTAAAGGAGAAGAAAGCCTGAAAATAGAAACTAAAATATTTAACACTGTTGTGGAAGACATAGGAAGGAAAGGAAATAGGTTGAGTTCAGTCCCTGAGGCTGGACTACCTTCAAGAGAGGAAGAATAGTGGGGACTGAGAAAGGCAAGTTTCAGGGCAGAGAAGGTTTTCCTGGGAATACATCAAAAGTGCTGGAGCACCACTGGGCATCTGACTGAGCACAGGGGATGTGCATGTGAAATGCCAAACACTGCTGCAATCATATGCATTGAACATGGCAAATAAGCACTTGTCTGGATGAAGCTCTATGCACATCTGATTTCTAGGAAGCCCACAGATCTTATGCTCTCCCTATACTGAAAGAATCCTGCTTTAGTGTTTTGTGCTCCCTGTTCCACTGGGGAGAGAAACCAATAGCTGGAAACACACAGGGAGACTTATGGCCCTGGATGAGGATTGCTGCTTGGCTGGTTTTACTCTGGGCTTTCTGGTTGCTGTTCAGGCTATTGCATGTAGGCAGATCAATCTTCACCTGCTCAGCTGCTGTTTTTTCATGTGACCTGGTTTTCCAGTGGAAGACAAGCTGTGTGGGGAGGCTAGGGGGCCAAGCAAAACTTCTGCTCCATCAGATTTTTAAAAAAGCTTCCATAAATCTTGTGGACATAAGGCAAAAGAGTCAGTAATTTGGCTTTCAGTAGAGTGAAGGTAAAACTTGCTGTTAGACTGTACTTGGCTCACCTGGGGTAGGAATATGCAGGTACTGAGGAGCTGCAATGTGCACTGCCTGTTGCCCAGGCAGCAGCCAAGACTGAATTTAGGTCTATAGGAAAGAGCTTTGTAGGGTGGGTGGGAGCAGCTGGGAGGGATGGAGAACACAATTGGTGAAAAGCAAAGCTTCATTGTCCCAGAAGCACTAGAACTAATGAGCTTTGCATTTCAAAGGTGGTGAGCCTTCTTCAGACCCTGTAAAATACAGGCCTGGGATTTGTTGTGTCAAATCTGTACACAGGGAAAAGGTTGGGGGGTGGAGAGAGGCAGAGGAGGCAGCATGCAGAAAGTAGAGGCCAGAGACCCTTATTTGGGTGCAAGTAACAACCTGCTGTCTGCATGAGCCTGCCCGAGTTGCATATGCTCTCATTTTCTGTGTGCAAAGAAAATTGTGATAAATAGAGGTTCAGGCAGTGAAGAGCATTTATTTTTATTTGCCTATTTTTGTCATTCACTTGGCATCTCTAGATGAATGGTGGAACCAGGAGGAAAAGGCTGTTCTCCTTGTGAATACAATCCTGGTGTGTCTGAGGCAGCCTGTCTCAAAGACAGTTTGATGCCTGCTGACCCCTTGCAGCCTTCCATTTGCCTTGGAAATATCATGCTGGTGTAATGCTCTGATTTTGGCAACCCTGCCTGCAACCCCATGGAGTCTTTCCATGAGGGCTGTACATAGGCAGTTTTCCATGTTCTCTGGCTGTGATAGCTCAGGGTCCTGATCTCTGTGCTTCCTTCTGTCTGCCATCGGGTATCAGAGTGGAGGTGGAAGGACCTTCTTTTGACACTTCATCTCCCAGCAGCCAGACATAGGCCATGTAACCCAAAGGCTGTTTTGCCCCTCTGCAGGGCCTGGATCCAGTGCTGGCAGGAGTTGTCCTTGCACAGGATGGCTGACACAACCTTTTGTCCCATCTCCTTTCCTTCTAGAGACAAACTACTCTTGCAACATTCCCTTTTCATGAGAGAGGATTTTGAAACATGTAGACTGTTCACTAGCATATTATTTTTCACTGTTACTACCCCCACATTCAACACACAGGCCCATGGGCACATGTAAAACATCATTCCCTTTGTGTCAAAGCCAGTGACTCCTGAAGTGAGGCGCTAAAGTAAAGCCCCAAAGTATCAGGCGAAGATGACACTGTGCCAAACTCAAAGCACAGTAAGAGGAGCTGTTTCATGTCTTGTTGGTCCACTGAAAGTTAAAATTGGCAGCAAAGACATCAAAGCAGGTGTGAGGATGCTTCTGCAAGATTTGCCAAGGACTCCTCTGTTCCTGTCTGATGCTGGAAGCCAGCACAGGGAAGAGACTGCAAGCACAGCCTGTTTAATATTCTCTTCTGTCCCTCTGATCTCCCCCCTACCCTGCAGAAGCAACATGTCCCATGTTTCTGCAGAGCTTGTCCTGAGCAATAGCAGCATCTGTCAGGGGTTACGGTGGCATTAGCCTCATGGAGCTGGGAGTTAGCAGTGCTTGGCAGAGTGACAGTTCTGCTGTACCTTACATAAATCTGTATCTTGCATAAATCTGTCTCTGCCTACTCTGCCAAGGTGTGTGGTCACAATTTGTCTGATTTCTCCGGCTGTTCACAAGGCCTTTCAGTTTCCTAGAAGATTTTATTTGCTTCTCGAGGCCCCTCTCCCTACTCTTTCTTCTCACATCTCCACTCACACCCCTCTCCTAGCAGTTTCCCCATGAGTCCTAGAGGGAACATACCTTGTTAAACAGGTGCTATTTTAAAATAAATTCCTATCACCTGCCCCTCTCAGGTGCTGCAGAAAGCTCCCATATTCCCATGGAAAGAGTCTTGAGCCTCCCTGTGGCTTTGGCAGCAAGCCACAGCAGCCCTCCACCTTCTGCTATTGGCTGCACCTGATTCCATATCCTGATTCCTTGCTCATCAGTACTCTATGGTATTTGGTGTATCTTCATTGCCTCTCATCAGCTTTCTTGGACACTTCTAGATCCCTCTGAGGCCAGAAAGTAGGAGCAACTGCTCCAGTTCATGACCTTTTTCCAGGGTCTAAGGAAAATTCTTGGGGAAAACAAAAACCCTTGATTAAACAGAACATTACAGCCCCAACCATACTTGTCATGTGTTTCAATAAAATGCACCTGAAAACAAATGTTGACCTCTTGAAAGCATCTCTGGTCACCACAACGCTTGACCTGAGCCACCCTCTCCTCCCCAGCACTACTGGGGGACCTGATGGGAGCCATGCTGCAGGGGTGGCTGTGGTATGGGGAGGGTCCACTTGCCAGTGCTCTCCTGTGTCACTTTGTCACCCCCAATATAAAGACATGCTCTGAGCACTGTGGCAGCGACCAGTGTAATGTTCCTGTCGGTCTGCAGGGATGATCTTTTGGTATGTATTACCCAGTAAAATACAGGAGCTCTAAAGGGCTGTATGGTCTGTCATGTAAACTCGTCACACCTCTGGGTGAGTCTCCACTGAGATATATGTCCTTGGGAGCTGAGAATGAGGTACTTGAGAGTAAGGGTCCTTATTACTGTTGCTATTGACTGTTGTTTGGTGTCTGGACCTGGTAAGCAGTGAAGGTAGTACACTCTTCTACCACAGGTTATCAAGGGGGAAAAAAACTAAACCACAAAAGCCCCACATTGTGTTATAGTATGCAACCTGGGCTCTTAAAATGGAAGTTTCTGTTTTGTCTCCAAGCCTTCTTTTGTAGGCAGATGTGAAAGCCATAATGTTAAGGGAATGGTATGTATTAAGTCTATACAATGGTTCTTTAAAAAAATAATTACATATGGTACAAGGGGGAGAGGAAACCACTCCATTCCTGTAAATGGCCACTTAAGATGTAGACAATAAATAAATGACTGTAATAAATAATCTGGTGTATCTGAGCTTTAGCATTTAGGAGGAATAAATCAGAGCTCTTTCCCCATTGTCTGCTGAGATGCACTGGGAAGGGAGTTGGAAGGGAAGGTTTCACTCAGAGTTGTGGCAAGGTGTTGGAAAGCCCCCAGGAGTGTGTAGGAGTCTCCTGCCCTCCCTTGTGTCTCCTGTGTTTTTTTTTTTCCTTACACTTTCCCTGCACCACCCCTCCCTGTTCACAAGCATGTGAAATGGAGACTCCCTGAAGTCTCACTTGCCTCTTGCGAGTAAGTGCAAGCGCAACGCCTGGTGAGCGAAGCCTCTGCCGGCAGAATTAACGCGGCTCCCAGATTGCTCAGTGGGCATTTAGTCCTTCGCCTCTCCAACAGCTTTGTCTTTTCACCAGCGCTCTTCCACCCTCCTCTGCCCATTCATACCTGCTCCTCGCAGACGGAACCAGCTGCTCTCCTGCTCTGTGCAAAGTCTGAGTGCCGGTATTTAAATGCAGCTCTAGTTGCTAAGCCCCGGCGACTAGCGGAGTGCCTGGCTGGGGCTCGCAACCAAAGGCTGTGTCGCTTTAAGGCATGTGATACTTTCCCGAGCAGGGATGTATTGAAATAGGCTACGGCACTTAGAGCATCGTACAGCAGTGTACGTACAGCTGCCTTACTCTGCACTGCCCGCGCTGGAGCGAGCTGCTCTGTCATTAAACATAAACTGCTCCTCGTCCTTAAGTATCCTGGAAGCGGCAAATTATCTCAAGATCACTTCAAAGGTCTCATCAAGCAGAAGGTGATGCTAGGAGATGATTTAAAGGTGAAAATGAGAAGGTTTCCGCCCCTCAAACCTTGGCCACTTTTCTAACGGCAGAGTCTGAGAGCTCAGATGTCTTCTTTACTCTGGAAACAGGATTTGTAACGAATAAGATTTTTTTTTTTCTTTTAATCCTGATAAAGAAGATTATTGGGAAGCTATTAAAAATCCCTCATTGTGATACAGATGGATTTAAAAAAGTGTTAGATCTTTCCAATGAACACTAATAGAGTGCTCTGCTCTTGGTTGGATTACTCAGGTAAGGAGCTTCTTTAGGATTTAAGATTCAGAAATTAGACCTGGAACTCATCAGATAATAACTGGAGGAATGCTCATTACTGTGTTTCTTTTCTAATGTTAAAATGATCTGTGTGTAAAAGTGTGTGTGTGTGTGACAGCAGTTTGCTGACAAGCAAGTGCATGAAGAAATGTTTGGAAGAGGTGCTGGGTTTTGAGCAGAAGTAGTTTGAAATAGTGTAGTTTGACAAAGAGTTTTTATTTAAAAAAAAAAAACAAAAACACAACACACAAAACATAAAATCCCACAAACAGGCAGGCAGGGAGCTAATAATAAAGTCTGAGTGGGTTAAGTCAGTCTGCTGTCCATGTGGTTAAGAATATGATGCCCGAGGAAAAGACACAGGAGCATTTAGCAGGCTGTGTAAGTTTGGCTTTGCTTTGCTGTTTAGCTAGGATTTGTAAAGTTTAAATAACCTGAATACCTGAAATATCACTATGTGAGAGTCACCTTTCCATCTCATCCTTTTGTATAAAAAGCATGGGAGCACCAAATATGACAAGGAGGCATTAATTCCTGAAGACATGGGAAGCCTACTGGGAGCTTCCTGATCTGAGGGGATTGAATCTATTTTGCAAGGTAAATAGGTCTAAAAAGAGAGGAGAAAAAGTGCACTGTATACTGCAAAGTAAACAATTAGAAATTAGTTGTGCTAAACAGTGCATCAAACAGTACAGAGAAAGGAAGAGCCTCATGCTGAGCAAAATAATGTTTTGGTATTTTTTATTAAATATACTTGTCAGTTTATGTGGTTCTTTTCAACCAATTAGGCTTAAAAAGCTCCCCAAAGACTATTGCTTCTTTAAAATCAAGGGGCTAAAAAAATACTTTATATGCATATATTTTATTATTACTGTATTTCACTATTTTAATAGTGTTAATATTCCTACTGCAGAAATCCCTCGATATATCACATACAGACTTTTTATTTTTTAATTTTTGTGTAAAGACATGATTTTTTTAATGTGAGATTTAATCTTTCAAAGTCTTTCTTGCTCTGTAAAAATGATGTTCAGCTGATTGGATTATTAGCTAGAAAATGGCATCATGTCATTGGCTGAATAAGGAGAGTGCCTGAAGTTTGATTAATTTGGCAATATAAATGCAGCAGAAGGTGTTGTTAAGGGAACTGGACGATGTGTAGCGTAGCTGAGCCTTGCAAACCTCCCGATCCTTGCAGGCATTGAAAAAGAGCTGTTGAAGTTAAAAAGTCACAGGGAAATTTAGCCAGTTACTACAATAATGAATACAAGTATGAAAAGCCACAGTTGTCTATATTGGATGTCCAAGTATGCTGGCACTGGGAGACAAAAAAATTTGCTCTTTCCCTTTGCCAGAAGAATATTTTTAAAAATTTTGACACCATCTCCTTTGTGAAAAGATCAAATCTTCTACAGAATACGTCTGAAATTCAGTCTGGCTTTACTCCAGTCCCTTTACATGCACAGGTTGAACAAAAGGAAGCTGATTTCATCTGGGGATTGGAACATAATTCTGAGAAACCATTACTTTGTTTAGCAGACAGCATCATGATTAAAAATTAATGCTCGCAAAAGTCAGAAACAATAAACTGTTACCTTCTGGGTCAGTATTATCCTCCCAGTCTTGGGGATTGAGTGTTTTTGAACTGCATCTTGGATATCTGAGGATTTTGTATGCCTATCTGTAATGTGTTTAAAGTAGTTTTGATACTGTCTGTACATCATGGGGGTTTTTTAGCTGGCACTGTGATTCTTTTTTTTTTGTAATTGTAAATTCAGCTATGGACCAATGTGGGAATATTTTCCAGCCTTCTACTTTGGGCTTTTTCAGTCCTCGGATCATTACAGTTTCATTTTTACCACTGAATTATTAAAGTTATTCAGGCTTCTGTGTTGACATCTTGTTACCTCAACTGTCCTTTTTGGACATGACCTTTGTTGTGTGACAATTGCATCCTGCAGGGGGGAATAATAACCAAGCAACAAAAGAAAGATATTTAGCAAAAGGAGTAAAAAAGAAAAAAAAAATTAAAAATACTATTGTAATGGATGCTGACTATTCTGTGTGCTGTAAGGCAATGGGTAATAATATCTGTCTAATGTTTTGTTTAGAGAATGGCAGTGGTCTCTGCAATGTCCTGGGTCCTGTATTTGTGGATAAGTGCCTGTGCAATGCTGCTCTGTCAGGGGTCCCTCCATCACACTTTCCAGCAGCATCACCTGCACAGACCAGGTAGGACCGAGATCAGTTGTGGGTTGCCATAAGATTGCAGGCTCTCTGCCTGTGCTCATGTCTGTCTTGATAAATGACTGAATAATCATGAAATCCTTCTTATCACTTAACTTTTATGAGTTGCTTGCTTTTATATTGCACAGCATCTTTTTTTTAGCCGGTCAAATGTGAGTTGTGCTTTGCCAATCTGATGTTGGAATATTCATCCTTTAACATCATCTTCTAACAAGTTCCCAACACAGGAATCCCCATTTTGGCCAACCATTCAGTTTCTCTGCCCTTATTTCTATCACCCCTTCTCTTCATTTTGTGCAGTTCTGGAGTGGGTGTATAACTTGGAAAGACATTGTGACAGCACAGGTTTGGATAACTTTCCAGTTATCTGACCCAAACTGGATATGGATTTGTTGTTTAAAATACTGGCACCAAATCTCAGTCATAGTCGCTAGTGTTTGCTGGAGGTTGGGTATTTGCCTTAGTGTAAATGAGACACAGCTATTCTAAGGTTCTCAAGTTTACCTCTGAAAACTGAGGGGGTTACAAAAATGTAGCCCAGAGGAGAATTTGGGATGGCGTTTCAAAGGAGTTAAATGCTTGTAAAATGGGAATAAATCCCACAGGTTATCAGTGGAGAATGCAGCTCACTTTGACTGTTGTGATCCACAGAGACTGCACATTAGTACTTTTATTGTGTTTTTATTAATAGAAATGGATCACATAGCTTTTTCAACTGTTAATTGCACTTTGAAGAATACGTGCTGTGTTAAAAATTGAGGAGTTGGCATATTCTAGCATGGTATTATCATCTGGTTATGATCAGATGGGCCAAGAATGTTGCTTAATAAATTTGGATCCAAAGAAAGGTGGGAAAGGTTCTAAGAGCTTTAGAAATGGAACATGGAAAATGTTGACTCCCAATGATGAATCATTTAACAATGTGTCAAGTAATACTTTAATGTTTTTTTGATCTAATGGCATACCTTCAAGGATGGGCGGTCTTGAACTGCAGGTCTTTAGAAGCCTTAATGACTCAAAGTTTTCCCAACTACTTTTGTTTTCCAAAAGTCATAGGCACTGACATTGTCTTGCTTTCTTGTAATATGCATAGTATAGAGGAATAGATTTAAATCTTTGCTAGACCAGCCCTTGCTACTTATGTTAGAGCATCAGATTAACAAATGGTGTTACTAGATGACACTGAAAGTTTGAGAGTGTTTGAAGTTTGAGTGGTGAGGTTCTTATCTGGGACTCTCAGAGAATGAGCAAAATATTTATTACAATGCAATTGTAAGTAATGCAGCCAGTTATTTGAATCTGTCACCCAGTGAAGGAGATGATAGGAAAAAAACAGCCTAGCTAAACAGATAGGTAAAAGGAAAATGTAATCTTGTTTTGTAAAATCAGTTGAAACAAGTGACATTATGAGAAAAAATGAGAGCTGTGCAGATCCAGAGCTCTGCAACATTTGCCTAAACTTGAAAAATCACCTTTTTTATGAAGCAAGAACAGCAAGACACTGAATGCATACCAAGTGTTGGGGAAATGTGAAAAATGACAAAATATTTCACTCAGAGATGTGATACAGATAGAGTGAAGGTTTTACAGCTGCCTCATCACCTACTTAGAAACAGCCAAGCTTCCCCTCCTGCGAGCCTTTCCCAGGCAGCTTCTCCGCACCCTACATGAATAAGATTGATGGTGTTCTGATCCCAGGCAGCCAATTTTGGTCTCTCAAGAAATAATCCACTACGTTGACAGATGAGTGGAATTTGACATGATGTTCACCTCGGATTCAGATTGTGCTGCACCTGGGAAGTACCAGCTAGTGAGCATCCTTTAGGGAAACTGTTAGAGATTTTGGACAATTTCTGCTGTCACAACAGAAAATCAAGACAGTGTTTTTTAAGGCCATGAATTCGCAGTCTGCCAACTGAATGTGAAAGGTTGTACATAAAAGGGATGGAAATATGTTAACTAGCAAACTGAGTGATTTTAATGTATTCAACTGCAGTCCCTGAGCACACCCTATTTTTCATATTTATAATATTAGGAATGCGTCATTTACTTTTAGTTAGTCACTGTGTAAGTAAGATTAAAATGTTCAGCCAAATAAAAGTGAATAAAAAATGGATGCAGATGAGCCAGTACATAATTTCAGTAATTTAATATTTGGTATATGGAATTTCAACTTATTGAATCATAGCAAATATAGCTGTAATCAATATCATGCTCAGCATACCTCTTCTTTCAGTTTGTGATCTTCTATAGATAATGAGATGCTCTAAGATCTTGAGCTGCTCAACTTCGTGGGGCTACTTTGGTACAAGATAATTAAAAAGTCAGGTTCCACCCCATCTTGTGCTTCGCATACTTTATGAACAGAAGTCTCACTGAGCACAGGAAGGTGCAGGTAAAAAAATCCTCATGAAGTGTACTTAACGTAATAAACTTGAACTGAACTCGGTGGATTAGCACAGTGAGTATACCTGTCTGTATTACTATGGTTGATCCAATTTTGATACACTGGAAACCAAGGGCAATATATGAAAAGGTTAGGTTATCAGACTTCTGAGCTGTTTTTTTTTTCCTGAAACTTTAAGTGAATGTCTGAATGGGTTGAAATAGATTTCTGTGCACTATGTGCAATCACAGAAGTTTAAATTTTCCTTTCAGTTTAGTAAAATTTTTCAATTTTATAATTCAATACTTATTTAGTTAGACAACTTGGCAATAGGTACGCACCTGAAAACAAATGTGATAAACCGCTTCACGTGGCAGTATTTGACTGTAGCTTTATTTTCTCTGAAATGTTGGCAGGTGGGCACAGATAGTAAGGGCATAGTAACTATTGCTTAATATAAGATGGATGATGCTGTATTACTTGTTCCTGTTCATGAATTCATTCCTGCTTCATTATCACAATGAAAAGTTTGAATGTTGCTGTTAAGCACCCTTCAGTATTGGTGGCTGTTCCTTTAGATTCTCATACGTGAGGTGGGCAGGGTAGATTTTTCAGGCTTTGCTGGGATGAGGAGGAGACCTTTGGAGTAAGCTAGCTGAACACCATTGCAGCATAATTTCCCTTGGGTAATAACACATGGCTTTCTGCAGGCTTTTTATGACTATATTTCACTTTTATGAAAATTATGTTAGGCAAAATACGTTTGAAAGCATTCAGAGGAAATAACTTTATGTGGAAACAAATCTCCATTTTTTTTAAGCATGTCATTTCTGTGTGATTTAATATGAAGTAGTAATGAGAAGAATTCCACACTGGCTGTTGCAGGCTCTAAGATACACATGGTTGTAGAGCTGTTGAATTGGCCTGAGGATTAGAGTGGACAGGTTGTGATTTGCAGAGTTAGCTGAGTGCCTGTGATAGTCCATTGATCATCTGATTGACAGGATTGACCCTGCCCAGAGGTAGGAAGCAGATGCTGGCATTTGGTAAGACAAGAAGATATTAACAAGTAAAAGATTCAAGTTTAAAAAGTAAAAAATAACCATCACCCTTTCAACCATGCAATTCATAGCAAATTTTCTAGCTTTGTTCCATAAATAAGGGATGTTTTCCTCCTGGTGAGGACCATCAGCTAATACTGAATCACAGTGGACAATGGTGGCCATGTGTTGCTTAAATACAGGAAAGTACATTGGATTCACCTATAAGTTCATGCCAAATAATCAGGTACACATTAAGGATGCTTACATACAGTCTTGCATGCAGTGTAGAGACGTGAGGCAGACACAGGCAGAAACATGCACCTACTGTAGCAATGCTGATATTTGCAAATATGTTAATTAAAAATAGGCATATTCAGAGGAGGAATTCATGGACTGAATCAAGGCTGGAATCATATGTCTACTAAACACAAAGTACCTTTTACTGTGATAGTAGTTAATGATGTGCCCATTAAAAATCATCTCAAGAAGTGATTCTCTATACCTGGTATTACAAGGAGGAAAATCAGTCTCAAAGCAATTCTACACAAACTAACAAGCAATGTCAACCTAAGGATGCTCTGAGTATGTTTCTCAGACAGCATTTTGCAGGAACTTGAGTCAGTGGCTGTGAGCAAAGAATTTCTTAGTTCTGATCTTGGCCTTCCCACTACAGCCTTGGGGGAAACTGCATATTTCACATTTCAAAAGGTCTGCTATGTTCCTGTGCCCCATATCTGTGGCTATTGAGTTCAAAACAGACTGGGAAGAAAGTTGGTCTGAATCTAATTACTCAGGAAAGAGTAAATAAAATGTCTTTACTTTGTAGAACAATTCAGATTTGGAAGATGAATTCAACAGAATTCCTGCTCTGGGTATGTATAGAAGCAAGTGTAGGGCTAGGTAGTTAATATATTAATATATCTAATTTCTATGACTAGCAAGAATTGTATTCCATTAATCAAGCTATGAATGCAAACTGTTGTCTTCAGGATACAATGTCCAACTTGCCACGCAGTGAGAGCCAGTGCGCAGCAGATCACGTCATGAGCACGAAAACACAAGAAACACCAGTTGTCAGTTAATTAAAATGAACAAGTTTATCATCTCTAAGGCCTAATGCAGATTTCATCTACCCCGGTGAATGCACGGGAAGCACCATATGTATCCTGGTTTGTTCACAATCAGAAAAACCTGCTCACAATGAGCTGTTCCTGTCACTCGCTGGAAGTCATCTCTCTCATGATACCTTTCTGTTATATACTTATGGCCTTCACAGCCTGTTCTTGAAAACGTGAAACTACCAACTGCTAAGTGAGGAAATCCAGGCTGGAGGTACCTACTGTGTTCCCAGTCCCATACAAAATATGCTTGGATGTATGTGGACAAACATATTCATATGTATTTTGTGTAGGCAGAGAACTGATGTCATGAAATCAACGCTTAAGGATGAGGTAGGATTACTAGCAGTGTGATAGTGATGAATTGCCTACTGTGCTTGTGGAATGCACTTATTTACAGCAGCAGACTTTATCAGAAGTATTGCACCCTGTGATTTTTATTTTTTTTTCTGAAAAATCAAACTTTCAAAAGACAAACAACATGGCTGTAGGGTGTGTTTGCAGCCAGAGAGTTAGTTGTTTTTTTTTTCTGGAGTCTGTAAGCTGTTGCTCCTGTCTCTCAGGGAAAGAGTAAGTAGGCATTGCCAAGGAGCAACCAGTACTCAATGCATGGTTGAAGGCAAGAGGACACCTCTCTCCTTCACTGGAGAAGGGCGTGTAGCTGGGAGGCTCACAGCTTGGCTGCAGGTGGAGGAAAGCTGTCACCAGTCATGCTGCTGAATGTGATGCCTTGTTACTTCTGATCCAGGGAGACTAAGCAACCTGAGGGGGAGCAGGTGTTGCAGCTCGATGGACTGTGAAGAACAGCATGGACAAGGTGTGTGGTGGGGCACTGAGCAGAGCACTGTGCCCTGCCTGGCTCTGTGGGAACTACTGGAAGCATGGCTGTGATCCCTGCAACAGCCCCTGCCACACGCTTGTGCAAAGAGCAAGGGCAAGGCACTAACAGTGGTATTTTGTGAGAAAGGTCAAGCCCCTTGCATGCGTGCTTTGTACTGGCAGTGTCCGTACTCTGGTTTGGTCCCCGCTGCTCTGCCCTTCCTCCTGGCCATGCTCCTGTCCCATCCTGTGCCATGGCAGCTCTCCCTCAGGCCTCTCTGCGGGCACCCACACAGGCAGGTGCCATGCACATCCCTCTTGGTGTGGCAGAAGCGGCTCTGGGGAAACGGGGACCACAAAGAGCCTCTTGCTGCGGTGGCCCCGGCAGGCATCTCCACCTCCCACACCCCCATGCGCAGCTTCCGTCTCCAAGTGCAGCCTTGGGGCCTTGGTGAGTCATGAAGGGACTTTTCAGCGCACTGCACTATTTGTAGCTTGCTGTCGTGGTATTAAAGACACTGAGAATTCATACCGTAGTGGTTAAGTCCCAAGGAAAATTTGGCACCTACAAATATAAACCCCAAAGGCAAACTAAGCTGTGCTGCGCTCAAGTATTTCTGCTGATAACATCAGAAACCTGCCTTTAATGATTAGCCTACTTTAGTCCAAGGCTCATTTATATTTTAAAAGGCAATATCCAAGTGCATTTCCTCATAAGATAGATGTGTTTTCTCCCATTAAGTTTCATATTGTTTTATCCTATCCCGCCTATAATCTTTGTATTTCCTTTTGAATGTTTTCTTTTCCACTCTGCTGTGAAATCAGCCTTTGCTGTGAGCAAGATTTATTTTCCTGATGGGATTCAGCATTTTTTTCTATTTTCAGATGCTCTGTACAGAACAGTTCTCTCCAGCTAAACTTATTTTTTTTTGCATGGGAGCAGAGCTGGAGTTGTCTTTTCATTGTGCTCTAGGCAGGGACCATGAGGACTGCAGCACAGCTGGACTCTAAATTTATGAGACTCAGTCAATGATGCACAATGGGGAATTGGGTGTGTAAAATAAGCTGAATGAAGTTACAAAGCCCCATGTATGTATCTGTGACTCATATTTTATGCTCTATTTAGAAGATTGCTATCTGACATCTCTCTCTTGCTGTCTGTATTCCTTTCAGAACAAGTTTTCCTCTTTTCTTCCACAGTGGGTGAAGAAACCAGTCCTGCCCTTCTTGAAAGGTCACTTGAGTGACAGCAGGTGTATGATCACTGTTGCTGTTGTATGATAATCAATAATTGTCATAGTATTCCTTTGTAATCCTTATCTTACTCTGAGAGAACAGCTTAGCCTGGGAACTGAATTGATGGTGGGAATGGAAGCCCTTACTAGTTTTTAGAGGATGTGAAAGTGATTCCTTGAGAATCACCCCATGAAGTGCAATACACAGACAATCTCTTATCTGAGATGCCTGAATTTCCCACTACCAGGCTGCTCTCACTGTGGTACCTCTCGTCTTTGAGCTACAAGTGATCTGCTCTACACTAGCAGCTCCCACCGACAGTCACATGTGCTGTGCGCTTTTAAAAATTGTGCATAAATATTTTTTCTACGAGCTGTGAAGTTTTATTTGTATATCATGCACCTGACTTCTCACTAAATGAACAGGCAACTAAAAAGCAGTTTAAATGGTTGATCCTTGTCTCTTGATTATTGAGAGCTGCTGGTTCGGATCAAAATATGCGTTTAATCCATCCTTACGAATGACCAAAACCTCCTGTTAGATTAATTTTGCTTTCTGTAGATGACAAATCTGAACTGAGAGCCATCACTGCAAATCTACTAAGCACAACAAGCAAAATCACTTTTGTAGTTAACTTGTGCGCACGTGAAAGTTACACTGATGGAGAATGTGATAGCAAAACTCCTATGAACGTACATGTCAATTTATTAGAAAGTGGGGATCTTGGCACTGTGATTTCCTATGTTGTAAATAATGCCAACAGGCTCTATCCTGATGTTAAAAAAACCTCAGGATCATAACTGCACACACTCTGATAAAACTTTATTATCTTTTTTTAGTGTCCTCATTAATGCTCTTCAATGATGCCATTAAATATTTTTGGCAAGCAAAGCCTCAGTGTAATTTTACTGTATTGTTAAGGATTTATTAATTATAATCTTTTCCTGCAGAGTCTATTTATATTTGATCATGACATTAATTGTTTGCCAAAACAAACCAGAGTTAATTGTGTTTAATTAAGTGGTTGGGAGCAAGCAAAGATAGTTTATTTGGGAAATCTGTTTCATTGATTTATATGTTTATTTTTTAAAAGAACATAAATGAAGGGAACCTATTGTTTAACACACTTTTCCCTACATGCATGTCCATCAATAACACGTTTGTGACTTTGAGCACATTCAAGTGTGGAGAAGTGCCTGTATTGTATATATTTGCCTATACAAACCTATTAAGAGGCAAGTATTCACATTCTGAATGATTCTGAATTTAAATAGAACCTAAAACCACTGAGAAGTGAGATCAGGTAACACCTGAAACTAACAGTAAGGTAGCGTTCAGAACAATGTATTTCAAAAAGTGCATTTTGGAGAAAAAATCTAGCTTCATTCAGATTTGGCTAATGGTGCTTTGGATAAGGAAAGGATGGTGAAATACACTAAAATATGACTAGATAAATATTTTCTGTAATTATATTAATATAATAGTTATAGACATTACTATATCATAGAAATACAATATATTTTCTATCATGCATTTCAAAATCAGCTAATTTTACAGTTCAGAAGATTTTGAACACTTGACCTATTTCATGTTTTTATGCTAAAATAAGCACTGAGTGGAGAATTCTGAGGGCTTAATGTTTTTTTGAGGAATCAATTTCCTAAGTTGAAACTAATTTGAAGAAAAACTTGATATTTTTGTGCATTCCTTGTTTCTGCCTTGATATTTCTCATGGAAAAAAATAAAATCTGCACAAGTTTACTGTTATCCCAGCAACTACCCAAACCAAGTCATCCTGACAGATAAATAAATCGCCCCTGCCTGGAACCATATATTCAGATATGCCAGCGGCTGCCTCTTTCCTGAAAGAAATAAAGACCTCACAGGCTTCAGATCTAATACCTGTCCAAACATGAGGAGGGTCTTGTGTGTCCTTCTAGCTGGTACCTGCTCTGTTTTGGTTTGAAGCAGCACTGAAATTAAGAGGCCTAGTGTTTCCAGAAGTTGTCTTTTCCCCAAAAATCTCTATTTAAATAAAAGGTATTTCCTTATCTAAAAATCTTGTTTAAATCATAAGCTATCAGGGCTAGCACTGTTTGCTGTGACTATCATCAACTCATGAAGTTGTTCTTGGTTATTTGCATGGGATAATTTCAAATTTGGGTGGTCTGTCAGTCAGAAGTCACTATTGTACATTAAAACAAAACCTCAAGGGAATAATTGAAGATAACAGAGGTTTTTGAGTTTTTGATTGGTTTCAGTGATCCAGGGCAGGATGTGACAGAAAATGATTGTGTCTAAGCCAGCTCCCACATCTGTAGTATAATTCTGTCTGTAGTGATAATTGTATTTCTGTAAGGCTTTAAAACGCAGCTTTTTTTTTTTTCCCCCAGGTAGTTAGAAACTGTCATTCTATGGCTGAAACCTGAGTGCTTTCTCCATCAAGTCAATCACTTGGGTGGTACTTATCTTAACTTTGTTTTGAGTTTCTCCAACAAATAGATGACTCCTTTAGTTCTAATTTAGTTTCTCTTGGTATTTCTATTATCACTTTCTAGTTGGCAGGCAAGGAAATCAGATGTGCATCAAATGAAACCATTTGTCATGGATTAGTGCACGTAAATGCCTTGATAACAGTAATAGACAAAAGCTGGCAAGTGTCTGAATGCTAACTTTGGAAGAGAAAATGAACAAGGACAAAAGACCAGTGATAGCAGTCCCTAACTATGATTATTCAATCCCTAAGAGTAAGGCGAGGCTCTTATGTTCCCTCTCTTGCCATTTTTTCTTTCACTGGAATCTTAAGACACTAGGGTGCCGCACAGTGAACCCTTTTAAGTCGAGAAGTGTCTGTGGGAGCTCCTGGCTTTCCCTGGGCTACACAATGTCAGGATTTTCCCTCTGTCTGTTAAAACCCATCTGTATCCACATCAGAGGAGAGGGATGGGACTCGGATAGGCAAAAACAGCGAAGGCCGTTAGTGATGGTCCAGCTTCCATATCCCGCTTTGTCACAGCACACGGGAGTCGGAAGGGCTGTCGGGCAGGATACTTAAGTGAATCATGTCAAGGTGGAATGTATCTTCTTCAGTGTCTTAGTTAGAAATGTTTTGCATTTCCCTCCCACCTCTCGCCCCCCTCTCTGAGGACAGAATTGGGTAGTTGTTTAATGCTGATCTCCTACTGTTGATAACAGGCTGAATTGAACGAGTTGGCAGCAGTTATTAGATATTTTTCTCATGCTTGTGATTGTTCTTCCAGTTTCTTTATGAGCCTGGTTGGACTCTGAGTCCTAAAAGGTAAGCGTGGGCTCTTCCGAATTCCCCACTCAGAAAATGGTGTGAGGAAGAGCTGTGACAGTTGTGGGAAGGGAATTTTGAGATGCTCTGACTGGGAGCAGGCTGTGGACAACGAACATCCTCTCACATTTGCACATCGTATTTCCATCCCTCCCAAACCACCCTTAGGAGAGCGCCAGACACAGCAGCTGAAGTTCAGTGAAAGGACCACAATGTAGCCAGATTACCTGCTGTCTTCTCTAGGTTCTTCCCTCCATATCAATCTTTTTTTTCCCCCACTACCTATTCTATTTCTAAATCTGTATCCTTTCCTTTAAATCAGTTGCCTTTATTTTCTTTTAAATCTCTCTTTATGTAAGCTATTATGGCTCTCACTTTTAAAAAAGGGTCTCTGAACCTCCTTCTCTTAGAGTCAGTGCACCTTGATGTGCTGTTTGAGCAACAAAATGTTATTTGATTTTTTTTGTCCCAATTAGAGCAGCACTGATATTTTTATGCAATAAATGGTTTCAAACATGGCTATTTGGAAAGAATCAAAACGAAGCTATTTGATCAAAAGATTTGAAATGCTACATTTTCTGCTTTTTGATATCGACACCATACTTTAAGTGTTTTCTTACAAACTGGGGAGAATATAAATGATAAACTTTTTCAATGTAGGAAAAATCGTTGCTGTTGATCAGAATTTTCCAATGGGAAAAATTTCACAGGTACTTTGTGCCTGTCTCTGCAGCAGACTGTATGAAGGCAATATACTATCATAATGGTTTTTTGTTCCCCCCTCTCTCTGTCCTTATACTTTGATTTTTGTGTATTTGTACTAGAACCAGACCTTCATCCCTATACCCCCAAAGTTGTTTTCTGTTTTGATGCTGTAGCGTAGTCAAGACACCTTGTTGAGGTGATGCTGTTGCCACAGGCATGTTGGTCGGCCTGGGTGGTGCGGGCTCTAGAAAGCAAACTCTTGACTGAGCAGGGCTAGTTCTGAAAATGAACAAATGCTGGTGATAAAAATAGTTGCAAATTAAAGGGAAAGGGATTTCTGCTTTGAGTGTGAATCATTTGATGGTTTTCCCTAGTAAAACAGTACCTTGACTACTTAGATTGTGTTTGAATTGGCTTTGAGCTGCCTGGTTGCTGCACAGTGTTTTGTGATGATGTACCTTCTACCAGCAGTGTTCTTTTATACCGGTCGTACTCCTTTGAGGTTCAGGATATGCAAGTCCCCCTAAACCCTGTTCTTATGTAAATGTAATTATTTGCTTATGTTCTTTTTTTGTGTGTGTCTTCTAGTCTATCAGAAGAAAAGGTGTAATCTGTAGTGTCTAGAGATGGAAACAATCTACAAAGCAGTATCACATTTATATTGAAATCCATCTGATGAGGATTGTATGTCATTAGTATGCTGCTCCCTACATCTGAGGGACTGGACTCTTAACAGGTGAGAAGAGATTATCCCTTAGTCCTGACAGAATCTGTGAACCAAAGTCTGTGAGGGGAAATTCATACAGACTTTAAAACGTAAACCTGCTTTTAAATGTAACTATAGCAAAATAAGTTCTGTATAATACATGTGACATGTATGAATTAGTACCTAAAGTTTCAGAAGTCCTACTGTAAGCTGTGTCCTCTGCTTTTAGAGTGCTTTAATGTCCAGATTTCTTGTAGGAACCAAGCAAACATCTGAACAAAATTCAAATATGCTTTTGGCATGAGGGATTATTCCAAATTCTGATAGCACGTACAGATCTCAGAACATCAATATTCCCTATAAAGAGAGCATAGATTTACAGGACTCCCAGCCAACACCTGCCTTTGTTTGGTTCTGTTCTTTACGCCCAGGCAAGGGACAGTCGACTCCCCCTGTGCGGTCTGCACACAGCATCCAGCAGTGGAATAGATGGTCCAAGGAAACTGAGAGATCTCCATCATGAGCACATTTAGGTCAGCTGAGATGCAAATAAGTGAGGCTTTGTTATTCCGTTCCGTTCCTCGTGTAGCCTCTTTAAGTGAGGCTGGTGGCTGCCAAACACTGTCCTCCCAGCTGGTACCCAGAACAGGCATCCTGTCCCTAGTGCTCCCTCTTTGGCATGGCTTGGCGTGCAAGTACAAGTGTTGCTGTGAGCTGGGTGATGGATCATGGAGGCTCTTAGCTCCCTCTTTTCATGAAATCAAGTGCTTTACTGTAAGCCAACTTCACGCTGGCTTAAACTTTCATGGTGGTTAAACTGTAATCTATCAGACTGCCCCAGCTGTGAGGTGTAAAGAGCCTTCACGTTCACTTACTGTTACTCAATTGACAAACAAGTTGTACCATTGTAGTGAATTTTTCCCCTGTGTCCATGCTCTCAGCTGAACCACAGGCTCAGCACATGCAGACAGGCAGTGCGGCATTTGCTTCAGATGTGGAACTTCCCACGTTTTACTTAATTGCTTCATTTAAGAGCTGAGAAGGTTGGGCTTCTCTTTGGACAAAAAGGCTTTCGCGTTAAGCGTTTCTCACTTGAAGGCTGTGCATCCCACCAGAGTTTTGTGTGATGCTTCCAATCTTTCACAGGGGGTGTAATGTTGGTTCTGCATAACTCAGAGTGTATTTTTTTGTAGTATGTCTGACTTGCAGATCTTGTTAACTGCGCACTGTTATCTCAACATGCTTGCAGGCCAGCTACAGCAACATAAAAACTTACGACAAGATAAGTAATGTCAATTTTTTTAATCAGGGAAAAAACTTCAGACTTTTCCAGTTGTAGCAAATGAAACAAACTTAATCTCTTGATTACTTCTGAAGACACAGATTCCTCTGGGGAGAGACCTAGATCAGACCCAAAAGAGAATTGTGCTCTGGGGGCTCCTAGATGGAAAATCACCTGTGGATGATGTCTTGTTTGGTCCAGTCAAAGGTGGAGGGGGGGTCTTGCCAACTGCGGAAGTTTTGCGTCACTCTTGCTGGAACCCAGAAAACTTCCAAGCCAGGAAAAGGTCATCTTATTTACCTCTGTTTTGGCAACGCAGAAGCTCAGAAGTTCTATAGCTATTTAGCAGTGTTGTGTTTCCTGGCAGGACTTCATGCTGTCATAGAGGCACAGCAGGAATCCTGTGTCCCAGCTAATATTGGGGTCACCTGGTTGGACAGGGGAGTCGTGGCAAGGGATCTCCTTCCATAGCATCCTTTTCCTCTTATGGAATGAAGAAGTGACTGAGCTTCAGCCTGATGTCCACTGCCTGCTTTGCAGAGGGTATCTAGACGTGCTTCTTAGGCCTTGAGAATCAACCTAGGACTTGATTCCATCTGTATTGCTGAATTAATGTAAAAATTGCTCGTTTTAGCCTCTTGTGGTGATAAGCATTTTATGTGCTGGAGGAATTGTAGCAAATTTTCTTTTCTATTGTGACAATTGTTTATTTTTGTAGTCTGAAGGAATACAGGGTAACACTCTACATTTTGTGAAGCAGTCTTTCTTTTCTTGTGTGACTAAAGCAGTGTAAATAATTGAATTTTTTTTTATTTGACAGCCAAAGCAAGATATCAAGTGTTGGTTTGGTGCACTGTTTACATTTTGAAATTAGTTTAGAACAATTTGATTGTTTTTCTTACTAACTGGAAAAGAAAAAAGAAAACAAAACCTGAAACAATTTGTCATATTTCTAAACACTGAAGGAAAAGCAAGGAAAAGGCCAGATAAAAATAGTAAAAAAAAAAAAAAAAAAGTCTAGAGAAGATACTGCTTCTTGCCTTAGATTTAAATCAGAGTATCTCTAATCAGAAGCTGTTCTGCTATAGGGTTTGACCCTTCATCTTTCTCCAAAGTAAAGCTGTGGTGTTAAGATATTACTGGTAGGGAGAGTAATTTCCAGTAACTCTTGAATTTTCCATTTTGAATAAATAATTAGGTAACCAGGAGAGCAGGGATGGAACATCACTTGCTATGACTGGACCAAAAAACCCCAGTCCATTGCTTATAGTCACCATGGCTAATGTAGTGTTTTATGTAAGGTTGAATGGGCTCTGAGACAGGCCCTACCTCTGCAAAAAAGTGAAGAGATGGAGGAGGCAGTGCTAAACTCCCTGCCACTAAAACTGGGTGAACAGCTCTGCTCTGAGCTGGTGGGGGCTCTTGAAGGCAGATGCTAGTCATTGAGAATTACATGCACATGAAAAGGAGGTTTTAAGAAAGGATGGGTGTTTTAAAAATACCTTGTTGTGAAGTTTAACCTCTGGGAAGGGCATACTTTGGATGGTTTTGCTTTTCTTTCTCGCAGAAGGAAGCTGAACCATTGCCTGCTAACTGTGTGGTGAAGATTTTTCTGCCAGTCTTCCGCTGTATTTGAACATAAGGCTTGAGCTGTGGTTTCTCTATCTCTGCTGGTCTTTTGGAGGCCAAGGCTGCACTCCAGACACAGCAGAGCTCTGCCTGTGGCCATTGTTCATCCATTCAGACAGAAGCAGGAGCCCACAGGGAGGGAAGGCAAAGCTTTGACAAATGGATGTTTGTCTGCAGCGCTATTGAGGTGTTTTGCTGACTTCTCAGTCATCTCAAGATCTTTGCTAATTTAATGAGCCAATTTCACTCTTCAAGGTGACAGTTATCAATGTCAGAGACCAATACTCCTCCTTTAGTATACATCTGTAGCAGTTATTTTGCTGTCCTTGAAGAAACACAGGCTGGAATATCACTTCATTTTGAGAGATGCTTCTAGGGTTTTTTTAAACAGGCTTAGTATTAGAAATGTGTTTATCCGAGTGATAGCATCTGCTTTTGTCATTTTTATGTAAACTCAGCTCTGCTTTGCAAAGCACCACTGTTCTCCTATTCTGCAGAAAATGTGATCATCTATCAGCAGTGAAGCTCTGTCTGTGCGTTCTAATATTAATCACTAAATCCAGCAAGTTATTTAAACTGTATCTACTCATGTCTTTTTCTTGACAAGTTCTTGGGAAAGTGGGAGGGATTGTGGTGGGATTTGTAAGTGGCTGTATTGGAATTTAAGTAAGAGTACTTATGGTAAATGAGTT